>NC_067425.1:27399565-28088731 GCF_009764475.1 Pristis pectinata
AGTGGGCGGGAAGTTGTTGGAAACAATTCTGAGGGACAGGATTAATCTAAACTTTTAAAAGCATGAATTAATCAAAGATAGTCAGCATTGTTTTGTTGAGAAGAATTCCTGTCTGACCAATTTGATTGAATTTTTCAAAGAGGTAACAAAGTTATTAATGAGGACGGTAGAGTCAATGGACCTCAATTAGGCCTTTGACAAGGTCCCACATGGGAAATTGGTCCAAAAGATTACAGTCAATGGCATTCAGAGCAAAATGGCAAATTGGATCCAAAATTGGCTTTGCGATCGGAGGCAGAGGGTGATGGTGGAGGGTTGCTTGTGTGATTGGAAACCTGTGGCCAGTGATGTATCATGGGGTTTGGTGCATGTGATCCTTGCTATTTGTAGAATAGCTGAACGATTTGTAGATATGGTAAGTTTGCAGATGATAGGAAAAGTGGCGGTGTTGTTGATAGTGTGGAGAATAATTGCAGGCTCCAAGATGATATTTATCAGATAGTAAAATGGTTGATGGAATTTAATGTTGATAAGTGTGAGGTAATGCACTTTGGGAGGATTAATACGTATAGGGCCCAAGGTAATATTGAGGAACGGGGACCGCAGTGTGTAACTCCAATAATCCCTGAAGGTGGCAGCACAGGTAGCTAAGAAGGTGAAGAAGGAATATGGATTATTTCCTTCATTTGCACAGAGTATAAGAAAGGAGAGATTATAGTACAACTTAATAAAACATTGGTTAGGGCACTGCTTGGATACTGTGTACAGTTCTGATCACCACATTATGGGAAAGATATGATTACACTGGAGAGGGTGCAGAGGTATTCACAAGGATGTTGCCTGGGACAGAACGTTTCAGTTATGAGGAGACTGGATAGGCTGGGTATGTTTTCCTTGGAACAAGAGGCTGACGGGAGAACCTGATACAGATATGTAAAATTATGAGAGGTATAGATAGGGTAGATAGTAGAAAATCTTACCCCAGAGCAGAACATAAGAAATAGGAGCAGGAGTAGGCCATCTGGCCCATCGAGCCTGCTCTGCCATTCATTAAAATCATGGCTGATCTGGCCGTGGACTCAGATCCACCTACCTGCCTTTTCCCCATAACCCTTAATTCCCCTACTATGCAAAAATCTAACTGTGTCTTAAGTATATCTAATGAGGTAGCTTCTACTGCTTCCCTGGGCAGAGAATTCCACAGATTCACTCCTCTCTGGGAAAAGCAGTTCCTCCTCATCTCCATCCTAAATCTACTCCCCTGAACCTTGAGGCTATGTCCCCTTGTTCTAGTCTCACCTACCAGTGGAAACAAATTTCCTGCCTCTATCTTATCTATTCATTTCAAAATTTTATGTTTCTATAAGAATGCCTTCCTTCTTCTGAATTCCAGCTAGTATAGTCCCAGGTGACTCAATCTCCCCTCATAGGCTAACCCCCCCCCATATCTCCGGAATCAACCTGGTGAACCTCCTCTGCACTGCCTCCAAAGCCAATACATCTTTTCTCAAGTAAGGAGACCAGAACTGCACACAGTACTCCAGGTGCGGCCTCACCAGTACCCTGTACAGTTGTAGCACAACCTCCCTGCTCTTAAATTTAATCCCTCTAGCAATGAAGAACATTTCATTTGTCTTCTTGATAACCTGTTTCACCTGCAAACCAATCTTTTGTGATTCCTGCACAAGCACTCCCAAGTCCCTCTGCACAACAGCATGCTGCAATCTTTCACCGTCTAAATAATAATCTGATCTTCTATTTTTCCTTCCAAGATGGATGACGTCACATTTACCAACATTGTATCCATCTGCCAGACCCTTGCCCACTCACTTAGCCTATCTATATCTCTCTGCAGACCCTCTGCACCTTCTGCACAATTGTTTTGCCACTCAATTTAGTGTCATCAGCAAATTTAGATATGCTGCACTCGGTCCCCTCTTCCAAATCGTTAGTGCAGAGGTGTCTAAGACTGGAGGGCAGAGGTTTAAGATAAGGGGTAAGAAGTTCTGAGGAGGAGTTTTTCACCAAGAGAGTGATAGCAATCTGAGCGCTCCAGTTCCGTCCCACATTGCAAAGATATGTAAGTTGGTAGTTTAATTGACCACTGTAACTTGCCCCTAGTGAGTACACACCAGAGGAAATTGTACCAATCTGAAAGGAGATGATGGGAATGTGAAGTGGGATTACATAGGTTTAGTGTAAATGGCTGCTTCATAGTCGGTCTGGTCTCATTGGGTCAAAAGGCATGGTTCCATATAGTGTCATGCTATGAATCTATGAGAACAAAAAGGCAGGTCAGCGATAGGTTGAAGACCAGGAGAGATGGAATGAAATGAGTGGTGGTCGTGCCACCTGAATCTTGTTTAAGGGTGAGACATGTCTCTCCAATATCAGAGGCAGATTGCCACACAACTCCCTGCCAAAGAAACCTCGTGCAAACTGGTATCTTTGTCACCGCACCCCCAGGTGGTTTCAGCAGGATCCCTCCCAGACTTGTGGTCAGAAGTGCCAGAAGAAATCCTGCAAAAGGAGAACTGAGAAGAGAATGTTCATCAGTTACAAAGAGGGAGAAAAACATTTGATAAACCTCATGGAAAGAGTTTGAAAACTGTCCCAGTGAGCCAATGTGTTAGACCTTTAAGTACTGAATTTAATTTATTAATAAGAGCAATATAAAGTTGGATTTGAGTTGTCTGGTAGCAACATAAAAAAGCAGTAGACATGTGGAGTTGAAAATAAATCTCAGTGGGAGACCAATCGCCTGCTAAGTTTGAAGCTGACTGATTCAAGAGATGTTTTTTGGAAGGTGGAAAATGAATTCATTGGTAGAATTCTAAGCCTTTGTTTATTCCACATCAAAGCAAGTGCCATGAAAAACTGAATTTTATTGAGAACTGCGTTGCGTCTGTTCATATCATACATATTAAATAAACTGGCTTATTAGTTTACTTTCTGAAGAATGGAGACATCCAAGAGCCAGTGTGAGATTATAGTATCTAGTTTACATAAAGGTTTCATTACCGAGCTCCAGGTCATGCTATCATTCAGCTAGTATTGTGCAGTGAAGGTTGATTCCAAGCTGCAAGCTTTAATGGTTCAGGGTCCTACTTGATACTTGCTGACCTCCAAAGTTGCACCTGTGGGTGAGAATGAGAATGTGCTTAGTTGTGAAGCTTCCTTTTGCTGATTATCCTGATGACACTTCCGGGAATGTTGTAGGTCATTCAGCTCATCGGCATGTGGCTGGTACAACCTTTGTGATGGTCCCTGTCTGCCCCAGTTCTATTAACAGAAAACACACAGGTCAGGCAGTATCCGTGGAAAGAGAAACAGAGTTAATGTTTTAGATCTGAGACACTTCATCAGAACTGGAAGAGAGAGAAAGCAAATTAGCTTCCATGGCAGAGAAGGTGAGGGAGAGGGGGTAGAAAAAAGGGAATATCTCTGGTAGGGTGAGACGTTATGCTTCCTTGTCATAACACAGACAAAGAACCATAACCTGCTTCTAACTGTTGCATTAACCCATTTGGTCTCACCCTATCAGAGATATTCCCTTTGTTTTACCCAGTCCTTGACTGCTATTGGAAAACTAACTTATCTCTCTTTCCCAGTTCTGACAATAACTATTTGCTTGAAACATTAACTCTGTTTCTATTTCCACAGATGCTACCTGACCTGCTAAGTGTTCAAATCAAATCAAGTTTATTGTCATGTGCTCAAGTACGGTGAGGTACAGGTACAATGAAAAGCTTGGTTGCAGCAGAATCACAGGTACATAGGTTCAGATAACAAAACACATAAATTATATAAGACAGTAAAGAAAAAGACTGTGCAAAAACACAATTAGAAACAAGTCCATTGTAGTGCAAGAGGTGGTCTGTAGTTGCTGAGGTAGAACAAGAGGAATAGCTCTGGTAGGGTGAGACCAAATGTGGGTTGTGCAGGTCAGTTCAAGAACTGATGGTTGTAGGAAGATAACTACCAGTACTTCCCCAGCATTTTATGTTTCATTGCAGAATTCTAGCATCTGCAAGTTTTTTTGGATTTTTTCCCCTTTAATTCCATTCATCTGCTGCTTTCCAGTTTATAGTTCACACCACCAATGGGACCCACCTACAGCCAAATTCAACTGGACAATCCTTTAGTTTGGCCCAGGATGTGTGAAGCTTGAAGGGATTAACGTTGTTAAAAAAAACCTCATGGAGTAATTTGCTCTTTTCTTTTCTGAGCAGCTGTTCCCCATCTAAAGAAGACAGTGATCCCAACAATGGGTCCACCAAGATCATTGTTTGTAACGTTCGGAATGTGTGGGAATGTAGGAGAATCCAGTACTCCTTCACAAAAAACTAGGATGGAGGTTTGCTACCTTGGAGCCCTGGTAGATTCAGCCCTGAGAGATTCACAGGGATTTACGGATATGGTTGTTTGTTGTTGAAGTTGAGTTGTTGAATCAATACGTCCCACCAACTGACGGAAACATCTGCTGAACACCAATTGTCACAGAGGTGAGGACGTTTTTCCTGTCACCTGGCCACAGTGTTGTAGCTTTAGCAAAGGACCCTGCTGATGTTTACAATTAAACTGATGCTGCTTCTGGGGGGAGGAGGAACAGAGAAAAAGGCCTGAGGTTGATCAGGCAGTCTGCATTTTATAAAAACAAATTATACATGGTTGGAAACAAGGGTGTTTATTGCAGAATAGCTAGATGTTCTCTGGTTTCTATAGCAACAAGAACAATGTGCATTTATGTCAGGCTTCGTTGAATAAAAATGTTCCGTGACATTTCATAGAGGAGAGGAAGTGCAGAGAAGGATCCTTTGTGGGGTGTTAAGAGAGGTGGCTAACTCCTGCTCAGAGAGTTGGAACTTTAAGGAGAAGGTTTATAAAATGGAGGGGGGGGGGGGCGCAAAGAATTGGACACTGCCTGTGCCAAGGTGATTTCTGGAGTTCCCTACACAACAGGAGGAGGCAGATGTATCCCTGGAGATGATTGCAGCTGTGCAGAATATACTTGTGAGGGAGGCTCTGTACAGCCAGTTTAGGAGGAAACGTGGGCTTCAATAAGGGAAGGGTGAACTTACAGTGGGATCTGCTTCTAGTGGCTGTGCAGGGATAAGATCAAACCGACTTGTACAAGTAATACAGGATTTCCTTTGGGTTGCAGTGATTTAACTGGTGCTGTGACCTTGTGATAAGTTCCTTGATGCTGACAACCATTAAACAGTTGGCTTCCCTCTCCTCCCCTCCTCCTTGCTCACACTCACTTAAGAATCGGCTTTTTCAAAGCAGATCCTTCCGGGAAGGCAACCTTGCAGATTGGGAGAGCCCACTGGAAAATTACAGGGACGTTAATTGTCCCAAGGTAGGGATTAAATAAATTTGGATAAGTAAGTGAGAGAGGATGTGATGGGATATAAAGCTGTTTGTTGAAAGTGCCTCACAGCAATGTGTGCTATAGCACGTGGGACTGGGCTACTGGCCAAGTTGACCAGGATGAGAGAGTAGCCCGGTATTCTCCAGCTGACAGTGCTGTGTTGTGTTGGCCGGTGGAATCATATGAAGAGCAAGGACTCTGGCCTGGAGGGCAGTTTTATTCCAGGAGCACAGCACAGCTGCCAAGGATACATTTAAGTATACCTTCGCCAACACAACTTGCTCCAGGCCATCACATCTTCTCAGTTAAGCCAGATTGGTGCTTTGTGGAAGTGCATGACTGGAGTTGCTCACTTACCTCTCCCGCTGAAACCTGTCCTGTTGTGCACTTGCAAGAGGTGTCAGAGAGGCAACACGAGTGGAGCCACTTCCTTCCAGCTTTCCTCCTTTCTCTACTTTGTCATCTATGGTTTTCCCAAGCCTTTATCCCATCATCGCTGCTTGTGGCAGGGTAGTGGGACTGAGCAAAGAGGATGGATGGGGAAATGGAAGAAAGATTACTGCAACACTGTAAAGGTTTTGTTGCCTGCACTTTCACTGCTTCAGCTTGAGACAGAAGATGCTAGACACACTCAACAGGTTGCGGGGAAGCTCCAGAGGAAGACAGTAACGCGATGAAGCATGGCCATTTAGTGAACTCAATGAAAGATTGTACCTCTGGCAAACCTTGGGATGTGAGAAGCACCTCACTGCCAATCAATTACTTCTTGTATTGTATCAGAGTATATGTTCTGCTTCATGAGGAGCAGAGCCCACACAACCTATGTTAGTGATGTTATGGATTATGTGCTTGGATCTCTGCAGTGGTGTAGACATGGATTGCATGTCAGATCTCTGCAGTGGTGTAGACATGGATTGCGTGTCAGATCTCTGCAGTGGTGTAGACATGGATTGCATGTCAGATCTCTGCAGTGGTGTAGACATGGATTGCGTGTCAGATCTCTGCAGTGGTGTAGATATGGATTGCGTGTCAGATCTCTGCAGTGGTGTAGACATGGATTGCGTGTCAGATCTCTGCAGCGGTGTAGACATGGATTGTGTGTCAGATCTCTGCAGTGGTGTAGACATGGATTGCGTGTCAGATCTCTGCACTGGTGTAGATATGGATTGCGTGTCAGATCTCTGCAGTGGTGTAGACATGGATTGCGTGTCAGATCTCTGCAGTGGTGTAGACATGGATTGTGTGTCAGATCTCTGCAGTGGGGTGTAAATGCTGGAAATACTCAGCAAATCTGACTGCACCCCTGGAGTGAGAAACAGAGGTTCATGACCAGTTCTGGTACAGGATGATCAACCCGAAATACTTCTTCCTCTGCAGCTTCCCCACAACTTGCTGAGTGTGTGACATCTTTTGTCTCAAGATGAAGCAGTTTAAGTGCAGGCAACAAAATCTGTGGCAAATACAAACACATCTCCGGAGCTGGATTGTGTGGTGCCACTTCCTCTGCATGCTACTGTAGTGATTAACAAGGCTTTGATCTGAAGCTGCTGACACACCAGGCAGCAGAAGAAAGCATTAGCAGATCCGGTGGAGGGGAACAGGCCCAGGCTTTTGTCTCTTTGTGGGAGCAGAGAGGCAGCCTCACCCCAGGCTGTCTCAGTCACCTGCTGTTCAACCCTCCATCAGTCAGATGTTACTAAAGGGGCAGAGTTTACAAAGAAAGTATTTGCAAACTAATTTACCTTCTTTCAACAGGGAGAGTTGTTTTTTTCCCCCGGACAATAATACCATACTGCAAAATTGACATGATTGTAAGGGGTGCTGAGAAGCAAATTGTAGGAATATTCAGCAAATTCTTCAAGCTTCTAGAGATGAATGGTTGCTATTTAGTTATAGAAAAACTAAATATTAAAATATATCTCCAAACAATAATGGACTGAGAGACCTCTAGCCCAGGATTGGTATATTCATTGGATGAAGAGATCCTTCAATTCAGACCCACGGGGTTTAATGAATGGACAGATCCTCTGATCCAGGTCGGGGTGGGGGGTAGGGAGTGCGAGGATCTAACAGACTGAGAAACCCTCTAGCCATTCTCAGGGGTATCTAACAGACTCAGAGACTAAGCCAGACCTAGGGGGTGTAACGACTGGGAGACCCTGTAACCCAGACCCAGTGGGTGGGTGTAATGGACTGAGAAATCCTCTAGCAAAGACCCAGGGAGCAGGGAGGTGTGATGGACTGAAAAAACCTCTAGCCCAGACCCAGGAGGATCTAACAGACCAAGAGTCCCATAGTCCTTGTAACTAGCAGAATAAATAAAAGCCAACTGGTTCATGGTGTGTTTGGACTTTCAACAGGATTTAAATAAGGTGTTGTACAAGTGCTTACTAAACTAACTTAAAGTACAGAGTATTGGAGATTGAAAACTGGTTAACAATCAGAAAACAGAGAATAACTCATTTAAGCGTTGAGAAGCTGTAATCAGTGGGGTACCACAGGGAAGAATTCTGGGGTTCACAGTTGTTCAGAATCTATGTCAATGATTTTATACAGTGATCAAGTATGATATACATCCAAGATTGCTGATGACACAAAGGTAGGTAGCAGCGTGGGCAGTGATGAGGATGAGGAGAAGCTTCAGGCCAAAGGAGTGGGCAGGGACATGGCAGATGGAAGATAAAGTGGAGAATGTGAGGGTGCCCACTTTAGAAGGAAAAATAGAAGAGCAGAGAATATTTTGAATGGTGAGAGATTGAAAGGGGTTGGTGTTCAGAGGGACCTGGATGTCCCTGCACATGAATCACTGAAAGTAGACTACCTCTCCTCACTGCCCCGGTACGTTATTTCTCCTCACTGCCCTGGTACATTGCCTCTCCTCACTGCCCCAGTACGTTATCTCCCCTCACTGCCCTGGTACATTACCTCTCCTCACTGCTCCTGGTACATTACTTCTCCTCACTGCCCCGGTACATTACCTCTCCTCACTGCCCTGGTACATTACCTCTCCTCACTGCCCCGGTACGTTATCTCCCCTCACTGCCCCTGGTACATTACTTCTCCTCACTGCCCCGGTACATTACCTCTCCTCACTGCCCTGGTACATTACCTCTCCTCACTGCCCCGGTACATTACCTCTCCTCACTGCCCTGGTACATTACCTCTCCTCACTGCCCCGGTACATTACTTCTCCTCACTGCCCCGGTACATTACCTCTCCTCACTGCCCTGGTACATTACCTCTCCTCACTGCCCCTGGTACATTACCTCTCCTCACTGCCCCCAGTACATTATCTCCCCTCACTGTCCCCGGTACATTATCTCCCCTCACTGCCCCCAGTACATTATCTCCCCTCACTGCCCTGGTACATCATCTCTCCTCATTGACAAGTAGTATACTCTCTACTTTCTCTGCTGCATGTTATATTAACTACACTCACTGTCACGTGAGCAGATTCATTGGGCCAAGTACCCTGTGCTATCCTTCCACAATACCACATAGTTTCCTATATATCATCGCTACAACATGAAACCATCTGCCCTCCCTACAAAAACTGTACGTTCTCTCCCCAATTCTACGCTGTATTGCATCTGGCTTAGTTACCAGCATCTGGAGCAAATGGAAAGTGAGAGGTGGTCACAGCCAGGCCAGATCCAGACCCATCCACCTGGTTCCTCCCTCCCATCACCTTGTTCCTGCCTCCTGCCTCCATTCCCAGTCGCATTCCTCTCTTTGAGCTCTGTGCCCTCTCATGCAACAATGGCTTTTCTTCAGGTGTAAATATTGCAGTGAGTTGCTAAGCCGTCTGCTAATGAGCCACTCAGTCATCAATGGGCTGGTGAGTGAAACCGGGGACATGCAAGGGGCCAGAACACTGAAACCCCGGGTGCAGGGCTGACAAGTAAGGGCTGACACACAGTTGGGTTAAACACAATGAGAATTTTAGATTAAATCACTGGCGAATATGAAAACAAATATTTTCCGTCGGAATATTTAAGAATATTGGTAATCTATTGCTGTTTAACATTGGGATTTAAACTATGATTAACTCACAATTAATTTTTAAAACTGTGTAATGAGTTAGACCTAATTTTTAAAAAATACACAACAGCCATTGATAATATGCCTTTGTGTACATTTAATGCAGAAGTATGGTTTGGGCTGGTTATTTGGTTGAGTACATGTTCATCGATTGTGATGAGGCAGATTCTGATGTCACACAAGACAAAACTGAGAGAAAATTATTTGCCTCACTGCTGAAAAAATTCACTTCAACCACCCCATTTCACTACCAAGGCCCCTGGAGTATTACACAGTCCTAATGCACTGAGGAGACTTTTTTCTAAACTTGCCTGACTCTCTACCTCAACAACCAGCATTAAATCAGGCCATGGTCGTCTGTTCACACGGACACAGTTCAACAACCAGACCATCTGCCTTCCTCATCCTTTCTCCAACACATTTAACAACTGTCTTGCTTCTTCAGTCCGGATACTCACACGCTAAGCCCCAAACAAATCAAAATTTCCTCCCTGTCAGGTAGATATTAGAGATGGGCAGAGAGTATTCATGGCTCTGTGGATCCTCCCATCCAGCTCATATATGACAATGGCACGTGGTGGTAACCACAAGTCATGCCTTGAGCAGGCATGGCTGCAGAGGTGAGATTAGTCATTGCAGGAATTCATGTTTTCAGCCCATTTCATTATAGACAGGGACTGGTCTAAAGGTTAAATAAGCCCACACAAGATTAAATTCTGGCTAATCTTCTAGACGGGGCTTGTTTTGGCCTCAAACTGCAGGAAGCTCTGTTGCTGTGCTGCAAGTAATGAAGCCAGTACCAGCCTGTAAGTTAGAACATAGAACAGTACAGCGCAGGAACAGGCCCTTCGGCCCACAATGTCTGTGCCGACCATGATGCCAAATTAAACTAAACCTATCTGCCTGCACATGATCCATATCCCCCCATTCCCTGCCTGTTCATGTGTCTAAATGCCTCTTAAACACCACTATCGTGTCTGCCTCCACCACCACCCCTGGCAGCGTGTTCCAGGCACCTACCACTCTGTGTAAAAAACTTACGCCACACATCTCCCTTAAACTTTCCCCCCTCACCTTAAAGCTATGTCTTCTAGTATTGAAGTTCTAGATCCAAGTTCTCGATCCTCCTGCACTGAAGACCATGTAGCAGAAGGAAGCCACTTGGCTCAGTTGGTCCATTGGATCCACTGCCTTCCCTTTATTATCCTGCACCCCTGTCACTTATTCTCTCTAACTTTCTCATAAACTTCCCGTTTGATTCATTTTGCCATTCACCTACACTAAGGGGCAATTTCCAACAGACAACTAACCTGTGTCTTTAGGATGTGGAGGAAATATGAGCACCTTGGGGAAACTCTTGTGGTCAGAGAAAGAACGTGGAAAGTCCACACAGACAGTGCTGGAGGTCAGGATCGAACCTGGGTCCCTGGAGCTGTGAGGCAGCAGCAGTAACTGCTGCACCAATGTGCCAGCCAGTCAAAGCAATCTCCCAGTGGATTATTCTTTCATCTGTAAGTTTATGTCTCAGACTCTACTGGTAATGATGTTTAAAGCTGTTGGGGTGGGAGTGGGTCCTTGCGTGGCCTGTGACTGGGTTCCTGGTGATGGTGCCAAGCAGTTGGGATCCTGCAGGTCAGGCAGGAATGTACCTGCCAGCACAGGTTACACCAAGTAACTGGCAGGCCAGAAATGAGCACAGTCTGGGATGGGTGGCTAATGGATCCTGCCCCAGTGGGGCCGCCTCTTCTCCTGGCCACGCTCCCACTGTTGCTTCCAACAATCCTGCTCCTTCCCCTAAAACGTTGTCCAACAGTCATTCAGTACGGGACAGGATTTTTCTAGTTCATGACTTTCACTGAGGGGGAGAGGTGCTCATCCTACCCCAACCAATGTGCTCACTTTAAGTGTGAGATTAGGTAAAGTTTGGAAGGGTTTCCAGCTATTGTGACACCAGAGCCCAGTACTGCCCGCACCTGACTGACAAGTCAGGTCTGATTGATGGACCAATCAGAGCTGACTTGCCTGTTGAAAGACGTTGAGGTGAATTGCAGCAATGTCTGCTGCAAACTCAGCAGTCAATCTGCTACATCAGACAGACAGTGGGCTATTTTCACTATGGGGTGACTACTGATGAAGGTTGAGTGTTTCCCCATTCCAGTAATGAAAGAACCTTCCTGATTTTCAGGTTGATCCTGATCAGGTCTGAGAAGTGAACCAAGGAGCATCCCCATGTAGCTTGGCAAACTGAGGCAACAAGGTGGGGCCAATTCAGCTGCAGGAGGGGGCCTTCATGTTGGAGAGGGTGGTGTCCCGGGATAGTAATGATCCAGACACAAGAGACTGCTGGAACCTGGAGCAGAATCGATGTCAGAGGGAAATGGTTATTGATGGAGGGAATCTATGAAGGGAAATGGACAGTTGACGTTTCAGGTCGAGACCTTTCATCTGGACTGATGAGTCCAGTATGCTGCCCGACCCACTGAGTTCCTCCAGTGTTTTGTGTGTTGTTAGCAATGATCCAGGTTATTTCGCATCCCAGAAGAGCACTTGGATCTGAATAATAGGGCATCAGAGGGCATATGGGGTGTCAGAAACACACTTAGGAAGGTTAATGGGTTCAGAGGGAAGAGAGGAGCAGAGGAAAGGAAGGTAAGTTCACAGATAAAGGGAGCTAAATCAGACACTGCCTGATCTATGGCATTTCCAGCATTCTCCTTTTGGTTTCAGGTTCCTGTAATGGCCCTGACCTGCATTTCACAGCCTTGTTTTCTCTCTCTAACTGCCCTCATTAATCCATCAACAGCTCCGTAAACATTAGATCATCTTGGCACCCCCATCAGAGACATTCCCTTTGTCCGATCCACCCCATCTTCCTCCACCTTCTTTGCAACCTAAAACTAACTCGTTTTCTCACTTTCCCTGTTCTGCAAAATGCTCTGCCTGATCTGCAAAGTGTTTCTGTTTTTATTAGTGAACAAAAACTGATTCTCCCTCCATTTTTCAAACTTCAGTTTTATGGGATGTGGATAAAAGACCAGCATTTGTTGCTCCTCCCTGATTATCCCTAAGAATGGGAATTGTTATCTTGACGAAGGCTATAATAAGGTCTGGAGCCGAAAAGTCCGGAGAACTCTAAACTGAGAGTCAGTGAGAAGGTTATTGGTGACCGATTGCCACTTGGTAGCAAGAACACCTCTGTCACTTTGCTGAGTGGACTGACTGGATGGTAATTAGCCTGGCTACTTCTCTTTAGACAGAGCATACCTGAGAAATTGTCGGGTAAATCCCAGTGTTGCCACTGTATTGCTAATCAAACCCTGCGATCTTAACTACTGAATAAAAGTGAATAACTGCTGGAATATTTTTCAAGTGTGTGAACAACTTGCACACGGAAAAGAATTCAGTTAGACATGGAAGTTGAAGATTGGAAGAGACACAAATTAAATCCAAGTGACAAACAAATAGGAAGTTTCTGCAACTTTCTTTGTGGTGCATGGCTACAGAAAGAAGGTTCAAGGAAAATGACAGGGCTTAAGGGGCTGGGCAAACTTCTACTGGAAAGGGAGATACGGGGAGGGTATGCGGCTTGGGAGACAAATCTCTTCTCCTGTCTAAAACTATCTTCATACAGTCTTATATACCAGTGTAGTTTGGGATTTGGAAGGTCACTGTCGTGCAGGATTTCCTTACATGGAGATGGTTAAAATGTTCAGCTTGTTGAAACAGAGCACAGAGGGTGATGACTACACCCAAAGTGAACCTGCTTCAGCAAGACCTTAGATATTTATTTAACAAAGAGAGATTTGAGCAGTAAGGTAAAATTCGACAAGGTGTTTTCCTTGGAGAAATATATTGGAACAGGCATGTTAGATCAAATAATTATTTTCCACTTTAGTATAATTTAAAAAAGTTATAGGCTTTGCATCAATGTGTTTGATCACCTGGTGCTTGTCCTAACAAGGCTGTCATTTTGGAGTTGCTGTACTAAGCATCAAAGCAAAGTTAGAGATGGATTTGAGCCAGGAGAGATATATCAGCCTACATCTGCACTCAGCATGTTCCTGCAGCTAATCAGACAGGAACGGATACAGGGTGAGGTGAGGAACCGTGGACCTGGTGTGCTGTCCTCAACGGATAAATAGTTTGAAGCAAGCAGTGTAAATGGAAAATAGACACAAGAACCAGTTTGTCAAAAGCTTCCCACATTGACTGAGGGGTGGGGAGAATACTGAGAATTAAATCCAGATCAATCCACCAAAGAATGCTGAGGGTGAGGATTCTACCATGGACAGACCTTTAATTGGGCTGTCTTTGTGCCACAGGGCTCTTTAAAAAACCCCATTAATTGGGCCCATGAAAGTTGAACCATCTAATGGCACATCAGTGGAGGAAATGAGCACTTATGGGATAGATACAAAGGTTTTGTCTTTTGAATTTAAAGGACAAACAACGGAACAGCCCTCTAATAAAGAAGAGAAAGGGAGTTTTACAAGGGTAATGAAAGTATTTGTGTCATTGGCTTACACACACATAGTCCTGGATCGAGTTATTAAAATAAGAGGACTAATCGAAAAGGACCCCTTCACAGAATCAAAGAATGATCATTGCTGACAATGTTCTCTGTTTCTTTAAATGTATGTTGGGGTGATGGAAAGATGAGTGACATACTGGCAAGCTGTGAAAAGAAGAGTCGTCTGAGTATTAAGAAAGTGTTAAAACTGAAAATCTAATGATGAGGGAGAGAATGAAACAAGTAGTGTTATAGACATGGTGCATGGAAATGGGATGGTATTATTGTGGAAAATTTTTCTAATATAGTGTTGTGGTGTAAAGAATATTGATGAGAATCGTGGGTCTATTAGAAACTGAGAATCACATAAAGAACAAGGGTTATACTGAGAATCTCATGATGAACAGGATCCATCATAAAGGGTTATACTGAGAAGTGTGATGGACAGTATCGACCAGAAAGGGGTCAACTGAGTATTGTAATGACCGATGTTTATCAATGGCTTATACTGAGAATCATCTGATGAACACAGCCCATCAGAAGGGATTATACTATGGATGCTGTATTAAGTAGGGTTAGACTGAGTCATGTAATGAGCAGAGTTGAACAGTTAAGATTCTACTGAGGGTCATACAATGAAATAGGATGTACTGAGACTCATACTGTTGAGGTATATCAGAGTGTTATAATGTAGACAAACTAGCTATTAGACATTTTCTGTTTCAAATCATATTTATCAGCCTGATGTTTTGCGAGGTAAAATTCTGATTTGTTGATGAGTTTTGGAGATTGATCTTACATCAGTCTAATGACAGTCAGCACCAAATTCTGAAGGTGGAAGAGCCCTCAATACTCAGCTCAGAGAGGCAATACCTTCCCTCAATACTCAGCTCAGAGAGGCAATACCTTCCCTCAATACTCAGCTCAGAGAGGCAATACCTTCCCTCAATACTCAGCTCAGAGAGGCAATACCTTCCCTCAATACTCAGCTCAGAGAGGCAATACCTTCCCTCAAAATCCAACAGGTATAGAAGGAGATTGTTTTTGCCTGTGCAACTCAGGCCATTATAGAGAGTGTGGAAGGTTTCACCACCTTTAAGATCTGAGGTCAAATCCAGCTCAGAATGATTTATTATAATCCGTCAAGCATGCAGATCCAATGAGAGCCTGGGGATATTAACTTAATGAGCATTGCACTAAATTACCCTAATTCAGTATGAATGGGCAGTAACTTGACAATGTCAGTTGAGCAGACGTCAAGCTGGTTGTAAAAAGGAAATGCCCACACTGATGATATTGTGTAAAATGGGCATTACTTTGTGGTTAAAGCATGTGAAATTTAGCCTGGAAATACTTGATAATGACATTGATTGACATGCTCAGAATGAAAGTCTGCATTCCCAGCATGGTCACCCCTCAGTTTAACAGGAAAGATCATCCCATAATAATTACATAGTAACTGAGTCATGATCAGCCTTAAGGAATTTTCATCTTCACTGATGTGAAATCAGTCCTGTTTTATCTTTTAGTTGAGGACTTTACCTGATCTTTAAGCAGAATCAGGAAGTGGCTCCATTGCTGACCTATTGATAGCAGCTTTCCTCAGCACGTTGGTTGTCATTGGTCTGATGGATGAGGGTTTGCTGCAAGTTTTCTCATTCTGCAGGACGGCTGATTACCTTCAACATGGCCTTAAACAGACCCAAAGGCCTGTTCTGCAATTAGCAGTGAGCTCTCCTTCCTGTGTACTTAATGTGGTCCATCCTTAATAGTTTCTTTCAACAGTACATTCAAAGGTTCTTTTACAGTTGAGCCTACACAGATTTTGGACAAAATACCTTCCAGATGTGGGGCCTCGGTAGTTTTGTTGAGACTGCATTAACAAGACAAACTCTTTTGATTGGCGTAGTGTTGTTCCTAGCTCAGGAGAATAAACAAATAATTTTAGCATGTACATTCACCTCCACTTTGCTTCTGGCTGCTCATCATCTAGTAACAGAATTATAGCACAGAACTACAGCAATAGTAGGGAAGGGTTGATAAACATCTGTAAGAGAAACTGGATCTAAATGTTGCATGACAGGCTTTAGTTATTACCACATTGTGCACTATCTATCCTCACAGCCAAATGGTAAATGTTCTCTCGTCACCTTCACAGTGCACAGTACGTACCCTTGACAGCAGATTGCGCACCTTGTAATAATTTAGCCAAGAACTTACTTCTCAGGATTTGTAATGTCTTCCCCTTTTGTCCTTTCTACCTACCTCCACTCTCTGCTTCATTTTCTCCCCTTCTCTCTTTCTTCCTTTCCCCCCTTCCCTTCCCCTCTCTCTCCCCCATCTGTCTCTTCCCTCTCTCTATCTCCCCCTGTTTTCTCCCTCTCTCTGACCGTCCTATCCTCTTTCAGTTGGGGTCCCTTCTGTTTAGTGGATCTCACAGCAGCATACCAGAGCCAAGGGTGTGTGTGGTTCAGGAGCAGAGCACCCGTTATCTGCGATCCTTGTCATTAGGTGTCAGCCGGGCAGGTTGAAGGTGCCGTCCACGTGGCAGCCTTTAATTCCACGTCTCGCCTTCACTACATATCTCAAATTTGTGCATTAATGCTGATTAATTGATGGCCTTAATACAAACGCCAAGTGATTACCAAGCAAAAAAATTGCAGATGCTGGAAATCAATGACTTTCCTTCCATCATAAGTGAGGACATTTGCTGATGATTGCACAATGTTCAATTCTATTTGCAACAACTCAGAAAATGATATAATCCATATCTGCATGCAACATGACCTGGACGACAATCAGACACAAACTTGTCAGTGAAAAATAATGTCTGCATCATGCAAATGCAAGGCTTGACCTACCCCTGATATTCATTGGCATTACCAACACCACCATCAGCATTCTGAGAGTCATCACTGATGGGAGTTTTAGCTCGGTCTACAAATAAGTACTGTGACTACAGCAGCAGATCAGAAGCTGGGCATTCTACAACAAGTGACTCACCTTCTAACTCCCCAAAGCCTTTCCATTATGTCCAAGGAGTGTGGTGGAATACCCTCCACTTATCTGTGTGAGTGCAGCTTAAGAAGCTCAATATCATGCAGGTCAAAGTCCTGTGTTTAATTGGCAGCCCACCCAGTCTTAACATTCATTCCCTCCTTCAGTTACTCAGCAGCTATTCTGACAGCCTCAGCAGTAAGTAAGACCAGGGCAGCAGGTGCACGGGGACCACGATCCCCTGCAGGTTCCCCTTGACTTGCCACCTTGACTTGGAAATACACTTCCTTCATCAGCACGGGGACCAAATCCTGCAACTCCCTACCCAATAGTATTGTGGGAATATACTGCAAACACTTCAAGGCAGCTCATTACCACCTTCTCAAGGGCAATCAGGGATGAGAAATTAATGCAGGCCTTGCAGCAAAGCCCACATTTCATAAATGAGACTGCTCTGTCATCATTGATGTCCAGGACTTCTGTCACTTATTCTGCACTATTACCTCAGTAATAACACAGAGCACACGCTGTTTACATTGCACACCAATGCCACCATTATGTTACTGTTATGAATGTATAGACGCGCCCTCAATTATTTTACAGCAGTGTTGTCATTACAGAACTGCTGCCTTTATGCTGCAGTCCTACTCCCAGATATATTACAGCACAAAGCTGCAATATGGAATGGCTCTTATTTTACAAGCCTATGTTATTTTGTAATATTTGCATTTTAATGTCCTTACGTTCATATACATTGTTACTTATTTAAAACATGGTTACTATTTTTATTACAAGTTCAAACTGTTTTAAGATAAATAATGTTACATATTGCAAACCTTTATGCATGGCTGCTTTTAGCAACATGGCAATAATGTGAAAGCCATTTTACCCGGCAAGTATCTGTGAGTGCCTTGTTAATTTGAATTGAAGAGCTCCACAGTGGCCCAGTGGCTGATCACAACACCCAAAGTGAACCCAACCTTTTGCTCAAATGGTCCCTAGTTCTTACTCCATTTGGTGCTGCCTCAGGCACAGTGCCTAAGTGAGACACTGTCATTCTCCGACCCTGATCAGTGTCCAGTTAATCTCATTAGAATAAATGTCTACACCTGTATGTGCTTGAGGGAATATCTGAGTGTATTGTGGAATCATACATCCCAGACAGAGGCCATTCATGCTGACCAAAAATGGACTTTAGCCTAGTTCCATCTTCCCTGTGTAAACCTGTGTGTGTGTGTGTTTTTTTTTGTGTGTGTGTCTGTGTTTGCTTGTGTTTGTATTTGTGAGCATGTGTGTCTGTGTGTGTGCTTGTGTGTGCATGGGTGGGTGTGTGTGTTTGTATTTGTGTGACTGTGTGAGTGTGAGCATGCTTGTGTGTGCATAGGGGTGTGTGTGTGTTTGTGTGTGTGCGCACGTAAGTGTGGGTGCATATGTATGAGATGGTGCGTGATTACATCTTCTTGCATTATACCTGAGACTCAGCGTGAAGTGACATCAAATAGTCTTCTGCCATCCACTATCTAGATTTCATTGTGAAGAATGCTACCTTGGATGAGGTGTTCAAGGGCAGCTGTTGTGTTTGGAACTATAACCTGCAAGAGGCAGGCTGTTTCAGAAGGGAAAGAGCTGAAGATTAAATTACGTCTGTGGGAGGTGGGAGATTTAAGCACTGAAATCACAAGAGAGCCATAAAAAACTGATTGATTGGAACAAATTCCTTCTTCATGCAGGAGAGGATGACAAACATAATTCTTGGAAGTACAAAGAGTGGTGAGAGGGAAAATGTTATTTATTCCTGTTCAGAACTTAAACTAAAGCAGGAGAAAAATGAGAGGGAGAGAAGTGATGCTGACGTGCTCTCTAACAGAAGGGATGGCCTTGCCTCTGGTGCGTTTATGTTCCTTGCTTCTCTCCATGTTTCACTGTGTCATCCTGAATGCTGCAATGAAGGCTTCTGTAAACAGAGGCAAACTGTTGGAAGAGGGGATCCTGTGTAAATCCAACTGTTCTTAATGAAAAAACATCCCACGGCAATGCCTCAAGCCCATTCAAACAAAGATTCCCAATTAATAATCCTGAGTAGAATTCTGTCATCAATCCAATGCCTGAATCCCACCTGCAAGGAGCAAACCTCAGGCTTTATTTTTTTGTTGTTACAAAGGCTTGTCAAGCGGTTCACTGGTCTGATTAACGCCCTGCATTAACTTCCTGTTCACCCGTGAGTGAGGAACATGTTGCACTGAGCCATGTGCCCCAGATATGTGCTATTTGTCCAATTGCTACTGTATTTGATCGCAGTTCATGAGGTAACAAGGGCCAAGTGCCAAGTTTTGCAATTTTTACCTGCTCAATTGTTCAGACCCTTAGCTACAACTAGGGTTGACTAAAATCTATATGCTAAAGCATAATGTAGACACTGCATTGAGATACTTGGACAGAATGACCAACGTTGTCTGGATCCACCCAGTCAATTCTCTATGCTATTGTCAGATTAGCAACTCAACAACCTGCATTTCCTTTTAGCCACTCACAGGGGAACAATGCCAGTTATCTCACTGTGAAGAAAAGGAGCAGGTGTTTTTCTAAGAGGCTCTAGATGATCAAAGAGGTGATTCTTTGGAGTTTTGGATGGAATTTGGGAGGAGGTTTCAGGGTATAGGATACAAGTGGGTGAGGTGGATTAGAGAGGAGGGACAGGTGGTGTCTCAGAGTCATGAGGATTGGGGATGTAGGGCTGAGTGGGGTTGAAGCAGAACGGTGTGGTGACGTGAAGGAGGGATTTGTGGTTGAGGATGAAGATTTTAACCGTAAGCAGCAGGGCTTCAGATGGCCTCAAGTACACATCGTTAGTATGAGAAGACCAGGCTGGATCGTGTTGGAATAGTCATGTGTAAAAGAAAAAACAAGTATGGATTAGGGTTTCGACAAGCAAAATTAAGCTAAATATTGAGCTGTTAGATGTTACAGAGGTAAAACTAAATTTTCTCAGTGATATGTGGTCCTTGCTCATCTTAGCATCCTACAGAACATGTAGGCTGAGAGCTAGATAGGGTATGCTTGTGGGAAATGTATTGAAGCCATTTTAAACTGCCCCCCAGCTTTTATTACATGAATAACAATTTTTTTTACATTGCACCTTTAATGCAAGAAGGCAGAAGAAAATAAGAACCTAGGAAATATATATGAACATAGGAGTAGGCCATTCAGCACCTTGAACCTGCTCCTCTGTTTCATAAGGTCATGGGTGATCTGACTGTAACCTCAGTTTAGCATTCCCACCTACCCCGGTAACCTTTCACCTCCTTGCTTGTCAAACATCCATCTATTTCTGCTTTAAAAGTATTCAATGACTTTCTTCTACCACCCTTTGAGAGTAGGAAGAATTACTTCATTTCTCTTACATTTTATTTTACGTCTTATTTTTAAACAGTGATCCCTAATTCTAGATTCACCCACATCAATGCTGTCAAGGTCTCTTTGGATTCTCTATGTTTTAGTCAAGGCTCTTTCACTCTACTGATCATCAGTCAACACAAGCATAACCTGCCTAACCTTTCCTCAAGGGACAATTCTCCTGTTCCAGGTTTTAGAAATAGAGGCAGGAGTAGGATCTTCATCCTTGAACCTGTTCCATCATTCAGTGGGATCGTGGCTGATCTTGTATGATCTCATAAACATTTTAAGCTATTTCACAGGAGAATAATTAGATAAAAGTTGACATGAAGCCAAAGAAAGATCTTAGCTTGATCAATAAGCAGATTTTAAGAAGGGTTTTGTAGTGTATCTATTGCCTGGACACAATCTGTTCTGTGTGTAGATACACAGCCCATCCCTGGGTTATGAACAGCCGACTCATGGACATCCCTACATATGAATGAGCTCCCATAATATTAAGTTAAAAAGTCTGACGTACGTACGTTGGTTCATTCTTACAAACGGCAGAACTAGTTTCCCCTCTCTCTCCACTTTTTAGTAATTGTTCTTTCTCATCTGTCATGTGCTTTTGCTGCCATTTATTACAATCCTGTGGGGGTGTAGTTACATATCAAGTGATTTTGGAATTAGAATTGGTTTATTACTGTCACATGTACTAAGATACTGTGAAAAATTTAGTTTTACAAGCCTTCCATACAGATCATTTCAAAACATAAGAACATTATGTTTTGAAATAAGTACAAGGGAAAAGCAATAACAGAATGCAGAATATAGTGTTGCTGTAACAGTTACAGAGAAAGTGCAGTGCAGGTAGACAATAAGGTGCAAGGTCCATGACTAGGTAGATTGTAAGGTTAAGTGTTCATCTTTATCGTACAAGAGGTCCATTCAAGAGTCTTATAACAGCAGGATAGAACTGTCCTTGAGCCTGGTGGTACGTGTTTTCAGGCTTTTGTATCTTCTGCCTGATGGAAGGGGGGAGAAGAGAGAATGTCCAGGATGGGACGGGTCTTTAATTATGCTTCCTGCTTTTCCTAGGCAGCGAGAAGTATTTTTATGTATTTCCTGAATTACAGACAAAGTCATGAATGTCTGTAAAAGAGGAACCTGTTTGTTACAGGTTGTACTGTACTGTGATTCTATGGCACAGGAGTCATACAATGTCGCTGCTTCATATCAATGTAACGATATCATTGATTGGAACAAATAGTTTGCAGCAATATCCTTTGTATAGTTGACTGTTGACAAATATAGTCGCCACTTGACCATCAACCCACAAAGGAGACTATTCTCCTACACAAGGTTGCTCTCTGGGGTTAGTGTTTGCCAAAGGTTTCTCAGATAAAACCTTGCAAGGATGGATTATTGCTCATCCAACCAAGATTGTTCTGCTGGTCGCTGATCTTCTGATTTTGGAGGCAGTGTTTGGGGAATTAAAAGGAGCACAAGGTGAAGCTAATGCAAAGCAAATACTGTATGTGTTTTTTTTAGATCCCAGGTCAGTGATACCCATTATAGTGGCATCAAGGATGCAGAGATGGGCAGTCCTATTGCTGTATAACTATGCAATCAATTACAGTGGTCATTGAAGAAACTCTGTTTCAGTTGACACGTGAAAACTCTGATGTTGGAAGTGAACATGTGATTTATACATTAAATGTGGCTGATGAGGAACTGACAGTAACTATTTGCCAAAACTGTAGAAACAAGCCACCAAAAACTCTTTAACATCATGGTTTCTTTTCAGACATTACATGCAGACTTCTGTGCAAAATGGAATGACTGTTTCCCGGTACCGACCTATGGTCACCAAAGTGGATTGAAGTGAAAGAGATGAGGTCATGAACCACTACTGAACGTACGATGGATGTGCTGAGGGCTTTATCTGCACATTATGTCTCACTTGAAGAGTTTGTTATGACAATGATCCCCAATTTTGTTCTACTCCATTTACAAGCTTTATGAAGCAGAACAATATCAAATATACTAAGCATCCGTTACTTTAAAGATGTGTGTGTAACATATAAAATGACTTTTGATATGTTGTTGTACTGCTGTTTGTTGAGTGTTGTCTCCCTTAGTAAGATGTTTTGTTGGTAGATCTTTCCTTGTTACTTCCTTAGTGAGCAGCAACACAATAGCATATGTGGACAATAAATCAGAGATGAATTTGAGATGTATTGCTGATTAAGGGTGCAGCAGGGCATTAATCAAGTGTGAGGTAACAGATGACAGGTTTCTCCACTAAAGTAGTGGTGACAGTACAGTGGCTGTGGAGATTTTGTCAATGAGCTTAAGAAATACAAAAGGTCTCAGCAAATTTCACTTAGTATGGAACAAGTGGAGCTATTTCTGAGATTGAACGATATTGTTGAGGTCTGGGGAAAGTCGGAGAACAGAGAGTGTCACTGCTGTGGGTTAAAGTCGAGTTCCTGCTGGTAGCAGGGCCAGAAGTGATTGAGATGCTGATGAGGTTACGAGTGTCATGGAGCATGGATGAAATCTCCTGGAAGGGCCTTGGAAAAACATTTTAACCCCTTCAGAAGTTTTTCAGAGCTAAAAGTTTGGCACCAGAGAGCAGAGAAAATATTTGGTGAGTCCACCGTCAGGCTGGACACTGGCTTAAAGGTGCAATTTTAGGACCTCTTTAGATGAGGTGCTGCGGGGTTGATTGGTGTGGAGGCTGGTAACTGAGAGAATTCAAGCAGAACTCTTTGACCCTGGACCTAACATTGAAGGAAGTGCACAGAATGGTCACCAAGGTGCTGAAAGATAGAAAATAGTTTTGCTCAGGGCAAAATTCTGAGATGGAGGCAGGAAAGGAGTCCACAGAACTACGGTGTTGGCAGTAAAATAGAGTTCTTCACAGTGTGGGTTTGGCACCAATTCAGTAGGTCTGCCGAGGGCAGAAATTAGGAGGCCTTTCATGGATACTAAGGCAACCGCCTGGCTTCAGAATGCCTGTTGAAGAAGGCCCCATGTTATAATTGTCACAGGGTAGAGAATATTGCATGGGGGTGCAGGTTCCTGAAGAAAATAACTCCCGGCAAACATACTAGTCATCACGATCTTTGGCCCACTGAATCGTGCCAAACATCAGCCACCCACCTACACTAATTCCACATTAGTCCAATTTTTTATTCTCCCCACATTCTTATCAACTCCCTCCAGATTCTACCACTCACCGACAAACTAGGGGCAACTTACAGCGGTATGTGGGACGTAGGAGGAAACCGGGGTACCCGGAGGAATCCCATGTAGTCATAGGAAGAAGGTGCAAACTCCAGACGGACAGGAGCCATGGTCAGGATTGAAGCCGGGACCCTGGCACTGTGAGGCAGCGGCTTTACTATCTGCACCGTCGTGCTGCTGGTCTCATTTTCCTCAGGTGCAAGGGGCAAAAGTATAGAATAGTTCCACAGGGGTATCATCTGCACCTTGACATTGGAAGAAGGGTAAATGGAGTTTATTGCACACAGGAAGGGGAGAATAACAATGGTACTACCCAGGCCAATTTATAATTGAGAATAACATCATAAACACGTGCACATTTTTACTGGCTATGTTGGAATCAAAATCAAAAAAAAAGCTGAACATGTTGTAAACTTAAAATAAAGAACAGAAAATGGTGGAAACACTCAGCAGGTCAGACAGCATCTGTGGAGAGAGAAACACAGTTAAAGTTGGTCGAAGAGCCTTCATCAGAACTGAGAGAGAAATGAGTTTTCCCCTGTTGTTTTCTTTCTCCAAGCTGAAACATTAACTCTGTTCTTCTCTTCACAGATGCTGCCTGACCTGCTGAATATTTCCAGCATTTCCTGTTTTTAGCATGTATTGGAAGTACCTCAAACACTGAGCTTAGATCGGCATCAACGAGTTGGGCCAAAGGTCCAGTTTCTGTGCTGTATGACTCCATGACTTTCTGTTGAGGCAGAAGAAAACGCTGCTTAGAGCCAGTTGATGGCTGAAGAAAATATAACTTGGGATGAGAGTACGCCACAAGTAGACAGCGCTGTCCACAGGAGCCGGTGTGTTGAATCTGGTCTACTTCTCCAGCTTGTGTGCTCTGCAGGTTTTGCTTCCACTGTGTGGTAGGTTCCACTGACACTCCAGTTATTGACAATTTCTGCCCAGGTACTTCACTGCCATTGTACCGAGGTGTCTGCTTTTCTTGCTACCAACAGAAATATAAACATGTATAGAACTCTCGCCAGCAGACCCTGGACCAACCAACAATGTACTCTTCAGCTGTGTTTCATGCACCAGTACCATTGCAGATGGACTTTGGTGACAGCTCATCAAAGAAGGCGTAAGGTATGCAGCTAAATGCAAGACAGTCATGGGAAGGCGAAAGCCAGATATTGGGTCATTGCATGCACAGTTGGGTGCCAAAGAGATTGATAATGATTGGATGATGTTGAGCAAAGATTATGTGTAGCAGTTAGCGTAACACTATTACAGTGCCAGCGACCGGGGTTCAATTCCGGCCACTGTCTGTGAGGAGTTTGTATGTTCTCCCTGTGTCTGCGTGGGTTTCCTCCAGGTGCTCCGGTTTCCTCCCACATTCCAAAGGCATATGGGTTAGGAAGTTGTGGGCATGTTATGTTGGTGCTGGAAGCGTGGCGATATTTGTGGGCTGCCCCCAGAATGCACTACGCATAAGATGCATTTCACTGTGTGTTTTGATGTACATGTAAAGATATCTTATCTTATCAAATACACAAAACTCTGGAGGAACTCAGCAGAAAGTCACCAAGTAGTGAAGGGATAGTTAACACTCCAGAAGTGGGGCTGGGGTGTGAGTTGGTAATATCAAATGATGAGAACACACGGAGAACATTGAGAGCAATTTTTGAAAGCTATGGGTTTGATTTGTTGACTGGTTTGCTGAGAGTTGTGCACATGTTTATTTCACCGTAGGTAACGGGAAAAGCAAACTTCGCAGTACAATGGCAGTGAGGTGCTTGGGGAGAAGTTGTCCATTACTTAAGTGTCCCTGGAGGACAATCCTGCACAGCAGAGCATTCACAAGCCAGAAAAGTAGACCAGAGTGAGTGATCCCAAACTGGATGACGGCCCATTGTGAGGAGCCGAAGTCCAGAATATCATTTGGATAGTGACTTAGTGGAAATACTCACTGTGCTCGATAGCAGACTGTTTGGAGAAAGAGTTTAGAATCTGTTTGGACATTGGCTGATTGTAATGTCAGGGTGATGGCTGCACCATTGTCAGGATACACGGGTGAGAAGCTACACCCAGGGTGTTGCAATGAGGTCAGATGAGACTGGGAAAATCTTGGGAAAAAGTTTGATGTCAACGAGGTTTCTGTTTTTTATGGGGTTACTGAATGGGCTGAATCAAGTTCAGATTGAGTTGGATGCCTTGAGGGAGGAATGCATTAAAACGTGGAGATGATTCAAGAGCTCTGTAGATCCCCTGAGTGATGTTACTCTTGGCCTGGACTTACTGATGTCAGTTCAATGCAGCAGAGCCAAAGTGTGCAGAGAGTTATGGCTGAAGTCCGAGCATTGGACATAACTGAGAGAGGGAGGGTCAGAGGAGGTGACTTCTGAACTTCCACCAGGACAGCAAGAAAATGCTTCAATGTCCAATTAAAGCATGTGAAGGTGCTATGGGACAATTAAAAACAATTAAATATATTTAAATTAACTCAATGAAACAAAGGAAAGGAAATTACCTTTACTTACACTCTGCCTGGAGCTGTGTTTTTCCCACTCGATTCAAAGGGCTCTCTGGACTTGCGCCAGGCTACCCTGGCATAGGTTCAGCAGGCAGGATTCCCAGCCTATATGCAAGAGAATCTGTGGAAGTTTGCGCTCTTCACTGGACTCCATGAAGAGTGTAATGGTTGAGCCGAGATCGGCCATTGGTAAGAGACTGCAGCTTTGCCTCAGGAATCTCAAGCACCTCTCCAATTAAACAGGGGAGAGCTGGCAGTTACTGCAGAACTGTTGGCTTTTAATCAGTAGATCAGGGTCAATATTTCCAGCCCCCTACTCCAATCCATGGCCTGATTTCTCTTCCTCTCTTAACTCCACCATCCTGCACACAAAAGGCCTTTGAACACTCTTGCTTCCTGAAGTCCTGTTAGAGATTGGGACCAGACCCAGCATAGGGCTGCTTAACATGGTTTCAGGCTTGCTTCAATTCCTAGGCCCCTGAATCTCAGCTTCCGCGATCTTTGGTAGGAAGAGCGCTGAAGTAATTCTCCACTCCCTAGTTCAGGGTGCTGGTGGGAAACCTCTGGAAATGTAGGGAAAGTTGCCGAGCTTTGATGGTGTTTCCGCTCTGGGCCGTTTGGTGTTAAACATTCAGGGTGGTCTGTGCAAAGATGATGACTTGCACATGGACCCTCTCTGGGTTATTTCAGCTAAATTATCTTCTTGCTATCTCAGACAAGTATCTCTTTAACTCAGACAGACTCTCCATGACCAGAGCACCAGTAAGTCAGTACCTCTGCCAGGAAGCACTCTCAGGAACAGCTTGTGATTTATGAAACATATTAAAGCAAAATCAGATTAATGCAGATACACACCAAATATACTGCAATGTTTGACAGACAATTATAGATAAACAATTATAGAAACAAAAGTGTACATGAAAGATATTCTACCCTCACAAACCAATGTACGAACAAAAGTACACCACATTCACTTGGACTAAAATAATCAGAGGGAAATTCCACACGTTCAGCCATTACATTACTCACACACTGATTGATAAATGCATGCTCACATACTCAGAATAACAAACCATGACATGTACTGTCAATGCCACCAGCAAACAATCATCACTCCCTGAATCCATACCTAATCCTGGTCCCATTCCGTCCCAGCCCTCAATCCTTACCCTGACCCAGAACCAAATTTTGACTGTGACCTAAATCCCAAATCTACACTGATCCTAAATTCATTAGACTCGTTCCTGGAATGTTTACAGATGTTCGACTGGTTCAGCTAAACCTAGTGCAGTGAGATGTACGACACAAGAGATGCTGCAGATGCTGGAAATCTGGAGCAACACACACAAAATGCTGGAGGAACTCAGCAGGTCAGGCAGCATCTATGGAGGGAAATGAAAAGTCGATGTTTCGGGCCGAGACCCTATGCAAACTAAGACCAATGTTGCACCCCCTGATCCTAAGTGTTATTTAACAAGTGGATATTGGTGAGAAAACCTACTCTAAATTATGTACCATCGAGAAAGTGCAGTCAAGATGACATAAAATACGGACAAGTTAAGGATAAACAGATGGGAAATAGGTGGTCACTTAGGGCAGTATCCCAAGTGGTAATTAGTACCCATAAACAATCTGTGTAGGTATGAAAGAACATTGGCAGAGGAGAGCCGATGAAAAGCAATCAAACAAACACAACGAAATAACAACTTGTGAAACACAACCTAATCACTAAATTTGAAAGGCATCTAACATTGCACAAATAATCAAAGTCTATGAAAGAGGTTGCTACACAGCACTAATGTCAGAGACTGAGCCCTGGGAAATGATTACTGTCATTACCAAGGTGAACATCTGAACAGCTGTTCATCATTAATTAACAAGTAGCATAAAAGCATGTTTAAAATACTTCCTTCTGTTGAATTGCTTTATAAAAGCTGAATGCTTCTAATCGACTGCAGGTAACCTCAGACATGAGCTTCTAGTCAACCACCGGCACATAACCACAGACCCGAGCATCCAGGGACTGCAACATAACAAGTTACCTGCCATTGCAGCAATCTTTGTGCTTGGGGTTGAGAGTTGGGGGTTCAGGGGAGATGAAGAACCACAGACCAGGAAAATGGGCCTGATTTTAGAATTTGGTGCCACATGGTTGGTTGCAGGCAGAATATGCCAAGAGGCTCAGGCATTCTGAAATCTGAGTCCAATCTGGTGAGCTACCTGCATGAGAGGTTCACCCAGTAAGTGAAGGCAGACTGACTCTTGCATTGATCTGGTGTTGGTTTAAAGTGGGAAATTCTGTGTCTTGTCTGTAACTCCATTTAGCACAGACTATTTTTGTGTAATGAGAACAGATTGGGGTTTCTCTTTGAGTGGTCTCTAATAGGGTCCCTGGGGATATGATATGAGCATCCCTCCTTCACTCTGCACTTTATTGCCCAATCCAACATGCCTCAAAGGAATCCTGAGCCTTGGCTGCTTGAGGTGACAGGTGGCCTTCCCCTGAAAACCATTGGTAAATACTGTGGATCGGAGAAGTAAGTTGCAAAGGTATTCTTTGCAAGTTGTAGCCAGGGAAAGAGAGATCTAGATGTCCAGATATAAAAAAAACCTAAAAGCTAGTGCACGTACAAATACATTGAAATGGCTTAAAGGATATTGGTCTTTTGCTCAAGGTCTGTAATGCTGCAATGCTATGGAACCCCAGGAAAGATCATCTTTGTCTCCGGTTACCCGGGGCAGTAGGTTGTAATCTCCCTCTGAGGTTCATTGCAACGGCTTCAATGGGTCTGAACTTCAGAGGCACAGAAGAATACGTTGATGTATAAAGCATGTTTGGCACCAGGGTTAAAGTTCTAAGCAATAATGTCCTTGAAATGGGTTCAACACGGGTTCACCAGAATGAACACGGAGTGTTAGAGCAATACAGCACAGGCACAGGCTCTTTGGCCCATTGAGTTCATTCTGATCATCTATACTAATCCTTCACTAATCCCATTTTATTCTCCCCACATTCCCATCAACTCCCCCTAGAATCTTCCCATCACCGGCACACTAGGGATAATTTACTGTGGCCAATTAATTTACCAATCCGCATGTCTTTGAGATGTGGGTGGAAACCAGAACACCAGGGGGAAACTCAGAGGTCACAGGGAGAATGTGCAAGCTCCACACAGACAACATTTGAGGTCAGGATCCAACCTGGGTAGCTGGCGATGTGAGGCAGCTAATGATGTTGGAGGCTAAATGGGTGGACAAGTTAATGATGTTGGAGGCTAAATCTTGAGAAGAGGTTGCATTAACTGGGCTCTACTCTCATCAGTATGAGTGACCTAACTGAGGTACTTAGAATCATTACAGCACATGATTGGGTAGACAGGGAGAAACTATTTCCACTGTGTGGGAGCCCAAAACAGGGCTTAAACCTGGAGCCAGAACATTCAGGAAACACTTCTTCTGACGAAGGATGTTGGGAACCTGGAACTCCCCCTTTCCCCAACATTAATGAAGTTAGGTTTATTGAAAATTTCAAAATCTTGGCAGCTCTTGTTGGACAAAGGGTTATAGAACAGAAGCTGGTGACAAGAGTTAAAATATAGATCAACGACAACCTAATACAATGGCAGGGTGTGTTGAAGGAACTGAAGGGTTCCTTTGTATTTATTCCTACTGAACCAATTGGGCTTTTACAACAATCAGTTAGTTTTTAGTGGACACATTATCCAGTGACCACATATCAACTGACCAGATTTACTGAATTTTAAGGATTTGTCACATTACTTTTTGAATATTCCCTCCTACTAAGTAACTCAATATCAATACAAGGCCCAAATCTGGATATTAAAAATGAATTGTCTCTTCCCTATGCCTCCACCTCCTAGCAGAATGTCGATGTGGCCCACTGCAAAGTTGTCCGGGCAGTGGCCAGGAAGATTATGGAAACAGCACCAAATGATTTCCTGCTATTTTTCTCTTTGCTCATTTTGCGTGCGGGATCTGATTTACAAAAACAAAACAAGAAAAAAATCCAGATCAAAGGAAAGCACAAAATGTGCTAACAGAACTGAGAGGCCTTTGAAGCTTAATTCCTATTGAAGTAGTGAAAAATGGCTTGTAAAAAAAAATCTCACCCAGAAGACAAAGATCCCTCTTGCATTTCAGTTATACATAATGTTAGGTCATTCAGCCCAACTAACCACTGCTAGTATTTATTTACTTCATCTGACCTGATCAGCATTTCTCATGTTTAAGCCTAATTTTGCCCTCCCCTAATTTTTCATTTACCCAGCTGCCCACACTATAGCCCATTTTCCCATTTACTGATGTTCTCCCCAGCATCCCATGAACTGGTACCCTCCCTGTGCTCCATTAACAGTGCTCTTCCTGGAATATGCTGCTCAGGTATTCCCTCCTCCCAGTTCCCCACTTACATGCCTTTCCCTTATGTTTCATTTACTAGCGCCCTCTCCTAATTTTCCACTTCCTGGACCCTCCCATTTCCTGGCACTTCCCTCTGTTGTGGTAGCCGTGCCCACTAGTGTCCAACAAATGAGGACTCTTGACCTCACAATCTACCTTGTTTGACCTTGCACCTTATTGTCTACCTGCAATGCACTTCCCTGTAGCTGTGACACTTTACTCTGTACTCTGTTTTGTTTTTATCCTGTACTACCTCAATGCACTGTGTAATAAATTGATCTCTACAAACGGTATGCAACACAAGTTTTTCACTGTACCTTGTACAAGTGACAAAATAAACCAATAACAATACCAATATCAGTACCAATACCAAATGGCCCTCATCCTCCCCCAGTTCTTCATTAGGTGCTCTTTTCCAATTTTTATTTCCTAGTGGTTTCCTCTGCCGGGTTGAACTATCTAATTTTAGAGATTACCTATTTAAGGTGAGAGTGCTTAAGTTCAAAGGAGATGTGCAGGGCAAGTTTTTTACACAGAAAGTGGTGGGTGCCTGGAATGTGCTGCTTGGGGTGGTGGTGGAGCCAAACACAATAGAGGCGTTAAGAGGCTCTAAGGCAGGCACATGGATGCACAGAGAATGGAGGGATATGAACACTGTGTCAGCAGAAGGGATTAGTTTAGTTGGGCATTTAACTAGTTCGGCACAACAGGCGAAAGGGCCTGTTCTTGTGCTGTAATGTTCCATGTTCCATGTTCTATGTTCTATTTCCCTGCAACCTGTGGTCTAAGTTTGTTATTAAACCCCATATCCCCAGATTGCTTTAATCTTTAAATATCTACATATCTCTGGTTGCAATGTGACCGATGCACAATGAATGAGAATTTGGGCAAGATCCCCCGGTGACCTTCAAGAGGTTTAACTCTAGAACAAAAGGGCTAATGGTAGTGAAGGGCGCTGGAGGGAGGGTGGAAGGAAGCAGGGGTAAATTTATTTCACAGCAGTTAATGATCATTTTGAACTGAAGGTCATGAGCAGCTCTTGGTGTTTGCTGGGTGTATCCTGGAGTTATGCCCTGCGGACAACAGGAAATCATGTGACCTTGTTGCTATAACATTTTGACTCTAATGCAAGAAATATAATTGTGAATACATTCATTACTTAGAGTCTGCTTCTCCTGCTGATGGTTAGAACAGAAATTATAGACTGGGCTCAACACAAGGCATCATTGATAACTTAATTTTATGACCTTTGCGAATCTTATTTATGTATTTATATACATAGCTTCTGGATGAAAACAGATTCAGAGTCTCTGCTTACATTTTCACACATTCTTTCCATATCCTGTCTTGGGACTCAGGCACCAGGGACCGAAGTTTTCACAGTGCTTATTATTATTTAACAGTTCTGTTTTTATTTTCCTGATAATTTGAACTTTTCCAAAATAAACAGATGGAAAATCTCCCCTAATGTTCATTTTTTAGACTCACAGACCCAGGGTAGCTCATTGTGCAAATGTCTAGTTTAGTTTCCATTTAATCAGTTGGATATGGATTACTTACTAACGAAAAAAATAACATTTATTTATGTCACGTTGTCCACAACCTCAAGGGATCCCAAGTGTTTTATAGTCAATAAAGTACTCTGAAGACATAAGGAAAATAGAGTTGTAGAATTATAGAACAGGCCCTTTGGACATCAACCACCCATTTACACCATCTACACTAATCCCATTTCTATTTCCCCACATTCTCATCAACTCCCCCCAGAATCTACCAGTCACCTGCACACTTGGGGCAATATACAGTGGCCAATTAACATTTTTGGGATGTGGGAGGAAACTGGAGCACCCAGAGGAAACCCACATGGTCACAGGGAGAACGTGCAAAGTCCGCACAGTGAGCACCAGAGGTCAGGATTGAACCCTGGTTGGTGGAGCTCTAAGACAGTGGCTCTACTAGCTGTGCCACTGGGCTGCCAACTGTTGGCTGCTTTGTTCACAGTAAAATGCTGGGATTGGCAATGAGATGAATTTGCTTTGGTGATGTTGTAATGATTCCAACTTTCCTTCTGGGTCTCTTCTGAAGCTGTGGTTTGGCCCTCCAAGGACACTCTTGATACAGAGCTACACTTCGTGGCTGGACTCCTTCTGACCCACAGGATTAGGCTTCCAGTGGCCATTTACCCAGGCTCAGTCAGCATGGAGTGGGCTTCCAGTGGGAACCCCATGAGGAAGGAATAACCTGTTGGAAAACTCAGGCAGAACAACAGCAGTGCTGTCTGGAGGAGAAGAGGCTGCTTAAAGGGTCCTGAGGGTGAAGCAGATTTTTCTTCCGGTGTCCATGCTGCATCAATGTTGAGCTACTGATGACTGAGGTGCCAGTGTTTCCTCCCAGGGCATTAGTGGGCCTTCTGTCACTGCCCCACAGTTACTCTAGACGGCTCCAGAGCTCGGTGACCAAAGCAGAAAAATCATTCACCCTCTTGCATGCCTATCAACTCCTTCTTGATTCTTTTTGCCATTAATGTATGCTGAGGGGTGGTTTATAGTACCCAATTAATCTACTGGCATGTCCTTGGCATCTAGGAGGTCAGTGGAACACCCCGAATTAGGTGGAATACCAGAAGAAAAGACAGGAAAGCTCGATGCTGCATTCCCACTCTAGGATCAGGTTTCATCTCCTTTTCCGGTCAGGAAGCCACCTCTTCACACGTTCACAGGCAGACACAGTAGTGCAGTGGTTAGCGTAATGCTTTACAGCACCAGAAACGCGGGTTCAATTCTGGCCACTGTCTCTAAGGAGTTTGTACATTCTCCCCGTGTCTGCGTGGGTTTCCTCCGGGTGCTCCGGTTTCCACCCACATTCTAAAGACGTACAGGTTAGGAAGTTGTGGGCATGCTATGTTGGCGCTGGAAACATGGCGACACTTGTGGGCTGCTCCCAGGACACTCTACGCAAAAGATGTATTTCACTGTGTGTTTCAATGTATGTGTGACTAATAAAGAAACCTTGTCTTAATGTGCATACACTGCACAGACAGCACTCGAGATCCAGGCTGAAGCTGGGTCTCTGGAGCTGTGAGGCTCCATCAAACTGTACTGTCCTGAATCTTCCATCCATTATTTCCACTGATTTCATTAGTTCAGGTATTGGCTCCAGTTTAAGACCTCAGTCCTTGATTTAGACCTAAATGGTAAAGAAGTTGCAGAATACACAAGAAATGGCCATGTGACTCACAGGGAGGAGGAAAGATTTAGACTGCAGGATGATGGGGGTGGTCACAGGATAATACCCCAAATTACCACAGTTCTATAGGGCAGGCCTGCATGCCCAACCCCAGAGTTCTGAAACAGATACTCTATTCCCAGCTCTTTCATGGCTAGGGATTACCAGGCGGACAGGGGCAAATGATTCGAGGGTATTCTCAAAGCCCCTTTGACAAAGTGTGACATCCCGACCAACCTGTGGGAATCCCAAATGAGAGCATTCAAGTCCATTTATCGGAAGCTCGGTGCAAGTAGCCAAAGGTGCATCTCCTCACAAACCACCCAACTGCCAATGCCACCAGTCACCTCGTCCCCGAAATCTGTGGGTCCCACAATGGTCGGCACTGGAGGGGAAGCAAGTCATTCTCAGTACTGAGCAATGCAGATGAAGAACTTTACAGAGAGGGGCAAACACTGAGGGTTTTTCTTTTGATCGCTATTCTTGACATCTGGTGAAGACAGGCTAATTTCACTGCAATGCTCATTGCGTAGTTGATTAGCACGCTAAATTGCTCTTTGTTTCACAATTGAAGAGTACCCTTCTTGAGTGAAAAAAGTGAAATGTACCCTAGGAACAGCCCATATTCTTCAGGAGGAGAATATTTAGGAACAATTGGCATTAGCAAATATATCTTGGCTTGAACTATGGATAAAAAAACACTGCCAGTCATCTGTGGCTCAGACCTTCTGTCCTGCCAGTGTCCTATACAATATTCCCCTTTAATTAACATACCTTGCCCTGTCTGGCTGGTTCATGTAAAAACAACTTCTTATTAAAACTGCTTACAGTTTGCTTGATTGACAGCTCATTCAGTGCTTCAGATCCTTGCTGATGTTTTAGTATCAGACACTTGGAGCATTGTTTCCCTCTACAGTGCCTGAGGGACACTGTTTAATAACACAGGCAGTGCATTCCTGTCCTCAGACCCATTATAAAGCAACCAGGTAATATTAAATAGCACACTTTTCATGATTTGTCAAAACCTTTCATGTTTCTTCCATCTTACTTGATCTTATGGATGCATAGAGCTCAAATTTAGGCTTCCTTTGCCCTTGTCAGTTTTCTGGTGATAGAACTGTGTTGTAGCCAAGTGTGTTTCAAGAAGTGACGGCTTTGAAATCACGTCAGCCTCATCACAGACACAATTCTCAGGCCACAGCCAAAATGGTGGAAATACTGAACCACAGGACTTGGCCAGGCGGAAGGTTTCGGACGTGGGTGGGAGCATTCCCAGTTTTGATCTTTGCCGTATGCTGTGGCTGCTGACCTCAGCTGGGTTCGATGTGGAGTTGCTCCTGTGCAAGGGTGATAGAGTCCTAGTCAGATGCTTGTTTCCTGTCCTGTTATTCATACAGAATAATAGTGCACATTTCAGCCTGACTTGATGAGAATTGGCTATGATGCCCTTTATGGCTGGCACTGCACCCTGCCACGTTTTATGCAGGAAGCCTGCTCAGCTGGATGTCTGCAGATACCTTGTGGCCCCCTTCCAATGTATAAGAGCTCCAATGCAAGCAAGTTAATGCATATTATCTGTGTGGCCAATAAGGAGGAGCAACCCCTTCATGAAATACACATTGTCCAAAAACCTTAAATGCAGGGAAGCACAATAACCTTTCAATATCGTACGATACTCCTGGACTTTAAATCTTGTAAAGAGCAGATCACCAGGTTGGACCATGATAGTTTGTCCAGGGGTGTTTATAATGGGTTCCTCCAGAATCTGACTGCACATACTACATTTATTAATCAAACTGTATCAGCACTAAAACCTAGGGAGATTTTCTCGGCAATGTCTATCCCACAACAAGCACCACTAAAACGCAGATTGCAATCCATTACAAAGGAAAAGGAAAGACTTGCAATTGTATTGCAATTTTCATGACCCAGGACGTCCTTAGCAGACTCCTGAAGTGCAGGTGTGGGAAGCAAGATAGTCAGTTTGCACAGAGAAGCTCTTGCAAACAGCAACATGACCATGCAATCTGCATGTTAGTGGTGTTTATTACTGGGTCAGCATTTATTACCCATTCCTGATTGCTCTTGAGAAGGCTGGTGGGCCACCTTAAGATAAGATACATTCTTCTGGTGAAGATACTCCCACAGTGCTGTTGGACAGGGAGCTCCAGGATAAGGACCCAGTGACAATGAAAGATCCCTGAAATGGTTCAAAACAAGACAGAGTGCAATTTGAAGGAGCAACTGCAGGGGGTGGTATTCCATCTGTCTGCTGCCCTTGTTCTTGATGGTAAATGTTGTGCATTCGGGATGTGCTGATGGCATGGGCTAGGCAAAGAGCTACATTTGGTAGATGAGCTACACTGTAGCCGTGGTGCATCGGTAGTGGTGGATGATGTTCCAATTAAGTGGCTACTCTGTCCTGGATGATGTGGTGCTTCTTCAATGTTGTCAGAGTTGCACTTGTTCAGGCAAGTGAGGACTCTGACATCACGTATCTGCCTTGGAGATGATGGAAAAGCATGGAAAATCCCTCACCACAGGAGACCCTGCCTCTGACCAATTCTTGTAGCCACAGTTTATTTGTGGTTGGTCCAGTTGAGTTTCTGACCAATAGTGACCCCAAGAATGTTGATGCTAAGGAAACTGGCAATAGCAATGCTATTGAATGTGTGGGGTAGATGGTTAGACTCCTTTTGGAGATTGCCATTACCTTGCATTTGCAGGGTAGGAATGTTCCTTGACATTTATCAGCCTGTGTCTGAATACTGTTTATGTTTTGCTACATGCAGGCATAGAGATTACATAAAGAGTTGCAAGTGAAATTCAATGTCCTACAATTATCAGTGAACACGCCTACTCCTGTACTTATCATGGGGCAAAGTTTGTTAATAAGGTTGCTGAGGGTGGTTTGGTCTGGCTCACTGCCCTGAGGAACTTGTGCAGTGATGTCCTTTGGTGGGGATAATCAACTTCTGACAAATACAACCACTTTCCTTTACATGAGATTGGATTCCATCCAATGGATAGTTTTCCTCTTGACTTTAATTTGTCCAGGGCACCATTATGTCTTGATACTAAGAGCAGTCCTTTTCATTTCACCTCTGAAATTCAGCTCCTTCATCCTTGTTTGGACTAAGGCTGTGACGATGTGTGGAAGCAATTGGTCCAAGTGGAATCCAAACTAAGCATGAGTGAGCGGATTAGTGATGACTAAGTGTCTCTCGATAGCACTGTTAAAGACTGCTGAGAGTAAATAAGGAGGCAGTTACTTATTGGACTGGATTTTTCTTGCTCTTTAGGATTTCTTGGGCAATTTTCCACAGTGTCCATTGATGGTGATGGTGAAGTGAGAGAGGGCCCTGTAGTTACACTTTACAGTGGAATACGATTCTGTTGCTGTTGATGGCCCACAGCGCCTCATAGATATTGAGTTTAGAACCAGTTCTGTTCTAAACTATTCTATTTAATAAACCAATTGTTCAACATATCACAATAGTGGGTGTCTTCTGTGTGAAGGCAGGACTTATTCCACAGGGACTATGTAATTATCCTTACCAGTGTTGTCATGAACAGATAGACCTTCAACAGGTAGATTGTTAAGGACAAGTCAAGCCGCTTCTCTCCACAGACCCGGTCTGGTGATTGTGTCCGACAGGACTCAACTAGCTCAGTCAGTGGTGGAATTACTGAGACAGTCCCTGGTGATGAACATTGAAGAGCCTTGCCCAGACAACCTCCTCTGTCCTCTAACTTCCATATTTAATTAACACAGAATTTCCATCCATTGAGTCCATGCCAGCTCACAGAGCTATTCCATCCACCCACTAATTTTCCCTGTAACCTATTTTCCCACATTCCCATCAATTACCCCTCCCCCACACCAGGTTCTACCCCTCACTTACACACTCGGGGCAAGTTACAACAGCCAATTAACCTACCAACGTGCAAGTCTTTGGGAAGTAGGAGGAAATCGGAGCAACTGGAGGAGACCCACACGATCACAGGGACAACATGCAAACTCTACACAGACAGCACCAGAGATCAGGATCGATGGTGGACCTCTGGAACTTTGAGGCAGTGGGTCTACCAGCAGCACCACTCTGCTGCCACTGTGTTCTTGCTACTTTCATTGTTTCATCTAAGTGCTGCTCCATATGGAGGGATATGTAAGCACCAACTGAAGGAGGATGGTGGATGGTAATGAGGAGGATGTTTTCATGGTTAAGCTGACGACATGAGACTTCCTTTTATCCTACATTAACGTTGAGTATTTCACTGCCATTCCTTTCTGCAGGAACACCACTTGGAGGAGTCTGACTGAAGAGTATTTTTAAGTTTTAAAATATGAAGCTGTTGCTTGGGTCAGCACTCTCAAAGTAGACATCAGATGCTTGCAGAATGCATCAGGCTAGAAATGTCTTTACAAGAAATTGTGCTGTATGGTTCTATGGTTCTATGGTTAAGAACTACCAGAGGTGAAGAGCTTCATTCCAGAGAGGTTGGAAATATTAAGCAGATATATTAATAAACAATATTTAATGTCTGAACAAATAGATGATGGGAAGTTTTAATATTAAGAAAGACTATTTATCTACTTTAGGGGGTGGGTCAACGATCAGAAGTGATATACAATGAATGGCAAAGATCTAGGTGGGAGATGAGAAAGATTTCCTTTCACAAGAGTTGTTGGGATTTGGAATACTCTTATCTGAAAAGGTGTTAGCTGACTCTGTAATTACTTTCAAGGATAACTGGAATGATTTTTGAGGATGGGGATCTTATGGGTTTATGGACACAAAGTGGATTAAGCACGATTCTCTTTGAAAGAGCCTGTGTGGGTATGATGGGTCAAATAGTCACCTCTGTGCTATACATTTCTAGGATTCAGTAAATTCCAAAATCTGCATTGCTGAACATTGGCAGAATCTGAATTAATGTTACTGATGTTAGCAAATAGCCCTTTGATTGGTTTTCTTGAGTTTTGAACTTGGGACTAGTGTGGCAGAGTAACAGAGTGAGATTGAAAAAGACTTTGAGATGAGTTGCAATCAAACTGAAGGGCTGGGATGAGAGAACAACCTTTTCCTAATATGCTTCCTGAGGGATAACTTTACTGTGGAATCTACAGCTGAACTCGCAATAACCGAGAAACAGAGTGAAAAATATCGCAGTTACAAATTATTGTAAAAGCTACAACAAGCACAGTAGCAAGCAAACCAGTCTGTTGGACTGTAAGTTCACAAAAGGAGAGGCATACATTGACGTCAGTCATGAAAGGTCACTGTTGAAGATTTGAGCGCACTTGCTCAATAGACTGCTTACAATTTCCGGGTGGAATTGGATCAGATTTGTGAAAGATTGTGAGACACTTTGCGGCAACATAACAGAGTGCAGGCCCATGCTGTTAAAATCAACAGGCTGTTTGAGTGGGCTCAGCCTGAGACTTTCAGCAATAATTCAGTGTGTGTTAAACATCCAGGAGTCTCCATATTTCCCCTCCCTCACTTGCGTGGCTGACTGGCCCTCACATCACACTTGCAGGTTTATAATGTGTCTTTGTAAACTGTTTCAGCCCCCTTGAGCCCTTTGAAGACTGCAGCAGTGTTCATGCACTGAGAAGCAACTTATATACTTAAGCAGAGTGGCGTCAGTTACCCAGACTCAATAACTGCCAACGTTTTTACGTTTTCTTCTCTCTGTAGGTACTCAGTACTCTGCTTCATTTCTTGGCAATGAGGCTGGGAGAGAAGCTGTCTCCAGGCTCAGCTTTTCTCTGTTGAAAATTGGAAGAAATTTCATATTATTTGCCTCTGTTTGCTTCTTTCTGTTCCTCCATCCACCCCGATGGATAGCCTCAGAGTTGTTGATGTTTATTCATATAGAAAATGGTTTCCTGGCTAAGTGCATCATTTGATATGAAATTATACACGATGGACTAGAAGACCCCTGCTCTTATATTCCATGGCTTGGGCAATAATGGAAAGTATGCTGCACCTTGGTAATGTGAGGTAGATGGACCTTGGTGATCTGGTATATTGACCCTGGTGATATTAGGTAGAGGATTCTTCATGTTAGTAATTATTTGTTCCTTGTTGATGTCGAATATGTGATTCTTGGTGATTTCAGGTAAGTAGACCTAGGTATGTTAGGTATATGGTTCTAACAAAAGTAGTATTGGTTAGTACCACTTTATGAACTGTAATATCTGACCAATTTTCTTTGTATGTTGCTGATACATTATCTCACTGTCTGTCTCCAGGGAGAAATAGCAGGCATGCAATAGAGAAATTCTTCTTTCCACAATGTAAGTTCTTTTATAAATATAGTACCTCTGATTGTTTGTTCAAATAATTGGCTCCCTTCTTGCATCTTAGTAGGTGAATGAAAGAGAGATTATGAGACCTTGGTAATATCAGGCATTTGGACTTTGGTGATATATTATATATGGCTCTGTGTGATGCCGGGTATATGGGCTTTGCTGATGTTAGGTTTTTGACCTTTCGTGATACCAGGTGAATGGAAATTTGCTGATGTCAGATTATATTCATTTTGTTAAAGGTGGATTTCTGTGTGTGATGCTGTGATATTGACCTTCATGATGTTGGGTGCTTGTGTCTTGAAGATGTTATGTATGTAAGTTTTGGTGATGGCAGATATATGGAGTTTGATGATGTCATGTATATAGGTCTTGGTGGTGTCAGGTTTTTGGTGAAATCAGGTCTACATGTCTTGTTCTGTACATGGACCACGGTGATGCCAGATATAGGGTCTTGATGTTTCCTCAGTTAAACAGGGTCACCATCAGCAAAAAACTGGAAGTCCTGACTGGTTGGTTGGCTATCACTGAACCATAGACCGTGACCTAACTGGAAATATTCCCAGGCTGCCGTTGGCTTTCCACTTATTTTGTGGAGATTTTTTCACTCATTGAGAGCATTGTTGGGAGGACATAATTCCTTTCAGATGTGAACATGTCAAGTTCAGTAGCACCTCTGTAGCTAAATAAAATAAATTGAGACATGACTGACAATATTTTGTTTTATTTGCTGTGAGCTCTCATTGTGAGCTGAAACACGTCCTGTGGTGCCATCTATTACTCAAATTACACTCCGTATTCCAGGTTATAATCTTCGGCATAATAAACACATGGAATATTAACTCTGAAGCCACAATAAAATGGAAAACATATGATCTCAGTGACTCCCACAGAACTGCCTTTGGCAGCAGGGAAACAGTACAATATAGGTATGAGAGAGAGAGAGAGATGCAGGGAGAGGGAGAGACAGACAGACAGAGAGAGAGAGAGTGTAGGATCATTGAAGAGCCCAGAGGCCTAACATATTGGCAAGTGAAAGGAAGGCAATGGAGATGGTAATCTGGGCACTGAATATTAGCTCCAGAACCTTATGCTTGTCCAGCCATTGTCAGGGAAAGCTTAAATGCCCTATCATGCCAGGAAAGTGAAAACAAACCAGTCATGCATAGCCGGAGACATACGGCAAGGAAACAGGCCCTTCTGTCCACTGAGTCCGATCCAACCATCAATCACTCATTTACACTAATCCTACATTAATCCCATGTTTTATACTCCCCACATTCCCATCAACTTCCCCTGGATTCTACACTCACTTGCACACTAGCAGAAATTTACAGCAGATTTACTACTAACCTGCACATATTTGGGATGTGGGAGGAAACTGGAACACCCGGCGGAAACCTATGTGGCCACAGGGAGAACGTGCAAACTCTACTCAGACAGTGCCAGAGGTCAGGATTGAACCCGGGTCTCACGTGCTGTGAGGCAGCAGCTCTACTAGCTGCACCACTGTGCTACACATCCAAGGATTTTCTGCAGCCTCTGGCATTAAGAAGGAAGCATCTATCATCAAGGACCCCACCATTCGGGTCATGCCCTCTTCTCCCTGCTACTGTCAGGCAGGAGGAACAGAAGCCTGAAGTCCCACACCACCAGGTTCAGGAACAGCTACTTTCCTACAACCATCAGGTTCTTGAACTGACCTGCACAACTCTAACCCTACCTCAGCAACAAAACATTATGGACCACCTCTTGCACTATCATGGATCTGTGGTCTTTTTGCACTAATGTCTTGCTTTGCACATTTTTATCTCTTCACTGTCTAATTATCTTCACTGTATAATTTATGTATAATTTATGCTTTGTATGTTGTCTGAACCAACATGCCTGTGATGCTGCCACAAGCAAGTTTTTCATTTTACCTGTACCTCACTGTACTTGTGCTCATGACAATAAACTCAACTTGACTTGACTAACCTTCCTTCACATCTTGTGGTGGGGTTTTTAGCCCTTTTGCCATCAATGCTCAGAATTTATCATGGAGATCTTCACATGTCCAGCCCACACCTGGGAGTTTTCCTTTACTCACCGCCTTCCATTCAGTCACCCCACTGAAAACCTTATTCGGAATGTAGTTGCACAGTGAAACGATCTTTCACCACATCTATTATGGGATGCATGGTGACAGCTGGAAGTCACTGCAAGTCAAGGAAACAAAAGGAAAGTCTGTCTTTTTAACATTCTTTTTTTATGAAGATAAGCCATATCACAAGTAAAATGTGATAGGCAGTAGCCACCAAAATTCAGGCCTCAGAGGGGTAAATCCTGTAAAGTGGAGGATGTGGAGACTGAGAAGCAAATTCCTTATTTACTTTTCTTTCTCGTTCAAATTATCCGCCAGCAAACTACTTCAGGACTCCTCTCAGAGAGATTGACGGGTTAACTCGGCTCATCAGCATCGTCTTCCAGCAACCCATCTTCCTCTGGATTTGTCCCCCACCAACCCCACCGCCAACAAACCAGCACTGCAGAGCACAGAGAATTGTTCATCCTCTGCTGTGCCAGCATACCCCCAGAGAATCTACCCAGAGGATTAGGGAGAGGAGTATCAAGTGTTGGTCGATCCAGTCATGAGGGGCAATGGCAGCAGAGGGGCGTGAGTAGGAGGAAGAGGAGGAAGAGGAGGAAGAATAGCGAATTGTCAGGAAAAGCCAAAGGTTATTAGCCAGGATCATGAGGATCCAAACCAGGTAGGTTCTGACCTGGAGCATTGCATCAAGGAGTTGCCAATGTTAAATGTGTCAGCTGCTTATGCTCATCTCCATGCATTTGGTTCCAAATATTCACAAGGTGAGTACAACCAGTGGCCAATGCCACATCAGCCTTTGATGCCAGCAAGTCTTAGCAGCAGAAGTTGTACTAAAGCATCCTGTGCTGTGTGAGATGATGTTATATTGATGGAGTAAGAGGACCTGCTTTTATCATGACATTGTATGAGAGGTGTAATAGTGAGAAGATGTTACAGTAAGCAATCATTGTGTGTTATAGTGAGGGTACTTTACGCTAAGGGTTGCTACAGTGAGGTAGACATGGTGACGGGGTGCTGTACTTAGGTGGTGTTATGATGAAAAGGTGCTTTACCGAGTGTTTGTTAGTGATGAGTGCTATGGTGAAAGGCTGCTAAAATGTGTTATAGAAAGCTGAGAGAAATATAGAAGTGTGATGAGGTGAAATTAGAAAAGAAATTAGGAAGGCAGAGAGAGTACTTGAAAAAGTACTGGCAGATAAAATCAAGGAAAACTGATGTGTCATAAACAACAACAGGGAAACGAGGTGAACCAAGGAAAAAGAGACTATGTATACAGACAGCAAGTTATTCTGATTGAATACTTTGCGTCTTTCTTCACAGGAGTAGGAGATGACACAGACACTGAAATTAAGGGGAAAGAATGTGAAATAATGAACATGATAAATGTGGAGAGGTTTGCTTCAAGGTGGATAAGTTGTTTGGCCCTGATAAAATATAACACAGGCTTTTTAAGAATATAAAGTAAGAAACAGTGGAGGCTCCAATCATAATTTCCCAGTCCTCTTTGGCCAGAGGCATGGTGTCGGAAAGCCACAGGTTTGCTAACACAGAACCATTGTTTAAAGAGGAAAAGAGGAATAGACCAACTGCAGGCAAGTCAACATAATGTCAGCAGTGGGGAAATTATTGGAAAAAATTCTGAAGGACTTCATGAATTAACATTTTAGAAGGACACAGGTTAGTGAAGAATAGCATGGATTTGTTAAGGAAGACCATTCTGGACTAAGGATTGAGTTTTTGCGAATGCATCAAGGACCACTGATGAGGGTAACATGTGAGATACATGACAAAATCCTACATACATAAGAAATATCCAGTAGTCCAAGGAAAGGTGGCAAATTGGAAACAAAACTGACTGAGTGGTAGAAAACAAATGGTGATTATTAATGAGATTTTTAGGAACTAGATGTGTGCAGGAGGTGTAACAATAATCTGATTGCTTTTCATGGTATAAATCAATGATCTGCACTTGAGTGTAGGGGCCATTTTTAAGGAATTTGCATGTGATTACAAATGGCATTGTATTGATAGTGAGGCCTCAGGAAGGTGTCAAAGGATTAGTCAGGTGAGCTCAAAAGTGGCAAATAGAGTTCAGTCCGGAGAAGTGTGAGGTAATGGATTTGGAGGTTGGGGTGTGGGGTAGTGGGTTGTGGAGGGAGGTGGAAACAAGGTAGGGGAATAACCGGTGGGCTACAAGGAAGAATCAAGGAGCAGAGAAATCTTAGAGTGCATCTTCATCGATCCCTGAACGGGTATGTAAGGTGATAAAGAATGTGGAGAGGATACTTGCCTTTATCAGTTAATGTTTGGGATGCTGGAGCAGAGATGTCATGACTGATGTGATAACCTACTTGATAAATGTACTGGAACCCTGTGAATGTATCATGACATCTACTGGGACAGTGGCTGCTATTAATGTCCTTAATACCTACCTTTTTTAATTTATTCAATTTTAGGAATCTGGCATTGCTGGCAAGCTCAGTATTTACTGCCTGTCCGGAATTGGGAAGCTGGTGGTGAGTGGCCTTCCGAATCCTGTAATCCTTCTGATAAAGTTATTCCCACAGTGCTGTTGCGTCGAGAGTCCCAGGATTTATACTCGATTACAATGAAGGAGCAGCAATATGTTTACAATCATTACGGTAGGTGACTTGGAAAGGCACCATGGTGGTGTTCATGGTGACAGAGGGAATAAATAGGGTGGTTGACGGGGGAATCAATAGTATCAAGCTTCTTGAGAGTTGTTGGAGCTGCATTCATCCAGGCAAGAGGAGAGCATCCCATCATGGTCCTGGCTTGTTCCTTGTAGGTGGAGAAATGGCTTTGGTGTGTAAGGAAGTGAATCACTTCCCACAGGATGCTCAGCTTCTGACCTGCTCTTGTGGCCATGGTATTCAAGTAGCTGGCCCAGTTCTGATGCTTTTTACCATGTATGTCTCCTGGATAATATACTATCCCTGGGGTTCCGTACAGCATGGTAAACTTTCTATATTGCAGAGCAGGTGGATATTAGAGTTCTTGCACTTCTCTATAATTTCCCAATGTATTTCTGCATTGGTCACACCTTCAGACCACAGACCTGTATATTACAAGAAGAGGCAGTTGTCACATAAAGAAGAATAATGACTCTGACTCTATGGCTCTGACTCTATGGCTCTATAATTCTGTTAGATTCACCTCCCGACCCCACCCCACACCGCCCTTCCCGGCCTTTCCATACCTCTGCAGTCACTGCATACTTCTTAACATCTAAGAGTGTGTCTAGCTTTCAGCATCCCCCATTGTTATTGGGAATATATTTGATCTGAAACCTCACTGATATCTCCCCCCTTTCTTGTAAAAATTGTGCATAATTTATGTTTAATTTATGTTTTTCTTGTGAATGCTGCTTATATGATGCTGTGTGCCTGTGATGCTGCTGCAAGTAACCTTTTCATTGCACTGTGCACACATGGACTCGTGCACATGACGATAAAGTTGACTTTGACTTTTCAACTTTGACACTGTTCCAGTACTAATTTACTGTCCTGAGACCACTTTCACTACCAATTCGTAAGGCGGTTCAGAGTTGGGCTTGCACCCATTGACATTGTAAGAGGAAGAGTATCTCAAGGATAGCAACATTGGTGAGACAATGGTGAGACAGTGTTTGAATGCTGAGAGGGACCAGTCCAGCCATCCATCCATTAACTGTATACTACTCTGGAAGTACCCTGTAGAAATAGGTACTGGAGCATACAGCAGCTGGCACAGTGGGAAAAGCAAACACAGGAACTGTTTTCAGTTGCTGTTTCAAATCATCGTAAATTACTATATAGGAAAGTAAATATCACCATATCAGCATCTCAGATCAGCTTTTTTTATTCATGTCATTTAATGAAAGTGAGTTTTCTTTTGATGAGGAAGGAATTTGTGACAATTGGGAGTGCGGTAAAACAGAAATGGAAGAAGGGTTTATGCTTTTCTTTTAAGTTTTTAAGTTACTTGCTGCCTCCCTTCCTTAGCCGAAGGCTGAATTTCCCCTTGATCACAGTGCACCCACCTCCTGCACAGCCTTTTCTGATGTGAGATAGGAAGGCTCCGTCTCTCACTTTCACCTTCTTCCTCCTCTGGATTATAGTAGTCGTTACAGAATGACAGTAGTATGAGACACTTTACTAAAATAAGATATCTTTATTAGTCACCTGTACATCGAAACACACAGTAAAATGCATCTCATCAAATTTGTCTGGATTACTGAAAGACTTTGAGTGGTGGAAATTTGCTAGTGCTGACCAGAGACTACAGCAACAGCTGCCTGTACCACCACCAGACCTACTGGTGTCCTTTAGTCCCAGCAACTGAAAACAATTGCCTACCCTCAAACTGTTCTGTCACACCTTTTCTGGTCCTATGGATCTCATTATATTTGCTCTCCACTTCTTGTCTCTGAATGTTGTATCAGAGTTACATGATCACTAATCAAACTAATACGTGACGTGGTTTGTCTGATATGTTAGATTTTCAAAATAGAAATGTTGTATCTGCTTCCTAGAGGAGATGGTAAACATTAATGTAAATAATAAGATGAATAATATTATTTTTCAGCTGAACCTTGTAAAAATTAAACCTTTCCTAAAATGACATTGAGATAATTGTTATATGGGACCTTCTCTACTCCAAATATTCAGCAAGTTGTTGCTTGTACCAGACAGAACTCTCAATTGTAGGCTGTCTGCTCTTTTTGCTTTCTAGAATTAATTGAGAATATAATAAAATGTGAGGTCCACATGATTTGAACCTCAGTGGGGCGTCAGAGAGAGCTGGTGTTAGAAGAAGCAAGAATTAGAGAGTTGAGCTAGGGATTAGAAAGAGGATGAGGTGGGTGCTAAACAGTGTAGGCAGGGACTAGGGTGGATTAGACAAGAGACAGTGATTAGAGATGAAAGGCAGATCAGAGAAACAGAGGGGCAACGATTCATAAAAGGTGATTAGGAAGGCAGAGATTGTGGAGGGTAAGGGACAGAAAGCGAAGAACAGAGAGAATATAAAGGATTAGAGATTGGGGAATAGAGGAATTAGAGGATAATCTGCAGTGATTGGAGAGAATAGAAAGGTTAGAAATAGAGAATAGAAGGCTGGTGCAGATCAGAAAGGACAGGCAGAGATCAAAGGGGAGCTAAAGAGATTAGGAAAGGAATGGTACAAATCAGAGAGAAGGACAGGCAGGGATTAAGAGATAGAAACAGGGTTCAAGGAAGGGCAGTTGGGGATTAGAGAAGGGAAGGAGAAGTGTGGCTGAAGTAGGAATGGTGGAGATTAAGGATGAGAAGGGAGACGGGGTAGGGTAAACGGGAACAGTCTATTGTTATCAACATTGTGCAGTAAATTTTAAAAAATAATCTTATTTGTCAGAGCTCCATACATCCAATACTTGTGTTGGTTGATGTCCACACATCCAATACTTGTGTTGGTTGATGTCCACACATCCTTACTTCTGGGAGGTAGTCACTTGAAATGTTTTTTGCAGTAATATTCAGGAGCCTGTCTCACGTTTCAATGTGATGTTGCACTGAGCTTCCTTCTCCAGGGACCTAAAAACATCCCATGGCATTAATATGCGAAAAGTATAAACCTTCTCCTTATGATCTAGTTAATGTTTACCCCTCAACCAACATCGCTAAAACTGGTCATTATATATGTTGCCAATTCTGGGAGCTTGCTGGCTGCAAATATGCTGGCATGTCTGCTAAATTACAACAAGGACTTCACTCAAAAGTACATTAGTGTATAAAGGGCTCCAGCACTTCCTGAGCTGACGAATTGTGCTATATCATGTGCATCTCATGTTATAACATTTTAAGCATGTTTGTGTTTTTGACTTCAGGTCACAACTCAGCTCTAGTGTTACTGATGATCTACCCGGGGGATGACTGACGTTGACACGTTTCTTGAACCTTTCTGCATCCAATTCCTCTCCACTACTGGAAGGATTAATCACCACAGGTAAAAGAAACATGCAGATCGTCAATGCAAGCAATCACATGTTCATGTGTAAGTGTAGACTGGATTTGGCAGGTAATGCAACCACGGAGGGCTGCAGACCTGAATCATCCTCTGCATGGGTTTGCCATCAGCACTGGATGGCAATCAGCAGTGGGACTCTGGACTAGTTGTTTTCTCTTGCTCAGTAGCAATGAGTTAATAATACACAATTCCAACAGAGGTTGTGTTTGTTTAGGGCAGGCAGGGATCACTGGCTGGGTCCTTCTGTCTGTGCAGCTCAGTTAACTACTTGTTTCATGAACACAGACTATCAGGGGTCCTTTTAAGTACGGCACCATCCTCTGGTCTTTTTGTTCTCCTAAATGCACCAATTTTCTGTTTGGTACTGGAGGCGATGTCAATGATTGAAACATTACTCTGGCTTCAAAGGCAGGCAGTGCCGGTTTCCAGCGAGCTATCAATGTCTTGTGTGCCTCAACCTGATTTGTCTATGGCTTGTGAGATGAGCCAGGGGAAGGTAGTAATTATTCTCTCAATAGATCCAGACTGACTGATGTCCTTGGGCAGACAAGTATTATTTAGGTATGTGTGTTTGATTTGATCTACTAATTCAACACCCAGGGCTAGAGTCTAATCATGCACGGTATGGTTTCACTCTGCCTGTTGTCCGCAGTGGGAGAAGGTTGGAAAGGCAACTCTAACCCTTATAGAGAAACTATTCTCAAAGCAATTTTTGGCTGCATTAGTAGATTATTTTGTAAGCGTTTTCCCCAGTAGTGAGCTTTACGCAGTTTAGGAAAGTCTGGGACGGAATCCCAGATGGGACGTTGGCTGGGGAAGGAGGTCACTGGCCAGTGGTCCCCAGTGGATCAGGGTGAGAGTAGACCACATGGTCAAACAACATCATCAACTTATATTTACAGTAAAACTCCAATAACCTGCTGTCGATTATTCAGAAATCCTAATGGTTCGGCATCTGGGTTATTGGGTGCTGGTTTCCGCACTCCCTTGAAACGGAGCCCCTTTTCCATGTTCCCTTGAAAGTCATTGGGGTCCTATTTCCCATACTCCCTTCAAAATGAGCAGGGTCCTGTTTCCCACACTCTCCTGAAACTCACCAGGCTTAATGGAAAAGTTATTTTGCTGCTATGCAACAACTAAAAAAGTGAGTTTAAAATGTGTTGGGGTATTTATAGGAAATAATGTGCAATAGTCCAGTAAGTCTACCAGTCCAGCACCACCAAAGTTTTGAGCATGCTCTATTAATGGAGCTTCACTGTATAAAGTGCCTTAAGGTTGTAAAATGTCCCAAGGCACTTCACAGGAGTGCAATCAGCCATGTATGGACACTGAGCCAAAGATGGAGAAATGTGGACAGTTTGCAAAAACTCAGTCATTGATTTCAAGCAAGAGGTGGAGAGGTGTGGAGACTGGGAGGGAATCCAACAGTGCAGGAATGGCTGAAGGCAGGGTGAAGGAAGCAGGAGATACAGCAGAGGCCAGAAGTGCACAAAGAAGCAAGTTACAGTGGTAGGGAGAAACGAGGCCATGGAGGGATTTAAAGACAAGTATAAGAATTTGTAGACTTACGACTGGTGTAAGGGGCCAGTGTAAATCAATAACAGAGGTGCCAATAACACAGATGTACGCCATCTCAAACTCAGTTGAAGAATGACTCCTTGAATGGAGCGCTGGGGTTTGCGGGAGTGCACGCGGTGAGATGGTACCTTGGGAGAAAGGATGAGTCTGACCCAGCCTGACAGACACACAGGCAGGAAGTTATCAGCTGCGTTCTCTCTCCCTTCTGCACACTTGTAAATGATGTAATCGAGGCCCATTGCACACGGGTAATTTCTCACTGTTTGCTCCTGTGGTGTGAAGCCCCGTTCAGGTAGAGCACAGCCAGGAGGATCCCTCACCTGTCTCAGTACTGGCGATTCTAAACACCGCCACATCAGTGTCTGTGATGTGTTGGGAGGACTGCACAGAAGGATTCTGATCACTTTGTACAGAGCCCCCTCCCTGTTTGTGTTTTGACATGGTTCCGAACTGGTACTGTACTGTTTATAAAATCCTTTATGAAAGGTTCATCCCCTGGTGCAGATAAAGATGAACTCTTGACCTCCCAATCTACCTCATCACAGCCCTTGCACCTTATTGTCTACCTGCCCTGCACTCTTTCTGAAACTGTACCACTACGTTCTGCATTCTGTTATTGCCTTTCCCTTATACTGCCTCAACGTACTCATGTTTTGAAATGGTCTGTATGGATGGCATGCAAAACAAAGCTTTTCACTGTATCTCGGTACACGTGACAATAATAAACCAACTACCAATTGTGGTTATTAAGATTTAAATGCACTACAAAATGCTGTGTTTTTGCATTACTTAAACTTGGGATCACTGGCCCTTCAAACTGCTTGGGGTGGTCCCATTCAATTCAGAAGTTCCTTCCTACCAAACCCTCGGTGTTGGCAGATACTCACTTGGGGACTGCAACAACACACAATCCTGTTAGCACCTGAAGCATGTGTGGGTTCTGCAGGATCAGCAGGGAGGTTCAGTGAGCTCACATACCTGATCACAGTCTAGTGATACCTGCTGGCAGGTGCAGATGTCATTTGACCAGGGAAGGACTTTATGGACCATGCACAAGTTAATATTAGAGTCATTGAGTAATATAGCATGGAAACAGGTCCTTTGGCCCAGCTTGTCCATGCCGACCTTCCCTGTGAAGAGTCACTTAGAAAACAAAATAAAGGAAGAACACACAAAGCAGCTTGAAGAACTCAGTGGGTCAGGCAGCATCTATGGAGAAGCATTAACTGTCCATTTCCCTCCATAGATGCTGCCTGCCTCACTGAGTTCCTCCAGTTCCTTTGTGTGTTACCAGATTTCCAGCATCTGCAGTCTCTTGTGTCTCCAAACTAAAGGAAGACACTATGAAGCATGCAATTGTCCCAACATGATGTTCCAGCAGAGATGGATACAGGGAGGATGTTTCCCTTGGTTGGGGAATCTGGATCCAGAGGTTACAGTCTCAGAATATGGGGTAAGATTATAATATGAAATTCCTTCACTGGGAAGGTGGAAAACCTGTGGAATTCTCTTCTTAGATGGCAGTGGAGGTCAAGATGCTGAAGATATTTAAGATATAAATAGATTTCTAGACACCACACACATCAAGGGGTATGGGGAGAGAGCAGGAATATGGTATTGAGATAGAGGATCAGCTACAATACTATTGGCTGGTGGAACAGTTGCATAAAGGATGGGATGGCTTACTCCTGTAGGATACTAAACTTCCAGCTGAGCAAAGCAGACCTCTCCTGGGAAGAAATGGAAGCCTCATCCCCAGCAGGTCTCGGTCCCAACAGTGGGGTGGGCAGTGAATGCAGAACATCGACCCAATGGGGGCTGTATTCCCAGCAGGAGTGAAGGGAGTGCACTGGATCCAGTAGGGGATTGTCTCTGCGGAGGGATAAAAGGAGAGCACGGATCCAGGGGGGCTGTGTCCCAGCAAGGGTGAAAGACAGTAATGGACCCAGTAGTGCCCTGCCTCACTCAGGGTGAATGGAAAGCACTGGTACAGTTGATCCCTTACCAGGAGGGGAGGAGAAAATGGAAATGGGAACAAATTCCATGTCTGAAGAAGTTGTTTACCTGGAGGACCGAGCAAGGATGGTGGGGAATCTTCCAAGCTGTGAGAAATCCCCTGATTGATCTCCACATCTCCTCCTGACTCCCGCTGTAAGTCACTGCCAGGTACTGCTGGTTTCTGGCTTTAAAGGGTTAATGAATGCCATAAATCATTTCTCAGCGAATATGCTGACAAGAGGGCCATTAATCAGGTTTGGAAACTAACCACAGACTGCCTGCTGTACTTTCATGAGCAGGATGTGAATGGGAGCAGGTAGGACTGGCGTCACAGCTTGTCTTCATTAATAAATCTCAGTGAAATCTGAGGGTGGGGATAGGGGCTCCTGCCTCTTGAAGGGCTGAATTTGTAAAATCTCTGAAGTTTATTTGCTGGGAGACAGAAGGTCCGTGTAATTCAACTCAGTTCTGACTTACCCGAATATGTTATGGTTGGATAGGATTATAGCTTATTCAGGGGCTGTATAGACTGATTGTAAGTTCAATGTATATCAAATAAATGATCGCAGCAGCTTGTGTGTGTCAGTCCATTCATTCACGCTCGGAAGTTGAAGATAAATTCAGTGGGGATTTTTTTTTCTTTTCATTGCTTTCCTGGCTCATTCATTCCATCTTACTTCCTTCCCCTCCAAAAGGCTGTGGCTTTTGCTTGAATTTATCTGTAGTGCCCTCCGGCTATACAGCAGTTCTATAAGTCTGGCTGCTTGTGCATCTCTGATCTTCAGCACCCATCATTAGTAGCTGTGCCTTCAGCTGCCGTGGCTATAGAGGCAGAAATTTCCTGGTGAAACTTCATGGCCTCTCCACATCTTCCCCCTTGTCTATTTGCCCCAAAGTCCCAATCTTTCCAAAAGAGCATGTCCATCTTTCCCCTCAGCCTCCCTTGTGATCAGTGAACTACCAATTTTCCTGCACCAACTCTGCAATGGAATAGCCTTTGTATGTGTGTTGGCATACATAAAGACCAATCTATTTATGCATGATGTTAGAGGTGCTATAATAATGCCATTTATTGTTGTTGTTAATGAAACCCAGTTCCTTAAGCAAATTCCCCCTCTGGCTACCTTTTATATGTGAGTCTATACCTGCATGCTAAGGAATTCTAGCATTGAAGGCATCACAGTTAAGTCTATACTTGTCCTTTCTCAACACTGATTTACAAGGACATTCCAGCAGGACTCCCTGGATCAGGAGCAGCAACCTGCATTGGTAACCCATTTACAGCACTGGTTTGTAAGACCAGTAGCTAATTCAAAGTGCATCCAAAGTTAAATCTCAGGAACTTTGGTCCCTACCCTTAGACATTTCTGCAACAGTTGGTGGCAAGAAATCTCAGAACTTCAACATTTCTCTCCTGGCATACCTCTCTATATTTTTGCTTCCAACTGGCTGATAAATGAGACTATTATTTGACTTCAAAATTCAACAAGAGAAAGACTTCACTGTGTCCAATATCCATATTGTTTGCATACCACATGTTTTGCACACAAATATTGCAATAGTGAAGTCAATTGTGGTGGGCAAGTAACTGCAGAGTGCTGAGTGGCCAGCATGCACATGTGCATTACACACAGTTTTCCAAAGCCCACTACGTACACATGGAGTTGATAATCACATTCAGGTAAAAAAAAACATTAGGTTTTACTTAAAAATTTTGCTTGTCATAGCCTGCCTTAATTGCTTCCTTTTTCCTCTTTAAACTAATCTTTTTTTTCTTTGATCACTCACTCTCTCTGATTAATACATTTTCTAAAGTTTGTAGAAAACAAAATGAAGCAACAAAAAGTTTTGAACTGCACCAATGTTATTTCTATCTCAACACACAGTTATTTTTAATAATCCACATACATTTTATATCATCAAGCTTTGAAAGTTTCACTTCTTAGTTCTCAAATTAATTGAATAAAAGCTATTGAGTTGAAAGTCTAGAAACTAATGAGAAACTTTCTTTCAGAAGACCAGGTGATCAGTATTGATTCATCCTGGGATGTTATGTACAATGTGTATTTTCCACCACATATTCACAGAGCCATCTCCAGGGAAGGTAAAGTCCAGGTGTTTGAGAGGGGAGGAGACCTTCAAATGGCACAAATGGATTTATTTGTTCCCGGCAATAAATCTGTAATTTAAAAAAAATTGTATTTGAAAATGCAACAACCACAAACAGGAACAGGAAATTAAATTGTTTCATCAGAAAATGAATGCAGACTTAAAGGATTGAAATTCATCCTGGACATGGTGAAACACATGGTGAAACTACAGCTGCTACCTAATTAACATTCTGAATTTGGGAGGCAGGAACTTCTTGATTTTATACATTTATTTTACTCAGATTTATAACAATATCCATTTGAGTTTATACATTTAATAGTAGAAATTAAATATATTTTAAACATAAAAAAATATTACTACATAAATTTAGTATTAAATTCATTAATGTCTCTATTAATATTTGTCATATTATTAGTTTATAGGTTTATTTTAATATAATTTTTTTGCAATATCTTTTTCAGCTGAGTTAATGTTTTAAATAAACGTTCTTCATTTCTTCAGTGATTTGACTGCATGTGTTAATCACCAAGAGAGCCAGAAACAAAATTATCATTCCCAGATTTTGCTTTCTAAGTAGAAAAAGGATTTTGACTAAAGGCGTGGGAGAAGAGAGAATAGGCTAGAGTCCTTTGTTGAAGTCAAATCCTGTGTCTGTCAGATATGGACCATGCTTATGCAGAATAGACTGGAGCAGAACAGTGTTTTCAGAAGTTTGGCAACGCTTCAGCCTTGTAACAGTTCATTGTGTTTGTACAAAAGCGTTGACTGCACGGACTTCAAGGTTGTTAAATACAGGGTAATGGAGAACTAGCAGCCTGTGACAAGTCTGCTGCACGATTCAGCAGTTGGCATTACTTCACCAGCTTCAAGCTGGAGATCAATCATCTGTCTCCATCAATTGGATGCAGTTCCCCTGCCCTCTCTCTTGTAATTGTTCAAAGTCTCCACCTTCCTCCTGTTTTCCTATTTTTCTCTGAAGGAGCTGACTCTTACAGTACTGTCCACCCTTTTTGGTACCTCATCCAGGTTGTTATTCTTAATGTGGGAATGTGGAGTGAATATTGGCAGACTGCTCTTTTACAATAGGCATCACAGCCAAGCATAGACCTCTCGTCATGCACATAGAAACATATGGACTTTACGTCAGGGGTGACTGAATAACAATCAGTAGTTGGAAACTGACTGATAACAAATGTTGCCCTGCTTTGGATGTATCAGACAACTCAGCAGAATCTGGAATTGGAGAAACAAAGGACTGCAGATGCTGGAATCTAGATGAAAAACACGATGAGGCTGGAGGAACTCAGCAGGCCAGGCAGCAATTGACTCTTGAAATCAGTGCATCTGGTAATTCATAAAAAAGGCTATATTTTATCAAAGAATTCAAATTTTTCAAATATATTGAAAGATCCAGATCTGTGGTCAAGTCAATGGTAAAGATGATGAAGTAAGATCATCTGATCAGGTTTTCTTCATAGTATATGTGCTGAACATGAATTATTGGATGTCACCTGGGTCAAATGGACTACACCCCAGGATTCTGAAAGAGGAAGCTGAAGAGACCGTGGAGGCATTAGTAGTGATCTTTCAAGAATCACTGGAGACAGGGAGGGTCCCAGAGGACTGGAGAGTCGCAAATGTGACATCGCTGTTTAAGAAGGGAGGGAGGCAAAAGACAGGAAACTCTTCTTTTTCAATCTTTTTATTAAATTTCAAATTACTTTCAAATTAATATACATGACATTAGTGATTATACACATGGTGTGAAGAGATCGGGATAACAATAATAACAGTTGATATATACACTCACAGGGAGTAAAATATATAATCTGAACCTCCCAATCTCTTACTAATTGAAAAGAATTTGAAAAGAAATTTGATTATATGAAAAGAGAACCCCAAAATTAAAAAAATAATAATAAACAAAAGCAAACCAAAAACTTCAAAAAAAAGCTGGGCTGTTATTTCTTCGGTTAAAAAAACATTATTATGTCGTTAGCTCCGCTCCTCTATATTCAAATGAAAGGTTATTGAAAGGGATTCAAAAAAGGTCTGCTTACATCATATGGAAATACTGAATAAATGGACTCCAAATTTCCTCAAATTTAAGCGGAGGATCAACAGTACCACTCCGAATTTTTTCTGAGTTTAAACATGTTATAGTTTGAAGCAGGAACTTATAGACCGGTTAGCCTGACCTGAGTGGTTGGTAAGATTTTGCAGTCCATTATTAAGGGTGAAATTTCAGAGTTCTTGGTGACTATACGATAAAATAGGATGAAGTCTGCACAGTTTCGTTAAGGGGAGATCTTGCCTGACAAATCTGTTAGAATTCTTTGAGGAAGAAACAAGCAGGATAGAGAAAGGAGAGTCAGTGGATGTTGTTTACTTGGATTTTCAGAAGGCCTTTGACAAGATGCTACACATGAGGCTGCTAAATAAGATAGGAGCCCATGGTGTTAGAGGCAAGGTACTAGCACTGGCTGACTGGCAGAAGTCAGAGAGTGGGCCTAAAGCTGTCCTCAGGATGGCTGCTGGTGACTAGTGGAGTTCCGTAGGGGTCAGTGTTGGGACTGCAACTTTTCACTTTATGCATTAATGATCTGGCTGAAGGAACTGATGGCACTGTGACCAAGTTTGCAGGCAATACCACGATAGGTGGAGGGATGGGTAGTGTCGCGGAGGCAGGGAATCTGCAGAAGGTCTTGGACATGTTGGGAGAGTGGGCAAAGAAGTGGCAGATGGAATACAGTGTAGGGAAGTGTGGGGTCGTGCACTTTGGTAGGAAGAAGAACGGTGTAGACTATTTTCTAAATGGGGAGAAAATTCAGAAACCAGAGTTGCAAAGTGACTTTTGAGTCCTCGTTCAAGATTCCCTCAAGGTTAACTTGCAGGTTGAGTCTGTAGTAAAGAGACAAATGCAATGTTGGCATTCATTTTGAGAGGAATAGAAGATAAAAGCAAGGATGTACCGCTGAGGTGTTGGTCAGACCACGGTATTGTGAGCAAGTTTGGGCCCTGTATCTAAGAAAGGATGTGCTGGCCCTGGAGGGGGTCCAGAGGAGGTTCACAAGAATGGTCCCAGGAATGAAAGGGTTAACATATGAGGAGCATTTGATGTCTCTGGGCCTGTATTCGATGGCATTCAGAAGGATGAGGGGAGATCTCATTGAAATCTACTGGATACTGCCTCAGATTAAAGGGATGTCCCCTTAGAACTCAGATGAGGAGGAATTTCTTCAGCCAGAAGGTGGCGAATTTGTGGAATTCATTTCCACATAGGGCTGTGGAGGCCAAGTCATTGGGTATATTTAAGGTAGAGATCGATAGGTTCTGGATTGGAAAAGGGGTTAAGGGTTGCAGGGAGAAGGCAGGAGAATGGGGTTAAAAACAAATCAGCCATGATTGAATGGTGGAGCAGACTCAATGGGCTGAATGGCCTAATTCTGCTCTATATCTTAAGGTCTTATGGTCTTATTATCATTAATACTTTGAGAAAATATCTGTCCTGAAAATCAGAGACCTTGTAAGGATAATAATGACTTGATAAGGATAAATTGCAGCTATTTTTCCTTTTTATACCAAGTAATGATCTTACTTTGTCAAGGTGCTGTCTTTGCAAGTTGTGTTGAAGATACATTTTGAGAAGCAATACTCAAAAAGTGCTGGAGGAACTCAGCAGGTCAGGCAGCGTTCTGAGAAGAGTGTATTGAAGGCATGCGTTTTGAAGATGTGTGGATTCACAGTGAATTTTGAAGATATATGTATTAGAGATGCAAGTAGAGATACATGCATGTATTAAAGATGTGTGCATTGAAGATGTGTGTGCATTGAAAATGTTGTATTGAAAATGTATGTATTGAAGATATGCATATTGAAGAGATGTTTATTGAAGATATGTATTGAAAACGTATTTTGAAGATGTGTGTATTGAGAAATGTATTTTGATGTGCATATTCGGGATCTGTGTATTGAAGAAATATATTTTGAAGATATGTATTAAAGAATGTGTATTGGATGAAGTGCATTTTGAAGAAGCAAGTAATGAAAATGTGTATAATGAGGACACGTTCTGAAGACATGCATTTTGTATACACGTGTTTTCTAAATGTGTAGATTGGTAACTTGGGTATTGCTGTACATATTGAGGATGTCGTAAATTTTTAACATGTGAATATTGAAGGTTTACATAATCAAAGGTGAACGCATTGAAGTACATGGATGACAAGTGTATTTAATTAATTATTTGAAACAGAAATCCATGTCAATCCGGAATTATCCAACCCAAGAGAGGCTTTTTTATCCCTCAGACTCATTTTCATTAGGCTTTAAAAAAATTAAACTTATTGTTACCCTAGCTTGCTCCTATTAACAAAAACCTTTCCAGCCTAATTACTGTGACCCAGTGCTTTTATGGAAATAGAATGAGTAAGAGGGACAGTGGTGAGAGAGAGACAGAGAGAGAGGGGGGGGGGGGGGGGGAGAGAGAGAGAGAGAACATTAGAGTGAGAGACAGAGAAAGGGAAAGGGCTGTGTTGAAACAGGCCTCATTTTGGCCTGTCTGTTCTTAGCCTTCAGTAGAAGCTACTTCAGTGCCTGAATTTGCACATCAAAACCTTGAAGGATAATGCCTGGGGGTAGGCAGATAATAATGAGCTTGCCTGAAAACAAGAGGAAATAAAACAGAGCTGCAATGATCCTTTTAATGAAAGTTCTTCCGATAATTTTCTTTTTTACTCCGCCAGTCCACATGCTTGTGTTGCTAACATGAATGTCAAGAGTTTTGCTCTCCTTATTAGTGTAGTTTTGCAATCTGGACACAAGATGTAATTTTCTTTACATTTTTCACTTTTGTTTCAGGTCCCTTCAGTAACCACACTTCCCCCACCCCCACATTCCTCCCCTTAAAAAGTTGACTCTTCCTGGGAATGGTTGAACCAATACCTCACTCAACCAAAGATGGTCACGTGGGGGTTTCAGTGGGTTACTCTCCCCAAGCGGAACATCACAGCCAAGCCAGAGCCCATTGTCATTTGATACCCTAACCTGCCTCCCTACTGTAGCTCAGCTGTTAGCTGTTAATTGAATTCAATTTCACAATTTGCTATGGTGGGTTCTGACCATTCATTTATTCCTTCCAAATAAGTAAAATACAAACTGCGTTTGCAAGCATAGATTTACCAAACATGGATCGATCAAAACTTCACTTGGCTAGAAGGTCAATTTAAGCAAGCTACAAATAACTTATATTTTTAAAAAATGAAATCAACTGTTAACTTATTTAAAAGTTTAGCTCATATTACGTGTTTTCAGTGCTTTCTGATTGAATTATTTTATCAAATTTAATTTTTAAATGCTCGTCACAAAAAGCTAGTTGGCAGGTCCAACAAGTACTTAAAGAAGGCAATCAGCATTTTGGCCTTCATTGCAAAGGGGTTGGAGGTTTTGTTGCACTTATACAGGTTGTTGGCAAGGTTTCACCCTGAATACTGTGTGCAGTTTTGGTTTCCTTACCAAAATAAAAGATGTAGTCACAATGGAGACAGTCCAAAGGAGATTCACAAGGCTAATTCCTCAGATGAGAGGGTTGTCCTTTCAAGAGAGACTAAATCGCTTGGGTCTGTATTCCTTGGAGTTTAGAAGAATGAGGGGTGATCTTATTGAAACATATAAGGTCCCTGACAGCGTAGATGTCGGGATGTTTTCATTAGTGGGAGAGCCTTGAACAAGGGGACATAACTACAAGATAAGGGGCTGGTCATTTAAAACTGAGGTACATAAAAATTTCTTCTTGCAGAGGGAGGCAAATCTCTGGAATTCTCTACCCTGATGGGTGGTGGAAGATGGATCTTTGATATATTTAAAGTGGAGGTGAATAATTATTTGATAGCTCAAGGAATGGGGGGCTATGGTACAGAAGAGGAGTTGAGGCCAGCATAGGTCAGTCATGATCATATTAAATGGTGGGGCAGGTTTGAAAAGCTTGATGGCCTACTCTTGCTCCTAACTTCTTGTGTTCTTCTGTTCTTAGTTTCTGTAATTTTTAAGTATGTGATAAAAGCTAAATAATTGTTTATAGTATGATTAGTGTGAAAAATAATTCATTATCTTTGCAATTTGTGAAGGCCATACAGAGATATTCAAACACAAAGTTTTCTGGAACAGTTTAGGTAGTTGGCATGGGCTGGAGGGTTTGCCAACTGTCAAAGCATTTTGGAGCGGGACTGCTCACCACTCACTGAGATGAGCCAGGATGAAATAATCCCAAGAATAGGGCTGGATGTTTTGTACCGTGGCTACATCTGTGTCATTTGCGTGAGACACTCAGCTCCCATTGCCAAAGTAAGAAAGCTTCTGCTAAATTGCCGATTGCATTTATTGGTCACCATTTCACATTTATGCCTCATTTTTGTTTCCTCACCATCTTTTCCATGTTTCCCCAGTGAAAACCCTTTCACTGTTGTGGATATCCAGCAACTCACCTTTGAGCCTTCCCTTTTCTAGAGCCCATACCGATAGGTTTAACCACTCAAGTAAAAGCATCACCCTTGTAAGTCTTGCTCTTTTTCTAGTTTCCCTCATAACGGCATCTATGATACCTGTCAGTATTGTGAACATTACTCAAAGAATGATCCAAAGTTTAACTTTAAGCACATTTAACATAACTTCTCTGTTTCTCATGTTTATTCCAGAGATTTGCTTTTTCTTAACCTGGGTCACCATTTTGTATGTCTTAAGCATCTTTTGCTCTTGGATCCTCTTGCTACTATACAACCATTAGGTTCGTATTTTCCAAAGAACTTGTGGCCTCTCATTCTTACTGAAATATACTATTTTAAAATCCCCTTTCATCTATTCTGTTTAATATTGAGTGGTGAATTTACTTATCTGTTTAATTATTCTTCTTTGGCATGCTGTTTGCTCCTCAAAAGTCCTCACTGTGCTCATATCGATAGATATAATCATTCAAACATCACAAGCCTGTGTTATAGTGTGACCAGTGACAGGCCTGTAAACTCCTGAGTGGGAATTAACTATATAGCATGTGTTGCCGATCACCAGTCTAACTCATTGGATGTGTTTGCAGAAGTGTTCTTGTGTGGTAATAGCACTTATTTTGTTCAGATTCCTTTTAACCTGATGTGTGTACACTTTGGAAGATGCTGCTGAATTCACTTAGATCCGCACACAATGGAATAGAAACAGAGGCTGGGAAAGGATATGGACCATTCATACCTATCTTCCTTCCCTGGACTTTGCCAGGTCAGCTCAGAAAGGGAGGAAAAGCAGTGAGGACCTGAGCCAAGGAGGAAGAGTAATCAGCCACGATTGCCACTCATGGTAACATGGTGAATGAATCTGTGTGTGGATGTCAGGTGATGCTGCTCACTTACTCTCTAAGCTTCAATCTGAAGAATGGTTGTTGGCCAAGGTACTGTTGATGGGAATGTCCCAAGCATGAATCAGCTGGATATCCCTAAATCTCATTGATAATCTCTGTGAATGTGACTGACTGACTGGGAATGCAGGATCATGGGAAGGACATTACATTGACACTCACTCCCCTGGGCAGCAACTACAACCTTGATCAAACTGGTTTGCATTCTCTTCTTCAGGGGTTTGACATTGTTGGCAGGGTTTGCAAATGAGCCCCAACTTGTTTTCAGTGCTTGCCTTACTTCTGGAGTCCTTTCCAGTCACACATCTCAAACCATGATCTCTAACCTTCCAACCCGAGTGTAGGGTGCATCAGTACCCCAACCCACAGGTAGCTTGGACATTCTGTTCCTATAGTCTCAAATCTCCTGCACCTGACTCTCCAGCCTTTTGCAAGCCATTTAGTCATCTCCTCCAAAAACTGACTGGCTTTTACATAGTGTAAGATCAACCTCCGCCCATCATACCAGACAACATTTATTGTTTGAATAAAATTTATGGTGCTGCTTCTCACACTATGGACATCTGAAAGACATCACACTGAATAGATGTTAGGTATCTTGCATTAGAGGACTGACATCTATTTTAGGAACCCCTAAGAGAAACAGAGTGTCCTAAGTGCAGATTACAGTCCCGGTCTGCTTTGGTTTTCCAGGTATGGATTTGCTAGTGAGCGTGGCCAGCAAGTTGGTATTACTATTACTCAATAAGGGACCAGGGTAAGTGGTCCTCCCTCCTGTGTAACATGCTTAAGGGTTACTACTGGCCGAGTGCACTCTGGTTTACCTTGCCTTACTTACAACATTCACCTTTGTAAAATGGATGAGTTTTCACAGCAGCTGCATATCTTTGTATAGGGTTTCAAATAAATATGTCGACAAATGTTGAAAGCTTTAATGATAATCTTTTGCAAGGTTGATGATGAAGTGCGTTACGTTGGTGGACTGATTCACCCAGTGGGTTAATGCAAGGTTTCCCATCCCAAAGACAGTCCGAAGACAAAGCAGGCATTTGCTGATTCCAAGGTACTCTTCGACATGTGGATCTTTCTTCTATGGGCATGGGGCCTTAGTTTGAAATAATTGCATTAAATGGAGAAGATGCAGAAAGCTGGTGTGATGGAGGAATATCAGTTTGCAAGTGGATGCTTTTGTTCACAAGGACAGCTTCACCTTAAAGTGAATGCTTTCCTGTTGAAGTGCTTGCTCCCTCCTCTGGAACAGGTTTTATTCTCAAACTAATGGGCACAAAATGCATGCAAAATCTTTTTTTGTTCAGCATAAAAGCAAGGCTCCCTTTGTGAAAAATATCCTGATGGTGAAATGTGCTCTGTAGAAGTGGAACATCTTCGGAGTGATGGATTTGCCTGTCTAAATATTTACCCAAAGTGCCGCCTTTCTCATCTTATCTCAGTTGCAGTGAATTCATTTCATTTGAAGCCTGTCTCTCACATGGGGTCTGGAGAGTGTGATGCAGAAATAAAAAGCAGACACGATTTACAAAAAAAAACAAAAATATATATTTGCATTTAAACTATCATAAACATATACAAAAATGATATTCTATTGTCTTACCATAAATTAATAAATCTACAATCATTGAGTGGACAAAGAGAAGTGAACTGCAGGCAATACAATCCATTTGCAGAGCCTCCACTGGAGGCTAACACAGACAGTGATCATGAACATGGAAATGGAGAACACAGTGGCTACAGTCACAAACCCACATCCAAGCTCATTCACCCATTCAACCTCTTATAGTCCCCACCTGTCTTCCTTAAATACACAGACTCTTGGCCCATGGGTGAAATGTTAGATGGAGCCTGGGATCCACCTTCAGGACACAACAGGGGTAATTGAAAGGTGGGGGGGGAGGGAGGGTGGTATTTCTGATAAGGTTACCAGGCTATTCCTTGATTAGGTCCCCACTGCAGTGGCCTTCTTGTGAGTCAGAAACAATCAGGGAGTTAAAGCTGTTTCAAGGCTTTCCAAAAGCTTCCCAAACAAGGGAGGAAATGGAAACATTTTTCCATTTCACCATATCCAAATATCTTGATTTAACATCTCAATCAAATGGCTGCACTTCAGATAATGGAGGATTACCTCATTACTGCACAAAAGTGTCAGTTCAGATGTACATTCAGGTCTTGGGATGGGATTTTAACCCAGAACATCTGGATTATAGTCAAGCATACTACCAAATATGCCAAGTTAACTCTTAGAACAGCAGGAGTAGCACAGCTATGATCTCCTGCTCCTCAAAGCTGGTTGGTGAAGACAGTACCCTCAGAACCCCTTCACAAAACTCTCTTATGTGACATTAACAGGTTAAAGTCAAAAAAGGAGCAGCTGTCAAATCGAAGAGAAGGTGTTCTACTGGAGATATTCCTCCTGTATAAACCCTTCTGTACTTTGAGGAGCAGGTGAAAATAAATATACTTTAAATTTTGGAAAGAAGGAAAAGCTTTGGTGACAATCTTTCAGATAAGTGTTGACATTTAAATACTGCCAATATACTTCATGTTCCAACACTGGCATCACTTCCCCATCACTAGGGATAGGTACTGAATGCCAGCCTGGTCCATGGCACCCATGTGTCATAAGAGAGTGAAAGAAACATATTATATATATATATATATATATATATATATATATATATATATATATATATATATATATATATATATTTGTAGACTCTAATTAAAAGAATTATTCCAAATCCAGGATTCTTTTTCCTTGACCAATTTGCTTTCTTTTAGCCTGGAAGTGTTGACTCATTAGGTTCAGACTTAGTGTCCTGCTATCCTGTGCAAGAGACTGTCACTCATTGCCTGGACAATAAAAAGCCAATAGATTATTTACTTCATGAATCATTGCAGCTGAGCCACCACTTCCCTTCCCTGGAGAAGGCCTTTAGCTCCTCAGGCCACTTCTGTGATTCATTCTGATCATAGCCGCTTCTGAACATGGAGCTGCATTTGGCCCTTATCCCTTAATTAACAAATAAATCTCTCACTCACATTTTAAATTAACGATCACCCTAACATTAATTGCCACTTGCACAGGATTTCCAAATGTGTGCCAGCTTTTCTGCATGGAAGTGTCTCCTAAGTTCATTCACAGAGTCATAGAGAGAACAGCAGAGAAACAGGCCTTTCAGCTCACCAAGTCCGCACTGACCATCAAGCACTCATTCTGCACTGATCCCATTTTATTGTCCCCACATTCCCATCAACCCCTGGATTCCATCACTCACTACACACTAGGGCCAATTCACCTACCATCTGCACATTTTTTGACAATCAAAGCACCCAGGGGAAACCCATGCAGTCAGAGGGAGAATCTACAATCTTCACACAAGACAGCTCTGGAGGTCAGGATTGAACCCAGGTCGCTGGAGCCGTGAGGTAGGAACTCTACTAGCTGAGCCATGGTAGCACCAGAAGTCTTGGTTCTACTTTTCAGACTAACCAGTCTAGCTCTAGAAAACAGCTTCCCTGATGTGGAACCAATCATCAAGCAAGGGGAGGCAACTTGGGCTTATTTCTTGCACCTTGGCTGGGGCATGCTGATGATAATTCTGATGTTCATCAACCACCAGGCTGAGGCCACCAAACCTATTTATTCATTGCAATATCATTGATCTAATAGCCTCTGAACTCCAAGATGCTTTATTCAGAAATATTACTCGTCAGCCGACTCAAAACTAAAATGCAAATAGACCAGCAGATCTCAGTAGAATTGTACACGTTACATCAGATATTTAATGTGATGGGATTGCCACATCATGGAGCATTATTCTGCTGGCAGGCCCATCCCCTTTAGGCCAAGGGTCTAATTATTGTATTGGTCACCAGATATTCACTGGAGGATCTCAGTACTGATACCATTTAACAGCAAATGGTTCAATCCCCAAAACAGGAGAAGGCCACTCAAAAATGTGAACCAAAAGTTAAATTGATGGTCTTGTGGGTAAGTGCTGGGTTGTTTAAAGGGCAACATTTTTGTCTAGGATGTTTAACAGGGCAGTGTTGATGTTCCGGGCTGTTTAAGGGGGCATTGTTGATTGTTGATGTTCTGGGTTGTTTAGCAGGGCAGTGTTGACGTTCTGGACTGTTTAATGGGGCAGTGTTGATGTTCTGGGCTGTTAAAGGAGCAATATTGATGTTTTGGATTGTTAAATGGGACAATGTTGATGTGCTGGGCTGTTTAAAGGGCCAATGTTGAATTACTGGGCTGTTTAACAGGACAGTGCTGATAAACTGAGGTGGCTGAATGAGACATTACCACAGAAGGGAAGTTTCAGACAGGGTGGGAACAGAGTTTGAAGGAAAAGCCCTGAGCCCCTCTGCAAAGTTGATGCTGAGGATTTATTTGAACTCTACCTGATGCTAGACCTGGTGCATTCTCCACTTATTTTGATAATGAGAAGGTAAAACATAAAAGTATTAGTAACCCGTGATACCCACTGACCCTCCTCAACACCCGATATAAATGCAGTGACATCTGGCGTAAGAGCTTTGCTGGGAGGAAGTTTCACACAGTGGCAGGACGTTCTGTAGCTCACAGTGTGATCCTGACAATAAGATGTATTGACACTGCCACCGACTCTCCCGAGCAATCCGACGACTCCCCCTCCCCCACCCACAGCTCAACTGTGCACCTTGCTCCGTTCCTCTTGAGCAAAGTGGGGAGGGGTGAGGGTAGCAGCACTGCGGAAAAAAATTACAACTAACACACAAAGCATATATACGAAAGAAAATACAAGGTGCAATGAGATACCTACACAAAGAATAGAAGTAAAGGAGGAGTTCCCACCCTTCTCACTTCCTTCATGAGGAATTATATTGCACAATAGGAAACTCAGGGGTTGGAAGATTAGGGTAGAATTTAAGGCTGATAATTCCGCCTCTCTGTTTTACACGTATTGACCCCAGCTGAACGGAGGGCACTGCCCATTATGAGCTGGCACCATTTTCCCCTCCTCTCCCCTCACTGTGAGAAGACCTGTGTTTTACAGGTTCTTTACTAAACTCCCCAGCCACTTTAACTCCTCACTTATTGCCTGCCGATCATCCTTCTGAAAAATGGCTGACCAACAATGCGGACAGACTGTTAGCACGCTGCATCATTAACCCCTCACGGACAGGGTGAAGGCCTCACAATAATCCTTTACTCACAACAGCTGAGATTAATAAACTGCTCAGACACCTTAAGTTACTGCTCTGGGACAAAGATAGGCTGTGACGGGCACGTTTGCATTTTTTAAGGAAGGTAACAAACATTTATAAAACTGGGTGAAAGATGGCACATGGTTATTTTTGACATACATCTTAAAGTGATTTCCCAATAATTTTCTCAGCTTCATCTCTCTTCAATTCTGGTACCAGAGCTTTGCTCCACTGCAGTCTCTATTTTGCTCAATTAGCCACACTTAAAGTTAGACAGCAAGGAATTTGACTGTGAAGGATAACATAACTGAACCATCAGTTCCTTATCTGATGATACTCCCAGCTGGACAGATTCAGCAACTGGGTCGCCCACGTGTTTTACCTTGTCTGTCTCTGGCCAGCGAGGATCAACTGTGCTACACAGCTATTGCTGTGGTTGAGATCAGTTGTCAGCTCAGAGAAGGCAAACTTCAAACTCCTCCCCGCCCAGGTTGGACGGCCCAGTAAGGCAACAATATTATTGGCCGTCGGGGCCCATTCCAGGATCTTGGGGGGGAGGGATCAGGGAATGGGAGAAGTTACCCATGACTGAAAAACTGAAGGAACACATCTCCTGTCATAATCCACTGCCAATCAATGTCATTGTTTGGAATATCTCGATATGGAACATCTGGGGGAAAAAAATTAAAACACCTACGCACAAGGGAGTTTCAGTAGTAACAGAACTCTGCTGATTTAAAGTGAGTCTGCATTTCTGCTATTACTCACAGACTGCAGAAACATTTTAAGTTGGCCAGTAGCTCTTATCGCGGATACCTTGGGTCAGCATTGTTTACATGATACATTAACAACTGCAATTAATTTCACCTTCTTCCCCGACAGGGTTAAATATTTTTTAAAAAATGAGACAGAAACTGAAAAGTATAAAAGTCCCTTGTGCTGAAATGCAAACGCAAGTTGGAAATATTTTTGTTGGAAGAATGAAGTGTTTATATGGAAAGTATTAAATGTAGGGGAAAGAAACATTTTAAAATTGGATATTTTGCTTTGGGGTGGATGTCAGCTGGGCTGGAGAACCAAACAAGCCCTGGTAGGCAAACCATAAGGTTCTCAGTTAGCTTATCGAGTAATTTTGCTATCTTTCTGTCCTTTGCAGTAACTATGGTACTCTCTGTAGGTACTTATATCCAGAACACTGCCACTCCCTCCCATGTACTCACTTGGACAAACAGCTATTCCTCATGACTGATTATCACTGACAGTGAGTCAGGGTGTTACTGAAACACAGGGGGACATCACATTGGTCCATGCAAACAGTCGCACCTCCAGGAGGGGTCAAGTGACCTGCAGTGCAACAGCGACTGGTTGTTCCACGCTTACAGGAGCTCTGAAACCAACTGCAGTCCTTTCCCTATCCTCACACCTGCTGCCCACAACTGACAGCACAGATTAGTAATTAAACCTGGGGCATCCTGCTTCTCATCAGCTGCTCACTGCTCTAATCTCCCCAAAAGGAGCTTTCAGTTTATTCAAAGAGAATTTTGCAGCAAAATACCAGGGATTTGTCAAAAATAATTATCTTTGGGAATGTGAGAGATTATTAGGATTAAAAAATAACATTTAAAACGTGATCAATATTTACTATTTTAGTTACACTTTGATACTATACCCCAGCAATTCCACTGTGTCCTTTTGGAAATGAGACTGCTCTAAACTGCATGACTGCAAAGAGACTCTGATAACCTTTTCCCCTTTTACAGAGTTGGCACAGTGAAATTCAGATGAGCTTACCACCAAAACAAAAATCCAGTGTCAGCTCACAATATATCCGAACTATTCCATCCATCTGTTCGGAGTCGAGGACGAGTCACTTTTCGCCCAGTCGACTGGTGCGGAGATGTTGGAAGAAAAACAGCCACCATGTCTTTCTGAAAGTCTGCTTCCCCCAGTATCCTACACAGACAGGTCTTAGAATGGGAATTAAGCCTTAACTTGGATCTTTACAGGAGCCCTATACAAATCCTATAGGATAAGAGGCATCAGTAATGTGACTATTAGAACTAGTAAACTGTGGCCAGGGAGTTGGTCCCTGAGCCATGTACTGGGCTGACTGTTCTGCTAGTGTTTTCTTTGACCTGGTATTGGTTACACGTGGGTTGGATTGTCTAGGTAATGGTCTGTTTTGCTCATGTGGACCATGACTGAAGGTGCCTTGTAGTGGCAATGGCTGGCAGAGCAATTGACCCCACTGCAAGGCTTCCCTCGAGTCCTCACTGACAGCTTCCTGCTGCACAAACTCTGCCAAGTCTGCAGGGTCTTTGAGCTCCAGACCCATATCCCACTGGTGATCCCCACCACCAGAGACATGAAGATCTTCAGCATGAAGACAGCCACCGTCGGCACGGAGATGTCCAAAGTGCAGTCCATAGTCCTTCTCCCGGGGTAGACCAGGCAAGGCTGCTCAGAGGCTAGTACTTTCCAATAATCCATGTTCAACCTTTCATAGAAATAGCAGACAATGACACACGTGGCCGGGACAGTGTAGAGTATGGAGAAGACTCCAATCTTCACCATCAACTTCTCTAGCTTCTCTGTGTTGGTGCCTCCGGTCTTCATGATCTTGCGGATGTGGAAGAGAGCCACGAACCCGGTTAGAATGAAGGAGGTCCCGATCACCAGGTAACAGGACAGTGGGATGAGCACGAAGCCCGTCAGTGCGTTGACGTCCATACTGCCCACATAACAAAGACCAGTCAACTCATCGCCTGCCACCTTCCTCATGGTCAGTATAATGATGGTCTTCATGGCGGGCACACCCCAGGCAGCCATGTGGAAGTAGCTGCTGTGAGCCTCTATGGCTTCGTGGCCCCACTTCTTGCCCGCTGCCAGGAACCATGTCAAGGTGAGGATGACCCACCACAGCGAGCTGGCCATACCGAAGTAATACAGGATGAGGAACACGATGGTGCAACCTGTGCTCTCCAGGCCCTCCTGGATGACATATAGCTCCCCATTCTCGCGGTCGCAGGCGATGTTCTCAGCCCCGGCCACCGAGCGGATGATGAATGCCACCGAGTAGACGTTGTAGCACATGGACAGGAAGATGATGGGCCTCTCGGGGTACTGGAAGCGGTGAGCGTCCAACAGGAATGTCAGCACGGTGAACGCAGTGGAAATGAAGCACAGCGTGGACCAGACCGCCATCCAGATGAAAGCAAAGTCTTTGTCCCCCTTGGACCAGTAGACATCCACGCCAGGAGAGCACTTGGGGGCGCAGGTCAGGCTCTTCTCCACATACTGGAACTTGTCGGGGTTGTCACAGGAGCCGAGCGGGCCTTGGCCCCTGCCGTCGCTAGTCCCGGGCATCCTGGCACGGGGAGCCACGGGCAGCATGCCCTGCCCCTTCTGGGGCTCTCCGGTGGCGTTCTCGGGCGCTTCCATGCACAGGGCATTGGGGTCGTTCCTGGTGGGCAGCTTGGTGCAGTCCAGAGACTCGGGCCAGCCGAAGTTGAACTGGGCCATGATAGGGGCGCAGCGCTGGCGCGCCTGCTCACACATGGGTCTGCAGGCGGGGATGGAGGTGGACACTTGGTCAGTGCACATGGGGGCATAGAGTGAGCACAGGAAGAGCCGGAGGTGGACGTGACAGCCGTACTCGACCAGCGGAGCGAACTCGTGTAGCTTGATCGCCGCTTCCCTCTGGTTCTGGTGACCCATGTAGTTGGGCATCCTGGTCATGTTGTACCCGATCCCCAGGCACATGGGGATCTCGATCGCCTCGCACTTGGCTTCCCTGCCTCTCTCGTGGTCGATGGAGCCAATGCCCCGGCAGCTCCCGAGCAGCAGCGACTGGCAAAGGGTTGCGAGGAACACCCCGCGCAGGAACCGCTCCATTCTCGGCGCTGAGCTCTTGCCCGATGCTCACAGCGACATATCCCTCCCCAGCCGGGGTGCGAAGAAGGCAGGAGTGCCGGTGCAAGCCTCAAATAAGCCACCCGTTTAAATAGTCTCGCTGGCTAATTCAATCCTCCCAAGTCAGCGCTGTCAGACTTTGCAATGAGTATTTCCAGCAACAGGAGTGTTGATCAGAACCTGCGCCCTGCAGACGAAGCGGGCGCTTTGATCCGAATCCTCAAAGGCTTTGACTTTTCTTGTTGTTTAGTAAACACGGTAGAAATTTCGCCGACTGCTCGCCAGCTCTGCACTTCGCTGGGTCCCTCTGCTCTTTGTTGAAAGCAGCAGATGCTGGCGCCAGCTCCCGCTCGCTCGGGAGGTCCTGGGGAGGGTGTGGAGGTGACACTGGCGGGGGTGGGGGTAAGAGTTGATGCACGGCCCCGCTGCCCCGCTGCCCGCCTACCTGGCCGCCTCTTCCCGCTGCCGAAGCTATGCAGAAACTGACCAGAGACTAATCCTGCCAACAGAACCAGTCCCGGGGAGGTGAGGAGGGGGCGGAGTCACCCTGGGCCACCTCCAATTGGCTCGCCCAGCCTCAGCGCTCCGGAGCTGCCGCGCTCTTCGCGAGTTTATTGGCTGCCCCTTTTGCCACTCAAGGCAAAAGGGCGGGCCTACTCGCTTGTCAGTCAAGTTTCGAGCCAAAGACATGGGTTGCAAAACAGACGAGCCCTTTTCAATTCCTCTCACCCCCTACTGACGGACTGAGCCCGGATTTTACCTATTCAATCTACTCCAATTTTGTAAATGCAGCGATGGTTCCAGTGTTTTAAATATCCCCACCTTTGGAAACTGGTGAAACATGTATTTGTGCGAAATTCGTCTGCAAACTTTCCTTATTAACGAAAAAATACTTTTAAACTAAGCCTGTTTTTCCTTGATGATATTTTACTATGTTGAAGAAAGCAGCATTACTTTAATTACCTGTCGCATTCATTCCATTTTAACATATTTCGCTGGGTACATAAAACGGGCTTTCTGAAACCAGAGCTGAATTTCACCGAGAGACTTAAGATCACAAACGCCATAAAACAGGTTTCCAAACTCGGTTTCGCCCTCCACGTGGGCTGCCCGACCTGTTGACTATTTTCTCCGTCAAATTATACGGCCAGAGAGCCGTCAGTAGATAGAACTGGATAAGTTGAAAAGTTTAGCCAAAGGGTCACAATCCACAGTGTGTGGAATTAATTTTTAAATGTCATATTTTTTTTTCTGAGAATGGAGAGAGGAATTTAGACACACATGAACAGGCGGGGAATGGAGGGATATAGACCATGTGCAGGCAGATGGGATTAGTTTAATTCGGCTTCATGGTCGGCACAGACATGATGGGCTGAAGGGCCTGTTCCTGTAATGTCCTTTGTTCAAAATAAAGCCAAATTAACAAGTAACTTAAACCTTAAAATAAAACTTGAAGAATCCCCGATCTTTGGACAACGATTCTCTTCCTCAGGTAAAGAAACACGATGATGTATAGCGGTGGCAGTGTTCTGTGATACACACCTCTCCAGCAATCTTTCTCTCAACCTCGGGGATAGACGAGGCTCTGAATGATTAATTTACCAACCAACATAAATAAACAAAGACCATGTTAACTTTTCCTCCCTGTAAATGTTAATAACTGCTATTTCTAGCATCTGTTTTTATTTTAGAATTTCCCCATTCACAGTTTTCCATCTAGACAGGAGTCCCATTATTTAATGTTCCCGAGAACCCAGTGTTATTTCTACATTTCAGTCCTGCAGTACAGTTTATCTGGAAACAGACTGTTTGTGCTGCCGTTGCAGGCTGACGGAGCCGGTTTTTTTTTAAAGAAACATGTCCATTCTGTCAGAATGGTCCTGTCTCCTTTAATTCTCCTTTGAAATCCTGTCACTGAGGAGACTGTCCTTAAAGAAGCGCCGAAGAATTAAAATGAAGGAGCTGTGAATGCCATTAGCTCGCTTTCCAAAAAGTCTTTTCACCTCAGCGAAGGGCACAACAAGAGCCGACTGCAGACAATGACAAAAAAGGATGGCACCCCGGGGAGAAAGTGAGAGAAGGAGCTGGGATTTGGGGCAGATCTGTGCACGGCTTCATTTGTGACTCTCTCTCTTTCAAAGTGCTTCTGTTCTCTGCTCCTTTCACTCACACAATGCTCTGCCCTTTCTGAGCTGAAAGTAGGAAGATTGAAAATACAAGAAGTTCTCTGTGTATCAGCCTGCTCCCCATTACCGCTCTCTGCCTGACCTGTCTGCCTTTTCTTGCATCCACCTATCGATCCATTTGACTATCTACATGTTTACTAATTCTCACTCTCAGTCCGTGTCTTGGTCAATGTGTCAGTATCTCAATAAAGAAATCACCTTCTCCCTGTCGCCTTTCCCTATTACGCTTCTTTTATTTCTGCTTTCTGTCCTTTATATCTTTTTGTATTTTCCTCTTTCCATTCTCCAACATTGCCTTAATCTTTTGTTTGCCCTCATCGCCCCTACCCACTTTCTCTCGCTCTCTGGATGATTGCAGTTCTGGCTTTCCCGGCCTGCCGCAGAACTTTGTACTCCTTGAAGGCAGAGATGGTGCCTTCTGTCAAGATATTATCAAGGGTAGAAGAAAAACAATGTCAATTTTAATGTGTCCATAAAAGGCACCCCTACGCGCGTGTGACTGTGTGTGTGTGTGTGTGTCTGTGTGTGTGAGTGTGTGTGTATCTACACACTTCACACACACACACCCACCACGTATACAGGTGCACGGTTATACACATCAATACACACTATTCCCAATGGTCAACATTAGTAGAATTAGTGCAAATATTATTAAAGGAGAGTTCATTAAACGTATGATGGCGGAACGTCAGCACCCCGTGGACTCCCGGCTCCTGATTTCACCCACTTATTCCAGTGGTAAATGTGATTGGGGCTTGGGGGTAACTTCAGCACCTAGGTTTCCCAGCGGTGGGAGTTGGGACATGACGTTACTACACTTTCGGACCAATTTCTCCACCTGCGACCACCGCGCACGACTCCCAATAATAGCAGAAGATGGGCCATTCACTCCACAACCTAGGCTGGCAAAAGCGGGGGACAGATAATGGATATGGATTGTCATTTCGCTGCCAGTGCATATTCCATCAGGACAGCGTCCGTGAGGAGGGAATTGGAAGTCACGGAGTAATAGATTCGTTGACCAGGGACTATGAGAACGTAATATTGGCCGGGGGTTGAGAAACGGTGCGGGGGAATGTAACTGTCTCGGGGGTGGAATAACAAGTTTATTGAATCTCTTTTGCTTCTGGAGTTTGAGCGGAGAGAGTCAAGTCCGTGGCTACCCACTTGGTTTGGAAGTTCAGGGACGGGCACTTTGGTTTGATCTCACCCACGCTGTGGCCCTCGCCCTAGTCAATGTTGCTGCCGACTCACTGAGCTCCAGTGCTTCAGGAGCAGGTCTCTCAGGTCAAGGTATGGAGCAGCATTCAGCCTGGGGGTGGGTGATGTTCACGGGTGGAGCGCGTCTCCCCGCCCGCTTTCCATTCCACTCCCGGTTCTCTGTGTTCAGGTGAAACCCTCACAACCTCCCCGCTCCCAACATGTCAATAAAGCAACAAGACCCCAAATCTGTGCCTTTGTTCAAGAAGGGAAGTAGTGATAATCCTGGTACTAATAGGGCAGTGAGCCTCACATCAACCGTAGCGAAACTATTGGAGAGGATACTGAGGGATAGGATTTCTGTGCATTTGGAAAGGCATAGCCTGCTATGGACAGTCAGCATGGCTTTGTGTGGGGCAGGTCATGCCTTACAAGATCCCAAGAGCCCAGATTCCGCAATTCCAGCAATGCTGGAACCTGGAGCGACAGTCTGCTGGAGGAAGTCAGTGCGTCGAGCAGCATCTGTGGGGATAAAGGAATTGTTGACATTTCAGGTCGAGGCTCTGCATCAGGCCTAAGAATGAAGAGGGTCCCTCTCTCATCACCAACCCCCCCCCTCCCCTTTCTCTTCATACTGGCCCCTGTCTCCCCACTCCCCTTCTGCTCTTTATATTGACCACCTCACCTCCCCACTCTCAGTCCTGATGCAGGGTTTCGACCCGAAACGTTAACAAGTCCTCCCCCCCCCCCCCGCCCCCCATAGATGCTGCTCGTCCCGTTGAGTTCCTCCAGCAGATTGTCGCTCCGGCAAGAGGGAGAGACGGAGGTCAAAACACACGTCACAGTGAAGATGTCCTCACACTCAGCAGATTTTATGGGGCTTTGAGCTGTCGTGGTTCCCAAACACCAAATAAACCTGAGAACAAAAGCACAGAAGTTTTACAACGCAGATATGGCGAGAGACCTCGACAACCAGCTGGCGTTTTCATTGATTCAAAAACTGGTACTGAGGAACGAGAAAGATTGACAGGGCTCCCAGCTCTGACCGAGGCTCTCCGACCTGAAACGTTAGCTTTTGTTTCTCTTCCCACAGCTGCGGCCGTCTGAGAGTTTGCAGTATTTTCTGCTTTTATTTCAGAGGATCCGGGGAGAATGCTTTCAACTTTCAGTTTAAACAGGGAGGCAGTGTACTGCTCAATCGGAGATTTGGGCTGGTTAACAGATTTGGGCTCAGCAGGTAGTGGGTACCCAACAATCAAAATAGGATAAGATTTCTTTATTAGTCACATGTCCATCCAAACACACAGTGAAATGCATCTTTTGCGTAGAGTGTTCTAGGGGCAGCCCAAAAGTGTCACCACGCTTCCGGCGCCAACATAGCATGCCCACAACTTCCTAACCTGTACGTCTTTGGAATGTGGGAGGAAACCGGAGCACCCAGAGGAAACCCAGGCAGACACTTGGAGAAGGTACAAATTCCTTACAGGCAGCAGTGGGAATTGAACCCAGGTTGCTGACGCTGTAATAGTGTTACGCGAATCACTACACCACTGTGCCTGATGAACTCCACTGCAGCACATGGTGGGGGCTTCTTCGTGGACCACTGCAGTTCAGAGGGTCAATGCAACTAACCCAGCTTGAGAAGGGGGTAATAAGAGGCACCCACACAGTGGGACTGGACGCACTCACAGGGTAAGGCACATCAGCAAATGTAAAGAGAGTTTTGCATAAAGAACATTAGTGAATTTGGAGACACAAGAGACTGCAGATGCTGGAATCTGGAGCAAAAAACAAACTGCTGGAGGGTCGAGCAGTATCTGTGGAGGGAAGGGAACTGTCAACGATGCTGCATCTGGGTCTCGACCTGTAATGTCAACAGAACTGGGCAAGTCATCGAGACCCTTCATCCGGACTCCACTTCCCTCCACAGATGCTGCCTGACCCACAGTATCTTGTTTGTTGCTCTTTAATTAATTGGTTCCAACCCCTAACGTGACCCGGGTTGTGCTCCTGTGTGAGCCTTTGGTTGAGAATTTGAGGCTCTGTCTTGGTCCAGAAGTCGGAGCCCGTGGAATTGTATCACACAGGAGATTCTTGTTTTCAAATGCTAAGCAAACTGTAAACAAGAAAAGAAAATCACCTATAAATGATCCAGAAAGGTCGGATCCTCCATGAGGCTGTTTTTAAAAAGACTTTAATGTTGTGAATCATTACCCAGAGATCCGGAATTCAGATAGACCCAATAATAGGTGAGGGGAAAGGACCCGGGAAGGACACAGGGCAGAACCCCAGAATGGGGTATTTGATGGTCTGCATGGATTTATTGAGCCAAAGGACCTGTTTCTATGCTGTATCTCTCTATGACTCCACACTGGGGCAGGACACAGACCAGAGATCCACACTGGGGCAGAACACAAAGCAGGACTCCACACTGGTGCAGGACACAGAGCAGAGCTCCATACTGGGGCAGGGCTCCACATCTGGGCTGGTCACAGAGCAGAACATCAGTCTGGGGGATGACGCAGGGCAGAGCTCCAGAGCAAGAACCTTTCTGCCATAAGAGAACAGATGTAGTGGCCATGTTAGGAGCATCAACTATGACTCTGCCATGATCTAGGAGAGAGGTAACTGGTTTCCAAACTACAATGAAGCAGACTAGTTCTTTATTGCTTTCAAATCCCTCCATGGTCTTGGCTTTCCCTTCAGCTATCCAGCAGAGGACAAACTGGCTTTGGAATGGACAGAACATAACACTGTTGTTGATTTCTCTAGATAAACGCAGTAAGTAGAGGCTAATTACGTAACAATTTAGCTGCACAAAGTGAATCTGTCACTTGCAATAGCACTGTCATTAATAAGATTGATTGACAGTGGAATTATCCAATCATCTCTACCCTGACTGCCACAGTGATATTATAATGTACAGGCATAAATACTCTCCTTTATGCAGGCTCAACTATCAAAGTGGCCATATGGGAGGAGAGAGAAACATATGGTACCTTCAGAGTGAATACAGGGAAAATTGTCATCAGGAGGGTAACTCCATAGAACATTAAACAAAAGTTGTTGGTTAGAAGTTACAACCTGGTGCAGTGTGAAACCACAGAAAGTAGTCTAGAAAGAAATACTTGCATTTCTGTCAGGCTGCTGACTACCTCAGGATGTCACAAAGTACTTAGTACAGTCATTGTTGTAATGTCTATACAGCAAGATTCCACAAACAATATTGTGATATTGATCAGATCATTTGTTCTTGGTTTGTTATGAGTGCATCCTCAGACTTTGTGGGAGGCTAGAGAAGAAATCGCAGAGGCCTTTGTGGAGATATTTGCTTCACCGTTAGCCACTGGTGAAGTTCCGGAAAACTGGAAGGTGGCTAATGTTGTTCCGTTGTTTAAGAAGGGTAGCAAGGTCAAGCCTGACATCAGTGGTGGGAAGTTGCTGGAGGGAATTCTGAGGGACAGGATCTACCAGCATTTGGATAGACAGAGTCTGATTAGGAGGAGTCAGCATGGCTTTGTGCGTGGAAAGTCATGCTTGACAAACATTTTAGAGTTTTTTTGAAGAGGTAACCAAAAAGGTAGATGAGGGTGGGGCAGTGGACGTTGTCTACTTGGACATTAGCAAGGCCTTCGACAAGGTCCTGCATGGTAGGCCGGTCTGGAAGGTTAGGTCCCATGGAATCCAGGGAGACCTAATTAGGTGGATTCAAAATTGGGTCAAAGATAGGAAGCAGAGGGTGATGGCTGAATGTTGTTTCTCAGAATGGAGGCTGGTGACCAGCAGTGTGCCGCAGAGGTCAGTGTTGGGACCCTGGTTATTTGTTATTTATATAATTGATTCGGATGTGAATGCACAAGGTTTGATCAGTAAATTTGCAGATGACACAAAAGTAGGAGGTGTTGATGATGAAGAAAGTTATCATAGATTGCAGGGCGATCTTGATCAGTTAGGGAAGTGGGCCGAGGAGTGGCAAATGGATTTCAATACAGATAAGTGTGAGGTGATGCATTTTGGAAAGTCATACCATACTATGAATGGTAGGGCACTAGGGAGTGTAATGGAACAGAGGGACCTAGAAGTACAAGTGCATAGTTTGTTGAAGATGGCATCACAGGTGGACAGGGTGGTGAAAAAGGTGGTTAGCACGTTGGCCTTCATCAGTCAGGGCATTAAGTAAAGGAGTAGGGACGTTATGTTGCAGTTATATAAGGTGTTGGTGAGGCCACACTTGGATTATTGTGTACAGTTTTGGTCACCCTGTTATAGGAAAGATGTGGTTAAACTGGAAAGAGTGCAGAAAAGATTTACGAGGATGTTGCCAGGATTAAAAGGCCTGAGTTACAGGAAGAGATTGGCCAGGTTGGGTCTTTGTTCCTTGAAATGTAGGAGAATCAGGGGCGACCTCATAGAAATGTTTAAGATTATGAGAGGCACAGGTAAGGTGGACGGTAACAGTCTTTTGCTAGGGTGGGGGAGTCCAAAAGTAGGGGCAAAGATTTAGGGTGAGAGGGGAAAGATTAAAAGGCACCTGAGGGGCAACTTTTTCAGGCAGAGGGTGGTGAATATATGGAATGGGCTGCCAGAGGAAGTGGTTGAGGCAGGTACAAGAGTGTCATTTAAGAGGCACTTGGATAGGTACATGCAGGGGCAGGGCTTAGAGGGATATGGGTTGAACGCAGAAAATTGGGACTAACTGGGTGGGCACCGTGATAAGCATAGACATGTTGGGCCGAAGGGCCTGTATCTGTGCTGTATTGCTCTGTGCCCCTATAACTCTATGTTTTGGTTCAGGGTTCAGTATTGGCCAGATCATCAGCAGAACCTAACTTGTACAATGGGACTATTTATGCCCCATGAGAAACAGACAGTTTACCATCTGACCTGAAGCTGCCTCCTCCAACAGTACAGAGCTAATGAGGTAGTAAGTACTCAGACCCTCGAATGGGAGGTGGAACCCACAGATACACAACTTCACCACCGAATTGTGACTTGGTTTCCCTTCCGTTCATAAACAGCTGCTGCATCTGACCCCCACAATTCTGAGCTGGTGAGGGGAAGATCAGACAGAGATCCTCCTCTTGACCCTTCCCCAAGGATATCTTCTGGAATGTTATCTGCATATTGAATAATAGTAGGATCAGGGCTTGGCAGAATAGAATTCTCACAAGTACTCTGGACTCACACATAAAGTGTGATTGCATAGATCATAAAGCATAGAAATGGGTCCTTCAGCCTGCAGTCTGCACTGACCATCAAACATGCACTTACACCTGCCCTACCAATCCTATCTTCTTCTCCCCTCATTCCCATCAACACTCCACCCTCAAGATCCTACGACTCACCGACACACCAGAGGCAGTTTACAACATCCAATTAACTTGCCAGCCCGCACACCTTTGGATGTGGGAGGAAACCAGATGCCATGGAGAAAACCCACAACGTCACAGGGAGAATGTGCAAACTCCACACAGGCAGTACACGAGGTCAAGACTGAACCCAGGTCACTGGAGCTACGACGCAGCAGCTCTACAAGTTGTGCCACCCAGGGTGATTTCCAGGCCGACTCCCTAACTCATATCCTGTGCTAATCAGGTACCAGGAGATTTCTGGCACCTCCAGTGGAGGAAGGGAAAGATTGAGAGGGAAATAAGTAGATTGCTTTTAAGCATCTATTTATAAGGAGAACCAAACTAGCTTAGCAGGTGCACTGGACATCGGGTGAGAGACCTTCTCATTGTGAGCAGCTGCAGTAACATAGCAATAACAAACACAGTTTATAACTCTTAGATAAGGGGTGATATGGGATTGCAGCAGGTGGGAATCTCACTATAATAACATAACCTGTCATACTGTTTGCATCAAACATTAATTTCCTTCAACAGCAAAACTGATAAATTGGAATAATAAAACAATAATACATCTGTTCCGTTTACATCCATGTTGTTTAGCTCAGGCAGCTGCAAATCAGGACCATCAGTAGTCAGGTAAGGAAATGTTTCTGGGACAGCTCTATTATGTTGTTTTGTACAAGTGTAATGGAACCAGGTTTACAGCTATTGCACTATTAATTCAGAGTGTAGGTTCAGCACAAATCAACAGACCACACACCGGTGCCAGCTACTGCGCATATAAATATAGCTGGACACCAGTGCAGTTCCTGTGCACAGCAATAGAGCTAAATATCAATGTAATTTCTATACATAGCAACGCAATCACACACTGGTGAAATTATTGCCAATATAAATACAGCAACACATTGGTGCAGTTACTGCACAAGACAATATAGCTGCACACTATTACTGCACATATCAATGCATCTGTATGGTAGTGCACCTACTACATGTAGCAATAAAGCTGCACAATTGGTGCAATTTCAATAGACCCATACACTGTCTAGATACTGCTTATACTAATGCAGCTATACAATTGAGCTGTTACAACACATATTAACACAGATACAGGCTGTTCAGTTACCACATGTAATCATAAACTCCACACAGGTGCATTTACTGCTCTTAACAGAACAGTCGCACATTATTGGGCATATATCAATATAACCACACACCACCTCAGTTACTGTATACAGCTATATATTGTATACTGTATACTATACAGCTACATACTTGTCCAGTTACTTCTCATATCAACACAACCACCTATTGTTCATTCACTGCACCAATCCATACAGTGAAACACTTGTCCACTTGCTCGTTCAGTTACTGCACCTTTCCAAACAGCCACACACTTCTACAGATACTCCACAAATCAATACGACTACACACTAGGGCAGTTACACTAATATCAAGACAGTAACACGCTGTCCATTTGCCTCACATATCAATTCAGCCACACAGTGATCCATTTACCGCCACCCAATGATTCATTTATTGTCATATCAGTGTAGCTATACGCTGGCATGTTAGTGCATATATCTACGCAGGCAGCTACTGCACATGCCAGTGCAGCTGCACACTGATGCAGTAACTGTGTGTATGAATACCATGCAGACAGCAACAGAGGAACACATTGTGCAGTTAGTACACATTGTCACACACTATTACAGATCTTGCACATATCGACACAGCTGCACACTGATGCAGTTGCAATAGATTCACACCCTGTCCAGTCGTCACTCATAGCAATGCAGCCACACACTAGTTCTGTTTCCAGATATATCAGAGCAACCAGCTCTTACCCATGCTGCCACACACATGCAGTTCCCACACAAGTGAATACAGTTACTAACCAGCCAATATAGAAACACATTGATCCAATTCCTGCTCATATCAATACAAACATACATTTATTCAGTTACTATGCATGTGAATGTTTTTTCAACATGCATATGATACAGTTCATTTACTTCATGTCTTCTATTGCATAATCCAAGCTTTTGTGGCAACCTTGAATATTTTTGGAGCCTGTGGTTGTGTGTGAATCACACACTGCTCCAGCTTTACTTTATCAGTTATCGGATCAATCAAGGACAGGACTTCACTACAAAGGATTGGAACTTCTATTTTAGAAACTCACCAAAGAAATAAAGAAGAAAAAGCACAAAGAACCAATGTCAATGGTTAAGAACACCATCAGACAAAGTGAAGGAAGGGAAGGGAACATCTCAAAATCTCGGATATGCCACATTTGGGTCTTGACATTCTCTCGGGACAAGGCTACAAACCCTTTCGGCAAATATCTCTACAGCCATGCACTATTTCACTCACAGTCCTCACAAATGTAGGAGAACGCTGACGCAGTTGTTGCATATTAGTGCAGGCACAAACCGGTCCAGCTACTAACCATAATTGGACAGCCAGATATTAGTGCTGTTAGAACATGGGAAATGGAAGCGAGAATAGGTCCTTCAGCCCCTCCACACCTGCACCACTGCAGTCACTGCATGTATGGATCCACGCCTACACCATGGAGTCACTGCATGTATGGATCCACACCTGCACCACTGCAGTCACTGCATGTATGGATCCACGCCTGCACCACTGCAGTCACTGCATGTATAGATCCACACCTGCACCACTGCAGTCACTGAATGTATGGATCCACACCTGCACCACTGCAGTCACTGAATGTATGGATCCACGCCTGCACCACGGCAGTCACTGCATGTATGGATCCACACCTACACCATGGAGTCACTGCATGTATGGATCCACACCTACACCACTGCAGTCACTGCATGTATGGATCCACACCTGCACCACTGCAGTCACTGCATGTATGGATTCAGACTCAACATGCTACAGTCTGTTGCAGCCGTCAGTCCCCGGAGAATGTCAGGGCCCATATGCAGTATATCTGAGGTTTTGAGTTGTTCCCTTACCCTTCTTCAGTTTGTCTGGTAGCATCCTAAATCATTGACATTGATTCTTTGTGCCTTGGCTCAGTGTGGCTTTGATTGGTGAGTTTCCAGCATATCAGTTCCACTGTTTGTAGTAAAGTTAGACTGGAACATAATGGAATCATACAGCATGGAATCGTACGGGGTATCTGGCCCAACTCATCCACACAGACCAGTGGGCACCCTTCTGTATTAATCCCATCTCCCAGCACTTGATCCATAGTCTTCTACGGTTATGTGATTCAAGTGCTCATCTAGACATTTCTTAAATGCTGTCAGCGACCCAGCTGCAACCACTCTCTCAGGCAGCACATCCCAGGTACTTACTCTCTGAGTTAAGAAGATCCCCTCATATTCCCTGTAAATCTTCATATTCCCCCTTAGCCTAAATCTATGTCTTCTTGTTTTATCTACAGTTCTGTCCTTGATTGATCCGATAACTGATAACATAAAGCTGGAGCAGTGTGTGATTCACTCCCAGCCACCCTGGCTCTAAAAGCAATGAAGGTTGCCACAAAAGCTTGGACTCTGCGATAAAAGACATGAAGTAAATAATGTGATAACAGCATCAGTTGTATATTAGATAAACACTTGTCAGCCAATAATTGTTATGAGGTGGAAGACCTGAAACTATTGATCATATTAGGACGTGGCTGTTGTATAAATTCACAGGAGGTGTACATAATAACTCTACTGTAGCTGGCCAGAATTTGGATTTTAGTGCCCCCAAGTGTTTGCCTGCCACACTACAACAAGACTGACTATTGGGCCAAAGTTTGTAAGAGGGAATCTACGGTCTCAGAGTCGTCAAGTTGTGTAACATGGAAATAATAATAGACTAAGGGATATTTAAAGCACAGAAGGAGTCCATTTGGCCCATTCTGAGCACATCAGCTGATCTGGCTAACCCCGCTTCCCAGTTCTCATTGTGAATCCTTTTACAAATTATCTTAAATTAACGGCATTGATTATTCAGCTCTCGGTTATTTAACCTTTCAGTCATATACACCTCAAGTAAATGTCTCTTCAGCCTCCCTTTTTCGAAATGAAAAGGACTCCAGCCTATCCAAACTCTCATCCTAATTTCTTGCACCCTCTCTGATGCTATGATACCCATGCAGTAAGATGGTGACCAGAACTGTAATTCACCTGTGACCTGACCAATGTTTAGGACACTTTTAGCATGACCTTCTGCCAATAAAGGAATATGCCCCAGTATATCTTCTCAAACTACCTTGTCCATTTGTTCTGCGACTTAGAGGGATCTATGAACATGCACTCCAATGTCCCCCTCCTCCTCTTCACTTTGTGCAATCCAACCATTTATTTGGCTGCTCCAAATGCATTTCCTCACATGTCTCCAGGAAGAATTCGATTTGCCTCTTTGCTCAATTGACCAGTCTGCTACGTCAGACTTGCCCCTGTGTTCAGGTAAAAATAAAAGGCCTTCTAAGTTTGTGAAAATGTGAGCTCTTGATGAGAAAGTGAGGGAAATAGGTCATCTGGGACCTGAGTGAGCAGGACAAGCAATTGGGTAAATCATCAACCAGTGAGGCTAAGGGATTGGCAGCGAGGTTGGGGCAGTGTAGAAATACAGTGCAAATTGGCGTGGGTGATTTCAATGTCAAAATAGGTGCAAAAAGAAAATAAGAGGAAAATTGATTGATTTAAGAATAGAAAGGAAGAAATGATTCTTACAGAAAATATTTTTAATGTTATTTAAAGCAATTCACAACCTGAAAGAAGCAACTTTTATTCGTAATATAATAATTCCAAATAATTAGTTAAAAATAGTAGTTTGGCCAAAGAGGCCAAAGTTAATAATTATTGTGTTGTTCTTACTAATTACGAGTCATAAATATCTGGTGTGTTTATTTTATGTCTACCACAGAAACATTGCAACTGTAGACCACTGAATACATTTAGTGGTGAGCCAGGCAGTGAAATGCTGCTTTTGTGAACTCAAACACATTCAAAAGCAACTTCTGGATGTATCATATTTAACCTGGCATCTGCCCCTCACTGGGAATTGCCATACCATTTATCCTTAAATAACAGTGAATGCTATTAGTCTCCCTGTTATTTTGATAGCAAATTCCAGTCCAATATGGAACAGGGCAGCATGTGAGGAGCTTTGGCCATTGGGAGCACATGGTTGATGGGGGTCGGCTGGAATGTTCTTTCGGTACTATTTCAAGACTTTGCATTTCACTTACAAGCGGCGTTGACCAAAAACTGCTGCAGAAAAAAATGTATGGATACTCTGATGGAAATTCAGAAGCAGCATTTTAGGTATGAGGAAGTACCAAGTCAAGAGAGTACTGGACTCCAGAGTGGTGATGCTGGCAAAAATACAAATGAGCCAGTGAAGGCAATCTGCACGATTCAGACGATGTGTGTTGGAGAACCTCAGTTCCATGCATCAGAAGTGGAAGGTGGGGATCATCTCCCAACTTACTCTACCTCTTGCCATCTGTGGTCCTCACATTGACCTAACCAATCACCTCCAAACACAGAGAACCAGCTGGAAACAAGTCCCGAGGGACTGCCTAAGAAAAAAGGAGGATAATCAATCAATAATTCAGACAAAACCAGAAGCCAGTTTTGAGCCGACGCCATGGAACTGAGGAAAATGTCGGTCTGATCCAGCAATTGAAATCACGGCTGATGTATGTAAGCTATTCACACCACTGACATTCTTAGTTCAAGGTGTGTTGGTGATGTCCCAGTAGAAGGGAGCTCACTTCTGAATCACTGATGGAGTGCTGCACTGTTTGCTCAATCTGCCCTCTCAGTTGGGTGTAAAAGAAAAAAGCTATAAAATAATTTTAAAATAGAGCAGTGTCTTGAACAGTGTTAATCCATCAAGCAATGTAACTAAAACTGGTTATTGGATTTTTACCACAGTACTGGTTGTGGGACCTTACTGTGTAGAATATAGATAACATGCTACCTATATCAGAATAGTAATTACACCTCAAAAGTATTTCAATGTAGATAAAACTGCTTGGAATGTCCTGAGTGCAAGTTTTTCATTATTTTCTTTCTCCAGATAACAGTGAATGCAATTTGGAGTTTCCCTGATGACCAAATAGGAAACAGTACAGCTTGATGCTTGGCTGTTATATAGATCAGAAAATCCCCAGGCTTACTCAATGACCAATTTCGAGACTTTGTATTTCACTTCCAAGCAGCGTTGACCAAAAACTGCTTGGGTAGATCAGCAACTTTCTTGGCGAGAGTATAAATCAGGAAGAGTGCCTTCTCATTGCTGTCTAATGAACACAGCTTGGTGTGTACATTAGTGCACTAGAACAGAATTGGGTTTAGGTCTGATACCCCTCAGGATGAAGAGCCAACTGGTACTCACTCTGCAGACACACCTACCCAAGGACACACATACCTAGAAAATTTACCAGGCTAAGCATCATCTGAACAGGAGGGAAGGAGCTGAGAACAGAGTTGGGCAGTGGAATAGTAGTTCAAATATCACAGCATCATACAGTACAGGGAGATACTAGACAACCTGTTGCGTCAATGGGGGTTCTTTGAAAAAACTACCAAATAAGTTCCTTCACAGAGCCGCAAAATTTTCCCTTTCAAGAATATATCCAATTCCCTTCAGAACATTGCTATAAAATTACTTTCAGCATTCCTTCAGGCAGTGCAGTCTAGATCATAATAACTTTCAGCATAAAAAAAATCTCAGTTGTTCTATTGCCAATTCTCCTGAATTTGTTTTCTTTGATTTCTGGCTCTCCCACAGGTGGAAATAATTTCACCTTATTCACTCCATCAAAATGGCGTATGATTTTGAACTCTGTCCTCAGCTTCATACATCTGAGGAGAACAATCCCTGCCCTTCCATCCCTTAAGGCCTCAAATCTTTCAGCCTGCATCTTAAAACAAACTGTTGCCCACAGTAGGCTCACAGGAAGTGATGCTGAGGAAGAGATGGTAAATGTGGTCAGAAAGAATTTGCTTGAAGTAAGAATTTGCAGTAAGGATGTTTTGGTTCCCAAGAATGAAGGTAATGGGTCAACATTCATAGCCAGCTTGGTTTCCAGAGAAACAGCTCCCTTGAAGGTGCTTGACAGAATTGTGTTAAAGTCTTTATGAAGTTGGACAATACCTGAGAGACACTCAGAACAACCACATCCTTTCAAAGTTTTACTTACTCCACACACATTGACCACATTGGGCATTGACTACAGTTTCTGAAAGTGTATATATCGAGATAGGTTTCATTATACAAATATCAGTTCTTTCTTAACACAACAGAAACTAAGGTCTGGATTTTAGCGGGCACCACATGACCCTTTCTCTGTAATGGCTCTATATGGCTATTGGGCAGTACAGTTGACACCAGGGATAAGATTTTTTCCCTGTCAAGCTGAACAATTGCCTGCGCTGGCAAGCTGTGGAGTTAAGCTTCTGCAATAGCTCTGATGTAATTGGATGTGAGACTAACCAAACCGTTTGACATCATCTCCAGATCCCATCAGTTCAAAGTCAGGTGAAAGCCCAATAGCTAATGCCCTACATCACCCAGTTTCCATCAAGGACTTTCCTTCACATTGCTAATTCTGGGTAATTCTGCCTTGCTGTGGGGGGGGGGGGGGCACGGAGGGTGAGATCCTTCTTCAACAGGGCACAAAGCAGGAGATAGAGAGCTGTAAGCACTATCCTATTTCCCTATTCATTGACCTAAAGGTAAAAAGAATCAGACAGTCTGTGTGAGAGGCAGTTAAACCACCTCTGGTCTCTTACAACATCCCCACCCAAATCTGACAATCCTCTGTGCGACATAAGTGTCAGAATGTTCCATTTTTACAAATATCTCACACCTTGATTAGGATAAGGGTTTTTGGAAGTCCCTCGTAGTAAGTAATTTTCAGTGATCCTGTCAATGTTTGGTGCTGGGACACCTCTTCTTCCTAGGGTAGTGGCCGTCATGACTTACCTCAAATACTGTCTGATCCACAGAGATCACTGTTGTTTCTTTCCTCTGTAATCTGTAGCAGACTTTTCAGGGGCTGACCTTGCTGCCAAAAGGTGTTGGCTTCACACTGTTGGATTTCTGCCCTTAGGGTCAGTTTCCAAGCCTTGTTGGCAGTAGGGAATCTTGGCTGTAGGTTGCCCATATCGGCTGATCACCAACTTTCTGTGCAACAAAGGGTGTGGCTAAAATGAGCACTCCTTGGAGAGTCATTCCCCTGACTGTTCTTTCCCATGTGGAATTACCTATTAACCAGGTAGCTGGATGAATGGTACATTATTAACTAGTTAGTTGTTAATACAACTGCTCAGTCTGACTGAACATAGAGTGGAGTTGTGAGCTGCTGATGGACACAATAATAAAACGTGTCTAATAAATGAGAATCACACGAGAGAGATAATCAAATGGTTTTTGTTTTTCCTTCATAAACCTCCTAAAGGGGTTTATCAGTTCCCCACCTCCTGTGTGAGATGTGGATCACTGTGAATGTAGGACCATTTGCTGGCTTCCATGCCAATCCAGACCATCTATCCACTCAGCCGCAAACATTTGCAATGTGCAGATCAGCTACTGTTTTCCACAATCAACAGCAAAATCCCACAGAGCCAACCTGGTCCACACCTTGGCTAAGGCCAAACTGGTGACGCATAGGAGATGAGCAATCTATCCCTCAAAGTGCCCCTCGCTATTCACTAAAGGATGTGTATACCTTCCCACACAACTCAGTCAATACCACTGACAGTGCGTGTCCGCCATGTGTTAGACAGGCAGAAAAGTGAGTCATTCCCAGGCTGGGGCACAGGTTTCCATGCAATCTACAGATCCAAAGTGCTGTGGGAGTTCAAGCTCTTCTGTTGGACTGCATACAGGTGGTACTTCATGAACTGAACGTGTGGCAGAGTCCTTGCCATGGGTACGTAGGTGGCTTTCAGAAGGAAACCGCAGACCCAACACAGTACCATGGGTTGCTATCACTCTCAAGAACCTTTCACTGACATCCATGGGCTCACCCAGTCCCCCATGGGCTCCTCCCACCATACAAGAGCTCTGACTACATGTCCATGGGCTCCTCTCAGCACCTGGTACCTATCAACCATGTCCATAAGTTGCTGCCATCCTCCGGAAACTCTTCACTGTGATTCCAGTTGGAATAGCTCGAATCAGGTCAGAAGTCAGCAGTGGGAGGGCCACCGAACTGCCAGAAACTGATTTTTGCTGCAAACTTTCATGATGGACAGGACTGTAATGAACATAATCAACAAATCAGCTATTACCACCACTTTCTTTAAATGTCAATTAAGAGTGGAAGGTGGCTCACCAAAGCTGCTGAGAGCTGGTCCCATTTGTCATTTTATTGGTTTGGCTGGCACAGCTGCCATTATAGACCCATGATAACGTTAAGGAAAGAGTGAAAGACTAAAGACCATAGGTGCACACTGCCACTGTAGCTCAAAACAATTAGAAATAAGTTGGGATAAAACCCAAACCCTAAGGTGTTCCTGGTCAATGTGTACATCACTGGACCTGAATGTACCCTCCATGTCTAGATGCCTCCGGGCATTATACACTGACTAAACTCTCTGGTGACTTGACACAGTCAGAAACCATTCAACAAATAAATGTCTGATCAAGGGTATCTCCAGGGGTCCTTGGTGAGACATATAAGCTGACACCTGCACCCACACCCCAAGGACTTTGAAATAAATGATCTGACGCTTCCTAATGAATATGTTCTTAAAAGGATTCTGCTGCAGCATTTTAGACTTTAATGTAAATGCGCAAGAATGAACAAAGACATACTCTTATGGCTGAGTGTTACTGTTACTGATATATCAACTTTCGTGTGTCTAATCCTGCAGTGTAGAATGTTGAGGCTATCTGTCAATCAACAGTCGACTGTGTCCGTTCCATTTTCACATCAAACGGATCATTATCCCAGTACTGAAGGTGAAACAGCATCACTGGGCAACTTTTCCAACTGGGTAGACAATGAAGGCAAACCTAAAATATGAATCCCTTCACCTTGGGGCCAAGACCATTAATATAAATTGTATTCTGAGACAGCAGGCTGACTCAGTCCATTCTTCAGTAATCATAGCTAATCTCTATATTTTCAAACAACATTCGAGTTTCTTTAGGTTTCAGGATTGTGTTTGTAACTTAAGAGACCTATTGATATCGTGAAGGCAAGTGTCGGGATACAGGTCATTAGAAAGGTTGGCTGTCTATTCAGAGTATTCACATGTATCCATCTCATCCTGGCTCCTGATACATTCCCAGCTAAAAGAAGTCACTTGGATGTAGAAAGCAACGCACGAGGTGCCTTTATTTACTATTGCCACATTCTCTTCCATCTGTCCAGGGGACTCCCTCATTGCACACTACTATCACAAGTGTCTGGTACCCCATCCAACTGGCCATTTTTAATGAATGAAGTAATTCATATTGGCAAGATATTTGATTGTTGAAGGCACTACAGTTGACTACACTGATATATCAATGCACTTATATATCCCAGCAGGAACTGCTGTGACAGAGGGTCTTTGCTGATTTTCCTCTCAGAAGACGGAACCCAGAGCTGTCCTACAGGTGTACCTGTAGATGTTAGTGGAACTTAATTCGTGCAGCACAGACTGGGGATTGAACCTGACAACTTGTCATCTGGATGTGTATTTCCACAACATTAGGCAGTGCACTTACCCACCAGAACACTGGGGAAGCCACCAAACCCGTTTTAAAGTGTGTTTGATTCTATTCCAAGCACGTCCTTGGGTATGAACACCGTGGGCATCTGTGATTCAGTAAATGCAAAGTGACTCATGGCTTGCTGGTTGAGGAGGAAAGAAAACTCTGTCTAGGTGGCAGAACATAACGTACGTATGTCGATTAGCTAAGAGAATAATTGCTGTGACTGCAGACATCACTCTCTGATTGTAATAGGCAGAGGTGCATAAGAAGGATCACACTGATAGACAATCCACATGCAATTTTTTGTGTATCTTTAACTGAGTGCACTATGTGGCATGACTTTGCTACATTGTTGTATCAGACACCATATTTTAATTGAAAGTTATTGTCTTCAGCAAGGGATGTTCTTTTTATAGCTCTGTGCAGTATTGAATTAGTGCTCATCTTTTTAGATGAAGCATTGAACTGAAATTTTCCCTACTTCAACATGGAATATATTATCACAAGATTTAAAAGAGCAAGGGAATTATTCCCAGAGCACCGGAAATATTCAACCTGCGATCAATATTACGAAGACAGCTTACCTGGTCAATATCTTATTGCTCGTTTGGGCGAGCTTGCTGTGCGTACAATTGCAATTCCCGGATTACAACTATACTTATTTGGTTACAAAGCGGTTTGCTACATCAATGCTTGTGAAAGGCATCATCTAAATACAAATTCCTCCAGCATTTTGTGTGTTGATCTAAATACAAATGATTGAGTTGTTTAATTGCAATTAAACCCAGTAAAATTTGCCTGTGTGAGGAAATCAAAAGATAGTATGCATGGGCTAGTGAAAGTGTTGGCCATTTTGAACAGCCGGTGGAAGTTTAATTCTGGACCATCTAATAGTTTGTTTCAGATATATGATTGCAGCTAAAATCTATTGGAATAACTGAGATAGAAGTAGAAATTCAGCCTGGTATGTTCCCATATCCACGGGGCACATGGATGGAAAAACTGGGATAATTATATCCCCCTTTATGTATTCCCTGGGGATTTCAAGTGTGATTTCTCTACTGGGAACATCATTTTGTGAAATTAGCCCTTGAGTCAGGATTTTGAGAACTAGTAACTTAAATATTTTTAGATGAATGATTATTTTCCTGCTTCTCACTTTATTGTCATGTGTGTTAGTCTTTTATTATTTATTTATTGTTCGTGACTCATGAAAGCAATTGTGGTACTTCTGTCATCTCACCCAGCATCAATACAATGAGTTTGCCATCTGGACCTACTAAGTTGGATCAAGAGTGGGAGTCCAAAGCTGAATCTTCCTCCCCCGCCAACTGTAGGTCCCTATCAGTGTCTGAGATCGGTTTTACTTAGTACAGATTGAACTTGGGTCGACGTGGCTCAGTTTCCTCATCCAAACCTGTTGAGCCATCAGGAGAAAAAAATTAGAATGGTTTGACTGATAAGTGGGAAGCTGGTGGTTGTGGCTAGAAGGGGGCCTGACAGAACGAAAACCATGCTGGCAAGAGCAGGTCATTGGAACACATGTCAAACACTGCAGAGACAAGATCTCCCTTGAGAATGGGTAGTACCTGGGATTAAATCCAGTTGAGACTGATGGGATCAAGTGTCAATCCCATGTGCTGTTAATGGATGTTTTTCCAATCTTGGCAGATGGAATGAATGTCAAAGTCAAATATTTCATGGGCAGATACCAAGAAAATTTCCCCTTATTCAGTATTAATAGCGTGACACTAAACTATTACACTGGAAGTCATTAATGGACATAGAAGACCTTTGTTAAGGGAATTGGTAAAAGAGAGAGTAGGGCTAAGAGAGTGAGAGAGAGAGTTGAGCTTAGAGAAGGGAGAAGAGGGAGAGGAGAAAGCGAACAAAAAAGGCTACCATCAATACCAATGAATAGAAAGACAGATAGGAGTGGATACAGGGAGAGACAGGTCAGAGAAATAGAGAAAGAAGGGGTTCTCAGGGGGATAGGACACAAACACAGAGAAACATCAACAGAGTGAGAGAGATACATTAACATGAGAGGCCAACAGAGAGGGAAGGAGATAGTGATAACGTATTGAGAGGATTCTAATAGGAGAGGAAGATAGATGGAAAAGGTGGTATGGAGGGAAATTGTTAGGGAGAGGACGTATTGGTGAGTGCAACAAGTGAATTTTATGGAAGGTTTTGAAGTAGAAGAGATGTGGTGGAGGCAAAAGGGATTATTTAGGAAGTCCAAAATATTGTTGGTTGGATGACCAATGGCTCAGTGAACAGAGGAAGAAGGGCACAAGAGTGTCAGAGGTAAAATGGAGAGTTCTGGGGAGCAGCTGCTGAAGGGCAACTGGGATGGGGCAAAGAATTTAAAAATGGATGAGAACTTTTAGTTAAACATCTGGGAATCAGGAGTTAATGCAGACCAAAGGGGTCAGGATGGTGGGTAAGAGGTTGACGCAGGCTAGGATACAATAAGCAGAGCATTAGGTAAGTTGGTCCGTTGAGAGTGATGATGGGAACTCCGCCAGGACAAATTTGGAATTGTTGATTTTGGAGTTGACGAGGAAGTATATGGCATCATGTATTCTGAGGCAGGGATGGAGGCTGGAAATTCTATGAGAAGCATACCATAAGAATTGTGACAAAAAGCAGTTCAGAGTGGTATAGGACAGACAGCCACCAATGCAGTGGCTGGTGAGGGGAACGGAATTGCTTGTGTGTGAAGGGGACTCAACATTGTTGGGCTTCTTTCCCAGAAGAGTTGGAGTGGATGGAAGAATGTAGAAACCAGCCACAGAGACAAGTTGTTCCAGAGACTCATTACCCAGGTTTTACAACTGGACTCAAATTCACATGGTCGACAGATTTAGAGTCACAATGCTCCTGTTTGTTTTGCCTGCATCATTACACAGAGAACTGCATATGATCAATTAACCTTACACTGCACATCTGGTGCTTTCCTTTCTGCAGAGGGGGCCGACTGCTGTATTTATTACATTTTATGAAGCTCTGGTGCCAACAGCAATGCTAAAGTTGTGACTTGCACTCAGAGAGTCTAAAGTAGGCACCCTCCCATTTTACCCAGACACACCCCAGCCACATGTGGACACCCTTTTAGCTTCTAGACAAGATCAGTCAATGTCTGGTCTAACCCAAATTCCAGCATGTCCTAGACATCTCCAGCTTTACACCAACACTCTCTGGCCATACCCAGACACTCTCCAGTAGTGGTTAGACACTACACAACTCCAGCAGTTTTAAGGCACTCTCCAGATGTGCACAGACTTATTCCAGCCTCACCCAGTTACACACTAGCAAGTCCCAGACATTCCCTAGCCTTCCCCAGACATTCTCAGCAGCGCACAGGCTCTCTCCAGTGAACCCTGACTCCATCCAACCATACCCAGTCACATTCCTAACCACACCCACACACTCTTCTGTCATATGCCAACACACTCCGGACATACGCAGTCACTCTACAGATAAATCCAGCCACATCTACCAATGCACAGTCTCCAGCCGTATCCAGACACACCCCAACCATTTCCAAATACTCTCTGGCCATTCAGAGACATTTTCTAGCTAAACCCAGACACTCACTAGCGGTGTCTAGACACCTTCCACCCTCCACAGCTCTCATTCCTTGCGGGGCTCTCATTGTTGAAGTGATATGTGGTCACCATTGTTGAGGAATCCAGACAGATCCATTCATCTGTTGCCAGCTTGACGTGGCTCAGTGCTTCTGTACAGGATACTGCAGCCAGAATTTCTTCACTACATATTCTTACCCACTGAACCTAAACTATACAACATTCTGCAGTCCCAGAATCTTCAGTTCCCAGTAGCCAGCTGCCACTCAATAGAAAGCAACTGATAACCAGGCCTTAGGTTTTGGTTGGCATTCACTGTGGTATTTCTGGGAGTATCCATGGGAAATGGTCTTCTTGAACCTATGGCCGTTTGTCTAAGTCTGCAGTCAGGCTGCAATGGTGGACAGCAGACAGTGGTGCGGTGACTGCACTTGCCATTACTGATGCAGCAAAAGGAAGGGACCATTGGCTTCTGAACACCCCAGATTGGTCACATTAGCTTTTGCTTGGTGTAGACAGACTTAAGCGATTCCTGAGAAGGGGACTGCTCTTTCCAACTTCTACTTCAATCAGGTTCATCAACGTCTCCTAATGGCTTAAGCAAGGTATGATGCAGCTATCCCCTGCAGCAACCACCTTCAACAACATCCATTATTGCTGCCTCTTCTTCAACAGCACCTCCTATGGTGATATCTCCATGATTTTCAGTGACTTCCCTTGACTGGTTTATTGGTTTGTTTGTCAATCACTGGATGATATTTGGTTTCAGTGAAGTGTGCCTGGGATTGGCTGCAACAGGTTTGTGCTCAACTGCTGGGACTTGCATTCTTTTTGCTTTGTGTAAGTAAATAAGCACCCTCCAGTTAGGTCTAACATTCTCCTAAGATTGTGTACTAAGGAATAATCAATGCAAGTTGCTAACTTCTTGTATCCTGCAAGTCATAAAATATCTAACTACATGATATGTGGAAGACATTCTGTGTAATTTACTGTGCTTCATCTGCTTTGCATCTTCCAAACTTTCCCATCTACCACCCTGCTTATGTACAGACAAAACCACAGTCTGGGAGCCACCACTCGCTCTGCCCTTTGAATACCTTTTCAGAACTTGCCAGTTTTTGGAGCATAGACAAGCCTGTGAACACGTTGCCCAACTATTGGCCACCCGATGAAGAAAAGATGTCCTTTTGGCAAAATAAATGAAATTTTAGTTCTCCAATGTTAAAAAAAAGAAGTTCCTAAAGTCAGTTCTTAATCTTCAGGATGTTCTGGAGGTTCTCATTAAATCACATGCTTCATCCATTCATGACAAGGTTGCTGAGGTCTTTCAATTTTATGTGTGGAGGTTGCAATTATTCCTTCTGTCTGAATCTCACTCACTTTTGAACATTAAAAGCAGGGTGAGGTATTTGGCGCAACACCTCTGCCCTTCAGCTTATTTAACCTGGCAGAGAAATCATTAAATATTCTGTTAAAAAATGCTGGCATTGACAGCACAATGTTGCAGGTAGTGCCAATCAGCTATGACACATTTCTTCCCCACATTCTTTTTAAAACGTTTCCTTTTTGGATGTTTTGTTCTCATTAATGTTCAAGATGTTAGTGGTGATTTGTACATCTTGCATTATAAGTTCTATCAAACACTTAGGTCAGCTGTGGAATGTATTACATTCAGTGCAAAGCTCCTTTTACACTCTCCTATCAAATGCTCCTAGGTCATGGAGAGCATGGGTTGGATATCAAGTACTGTTCCTCCCACATTGTCATAGTAGTAAAGAGTAAATCATTTACTACACACCACAGTTCCAAGTGATGTACAGCATGTTACATATGGGGTAAAACTCCCTTTGCACCATCCTAATAAAAACACACTTAGATTAGGTTCAGCACTGGTGAAACAAGTACTACTCATTCTTAAACTGTCTCATCAAACACTTCCAAAACAAACCACAGCAAGACTGCCTTGTCACATATTGTATTTGTTAGATAAAAGTAATACAACTTCAACTCTATTCCTTTAAGCAATTCCAGGTCTGGTGTAGAATAGACTACTTACAGGTTAAAGCACTCTCAAGACAATCTCATTAAACTCAGCTAGCTCACACACAGCACATTTGATACAGAGTAAAGCCCCTTCTTATGTGTCCCAGAAGAGTGTCCCTTATTGAAACTTTGAGATAATATCCTATTTTTCAAAGCACTGAGGTAAATAGGCAACCTGTTATGTTCATGCCCAACATCAGAGCTGTGACATATTGATTAAAATACTAAAGGAAAACTATTAATTTTAAAATATATTAATTATTAAAGGAGAGGTATTAGGAAAAATCAATGAACTAACAAAAATACAGAAACTATAGAGAATAGGTCAGATTTGTTTTTGTCTGTAAATGCACTCTTTAGACTTACACTTGTCCACCTATTTTATGTGGGGTGTTTGCAGCACATTCCTGTCAGTCAATCATCCAAAAGGCAGGGGGGTCCTCTGAAAGGAAAATGACAAGCAAATTGGGTACGTCCTTAACCAATCAGGTTGAAGTATTGTTTCTGCACTAAAGGAAGTGTAAATAGTGAAGTCAATGTCAAGTCAGGTAAAGAAAATGAAATAAAGAGAGGGAAAGAAAAAATGGATTCAGACAAATAAGAGATTCAGAAAAGATATTTGAAAATAAAATTATTTAGCTTTATAGCAAGACAAATTGTCAACAATTAATGAAAACTGAATAAATGAAGTAATGCATTTGTAGAAGTTAATTTCAGATCCAGAGATCTAAGATGCTGCTTTTGTGTATTTAGGCTGAAATGGACAAGCCTAGGTTTTTAGTGAGATTACTCCAAATGCACTTGAAAGGTGGTCAGAGAGTTAATTGTTGTTGATGCAGTAGATCCAGTCTGATGACATTCTATAAATCCTTCATCAGAATTGAAATGGAGACGCTGGGGTCAGGTTTACACAGGACAGCACAGGTGGGACAGAATCAACAGAAAGGGATTTAGTGAGAGAGCAACAAACAATCTGCTGGAGTAACTCGGTGGGTTGAGCAGCATCTGTTGGATGAAAGGAATGGTCAAAATTTCAGGTCAAAAGCCCTGCGTCAGGATGGTGTATGGTCCCTGTGTGTTGCTCCAGATTCCAGCATCTGCAGTTTCTTGTGTCTCCATTTAATGAGATATCTCCCTCCTTGTTCTCTGTCTCACAGAATCCACGGCCTTGCCTCTCCCCTTTTCTAACCTCCAGGCCCACAAGCCTACACTCCAACCTTTCCTCCATCCCCACTTCCTGCCTCCATTGGCAGACGAACCTTCAGATAGCTAGGCCCTGAGCTCTCCACATATTTACTCCTCCCTCCTCCTCTTCCTAAAACATATCTCTTTGACTAAACTTTGGTCACTAGTTCTAGTCATCTTCACATATGATCATTCTGTTGGCCTGGGATGTTTTATTAGGTTAAATGCTATTTCCTATGGGGTTGAAAGGTACACAAAATGTTACAGGGCGAATTGTTCAATGACATGCTCCACCTGTGAAAAAAGAGCAAAATACTGATTGTCTGTGCATTGCTGTTTCAAGTTTCTAACACCAGCTATTTTTTCAGTTTAGATAGAGAGTCACACAGAATGCACATAAGGCCTTTGGTCCATCAGCACCACACCAACCATCAAGTGCTCATTTACACTAATTGTCATATTATACATGTTTATTCTCCCCACCTTCCCATTAGATTCTACCCCTCACCAACATATTTGGGGCAATTTACAGTGGCCAATTAACCTACCAACCCAGATGTCTTGGGTAGGTTGGAGAAGAGCAGATCACCCGGGGAGACCCACGTGGTCTCAGGGCGAATGTGCAGACTCCACACAGACAGTTTTAACATCTGTTGAATCATCGACATCAACACAAGTCACAGTTCTTGAGAGGATGAAGTAAAAAGGGCTTTTAGCCCCAGCTATACCTGCTGTTAACTATGAGGATGCATGAGGAGACAGGCAGGGTGTGGTGTCGGTGTGGAGCCAGACAAGCGGGGTATAATGGGGTATGGAGGTGAGGGCGTAACCAGAGGTAGTGCGTATGGGGGTAGGGGGTAAGCAGATGGGTAGGATATTAGAGAGGAATTAGACAATTAAGGTAATAGATGTATCAAGCAATTGAGGTGTCAGAGGGGAGTCAGGCAGATGGGTATTAAAGGGGAGCCAGGCATTCGGCGTATTAGAGGGATCAGGCAGGTGGGGTATTAGATGGGAGTCAGGCAGATGAGAGCCGGGCAGGGGAGGCATGAAGGAGGCTGCTGGGTACAGGAGAGTCAGGTCGAGGGTTTCTAGAGGGGAGTCAGGCGGGGGGTTATTGGAGGGATCAGGTGGGGTAAGGGATTGAGGGAAATTAATCAGGGAGGTGAAGGGAAAGGCAAATCATTCATGGCGTGATAGATGAAGGGAGCGCCAGATCACCAAGGGAAATAATATTTCTCTCTTTGTGTGGTGTTAAACTGGCTTGGTTTTCACCACGTGCTCACACCTTGCGGCATCTGGTATTGATTTGGTTGTCATAGTATTTGGGAAGGATTTTACAATTGAAGCAAATTTTACACATAGCTTAGAAGTGGATGGTTTGCTGATTTGCCAAAACAGTCTGCTCATATTTCAGTAATTTCATTCATTCAACAATTATGTGCTGAGAAATTAGTAAGCGCTCAATCAGACCCTCATTGAAGACCTAGAAAAAGAAATGAACTGATGTCAACAATAGACTTTGAGAGAGATAAATAGGTGAGTGCTGGTAAGGTCTGAGATGTGACTTTCAAGCAGACTCTTGTGAGGAATGAAAGTTAATTAAATACATATTTATTATGGAATACGCATATTCTCCCTATTGCAATTAATTAGGGCTCTAGTGAGACCAGCTCTGAAATATTGTGTATGGGATTGGTCTCCCTACAGAAGGAAAGAGATACTTGTGACGGAAGGATTGCAATGAAACATCACCAGATCGACTCCTAGAGTCAAAGGAATTTTCCTATGAGAATTTTTTTGGTGGTGGGGAAGGCGTCTACTATCTAGTTTAGAATAATGAGAGGTCATCCTGTTAAAACATGCAACACTTCTACAGGGTTTGACAGGGTAGATGCAGAGATGCAGGGATGATGTTTTCCCTAGCTTGGGTGCCTTGAACCAGGGTCACAGTCATAAAATAAGGGGTTAGCCATTCAGGACAGGGATGAAGAGAGATTTCTTCACCAAGAGGGTAGTGAATCCTTGGAATTCACCATCCAAAGGGGCTGAACGTATTCAAAAGTAGCTATCACCAGATTTCCGGATGTTAAAGGAACCAAAGAAAATGGGGTTAGTACTGAAAAGTGGTGCTGAGGTAAAATACCAGCAGCCATGATATTACTGAATGATAACGCAGTAGTGAAGGAATGAATGTGCTACCTGTGCTCTTATTTCTTATGTTTAATGTCCCTCTCTGTCCATGGAGTATTGCAATTCCATAGTTTCCTTAAGAACACTTCCCGGATTTTTCAGCTGAGACAGGGAAATTGATGCTAAATTAATAATGCTGGTAGCACGTCTATTTTAAGCTGGTTAACAAGGTGTTTTATTAACTCTGTTCAGAAAGTGTAGACAACTGTCGTAGGAACATAGGAACAAACAAGGGCAGGTACAGGGCAGACACCAGCAGGAGCATGCCCCCCTGAAAAAAGGTCACTCAGTATATTGTGTAGAAGGTGCGTACATTTAATACGCTCTCCAAAAGCTGTCAAACTTAAGTTTTTGTCCAATGACTGGGAACAGGAGTTGGCCATTCAGTTCATCGTGACAGACCTGGTAAGCCAGCTCCTTGTTGCAGATGAGGTCAATGCTTCTGCTTATGTGGCTGCATGCACAAATGAAGTTGAAGGGAAGGACATCCGGTGTACATTGAATGGTGCAGGGTGCCATTGTGCAAGACTAGGCACCTCCACAAGTCAGTGTGTCATACGCGAGGATGAACTGCAAGGAATTTGGCATTCTGTGAGAAGTGCAGCGATGGTTGTATCACAAGCAGAAACATGGTATCACATGATAGAATTTCCAGGGCTTTGCTCCTTGCGTGTAGTTCCTGCCAGAGGAAATAGTTTCTCCAACTCTACTCTATCAATCCGTATATCTTTCTAATCTTCCAGCATTTTCATCCTAAACTTTCCAAACTCAAAGCAATATGCAACTAGTTTTATGCAGAGAAACAAAGGACCTCAGATGCTGGAATCTAGACTGAAAACACAATGATGCTGGAGGAACTCAGCAAGCCAGGCAGCAATGCTGGAGGAACAGCACCTCATTTTTCACTGGCAGGAGAATTCCAAGTGCAAACTGGAGGAACAGCACCTCATTCTCCTCCATTTTTTTCTATCTTTTTCTTCCCTCTCTTCTTACCCTTGATCCATCCCTCGGTGGATCTGCTCTCCCCTCCTCCCCCACACCTGCCTATCACTCACCTGCATCTACCTATCACCACTCTGTGTCCACTCCGCCTCCCCTCTTTTGTCCACCTATCACTGCTCTGCTTTTCCCTCCTATATATTGGGCTTCCCCCTTTTCCTATCTTCAGTCCTGAAGAAGGGTCCTGACCCGAAACGTTAACCGCCTGCTTTTCTCCATGGATGCTGCCTGGCCTGCTGAGTTCCTCCAGCATCATCGTGTTTTTCAACTAGTTTTATGCATCCTGCTCTTTCAATTTCATCCTAAGCCCAGGTATAATTCTGGTGACTCTGCACTATTAGTGTATGATTATTTGTTGGGTTACATCACCATCGCACCTATATTTTCCAGCATAAGATCACAGGATGGCAGTAAACAGCAGGAACATTGACCAGCTTCACACCTCATTTACTTGGTGGTCTTGGTAAAGTCAAGCTGTAGTATCCTGCTGTATATTTGTACTGTTCGAAAACTGATACAAGCTAATAGTGTGGACAAGATATAAAACAAGGACCTCCCATTTGGAATGATTCAGCAGCACATCTGGTGATGCTGTGGTCCTTGGGACACTATGTTCTATAATATTGAATTCTGACCATGGTCTTAATGTCATGAAGATGTTGAAGCTGCTAACTCTCATCCTGGTCTGAATTTGCCAATACCCTGACACAACTTACCTCCTGCTTGAGTATCACTATGCACTGGCCCTCACTAAAACACAGAAAATTCCAGAGAAAGCACACTGATGGGGAAAGCACAATGGCTTCTCTGTTCTGCAAAAGGGATTCCACACTCCCCTTTTTCCTGTTACTACCCTTGAAATGAAGGCCCAAAACTTCCCTGTACAGCTCAAATCTCCACCGAAAATATTCCCTATTGAGTGGAGGTTGAAAATTCCACCAATAATAAAGTTATAATAAAATATTAGAAACTTCTTCCTGAAGTCTGGTTCATAATCCTGGTGTTAAGGCTCTTCAACAAGAATGGAAAGTCAGAGAGCCACTAAATAACTTAATTATTCCGATCGTTCCTTATTTTACATTGGACCTTATCAGTTGCCCTTGGCAGAGTTGCCTTTTGCTGAATATAATGCCTTTTGATTTCCAATGTTAGTTTAAGTAGTATGTCCCTAATGTTTCTTGGTTAAATCTCCTTCACTGGGTGATCATTGCTCTCTCCAGTTTATACTGTGAGATGGTATAAACTACAAGAACTGTGTAACATGAGCTGGCCATTATCAGCCAACCACAAACTACACATTTAATCCAAGAAGAAAATTGCTTCTAACTTGGAACTACTCGGCACAAAATTCAGTTTTATGATTTTTTCACCGCCAAAATATTTTCCTGTTAGCCAATCTCTCCGCCTTCTGCTCCAACATTCCTGAATTGATTTCAAGTCAGATTCCTAACCTACAGAAAATGCTTGTGGCTGTGATATTTATAACTTAGTCATGATTTATAAATCAGTACTTTGAAAAGTTCAGATAGTGGAATTAATCTTTTGCTCGTGCAAAAGAGGATAACATTTGCAGGAACAGACCAAGTGAAATCATTTAGCATCCTCAGGGATGTTGCACATGTTAGATGATGTAAAGTGGCTCTCTGGACATGTTGGTAAATGTACCAATTCCAGCCCAAATTTATCAGTGTATTACATGCAGTGTCACCGATGTTATCACTGGGTTAGTGCTGGGAAGTTTTCCTTTGGATTGATAAAGATCTCTGTAGCTCCATAAAACCTGAACATTGAGGGAGCTTTATTCTCATGCTGTCCTCCACTCCATTTCACCTCGCACTTGGTGACATGCGGGTAAATGTGACCCTCGATGCTCCCTCACCAGGGAATGTGGCGCAGAGAGTCAACAGTAAGTTGTATGTTTCCCTCTGACCTGTGGGCTCTTCAGGTGGTGCTCTCAGCAAAATGAGCCCATATACAGTATATTACCAGGTATTCCCAGGCTTGCTATTTGAAGAGCTGCCTATTTGAAGAGTAGATCTTCCTCTTGAACACAACACATGGCCCTGTGAGAAAAAAAGCTGACACTTTGCCCAAAGTGCAGAGACATGGAGAGGACTGAGGAACAGCTGTCTAGTACTGACTGCCTCATTGTACCAAGTGTGACATGCTGACATCAGTACCTCACTTGGAGAACTATGACATGATTACAGAGGATTATAATATGTGGGTCACGTAGCAACTCCCATTAATTTCATGTTCTTCCACAGTATAAAAAATAGATGCATGCAAAATATATTCAAAGAAGTAATTCCCTGAAGGTGACTACGTACAACTGGTATCTTTCACACGGAGTCTGGAACTTCTTTTATGCCGTGGCCCATGGTGTGTCTGTTCCGAGATACTCCTTTCTATGTTTCTTGATAGGTAAATAAGAATGACCTCTGGTTAATCTTTTCACTGGTGAGAGGAGAGTGGCTGACCAATGAGAATGGGAGCTGACACTGGTTCCCTAACCAGTTTTCATCAGAAGGACAGAAATAATGTCCCCTCTGCTGCAGGCCCCTTCTCAGCTTCGATGGTGTGCAGATTGTCTGATGCTGCTTCTATAAACAAACAAAACAACTATAAAAAGAAATTTATTGAAGGCTATAATTTTCAATGAAACAGGGTTTTCTGGTAAAACAACGTATCAAAGTCTGCCACACAGGAAATTTAGTTCTTAAATGTAGTTTCACATTTATATGCACAACTCTTCTTCCCCATTTAAACAAAGTAAATCCATGCAAACCATCCTTTTACATACAGAAAATATAGATCAATGCACATATGTAAGTTCTTTCAATCTCTTCCACATCATGCACAGAACTCTTCACTGCAAGCTCAACCTGACATCTCTGAAATATCCACTTCAGGCACAAGTATTTCCAGTAGATCACTTTTCCCATTTGGCCTTGCACGTATCTTGTCTTACATCAAATGATGCCTCAACACAATTGTCTTCACGCATTTGATTACATTGCATTACATGCTGTATGGAACAACCTTCTTGATGCCACCTTACGCACTAAACTCCTCACATAAAAAAGCAATACAGAATCCAGTAACTCATGTCAATAAGTACATTATTTACATTATATTTGGTGCACTAATGGATATCATGAACTCAGCTGCAATAATCTTTACTTGGGTTGTTCTTTAAAGCTCTTCATCTTGTGCCTCTGATCTTGCACTGCTTGACATCTTGACTCCCACTCTGACTAGCAGTGGATGCCTGACTTTTCATTCTGTCCTGCTTGAAGCCACAAAGTCATCTTCTCTGATTCTCCCTTTCTGGTTTGCACTCAAGAATTTCAACTCTGGCATAACTGTTTTTGGTTTGTCCTGTCTCATCCTGGCTCTGCTGTATTGCGCTGACATCAAAAAGTCCATGCTTGCTGCAACATTCTTCAGAAGATTTTCAGGGCTTGAAAGTGCCTCCACAATGTGAGCATCAAATTTGGTCTGTGCGCGAGTCAGATTATTTAGCAAATCTGTAAGTCATTAATTCTTGTGGAAAGAGAGCTTTACTTTGGAACCAGCGCAGTCTCATCTTCTCAGCCTGTATTGTCAGTACTAGATCTGCCACTGTAACCTCGCTGCAGCACTGTTTGATGAGCCTATTGCTTTTCACCATGTTTGTGAACTCTTGTATTGGCATGGCTGTTCCCTTAAGACATCTGGTTCTCTCCTGCTATTCAAACATATCACAGGCTTCTTCTTTGAATTATCCATCTCTGTGGTTTGTCAATAGTCCTATCTTTCTGAAATTGCCAAGTCACTGTCAAAGTGATGTCTTGGACTTGGGCTGTTTATTATGGACTGACTTCCACTGGGCCTGGACAACAAACCATATTCTTCTGGGACACCTCATCCTGATCTAATTTTCAGATGCGTAGGCTGTTTCTCAACTTCTTGGTTGCCTCTCCAGGTGCTTCTGTAATCAATACTGCCTGTCCTGGGAGTTTGCTGCCTTGTTGACATCTGCTGACCAGCTGTGGTCAATGTCTGTTCACCCTTTACCGCTTGTCACCTGGACATTCACTGCTGCAAACAACCTCGGAGAATACCTTCAGTATAATCCTTGTATATCCGAAGGAATACCCGTTGCAAATATTATCCGTCCTTATTGTAAGTCCACATGTGGAGATATCACGTTTCCATTCATTGCAATTGCTGCTTCACCACATCCCTTGGCTCAATGCCACAGGATATTTTTTTAGTACGCAATGCATGCATGATTCAGCCAAACCACTGACCTTCCTCCTCTCAGGAAGGTCTTCATTTGACCGCTGGGCATTCTCTGGGAGCCCAGATTTCGCATTCTCCATCAGGGGGATTGCCTGCATTGGTGCAGGTGTATCCCTACCTGTGTTGTAATCACCACATCTCCTCTCATGGAAAGCAGCCAGCTATATCATCCTCGGATGGATTTGCTCTCTCAGTTGTGTTGAACTACCAAGTTGAATTGCTACCTTATTAGAACTGCAACCAATAAATCTGCTTGTGTGTGCAGATGGAGACTTCTTGGCACCTGCCAAACTCACTTGACTTGTGGTCTCCAACCCCTCCCCAACTCCAAGCATCTTCCCTGACATCTGAAACCTCAGGGTAAATAACCGAGTTGTGAAGTGCATCTGTGAGTAGAACTTCCTTACGATTCCCACCACTTTCCATGATGAGATCAAGATCACCAACTCAAGCCATCAACGATCACCCCCACGTGATCATGGATTTTCTTCCCACTCCGCAAATTGGATAGGCTGAGATCAAACCCACCCACAGCCTCCAAAATCAGACACAAAGCCTCTACTCCACATACCTGCTAACACTACTCACTCTGCAATTGACTCAGTTACACTTAACTATCCCCGACCCACTTTTGCACGAGCAGTTGTTGGACACAGACTGACTAAGTGGCCTCCTTCAGACCACTTGCTGTTCAAAGACAGCAGCACTTATCAGAGACACAAGAGATTCTGCAGTTGCTGGAATCTGGAGCAACACACACAAAATGCTGGAGCTCAGCAGGTCAGGCAGCATCAATGGAGAGAAATAAACAGTTGATGTTTTGGTAGAACGGTCCTGATGAAGGGTCTCAGCCCGAAACGTCAGCTGTTTATTTGCATCCATAGATGTTGCCTGACCTGCTGAGTTCCTCCAGCATTTTGTGTACGTAGTACTTATCAGTTGGTCTGGTGTCCCTCTACACCATCCCGTCACACACTCCTGGTGCCAGTACTTGCTAGGAAAAGCAACACAAGCAGTGTTGCTGAAGCCCACGTTACCCCCACAGGTTCACCTCACCAGCCCAGTATCACCCAGTGATGATTGTGGGCACTAATTCTTCCCCAGTTATAAAAAGTGGAGCAAAGGTAAACATTGGTCCCTTAGAAGTTGAAGAGGAATTAATAATTGGGATTAAGGAACTGGCAGATATGTTAAATAAATATTTTGTGCTTGTCTTTACAGTGAAAGACACAAAACATACCAACACTGAGGAAATTCGAGACAGAAGGAGGTTCTGAAAATGATCACTGTAACTTGGAGAAAAAGGAGCTGGTAAACTCATGGGACTAAAGGATGACAGATCCCTTGGATCTGATGGCCTGCATTCTCAAGGTCTAAAGGAAATACCTGCAGTGACAGCAGGTGCATCGGTTGTGATCTTCTAAAGTCTTGAAGAATTCCAGTGATTGGAAAACCTCAAATGTAATTGAGGAAATTAAGCAAGGAATTAGAGACTAGCGAGCCCAACATATGTTGTTGAGAAATCCAGTATTAAGAATGTGGTAACAGAAGATCATCTCATAAAACCATGTTAACTCTGCTTAGACTCTTGATTGGTCCTCTTGCACGATAAAGATTAACTCTTAATCTCAGAATCTACCTCCTCATGGCCCTTACACCTTATTTGCCTACCTGCAATGCACTTTCTCTGTAACGGTAACTGTAACACTATATTCTGCAACACAGAGTCCTGATGAAGGGTCTCATCCCGAAACAGTGACTGTTTATTTCCCTCCATGGATGCTGCCCGACCTGCTGAGTTCCTCCAGCCCTTTTTGTGTATTGCTCCAGATACATCCAGCATCTGCAGAATTTCTTGTGACAGCATTCTGCTATTGTCTTTCCCTTTGTACTACCTCAATGTACTTATGTTTTGAAATGATCTGTATGGATGACTTGCAAAACAAAGTTTTTTCACTGTAAGTCGGTACATGTGATAATAATAAACCAATTTACCAATTAACATAGTTTTATGAAAGGGAAGTTGTGTTTGACATATTTTTAGGATTACTTAATGATATAATCAGCAGAGTGGATAAAGGGGCAGCAGTGAATATAGTGCATTTAGAGTTCCAAGCTCTGTGACTAGAAGAGGACAGCATTCAATGATATGCTCAAAGCCTCCTTGAAGTAGTGCAACTTCTCTACTGTGAATCTCTGGCCCATGTCCACGTTAAGTAGAGAAAGAACATTTGGAATGGTGATGTGGACCTCATGCCCATGCATCAGGAGCACATGGAAGCCCTGCCTAAATGGCAAAAGGAGTGGACTACTTCACAAACAACCCTTCTTGCCAGCTACCTCCTGTTTCACCTGTGGGAGTGTCTACACTTCCCACGTTGGTCTCAGTTGCCTCAGAACCCAAAAAACCAGAGTGAAATTAAGTCATCCTAAATCTCAAGGGACTGTCCATGATGAAGATTAGCAAAGATGGAGAACTGGTTAATTGACAGAATGCTTAACAGAAAGGATAAGTGGGTAATTTTAAGTTCAGCAAAGTGTAACTACTGGGGTGTTACTGTTTAGTGCTGGCGATCTGGATTACTGATTAGACAAACGTACCCAATGTATTTAATTGACGTTCGTTGGCAACTTAAGGAAAAGTAGTTGTGAGGAGAACAAAGTGAATGCAAGAGATATAAATAGATTAAGGAAGAGGAGAAATCTACAGCAGACGTAGGAAGAACAGAAAGACAGAATAGCATTTAAATGATGGAAGACGAATTAATGCTGGCATTCAGAATGAGCTATGTGTCCTTGACCAAAAAATGCAGAATGCATGCAGAGAGGATGTTGGTCTTTATTGCAAGAGAGGTGGAGATAGGGAAACCTAGAGGCATTGCACCGGGACCTTGGTTAGATCACATCCAAAGCAATGATCTCCTTAGATGAGAAAGGATACATTTATCTTGGGGTAGGAAAGAAGAGCTTGACCTTGGGATGTAGGTGCTGTCTTCTGAGGAAAGATAAAGTAAGTTCGACCTATCCCTTCTGTAGTTGGGAGAATGAGGGGTAATCTTATTGATATATATAAGGTCATGTAGGGGCTCGACAGTGTAGATGTTGTGACAACATTTCCCCTGGTGGGGGAGTCTAAAACTAGTCCCAGGATAAGGGGTCACCTATTTAAGACAGAAAAGCAGAATAATTTCTTTTCTCAAAGCATTGTGAATTTGGCAAAGGGAATCATGTCTTTTGAGGTAAATAAAGGTGATATATACTGCTCTTTACATCACAACCTGGATTCCATCAGTGGTATGATCTTCACACTTAGTTACAAAGTGTAAGTCACATATAGCCCATAGACACATGCAAATGCTTTTCCAAAGTGGGAGTCACACACATGCCCCATATTTACAAGGTGCAAGTACAACACAGCCCTGAGAAATATGCCCCTGTATTTCCAAGGTGAAATCCGTATTAAGCCTTAACACACATGCACATATTTCCAAGGTGCAAATACACAGCCCTGCCACACATGTCCTGTCTTTACATGGAGGTAATGATCTTGTTAAACCATAATGTTTATTTAAAATTAAATCTGTTCACCAAACAGACAGGAACCTAGCATGAAAGGGAAACACACTTTAATCCTTGGGGAAATTTTGGAAAAAATAGGATTAGTTGCACACAATAAAAGCCTCTGATAATTATAATTCACAGATAAACATCAGTCAGATTTTCATTCAAACAAATTTTCGCTTGTTAGGGTTGAGAGGTAAAAGCGTGGAAAGGAAAAGAAGGACTTGGAAAGGAATTGCATTAGATCCGACATCCCTCACCCTGCCCTCATGTGGTTGTAACTTAATCCCTTCGCGCTCTCGAGCTCTATGAATCTACAATGAAAGCTGTTCACTGAAAGAGAGGAATTGTTCAGGGGCTAAGGAAGGAAGGCTGGACTGAGAATAGCAGCTCTGGTAAAAATTCATAGAGTTACAAATCTCACTGTGAACATTTAGCAGAGTTACTTCCCCCAGGTATATTCCATGGTGCTTAAAAGTTTAGACCCAACCAGTTCATCCCATGATGTTGGGTCAGCCCCATATACCCAGGTTTTTAAATCAGAACCTTCAACTCCTTCATCCTCTAGAAATTTCAGGGGAGAAGTTCATCCTTGGTACAAGCTGTGAAACACCATTATAAACCATTTTTAATTTTTACACCCATTGGACCTGATTGCAAAGAATCAGATCCTATCCCCCAAACTGTGGACATTTATCAGGTCTGCTTTAGCATCACTGTCATTTCTGGTGTTTATTCTGCTATTCTTAATGTAAACCAACTTCGGTGTAATTCTCCAACTTTGCCCTGGCTGTGTGATTTTCACTCTATCCGTTAGAATTTGCCTGGGTTAGTTTTATCAAATCCCTCCTTAACCTCCATTGCCAACGCCCTCTCCCCAAGGAAATCAGACCCAACTTTCTTAACCTTTCCTCCTAGCCTAAGTTGTTGAGTAGTTTTAAAAATCATTTTTATTGTTCCCTCCAAACTTTCTACAAGATGATAAGAGGCAGAGATTGAGTGGACAGTCAGAGACTTTTTCCCAGGGTGAAAATTTCCCAGGGGGCATAATTTTAAGGTGATTGGAAGGAGATATAGGGGGGATGTCAGAGGTAAGTTTTTTTTTGCACAGAGAGCAGTGGGTGTGTGGAATGCACTGCCGGCAGAGGTTGTGGGGGAAGATACATTTGGGACATTTAAGAGACTCTTAGATAGCCACATGAATGATAGAAAAATGGAGGGCAATGTGGGAGGGAAGGGTTAGATAAATAATAGAGCAGGATAAAAGGTTGGCACAACATCGTGGGCCAAAGGGCCTGTACTGTGCTGTAATGTTCTATGTTCTATGTAAGAGCAGGGAGATCTTTGCCGTGTTGAGGTGATTGGGATATCAGAATGCAGCTCTCTGTGTAGAGGGAAAATGTCAGGGCATTGTCTTTCAGTTGACTGTAGAACTATGAAAGTTATTCTTTGCTAAGTTCACCTATGATGTCCTGGTTTTCTTAGGCGATCTCTCAGAATTGAGGGTGACTTGCTTACACTCTGGTTTTGTGGCTTCTGAGGTGCCTGATGAGGCCAGTATGGGAACCACAGCAATCAGTCAATACTTTCCATTCACCATCATCCAAATTAGGATTGTACATCCAAATGAGTTGAGTTCCACACTTTCCAGTCTATTGCTAAATGTTCACCATGGCAGATGCAAAATGAATTGTAATATTTGGAGTGTACAGTCCATATATATATAAAGATGTAGAGACACCTCCCTCAATGAGGAGATGTAAGAGACACTACCTGGAGGAAGAGATGGAAAGAAGGAAATTAAATCTGTTGCTTCTAAAGGAAAGGTAAAGGCCTTTATCAAAATCAAAGTTGAGTTTATTGTTAGATAAAACCATTTTATCGTAAGATAAACCATATTTTTGAGGTGATTACCTCTGCTACAAAGTTCCATAAAGGCCTTCAAAAGGCTAGGGACAGAGGCTGCTCCCATTCTCCACAGGGCTGACAGTCCTTGACTGGCTTGCTGACAGGATGTCCTGGAGCAAGTTGACAACAGCTCCCAACACCTGCCCAAAGTCTGTGAGAGTGAAAGGGGAACTGGCTTAAAAAACATATCTCAACAAGAAAGCCAGCAGATGCTGATTCTTGTACAAATTCCTACTCAATCAATCCTTCTAAAATAAATAAATAACTGATTATTTTGGAATCTTGCTGTGCAAACTTGGGTGCTGTACTTCAGCAGAGACTACTTTAAAGTGAATCATTGGCTGTAAGACACTTGGTAAGTTCTGAGATCATGAAAGCTGCCAATAAATGTTGCTCATCTCAAACATAAAATCAGAGCAGGGGTCTCCAGTCTAATTTTACAGGGAATTCATTAGTACTGCAGAACAACATAATCCCAAACAGACACACAATGACAAATTGCATTCCTTTTATGCCTAGGTGCAATTGATGGAGAAGCTTGGTGCAGTCACTGCTCTGCATACCACTGTACTCAGGAAGCAGTAGACTGCCCTTGGTGACTCTTGCATGATGCAGTTCAGACCTCCCCTCACCCTCTCCAAAGGCCACGCAGACAGCACTGGGGGTCAGACTGAACCCCACTCACCTGAGCTGTGAGACACACTGGGCAGCATCATGGGCTGCTGTCACAGTTTACAGGGATTCTTGCTCACCACAGTAATTCCCAAAAAGGAATTGAGTCGAGGGAGCAAGATGGTGATGGGAGTGGGTGTAAAAGACGATGGTTATACTTCCCTAGATTTGAATGTGCTCCTCCCACTGCTCTCACATTCATGTTTCTTACACACTAACCTTTCTAGACAGCCTCTAAGCATTGTTGGTTAGATCATATGTTGACCTGGGCTTCTTAAACAGAGCCAACCCAGTTTTACACAAAGGGCCTCAAACAGTTGTTAGAAACTTTATTTGTTCGACTCTAAAATAGCAGCAAGCAGAACATGACTTACAGGCTGTTTAATCTTGAGGTTTCTTGTGTGGTTTGTAGAAGCAGCTGAGTCGTTTAGTAGAGATCCAGTCTTATTAAGTCACTCCCACCCACCTAACCGTATGTACTAGATAAACAATTGATTCTCACTAATTCCCAGCCCCAACACATTACTTAGTAACTAATCCACTAATAGAAAAATCTTTCCTTTGCTTGGCCTCTTCTGACCCATCACACATGGAATTGGTCACATTGTGCACTTCAAGGCTTTATACCAATTTCTGCATTTAGGCCTCATTTGTCCTCCAAGTCTTGAGTTCCACATTAAAAGGGGTCAGCTACCTCAATCAGTCCAGTGATTTGAACAACTGGCAGTGGCTCCCTCTTAAAATGAGCTGCGTGTATTGCCAAGCTTCATAGGGAGTAATATCATTGTCATTATGAGCAGGTGAAGGTAATCAAAAATGACCAACATACCTCAATGGGATGGACTCTGCCAATGCACCTCATCTCTTATTGATGGGGATGTGAGTCAGCATGTTATATTTGGTAAGTCAGCAATGTTATAACTGGAAAAGTGGATGGTGATTGGGAGATGTTCTATAGGGCTGTGGAATGGACAAAGTGCCAGCTTTCTCATACATGGGCATGAAAGAGAAAGTTTTACTTTGCGAATGCCTGGCGTGCCTGAGAGAACCTGGCAATATTTCACAGATCTCACAGGAAGTGGTGTTACCCGGAGGTTGGTGCTAGACCCATTGCTATTTGCCATCTATATCAATGATTTGGTTGAGAATGTACAAGGCATGGTTGATAAGTTTGCAAGTGACACTAAAATAGGTAGTGTCAGAGACAGTGAAGCTGGTTATCAGGATTTACAGAGGGATCTTGATCAGCTGGGTAAGTAGACCAAGGAATGGCAAATGGAGTTTAATTTGGATAAGTGTGAGGTGTTGCATTTTGGGAAGACAAATCAGGGTAGGACTTTGACAGTGAATGGTAGGACCCTAGGGAGTGTCATAGAACAGAGGGACCTAGGAGTACAAGTACATGGTTCCTTGAAAGTGGTGTCACAAGTAGACAGGGTGGTGAAGAAGCTTTTGGCAGGTTGGCCTTCATCAGGCAGGGCATTGAGTATAGAATTTGGGATGTTATGTTGCAGTTGTACCAGACATGGGGTGAGACCTCATTTGGTATGTTGGGTTCAGTTTTGTTCATCCTGCTATAGGAAAGACGCCATTAAGCTGTAAAGAGTGCAGAGGAGATTTACGAGGATGTTGCTGGGACTTGAGGGACTGAGTTATGGAGAGAGGTTGAGCAGGCTGGGATTTTATTCATTGGAGCGTAGGAGAATGAGGGGTGATCTTTATAGATCTGTATAAAATCACGAGGGACATAGATAGGGTGAATGCACAGAGTCTTTTTCCCAGGGTTGGGGAATCAAAAACTAGAGGGCATAGGTTTAAGGTGAGAGGGGAAAGATTTAGTAAGAACCTGAGGGACAACTTTTTCACCCAGATGGTGGTCAGTATATGGAATGAGCTGCCAGATGAAGTGGTAGAGGCAGGTACATTAACAAAATTTAAAAGGCACTTGGACAGGTACATGGATAGGAAATATTTAGAGGGATATGAGCCAAATGTGGGCAAATGGGACTAGCTTAGATGGGAATCTTGGTTGGCATGGACCATTTGGGCCAAAGGGCCTGTTTCCGTGCTGTATGACCCTATGATTCTTATGACTCTAAGCACCATCTGAAGGGGACACAGGGCAAAGAGAGACCTTTAAGCCTTTACTATTAACCTTCTGCACCATATACCTTTCTGTGGGAGCACTGAGTTGTCTCATTTACCCCTACTATGTCACCAAGTGCTCCGCTGTGAGCCGGAGTCGAGGGCAGGTGGGAAGAAAACTCCCTGTACTGCTGGTGTTTTGTGTAAGCTGCAGAACCCCTTATCAATCTGAGAGGGTTTCCTCCCCTATCCAGTGATAACATCCACTGGGCTTGGTGGAGCCCAGTGCATGTCATGTTGGTTGCGAGCCTGGAAATCAGTGCACTCACCAGATAGTGTAATGAGAACGTTATCATGACATCTGATCACAAGAACAGACCAAGGAAGATGATTCTTAGTCCAGGAAGTCTTGAATTAATCCAGTCCTGGCAGTGTTACATTTCCTTGGATGAGCAGAAGATTAAACCATTTATCTAAAGACACTGGGTTATTGGGTGGAGCTGTTTTTGAAGGACTGGCATAGAAAAGTCCCCTTATTGGAATTACATTAATTCAGTTGTTTTTTTCATTTGCTTTTGCTTGCTTTTATAGCTTCAGCTGCTTCTGAATAATTAGAAACTGTTATTCATTAGACCACCAGAAGCTAATAACATGTACCAACTGGATTTCTTCCATGTGTTTATCCCTCTGAATTTCATTGGAATAAACACATGGAATAATAATTATGTTCTGTTGGGACTGGGATACCAGGAATTCCTCAGTCACAAAGTCTGGGTATCCCCACAGAGTGGGTGTTGGTAAGACGATGACGCCAAATGTGTGGTGGTGGTTGTGATGCAATGAAGGATCTATTTATTTGCAGACCATTGGAAAACCAACAGATGTTATAACTTGGTAATTGATTCAATGGTATCAAAACTTGCTTGATATTTAGAGTTGATGCCTCCTGCATAAGTGCATAGAACATAGAACATAAGAAATAGAAACAGAAGTAGGCCATTGCTCCCTTGTGTCTGCTCCACCATTCAATAGAATCACAACTGATCTGTTACCTCAGCACTACTTTCCTTTGCTGTCCACGTCTCCTGATCCCCTTAATATCTAAAAACTTAATGATTTCTGTCTTGAATATACTCAATGACTGAACTTCCTTAACCTTCCTCCGGGTAAAGAATATTCTCTCATCGCAGTTTTGAATGGTTGACCCCTTATTTTGAGACTGTGACCCCTGGTTCTAGATACTCCAGTCAGGGGAACGATCAGCTCCGCAGCTATTATTTCGAGCCACTTACGGATTTTGTATGTTTCACTGAGATCACCTTGTGTTCTTTTAAACTCAAGAGGAAATGCTGCATTTGCACAATCTCTCCTGGTACAATAAACCTGCCATCTCAGGAGTCAATCTGGTGAATCGTTGCTGCATTCCCTGAATTACAAGTATATCCTTCCTTAGGTAAAAAGACCAGATCTGTACACAATATTCCAGATGAAGTTTCACCAGGGCTGAATATAATTTGAGGAATTCGAGTAGAAGGAATTCTTCTACTTCAATTATCTCACAATAAAGGCCGGCCTATTTGCTTACATATTTGCTTGCTGTATCTGAACATTAGTTTTCAGTGATTTGTGTATGATAAAATTGTGTCCCTTTGAGAACCAGACTTTTCAATCTCTTTCCTTAAAACATTGAAAGGCAAAATATTTTTTTGATCTGTCATGTCTTTGTCCACTCACTTAACTTGCTTCTATCCCCTTGAAACTTCCCTTCATACTCTTCTCTGCCCATGCTGCCATCCAGCTTTGTACGATTAACAACCTTGGAAATATTACACTTGATCCCTCATTAAAGTTATTGCTATAGATTGTGAACAGTTGTGACCCCAGGACCTTTCCCTGCAGCACCCCAGTGGTTGCTGCCTTCCAACTAAAAATTTTTATTAGTGAAAAAACAACTAAAAAACATTTATTTTTAATCTGTTTAATCTCCATTATCCAACCCTCAATCAACACCCGTATATTATCTAAATACTATGCGCTCTAATTTTGTTTAACAATCTCTTGTGACATCTTATCAAAGGTCTGCAGAAAGTCCAAATACATCACATTCACAGCCTTTATGCTAGTTACAGCCTCAAAAAAATTCAACAGATTTATCAAAATCATCAGTAATGTGTTGCATACACAATGTAATGTGTCGTATACAGAGCACCAGTGAATGGTGCTGGTGTACAGACAGCCTGTGAATGTTGCTGTTGATAGTGCTACTGCACAGAATGTCTATGAATTTTGATGGTGTATGGTGAGTCTGTGAATAGTGCATTTGCAAATGGTTTGATGGTATGGAAGCTGCCTGTGAATGGTCCTTGCGTACTGAATCTGTGAATAATAATGTATTTTATGTAGTGATTGATGCTGGTGCAGAGTCTGTGAAAGTTTCTGTGACACAGTGAATCACTGACAGTGTAATTGTGACTGTTGGTGGTTTACAGTAACTGATTGGTGCTGCTGTTCGTTGAGTCTTTGATTGGCGCTGGTGTACACTATGTCTGACTGGTACCAGACTATATATTGTCAATGGTTCATGCTGGTCTTCAGAGTGGCTGTGAATGGTACAAATGTATAATGGGACTGTGAATGCTGTAGGTGTAAGAATGTCTGTGAGTGATGATGTTGTAGAGTAGGACTGGGAATGGTGAAGGTGTACAATGAGTCTGTGAGTGATGCAGGTATATGGGGATGGTGCTTTCATACAGATCAGTTATGAATATTGCAGATTTAAATGGGTGTGTCAAATGTGCTGGTGTACAGTATATCTGCCATTGGTGCTGGTGCAGGGTGTGACTGTGAATAACGTCGGTGTTATGTTGCGATTGTGATTGGTGCTGGTATACAGTGCAACTATGATTGGTGTTGGTGTACAGTGTGACTGTGTTTGGTGTTGGTGGACAGTGCGACTATGATTGGTGTTGATATATAGTGTGACTCTGGTGCTGGTGTACAGTGCAGCTATGATTGGTGTTGGTGGATAGTGTGACTGTGATTGGTGTTGGTGGACAGTGCGACTGTGATTGATGTTGGTATACAGTGTGACTGGTGCTGGTGTACAGTGCAATGATGATTGGTGTTGGTGGACAGTGCGACTATGATTGGTGTTGGTGTACAGTGTGACTCCGATTGGTTCTGGTATACAGTGTGACTGTGATTGGTGTTGGTGGACAGTGCGACTCTGGTGTTGGTATACAATGTGACTCTGGTGCTGTTGTACAGTGCAACAATGATTAGTATTGGTGTATAGTGTGACTCCGATTGGTTCTGGTATACAGTGTGACTGTGATTGGTGTTGGTGGACAGTGCGACTGTGATTGGTGCTGGTGTACAGTGTGACTCCGATTGGTTCTGGTATACAGTGTGACTGTGATTGGTGTTGGTGGACAGTGCGACTGTGATTGGTGCTGGTGTACAGTGTGACTCCGATTGGTTCTGGTATACAGTGTGACTGTGATTGGTGTTGGTGGACAGTGCGACTGTGATTGGTGCTGGTGTACAGTGTGACTGTGACTGGTGCTGGGGTACAGTGCAACTGTAATCAATGCTGATACACAGTACGACTGTGGCTGGTGCTCTCATATAGTGCAGAAACAGGCTCTTTAGCCCACAATATCCATGCTGACTATCAAGTACCTATCTGTACTAACCCCATTTACCAGCACTTTGTCCTTAGCCTTCTGATGCTTCAGACTGATTCAAGTGCTCATCCAGATACTTCTTAAATGTTATGAGATACCTGCCTCCACCACACACACAGGCAGTGTGTTCCAGATTCCAACCACCATCTGGGTGAAAAAGTTCTTCCTGAGATTCCCTCTAAACTTTTAGCCCTTATCCTAAACCTGTGCCCTCTAGTTTTAGACACCTCAGTTATGGAGAAAATTTTCTACTACTTAACCTATCTATGTCCCTCATGATATTGTATACCTCTGTCAGGTTCTACCCCTCAGCCTCCTCTGCACCCAGGAAACAAACCAGCTTCTCCGGTCCCTCCACTTAGATGAAGTGCTGCATTCTGAGGTGCATGCTGGGTCTGCGACTGGTGCTGGTTTACAGGGAAACTCCGATTAGTGCGGGTGTATAGTGCATTTGTGATTGGCACCTGTGTACACTGCATCTGTGAATATTACTTGTGTACAGTGGGCCTGTCAATGGTGCTGTGTACAACGAGCTTATAAATAGTGCTGGTGTGGGTACGTGAACATTGACAATCTACAAGGTGTCTGTGAATTGTTCTTGTGTACAGAGTGTCTGCTAATCGTACTGGTGCATAGTTAGTCTTGTGTGTGGTATTGGTATAGAGTGAATAGCACTAGTCTATGGAGAGTCTTTGAATAATGCTGATGTACAGATTATCAGTGAATGGTGTTAATGTATAGAGTGTCTATGAACTATACTGGTGTGGATAGTGGTTGTGAATGATGCTTGTGTACAGGGTATGAATTAAGCTGTTTCAGAGTGAGTCTGTGAGTGACGCTGGTATACTGTGAGATTCTGAATGGTGTGAATCTACAGAGTATCTGTGATTGTACCAGGGTGCAGACTACCTTTGTGTAGAGCTGGTGCACAGCAAGACTGTGAATGGTGCTTTTGTTCAAATCTTCTGAATGGTGTTGGTGTGCAGTGGGTTGAGGGCATCTACACCATGTCAATAAATGGAATAAATGGCACTGGTCTACACAGTGCCTGTTAATAATGTGTGTGGGTGTGTGTGTGTGTGTGTGTGTGTGTGTGTGTGTGTGTGTGTGTGTGTGTGTGTGTATACAAATCAGTGAATGTTGGTGTACCGTCAACCTGTTAATATTATGTGTATAATGAGTCACTGAACTGTGGTGAGTATAGAGAGTCTTTGAATGTCCTGATCTACAGTGTGTTTGTGAATGGTGCTCATGTACACAGGGTCTCTGAAATTAATTGGTGCAGTTCATGCCTGTGAGTCTTGCTGCTGTACACTGAGTTTCTGCATGATGCCACTATAAATAGAATCTTTGGAGCACAGAGTATCTGAATGAAGTTAGTTTACATTGTGTTTACGAATTGGGCAGGTCTTCAGAATGTCTGTGAATGGTGCTGTTATACAAAGAATCTGAACGATGTCTGTCTACAGTGAGTGTTTGGTGCTGGAGTACAGTGAGTCTGTGATTGTGTACAGTGTATCTGTGATGGGTGCAGGCATACAGTGACACATATGGTGTGTCTGTAGGTTATCTATGATTTCTACTAGTATACAAAATAGCTGAGTAGTTCTGGTGCACAGTGAGACGGTGAATGGCGCATCTCTAAAATGCCTCTCTAGTACTGCTATGCATGGACCTTTAAATAGTGTTGTGGAGTACAGAGGGTCCATGCTGGTTGTCAGTGTGTCTGTTAATGATGATATTGTACATTGTGAATATTGTCGCTGTAAAGAATGGTGCTGGCGTACACAGTCTGTGGATAGCTGTGTGCAGTGACTCAGGACATTTGAAAACCGTGAATAGTCCTGGTGTATACTGTGTGTGCATGGTGCTGGTGTACAGTGTGTCCGTGAGTGGTGCTGGAGTACAGTGTGTCAGTGAGTGGTGCTGGTGTACAGTGTGTCTGAGTGGTGCTGGTGTACAGTGTGTCCGTGAGTGGTGCTGGTGTACAGTGTGTCAGTGAGTGGTGCTGGAGTACAGTGTGTCTGTGAGTGGTGCTGGTGTACAGTGTGTCCATGAGTGGTGCTGGAGTACAGTGTGTCAGTGAGTGGTGCTGGTGTACAGTGTGTCAGTGAGTGGTGCTGGTGCACAGTGTGTCAGTGAATGGTGCTGGTGTACAGTGTGTCTGAGTGGTGCTGGTGTACAGTGTGTCTGTGAGTGGTGCTGGTGTACGGTGTGTCAGTGAGTGGTGCTGGTGCACAGTGTGTCAGTGAATGGTGCTGGTGTACAGTGTGTCTGAGTGGTGCTGGTGTACAGTGTGTCTGTGAGTGGTGCTGGTGTACAGTGTGTCAGTGACTGGTGCTGGTGTACAGTGTGTCAGTGAATGGTGCTGGTGTACAGTGTGTCCATGAATGGTGCTGGTGTACAGTGTGTCAGTGAATGGTGCTGGTGTACAGTGTGTCTGAGTGGTGCTGGAGTACAGTGTGTCAGTGAATGGTGCTGGTGTACAGTGTGTCTGAGTGGTGCTGGAGTACAGTGTGTCAGTGAATGGTGCTGGTGTACAGTGTGTCTGAGTGGTGCTGGAGTATAGTGTGTCAGTGAATGGTGCTGGTGTACAGTGTGTCAGTGAATGGTGCTGGTGTTTCAAGGGTCTTTCAATGGGCTTGGTCTATAGAGTGTCTGTGAATGTTATTCATGTAAACAGAGTCTGTGAAATTTTCTGGTGTAGATAAAGCCTGTGACAAATGCTGGTATAGAGTGAGTCTCTGAATGATGCTGTTACACAGTGGGACTGTGAATGGTGTTGGTGTAAAAAATATCTGTGAACAGTGAAAGTATACAGTGAGCCTGACAGTGGTGCTATTATACAGAAAGTCAGTGAATCATCCTGGGTTACAGTGAATCTGTGACCGGTGTTGGTGTACAGTGCATCTGTGAATGGAACTAATCTATAGGCAATAAATGAGGCTGATGGAAAGGACAATTGGAAAGAGAATGGTGATAAGTTTACAGAATGTCTGTGAATTGAATTTGTGTACAAAGAATCTGTGAATCCAGCTTGTGTACAGAGAGTCTGTGAAGGGTGCTGATGTACAGAGAGTCTGTGAAGGGTGCTGATGAACGGTCTATGATGAGGTTGGCTTAGAGTGAGGCTGTTGGTGTTATTGGTGTAAAATGAGATCGTGATTGTGTAAATTTACAGAATATATGTGGTTTGAGCTGATGTACAGAGTGTATTTGATGGTTTGCAGTGAGGCTGTGAATGGTGCTTTTGTTCATTTTGTGAATCATGCTGGTATAATGTGGGTTCTGGTGTGCAGTAAGTATATGAATAATGGGTGTTACAGACTGTCCATAAATGATGCAGGTGTATGGAGTGCCTGCTAATTGTTCTAGTGTATAATGAGGCTGTGAATATTACTGGTTTACAGAGTCTTTGAATCGTGCTGCTGTACAGTGAGATTGCGAAATATGTTGGTGAACAGAGTTTCTTTATGCTGTACAGTCTGTGAATGTTGTGGGTCTATAAAGATGGTGCTGGTGTACAGTGAGACTGTGGATGGTGCTGGTGTACATAGACTGTGAATGGTGCTGGTGTATACTGAGACTGTGGATGGTGCTGGTGTACACTCAAAGACTGTGGATGGTGCTGGTGTACAGTGAGACTGTGAATGGTGTTGGTGTACACTGAGACTGTGGATGGTGCTGGTGTACAGTGAGACTGTGGATGGTGCTGGTGTACACTGAGACTGTGGATGGTGCTGGTGTACACTACTGTGGATGGTGCTGGTGTACACTACTGTGGATTGTGCTGGTGGACACTCAGACTGTGGATGGTGCTGGTATACACTGAGACTGTGGATGGTGCTGGTGTACAGTGAGACTGTGGATGGTGTTGGTGTACACTGAGACTGTGGATGGTGCTGGTGTACACTGAGACTGTGGATGGTGCTGGTGTACAGTGAGACTGCGAATGGTGTTGGTGTACACTGAGACTGTGGATGGTGCTGGTGTACACTGAGACTGTGGATGGTGCTGGTGTACAGTGAGACTGTGGATGGTGTTGGTGTACACTCAGACTGTGGATGGTGCTGGTGGACAGGGCATCTTTGAATAGCACTTCTGTACATTGGCATTGGATGCCTATTTACAGTGAATCTTGACAATGTTTTGCATGTAGTGAATGTTGTTGATACACAGAAAGTCTGTCTTCTGTTTATGGTGAGTCGCTGTTCCTTGTGTACATTGAAGTACTGAATGTTGGTGGTACAATGTGCCTGTGAATAAGCAGTAGTGGATGCGTGTGTAGGTGCTGCCCTGCACATGCACATACATGCTCTCATGTGCATATGTGTGGGCTCAGGCCCAGAGTCCATGCCCATTTCCTCCCTCTTGGTTCCCCACCCATTTCTTTCCCAGGCTTCTTGTAACATCCCCGTCACCATCTCCCCAGCCCAGCCGACACCTTGTCCTGGGCCCTGAGTGCACACCAGCCCTGGACTCTGGTTCACACTGAACCACACCCGTCCCTGCAGACTAAACCACATGGGTCACAAGCTAGGACTGCAACACCTAATCCCCCTGGTTCTCGAGCCTTGGTTCCACCCCGACACCTAACCACACCTGTCCCTGAATTCACCTGTACACCTAACCACACCCGTCCCTGAATTCACCTGTACACCTAACCACACCTGTCCCTGAATTCACCTGTACACCTAACTACACCCATCCCTGAATTCACCTGTAAACCTAACCACACCCATCCTTGAATTCACCTGTACACCTAACCACACCCATCCCTGAATTCACCTGTACACCTAACTACACCCGTCCCTGAATTCGCCTGTACACCAAGCCACACCCGTCCCTGAATTCACCTGTACACCTAACCACATCCGTCCCTGAATTCACCTGTACACCTAATCACACCCATCCCGAATTCACCTGTACACCTAACCACACTCGTCCCCGAATTCACCAGTACACCTAACTACACCTGTCCCCAAATTCACCAGTATACCTAACCACACCCATCCCAAATTCACCTGTATACCTAACCACACTCGTCCCCAAATTCACCTGTACACTTAACCACACCTATCCTCAGTCATAGAGTCACACAGCACAGATACAGGCCCTTCAGCCCATCACGTCCATGCTGATCATTGTACACATGAATACTGATCCCATTTATCCACATCTGGTCCGAAGCCTTCTCTGCCTTAGTGATTCAAAGGTTTGTCTAGATGGTTCTTAATTGTTGTGAGAGTCTCTGCCTCTGTCTCCTGCCCTGACCACTCTCTGTGTGAACAAATTCCTCCTTAGATCCCCTCTAAACCTCCGACCTCTCACCCAATGCTTGTGCCCTCTTGTCTTAGGCATTCCCAGTGTGGGGAAAAGGTTCTTACTATCTACCTTGTCTATTCCCCTCATAATGTTGTACACCTCTATCAGGTCACCCGTCAGCCTCCTCCACTCCAGGGAAAACAAACCCAGCCTATTCCAATGCTCCAATCCAGGCAACATCCTGGTGAGTCCCCTCTGCACTCTCTCCAGCACCATCAGATCCTTCCTATAGTGTGGTGAGCAGAACCTGCACACAGTGCTCCAAGTGTGACCTAAATAATGTTTTATAAGGCTGTAACATGGTGTCTCGGCTTATATTCTATGCTACAGCTGATGAAGAAAAGCATCCTGTACGCCTTCTTCACCCATACCCTTTTCATCTGTGCTCCCACTTTCAGGGATTTTTAAATTTTTAAAATTAAATTAAATTTTATTTACAGCATGGTAACAGGCCTTTCCGGCCCAACGAGTCTGCGCTGCCCATTTCAAACCCAAATTAACTTACCCGTATGTCTTTGGAATGTGGGAGGAAACCGGAGCACCCGGAGGAAACCCACACAGACACGGGGAGAACGTACAAACTCCTTACAGACAGCGAAGGGAATCGAACCCCGATCGCTGGCGCTGTAATAGCGTCGCGCTAACCACTATGCTACTGTGCCGCCCATTTATGGACTTGTACTCCAAGGTCCCTCTGATCATCAACACTCTCCAGGGACCTCCCATTTATTGTGCCCCTCCCATCCATGTATCTATCCAAACTTCTCTTAAATTATACAATTGAACCCACATCTACCACTTCCACTGGCAGCTCATTCCACACTTGCACCATCCTCTGAGTGAAGAAGTTTCCCCTCAGATTCCCCTTAAATATTTCACCTTTCACCCTAAATCTATGACCTCTAGTTCTTGATCACCCAACCTGAGGGGAAAGAACCTGCACGCATTCAGTCTGTCTATACCCCTCAATTTTGTATACCTCTATAATATCTCCCCCCATTCTCCTGTGCTCCAGGGAATAAAGTCCTAACCAATTCAGCCTTTCCTTATAACTCAGGTCCTCAAGTCCCAGCAACATCTGTGTAAATTTTCTCTGCACTCTTTCAAGCTTATTGATATCTTTCCTGTAGATAGGTGACCAGAACTGCACGCAATACTCTAAATTCGGCCTCACCAATGTCTTGTACAACTTCAACATAACATTCCAACTCCTGTACTCAATGCCCTGATTTATGAAGGCAAAACTGCCAAAAGCTCCCTTTATGACCCTATCTACCTGTGACACCACTTTCAAGGAACTATGGACCTGTATTCACTTGGCTTCCATGAGACCAAACGCAAACTGGAAGAACAACATCTCATATTTTGCTTGGATAGCTTACAACCCTATGGTATGGACAGTACATTTTCCAGTTTCAGGTAACCCACACCCTTGGTGTTCTCCTTCCACACACACACACACACCCACCCGACCACCTAGTTTTCTTCTCCCTTTGTTCACTCCTGCCACCCTTTTCTGCCCACGTGGTGCTATCTGCTTTCAACTCCTCCCCACCCGTGACCGACCAGCCTCTGTCCCACTCACCCTTCCTCACCTGGTTCCACCTTCCCATCATCCCCTCTCCATCTGGTTCCACCTATCACCTACGAGCCTCTATTCCTCCCCCCCCCCCCCGATACTTCCATGTACTAACAATCTTTCCTCTATCCTTTCAGTCCTGATGCAGGTCTCGACCCAAGACATCGACTTACACCTTTTGCCTCCACAGATGCTACTTCACTCGGTGTGTTCTTCCAGCGTTCTGATTTTTGTCCCACTTACTGGATGTTGTTTTACCCTCAAGCAGCCACTCCGGTCCACTTTTACCAGTTCTGGTCTCATATTATTGAAATTGGTCTTCCTCTAATTTAAGACCTTAACTTGTGGACCACCTTTACTGCTCTCCATAACTGCATTGAAGCTTAGATAATATTGATCACTATCCACAAAATGCTCCCCTACTGACACCCCCACCACTTGCCCTGCTTCATCTCTCAAGATCTTAGCCCCTTTTCTGGTAGGATTATCTACATACTGGACTGTTAACAAATTCATCATGGAGAACATTCCATAATTGCCCATTTGCTGAGGCAGCAGGATAATTATTGAACTAATTATTGGTTCTCACCTCTTTAAGGGAAGCTTTCTCCCAGGGTAGGAGAAACATACTTGTCTCTGGATGTGATCATTGACTCCACCAACTTTTGCCAAAAGGAGAATTCAATGCAAAAGTGGCAAAGTAAATGGATTGCAGTCAATGGGATGGTAATTCAGACTCAATACATGGTGTGCCCGAGGCAGTAGGTTGGCTCCTCCGCACCACACAAAAGAACCCTGTCAATGTGATAATAAATAGATATTGGAATAGCCATCTGTACCACATCTGGAGGTGAATGCAGGCAATCCACAGCCCCTGCCTTTGGTGAAAATAATGCCTGCTTTAAATTGAGTAATATTTGGATAATGTTCAGCAAGTGACAAAAGGAGGTCAAGACCAAGGACAGAAAAATCATTATTTGATCTCTTCTATTGCTCTCCTACATCCACAACTACAGCTTTCTGCTCCAAACCCACTCCCCTCTCCTTGTCTCATATCTTTACATATTCTTCCTTTCCAAATATTTACCCAGTTCCATTTTAAACAATGTTACAGTCCTGCTTCTGTATTTCTTGGAGCAGGCTGAATCACAGCACCAGGCACTGCTGGAAATGTTAAAAAAGCCTAACCTCATTTCTGGGTCGCAGAACTGTGACGTTGCTCCTTGTGAGTGCAGGGTAGATCAGGAATAAGTAAATTGACTGACCACTCAGGGCTGGGTAGTTCATCATGCACACTTACACATTTGTACACTGTCACTGATTTGGTCACTTCTAATTTATAATTGATCAAAGAAATTTTAGAACATTTAAATATTCTGATATTTAGTTTAATATTCAGCAGCTTTGCGATTTCCCTGGAGTCGACACCTTCTAAACAATTCCTTCTGAACAGATCCCGGTAGTTGCCCAAAGGTGAATGGACCGTGGTACAGAGTCCACAATGTATTAGAATTATACCTTCAATTATGTTTGAGTTTTGTCTTTACACTTGGGAGTTGTGGGATGATGTCTTGAAATTCCTTCTCATGGTTTATTGTGTATCCCATTGTGTTTGACCTTGCAGGTCAAATTGATGTATGAAAATGTATGACGTTTATGTATGATGTAGGTGCATAGAAAGTGTGTGTAAAGAGTTGAATAAGCCTTTTGCACTGTTCTCATAGGCCTGTCTACCTCTGACTTGTTCTTTAACTACACACACACACACACACACACACACACACACCGACATAGGCACACACATACATGCACGGACATAGACACACACACAAGTATTGATACACAGACACAGACGCACGTACGCACATACACACACACAGACATGAACGCACACACAGACATAGATACACACAGACACATCTGTGCACACAGACACACACAGGCACACACACACACACACACACCCTGACATAGGCACACACACACACATACATGCATGGACATAGACAGGCACACACACGCATTGACACGCACACACAGACACATGTACGCAGATACACATGCAGACATGAATGCACTCACAGACATAGCTACACGCAGACACATTCATGCACACAGAGACACACACAGACACATCCGTACACACAGACGCACAGACACACACAGACAGACACACAGAGACACAGGCACATTCATACACACACACACACACACACACACACACACACACACACACACACACACACACACACACACACACACACACACACACTAATGCGCACACAGACACACACGCAGATGGAGTATCTGTCAGTATTTACCCTGTATCTCTTACAAGTACACCTCCTGTCTACCTGTCTACCATCATGATTCCGGACAGTTACTTTACATTGTTATGCACAAGTTTACTTTTGTTCCTTTTCTCTTCAGCTCCTCCTACTGGTCAACATTCAGGTAATCCTGTCAAATTTATACTTGCTTATTTTGTCACTTCCTTGAATGTAGTTTTAATGCCGTGTAACACAATAAAGGGTGAAGGACTTCTTCTCTGCAAAGTCTGGGTGGTGGTCACTCACATATTTATCCACAACATATAGTTTAGTGGGAGTAAGAGAACATCCTTCCTCACAAAGGACATCTGTCTCTCCCTTCCTGCACTGGAGTATGTCGAGCAAAAGACCAAGCAACGTGATGACAGACGGCTGGCACCACTTTGTCTCTGAATCCAAAAGAGGAACAGAGAATGTGGACATCAATCCCGCTACCTCTCACATGCTAAGTGAGAGGACATCCTCCCAAAGGCAAGCTTCCCATTTTCTCTGGGGACTGTTTGGAGATGGTGGCGAATCTGTGGAATTCGTTGCCACAAGAGGGCTGTGGAGGTCAAGTCTTTGGGTGTATTGAGGGCAGAGATCGATAGGTTCTTGATTGGTAAGGGGGATAAGGGTTACAGAGAGGGGGGTTGAAAAATAGATCAGCCATGATTGAATGGTGAAGCTGATTTGATGGGCTGATTGGCCTAATTCAGCTCCTATTTCTTATGGTCTTATGGCCTCATGGAGTGTTGTCAGGTCTGTGTGTTAACAGATCTGTTGTCTGTTGCCAGAGTGGGTCTGAACACTATAACCAGAGTTTTATAGAGCTGCAATATTACCTCGTGGCTCTTGAACACAATCCCCTGACTAATGAAGGCCAGCACACCATACACCTTCTTAACCACCCTATTAACGAAAGAGAGAAATCAGAAGGGCAAAAAGAGGACATGAGGTTGTTCTGGCAGACAGGGTGAAAGAGAATCCCAAGGGTTTCTATAGCTATATTAAGAGCAAACTTGATCCTCTTGAAGATCAGCATGGTCATCTATGCATGGAACCGAAAGAGAAACCAGCATTAGCAAACCTTCCCGCAAGGATATTGGTCCCCCTCCAGTTCAGGTGCAAACCATCCTGTTTGTACAGGTCCCACCTGCCCTGGAAGAGAGCCCAATGATTCAAAAATCTGAAGCCCTCCCTCCTGCACCATCTGCTTAGATAAGTGTTAAACAGCACTATCTTCCTATTTTTTTGCCTCACTAGCATGTGGCATGGGTAGCAATCCTGAGATCACCACCCTGGAGGTCCTGTCTTTTAACTTAGCACCTAACTCCCTGAACTCACTTTGCAGGACCTCGTCACCCTTCCTGCCTACGTCATTGGTGCCGATGTGGACCACGACTTCTGGCTGCTCACCCTCCCCCTTAAGAATGCTGTGGACTCGATCCGAGACGTCTCTGACCCTGGCACCTTTGAGGCAACATACCATCTGGGAGACTCATTCTTGTCCACAGTATCTCCTATCTGTTCCCCTAACCAATGAATTGCCTATCACTACCGCACTCCTCTGCCACCACCCCCCCCCCCCCCCCCCCCCCCCCCCCCCCCCCCACACCTTCCCTTCTGAGCCACAGAGCCAGACTCAGTGCTAGAGATCTGGCCGTTGTGGCTTTCCTCTGGTAGGTCTTTCCTCACTGAGCCAAAGCATTGGTTCGAACAAATGACAGCAGGTTGGGCGAAGAGTAGGTGACATTGGATACTTCAAGCTGATGAGAATCACAAGAGCAAAGCTCAAAGGTGCTGTGACTATGGTAATTAAAAGAGAGGAAGTCTGAGCTAATTCAGCAGTATCTGGCTACTTAACTGGAATCAGCTGCACTGTGATCTAAGGTTTGCTTAAAACCAGAGCTTTACATGGCAGGAAGCGAATGCTTCATAGGAATTCACTAATTGGACCTTGCTCTAACCAGTCCCAATAAATCCAGTTCACATTCGATGCCTACAGTGTGTGCTTCCCCCAAATGTTTATTATCAGACTGAGGAATGAGCTTTGCAAAGGGAGCTAGCCACTTCTAGCTGCAAATGTTGACGAGAGTCTTATTCATATCTGTAAATTAAAAAAATTAAATGCTTATTCAAAAACCTATGTTTCTTTATTTTATTAATGCAAACTAAATGTTTTGGACCACAGGATCTCAGTGAATCAATTATCCATCTTCTTTCCTGTGATGTATGTCCACCTCAGTCTCACTTGCAATTGATTAAACATCAGTGGGGTCAAAATTCATTCCCTCCCCTCCCCCTAGAAAGAATCTTGTTACTGTAACAGCATCTTCATTCTGTGCTTATAGTGTGGCTGTGTGGCATCATGCTAATACCGTAGCCTTTACACTGACCTTTTAAAGGGAATTTCACCATTATTATTTTCTTTACAGAGGTTTCAAACCCAGAATTTGGCCAATCATATTTCGAGAATAATCCAAAATAAACTCTTCTGCCCCCGCTCTAACCAAGGTTCTATAATTTCTTCTGCTTTACATATTTCTCCCTTAAAAGGTGCCACATTCTCTGCCTCATGTTTTCATTGTGGCAAAGCATCTCATGGTCCAGTATCCCTCTACAGTGGAAAGTCTTTCTCCACATTCTCTCAGTGGTAACATTAATTTGGACCCTTCACCACTGCTTCTCCAACCCAAAGATGCTGTTTCATAGATTTATAGAGTCACAGAGTTATACAGCACAGAAACTGGCCCTTCGGCTCAACTCGCCCATTCCAACCAAGATCCAACTAATCCCATTTGCCTGTGTTTGGCCTATGTCTCTCTAAACCTTTCCCGTCCATCTAACAGTCCAAATGTTTTTTAAACATTGCAATTGTACCTGCCTCTAACATCTCTGGCAGCTCATTCCATATACCCACCACCCTCTGGATGAAAATCCTGCCCCTCAGATCTCCTTTAAGTCTTTCCTCTCATTCACCTTAATTAAACCTTTTATATTTGTACAATTCCCCTTTATCCAGCCCTGCCTCAGTAGAAATAATGTTGGGTCTGAGTTTTCTGCAGTTTGTGAGAGGAGAGAATCCTTACAGTGTCTACAGGGAGGCTGGAATATGCAGCAAGAGCTGGCTCACCAACTTCCTGAAGTATTAGAGTTCGAGACTGGATCGAGTTTGGGGGACTGGATATCTGAACACCACTTCACTGTCAAAATCTGACCCCGTGGTGTCCAGGAGGTGGACAGTCTGGCTGGTGGAGTGGTTCAGCTCACTGTTGTTGCAGAACCTATGGGATGTGTGCCTTCAGCTGGTGAATGAAAATGTCCCTCTTCTACCACATAACACGGAATTGGCCAAACTAAACCTTTCTTCCCTGTGCTGTGAGTTTAAAACCAGGGAAACTTGTTCACACAGATATAAAGAAATGGACAACATTCAATCTGTGGGATAAGGGGTGCGCTATTTAGGTTGAGGTTGAACTTAAGACACATTTCTCTCCACCACAGCTGCACTTTATATTCTGGTCCAGTTCTGCACTGTTTAGTGGGGCACAGTTTAGAGGGTGGCACAGTGGCCTAGGTTCAATCCTGACCTCTGGTGCTGTCTGTGTGGAGTTTACATGTTCTCCCTGTGACCGTGTGGATTTCCTTTGGGTGCTCTGGCTTGCTCCCACACCCCAAAGACGTGCAGGTTAGTAGGTTAGTTGGCCACTGTAAATTGCCCTGAGTGTAGGTGAGTGGTAGAACATGGGGGATGTTAGTGGGAACGTGGGGAGAGTAAAAATGGGCTAAGATAGGATTAGTAAAAAACGGGTGCTTGATGGTCAGCACAGACTCTGTTTCTGTGCTGTATCCCCTTATGACCCTATGATTCTATTGGCAAAACACGAGGCCTAGTAAAGGCTATGTTATGCATCTTGGATATTTGTCACTGCTTCCATGCCCTTACTTTGCCAGTCTTCCCTTTCCCTTTTCCTGCTTTCCACACAAAGTAGCTCAAGGATCTTATCTGGCTACTTGTTCTCTGGGTGCATGGATTCCACTAAGAGCAGGTAGTTAATTCCAGCCACAAAGACCGATGTGGATTTTCAGAAGGCATTTGATAAAGTGCCACACGTGAGGCTACTAAACAAGATAAGAGCCCATGGTGTTAGAGGCAAGGTACTAGCATGGAGAGAAGATTGGCTGACTGGCAGTAGTGAAGATAAACGCGTCTTTTTCTGCTGGTGACCTGTGGAGTTCCTCAGGGGTCAGTGCTGGGACCACAACTTTTCACTTGATACATTACTGATCTGGCTGAAGGAACTGACAGCATTGTGGCCAGGTTTGCAGACGATAGCAAGATAGGTGGAGGGACACGTAGTGCGCAGAGGCAGGGAATCTGCAGAAGGACTTGGACAGGTTGGGAGAGTGGGAAAAGAAGTGGCAGATGGAATACAATGTAGGGAAGTGTGGGGTCATGCACCTTGGTAGGAAGAAGAATGGTGTAGACTATTTGCTAAATGGGAACAAAGTTCGAAACCAGATGTGCAAAGGGGCTTTGGAGTCCTCGTTTGGGATTCCCTCAAGATTAACTTGCAGGTTGAGTCAATAGTAAAGAGACAAATGCAATGTTGGCATTCATTTTGAGAGGAATAGAATATAAAAGCAAGGATGTACTGCTGAGGCTTTATAAGGTGTTGATCAGACCACATTTGGAGTATTGTGAGCAAGTTTGGGCCCCGTATCTAAGGAAGGATGTGCTGGCCCTGGAGAGGGTCCAGAGGAGGTTCACAAGAATGATCCTGGGAATGAAAGGCTTAACGTACGAGGAGCATTTAATGTCTTTGGGCCTGTACTCGATGGAGTTCAGAAGCATGAGGGGGGATCTCATTGAAACCTATCGGATACTGAAAGGACTTGGATAGAGTGGACATGGAGAGGATGTTTCCATCAGTAGGAGAGTCTGGGATCCGAGGGCACAGCCTCAGGGATGTCCCTTTAAAACTGAGATGAGGAGGAATTTCTTCAGCCAGAGGGTGGTGAATCTGTGGAATTTGTTGCCACAGAGGGCTGTGGAGGCCAAGTCATTGGGTGTATTTAAGGAAGAGATTGGTAGGTACTTGACTGGTAAGGGGTTTAAGGGTTACGGGGAGAAGGAAGGAGAATGGGGTTGAAAAAATCAGCCATGGTCGAATGGCGGAGCAGACTCATTTGGGTGAATGACCTAATTCTGCTCCTATGTCTTATAGTGTTACGTAGCCATGCCAAAGATCCCTGAGAAATTTAGTTATTTTTATTTTATTTATTTACAGCATGGTAACAGGCCCTTCCGGCCCAGTGAGTCAGCGCCACCCATTTTAAACCCAAGTTAACCTACCTATACGTCTTTGGAATGTGGGAGGAAACTGGAGCACCCGGAGGAAACCCACGCAGACATGGGAGAACGTACAAACTCCTTACAGACAGCGACGGGAATCGAACCCCGATTGCTGGCGCTGTAGTAGCGTCACGCTAACCGCTACGCTGCTGTGCCACCCAGGTAACGATTGGATTATTTTAGGTGGAGATACCTTTGAGGGTAAAATGTTGAATATTGTGTTAATCAAGGCACCATTTGTGAAGAGTAGAAACTGTTCCAGTTTGGATATTTATGAACTGACCATTTACAAGCAAGGTTGGCTCATTTCAATAATTTAGTGGTGTGCTCAACAAATTGGACAATGACATTCAGGGACCAGTTGGGCTGAAATGTCAAATGGCATCAGCCACGAAAGGGCAGCAGATTGCCTGAAAATTGTTGTCAGATTCAAACTTACTGTTAGTTGCTGGCCACTGCAGTATCGGGCTGGAAGTGGTGGTTGAAAGCTAAAAAGAAAATGAAAGATAAGGTAGGTATTAAGGTAAAGGAAAATCCAGGAGTAAAATGACGGGAAGTAAAACATCTCCTCCTCTGAATCAACGTTAATATATACAGATGACTGTTTTACGTGTATTATCGCATGGAGATTTACTAAATGATCTGATTGAGTTACAGAGATTTTAAACACATGAAACATTAGATGATGTGGAAGTATTTAGATAGCTGGTGTATCTGAAGCCTCTGTGCCCAAGGTAAAACTCAATTTGCTTCAATACGACAGCAGCTGGCTGCTGAATAATTGGTCTCCAATGTGCATCTACAGTGTGTGTTTCAATGCCAGCCTTCCATAGTCGGATGCAGAGTAACATATCTTCTTCCCCACTGGAACAGTGCACTACTTCTCTGTTTTTGTGACCTCACAGTCCAGACTAACATTTCTATTTGAGTTGTCAGTTATAAACCACAAACAATAAACTGTCAATTAACCATTGAACAAAAGGAAACAACAAATTCAATGAAAAGGATGTTCCTGGCATCAACAAAGCACACCCATCCCTCTCGTGCCCACCTACCACAGAATGCTTTAAGCTGACCAGAGGGATATGGGCCATATGTGTGGAAGTGGGAGTAGCTTATGTGGGCATCTTGGTCAGCATGGACTTGTTAGGCCGATGTGCTTGTTTCCATACTGTATGACTCTGTGACTCTATGACCACTGGACTCCCTCACCAGGGATATTTCTTGTTGATGTCGTTGAGGAAGAGGGGATGGCAGTCAGGCCAAAGCAGTAGACCACCTCCCCCTCCTCCCCCCGCCCCACCCTCCCCACTGCACTCCCAACCCGCTTCATACCCCAATTAAATACTGCCTGGAATTGTGGCTGGCCATCTTGGTCAAGTCCAGGACCAGTCCTAGCAGGAGTTCAAATTAGGGTTAGAGGGGGTTGGAGGTGTGTGGTTATGTTGTCATAGGGAATAATGGAGTGTTGGCTCATTGGAAGAAGGATAACATGAAAACTGATGTTAGGATGGGTCATACACTTCTGAATTGAAGGGAGTGTTGAGTGATTCTGCAGAGAAGCCATCTGTAAGTCAGTGTGTAAAATGTCGGACCCGCTTCCTCTGTTCCAGCACAGAAGCCCTGTGTAGGTGATGGAAGAAGTTCACCACCTCACAAACTACTGACTTGCCCACCCCATCAGCTTCCTGCTGCAGTAACCTGCCCCATCTGTGGAAGAGTCTACAGTTCCCACATTGGCCTGGAGTGGAAGCAAGTCATCCTCCATCACAAGGGACTGTCTAAGGAGGAGTTCGTCACACTGCTGTAGGTATTCTACCCGTGAAATTCATTCTGTTGGAAGCAGAATATAACACAACCCCCACTGCCAGTGCATCTATTGCTACTTCCAGGTTTATGGTCTTTCTTTTGAGAGTTCCAAAGTGAAAATGCTTTTTGTTTGTTTCAATGCGATTTTTACATGCCTTTCACCCTGGGATGCATTCAGCCAGAGGAGAAATGAAGCCATATATGAAGGCTTCACGAAATTACCGCCGATGAGAATATCCTTGAGTACTGCTCACCAGAGCTCCAAACCTTGGAAGTTTTTGAGATTGAAGTCTTGAATGGAAAATGTGATGTTTCAAAATTCATTCAGACAGGTTCAGTTCTGCTCATTTTTTTGGATTGACACACCTCATGTTAAACCAGAATTGAGTGATTGTTATTTCCAACACCTGGCAGCTCCGACCTTGACAGAGCAAGAACATTAATTTGTGTTTAAAAGCCCCTGATTCATTTCAATCAATCAATAAATGTTCATTTTATTTGTCTGCAATGATGTAAATTCTTCCTGAAATATCTTAAGAAAATCGAAGAAGTGTTCCGCATTTAAATTACATGCTCCTGTACCCAATCATTAGCAGAATAGATATCTGTGTGTACGGAGGCTACATTCCAACCCGTGGAGATGTCCGCAGGGAAATATTAATTTATTGTATCCTCTCATTGTATGATTTTATTTCTTACGATTCTCTGCAAAGTGGGTCCTTTCGTTAGTGTTTTTTAAGAATGATGTCATTAGGGCAAAGAGTGTGTCCTTAAAGGGTTAAAGGTTTGAATGAGGTTGTCGATCTCTCACTGATGCTTTTTGTGCAACATTTCTATCCAGACTGAGGGTTTCAGGTTGAACTTCATGCTCTGTGCACTCGAGTTAACTAGTCTTGGCTGGGATGACATTAGAGGGTTGCAGTGCCCCCTGAGTTAGACGGGATAAATCAAACTTAATTGCTACCCAATGCCCCTGCAGGAAATGTTACTGCTTCCAGCAGCTGGTAAGGAACAGGGTTGGATTAGGTGGTGTCATCACTCTGAATCAATAGTCTGCTGATGCTGACAGTCACGTCGGGGAAGAGGTGTTGGAGAGGAACAGTGACAGAGTGGCCTGGTGTGAGCAACATCTACCGCAGAGTGGGGAGGAAAAGGTGGAAGGGCAGGAGGAGAAGGGGAGCTTTGCACGTTTAATTCAACAAAAAACAATCTTGACATTTTTTGTTGTTGTAGGTAAAAGAAAGCTGAACAAAGTCAAGTTCTTTTTGTAAAGTTTTCGGAAAATCGACCCCGGTAACGTTATCCCATTCCGAGGAACAAGGAGTTATATTGTATCCACATATAAACATAGGCAGCCAAAATGCCATTTCGTATGTTTTCTTTTTTTGAAGAATTAATACATTATATAGCTGCTTGTTGGGCCAAAGAGAAATCTGTTCAAGCACTAACGGGCCTTGAAATTCAGAGTTGTAGTAAATTGCAGCAATTTAATCATTTACACAGGCTGGGCTCTATATAGGGAACTAAATAAAAAAGGCTTTTGAAATGACACAGAATGAGGTCTGAACCATACTGGAGATCAGGAGGCCAAAAATAACAGGGACTGAATCAGGAGTCTGGCTCCACTGAAAGAATTCCTTTATTTCTCATCAGGAGTCTGGAAAATTATCCCAGAGCCAATCTGCTCGTGTTTATCAGATGTGAGAATCGCCGAAGGTGCCTGGAGCCTGGAAAAGCAGCTCTGCAAGTGCCACAGGGAAGTGTCAACAAGGGCCATGGATGACTGGTTGGGTCATATTTGAAATTGCTTTACATCTGGCCTTCTCTGCATATCTCCTGACATCATTTGGCCATCCAGAACTTCACTTGAATTGCAGTGTTGAGTGCCGCCTTCTGACGGGGAACGTTGACAAGCGTCAGCTCTCAGGCGATTAGTCCTGAACATGTTGACGGCTTATTTTCCTTGGCACTCAGCGCCGGCATGTGGCAACTAATATTGCGCTACGGGGAAAGATTCCTGGAGGATCTCTCTACCAACCTCCAGAGAACGTGAAAATTCCCATAGGCTTCACAGCCAAGAGATCCCCAAAAATCTGACGTTCATAATGATACTGCCCAGTTGATAATATCTCATACATTGATAACAATTGACAATCATTTGATCCAAAGCCTCAAGGTTCCCCTGAGGACAGGACAGCACCTAACATATTAGGAGTGATTTCAAGTGGTTCCATTTCAGACTGCTATTCACATGAAATTCTGGTCGTGAAACTGTAGAATAAAGTCACATGGGTTCCAAATTGGGTTCAGTTCTATATCTGGGTTACAAAGAAATGAGAGTTACGCTATTTTGTCTGGTTAGACCACACTCTGAGTACAGTACTCAGTCTGACATCTCGCCTTAGGAAGGATATATTGGCCTCACAAGTTTGCCAGAATGATACATAGACAGAGAATGCTGAAGTACTCAGCAGACTAGGCAGCATCTGTGAAGAGAGGAAGCAGAATTAATATCTCAGGGATGATGGCAATTCATCAGAAGTAAAAAATAGAGCAATGAAACATTTTTAAGATGCAGAAAAATGTGAGAGAGAGGAAGAACAAAGGGACGGTCTGTGAGAGTTCAATGAATGAGAGATTCATTGATAAAAGGGATGATGCAACATTGATTTATTCTAACTTTAGGCTATCAATGAAAAGCATTAACATAGTTTCTCTCTCCACATGCTCTCTGACCTGGAGTATTTACAGTGTTATCTGTTTTTAAGCTTAAGTTTCTCAGATCTGCACTTCTGCTTTTGTTGTTTGATACTGGGGGAAAATACAACAATTGTGCTGAATGGAGTTCCATTGCTGATTTTAGTAATAAATTAATTGCGGTTTTAAAGTTAATTAAAGGAATTGACAGTGGCAGGGAGTCCAGAACAGGGGGAATTCCATGGGAAAACAGGTTTGAGAGGCTGAATCATCTCCTTGTTCTGAGGTTCATTTGGGTAAATGATGTGCTAAGCAAGGCTGACATCCTATGTGGTGGAGGTGCATTTCTACACCACTGTGACCTCTCTTCCCCTTTCTTTGAATGAACTTCCAAGTATATAGGCATTAGAGTTCAACATGAATGCAGAAGAGGTTCATAGAATGTCGCCTGGATTAGAGAGTATTAATTATAAAGAGAAGATGGACAAAGTTGGATTGTCTTCTCTGGAGTGTTGGAGGCTGAGGGTGACCTGATAAAGTATATAAAATTATTAGAGGCAAAATTAGGGTAGATAGGCAGTCTTTTTCCCAGGGTGGAGATGTCAAATACTAGAGGATATAGCTTTAAGGTAAGAGGGGGAAAAGTTTAAAGGAGATTTAGGAGGCAAGTTTTTTACACATACAGTGGTAGATGCCTGGAACATGCTGCCAGGGGAGGTGGTGGAAGCAGATACGACAGCAATGTTTAAGGGACACACACATGAACAGGCAGGGAATGAAGGGATATAGACCATGTGCAGGTAGAAGCGATTAATTTAAACTGGCATCATGGTTGGCACAGACATAATGGGCCGAAGGGCCAGTTTCTGTGCTGTACTGTTCTATGTTATTCAGTATAATGAGCCTTGCTATACCATAACTTCAGTTATTGTGCAGGTATTACCTACCTCTCCAAGATGGTGTGTGTTTTTATTCCAGGTTAATATTCTCGGCAGTACTGAGCAGGGAGCAAACGGTTCTGGAGAAGTATCAGCAATCCAACACCGGGTATTTGTTCCACAAACTGCAGCTGTGGGACACAGCAATGGCGATTGAGTGGAGGGAACAGGGGTGAGCATTGGGGGAATCTGTCCAAAAGTGTGTGTGTGTGTATGTGTGTGAGACGTGTGTAATGTGTTTGTGTCTGCTTGTAACGTCTGATTATGTGTGTGTGCCTGTCTGTGTATGTATATGTGTGTGTATGTCTGAGTGCCTGTGTATGTGTCTGTTTGTAATGCGTGTGTGTTTGTGTGTGTGTGATTGTGTGTGTGTGTGTGTGTGTGTGTGTGTGTGCATGTGTGTGGTGTCTGTTTGTAATGTATGTGTGTGTGTGGTGTCTGTAATGTGTGTGTGTGTGTTTGTATCTATGTGTGTGTGTGTGTGTGTGTGTTTGTGTGTGTCTGTATGTCAGCCTGTGTGTATCTGTGTGTGTGCATGTGTGCGTTTGTATATATGTGTGTGTGTGTGTATACTGTACCAGGCATATAAAAAGAGAAAGAAGGGTTCAAAAATTATATAAATATTAGTTTCATCAATAAAATGGATAGCTTATAGTGATCCCTGATATGAGTATTATATTGAGGTTGCATTGCATTTTATCAGAGAATGAGTGAAGAAGATATTTTATACTCAGGGTAACATGTAACATTATGGGGAATCCCAAGTAGTCCCACCTCAGAGTCCTGTTTGCAGGAAATGCAGGTTGTGACTCTGTCACATCTAATCAGGTGGGTTCAGTTTTATAACCTGATTTGATGAACAGAAATAATATTACAGTAATAAAGAACAGAGACTCACACCGTATATCCCTGATCTCCTGATATGTACTCACTGAGGGAAAAGCTTCACTTTGGAAGGGAACATTGGCAATATTCATTCTATGAGGAAAGATCTTGTGGGTGCAGTGCAGAGGGAACTAAACCTGATGAAGGGCATCATTGTTAAGATGATGGTGAGAAAATAAAAAAGAGAGGTCATGGTTATTGTCAATAAATGGGAGGAGTTGCCGTGGTTTCAACACTTGCAGCATATCTCACCCTATCTCAGGAGTCAGGTGGCTATCTGCTACAGTGCAACCCAGCTTCATTGTCTGGAAATGTGTTGGCATAGAAAGCTTCATGTGCACGTACAGAGTCTAAGAGCATGGCTCGTGTGCTGATCTGGAGATTGGCCACCATTGTAAACGATAGTGTCATGCATTATTTCAGTCACCCTGGCCATTTCAGCTGCTTTCTGATCCAAGCTGCCTGTTTCACTCACCCTGCCAATTGTGGCCTTGTTTTCATTTCCATTGTTAAGGTGGGGGTCGCCTGTATTTAACAACACACTGCAATGTCAATGTGAATGCAAGGTTTTCTAATATTACAATTAGAGCCCAACTAATACCTTACCTCCTTTGTAACCTGTTAGGTGGGACCCAGTTAAATTGAAAACAATTAACCTGATGAATGAGAAGTGTACAGGATGGCGAAGGGGTTCACTCTCTCCTGAGAATGAGCTGGGTGAGGCTCTCCAACAGCAACACCACTGGTGATGAGGTTGATTTCACCATCTGATCATGGATCTGCCTGGATTAATGAGCTGTTATTTTTCCCACTTCAGTTCTTCATGATGTAACCCTCCAATGAAGTAGTTACAGGATCCTATCTGATGAAGCACTGCTTCCATTGGCAAGAAATGCCAGAGAAAGAGAGCCAGAGACTGAGGGGAAACACTCAGCATGAAAATACAGTCCTGATGTGCTACTCTGAAAACGTCTGTGGCAGAACAAGTATTTACCAATAACTCTTTCCGTATGAGTAATACCCTCTAGCCTTCTTCTAACCAGTGTTTGCTCTATAAGCAGGATCTCTCATGAAGATTCTCCATGGCAGGATCTTTCATATATGACAACTTCTATAGCACTCTTAGCAAAGTGCTTCACAGAAATTTGAGAAGGAGATATTGTGGCAGGTGACCAAATTCCAAGGGGGGTAAGGTTAGAGGAGAAGAGAAAGTTGAAGAGCAGAGAGGTTCAGGGATGGAATTACAGAGCATAGGCAGTGAGTAGCATGCCTCTTGACGGGGAGTGACGGAAGCAGATGAGCCAAGAATTGGAGGAGAGTTCTCCTTTGGAAAAATAACTCCCCCAAGGCACTCACAAAAGTACTTTAAAATTGCCAGCTAACAACAAAGTTGAACTTCAGAGGCAGTGTATAATGCACAACCTGTACATTGTATGTATAATATGACTGACCCATATCTCTAACCCATGAACCAAAACGTCTAAGGTGGGTAACTTTTTTTTCTTCACTGTATATTTATTGACGTTACAGAGGCAGTCAATGTCTTCAAGGTAGAGCTGTACCTTTGCCTTGTTGCAAAGGCAGTCACTCACGCCTCACCTTTAGAATTCAGCTGAGTTCATGTTTGGGCCAAAGGTACAATGTGGTCTAGAGTCAAATGGACCAGGTTATAACCAGACTGATCATTAGAAGCAGGTTAATTAATAAATGTGTGCTCCATTTTACCATTGTCAACAACATCTTTTGTCACTTTGTTGGTGATTGAGAGCTGACTGATTTTCTGCCTTTCTGGATAGACTGCATTGTTTTAACTGCACTGAAACAGTTTGGTTAGAGGCTCAGTGAGTTCTGAAGCAATACAGATGGGGTGTTTGCTTGTCCCAAAGCCTTTTCTGTATCCAGTTGCTCTTGGCCATGTCTTGATATCATGTGGTGTGAACTGAATCATAGAATCATAGGGTCAAAGAAACGTACAGCACAGAAATGGGTCCTTTCACCCACCTCATCCATGCCAACCGTGATGCCTACTAATGCTAATCCCATTTGCCAGCATTTGGTCCATATCCCTCTGGCCTTTCCTATCTAAGTACTTGTCCAAATGTCTTTCAAACACTGCAATTGTATCTGTTTCTACCACTTCCTCTGGCAGCCTGTTGCATATAATCACCACCTTCTGTGTGAAAAACCTACCCCTCAGATCTCTTTTAAATTTCTCCCCTCTCACCTTAAATCTGTGCGCTCTAGTTCTAGCCTCCTCTGCCATGGGAAAAAGGCTCTGACTATCTCTCCTATCTGGGCCCCTCATAATTTTATAAACCTCCCAGCCATGTTCCAGTGAGAATAAACCCAGTCCGTCCAATCTCTCCTTGTAACTACAGCCCTCCATTCCAAGCAACATCCTGGTGAATCCCTTCTGCACTCTCTCTATTGCAACCACATCCTTCCTGCAGGTGACGACCAAAGCTGACTTGTGAGACATCTCCTTTGCACAAAACCACGCAGTCCTTGCCTTTCCAAATCCAAAACTGTGCCAGTGCGGATCACAGGAGGGAGCTGAGGTGGATCATCCATTCGACACTTGTGGCAGCTCACACGTGCAGGGTCTCCTGATCATTGAGGATGGGGTTATACTTGGAACCTCTTCCTGCCATTAATAGTTTGTCTATCGCATTGTGGGGAAGCAAGGGAAGAAATTGTTGGGGCATTGGCAGAGATATTTATATCGTCGTTAGCCATGGGTGAGGTACCAGAAGATTGGAGGGTGGCTAATGATGTGCCTTTATCTAAGAAGGGCAGGAAGGACAAACCCGGGAACTACAGACCAGTGAGCCTAGTATCAGTGGTAGGAAAGTGACTGGAGGGGATTCTGAGGGACAGGATCTACCTGCATTTGGAAAGGTAAGGACTAGTTAGTGAGAGTCAACATGGCTTTGTATGGAAATCATGTCTTGTCAATTTGATTGAGTTTTTTGAAGAGGTGACCAAGGGGATTGATGAGGGCAGAGAGGTAGATGTCATCTACATGGTCTTTAGCAAGGCCTTTGACAAGGTCCTGCATGGTAGGTTGGTCCGGAAGATGATATCACATGGGATCCAGGGTGAGCCAGCCAATTGGAATCAAAGTCGGCTTGGTGGGAGGAGTCAGAGGATGGTAGGGGGGGTTGTTGGGCCGAAGGGCCTGTTTTCATGCTGTATAACTTTATGCCTGCATTTGGCCCTCATCCCTCTAAACCTTTTCTATCCATGTACTTGCTAAATGTCTTTTAAACATTGTAATTTACCTGCCTTTACCTCTTCCTCTGGCAGCTCATTCTATATACCCACTACTCTCTGTGAAAAAGTTACCCCTCAGGTCCCTTTTAAATTTTTCCCCTCTCACCTTAAATCTACGACCTTGGGTTTTACACTCCCCTACCCTGAGAGAAAGACTGTGACCTTCCACCATATCTATGCCCCTCATGATTTTATATACCTCTACAAGGTCACCCCTCAGACTCCTACGTTCCAAGAAAAATGTCCCAGCCTATCCCTCTCTTCTTATAACTCAAGCCCTCCAGTCCTGGTAACAACTTTGTGAATCTTTTGTGCACCCTCTCCAGCGAAATGACATCCTTCTTGTAGCTGGGTGACCAGAACTGCACATAGTACTCCCAGTGTGGTCTTTGTGTAGACTCACCAATGACTTGTACAGTTGCAACATGATGTCCCAACTCCTGTACTCAGTGCCCTGACTGATGAAGACCAGCGTGCTAAGTGGCATCTTCACCACCCTGTCTACTCGTGTTGCCACTTTCAGGGAACTACTCTCCAGGGCCCTACTGTTTACTGTATAATGGAACTTTGTCAGTTCCGATCAGAGCCACTGGCAATAGCCAGATGGATCCAGCCCTATTTCCCTTCCACCTGACCAACTACCAGAACATCCAGGGATCCTTCCATGAAGCAGGACACAGTCTTTGCCCATAATGAGTCCATTCTACGACCAGCCCCTCTTTGTGTTCCAACTCCCACCCTTCCAATTTCCAGCACTGGATGATCCCACTTTCTACATCACATGAGTTCACACCACGCCTGCTGTTACTGTTTGGACCGTACAGCCAGAAGTTAAAAAAAAATAGAGTAGTGGATTTGAACATCTACTGGCAAACTTGTTGCACATAGTTCTGGCTTTTTCACGTGTCATTGGATCTCCCCTTCTCAAAATGAAATGAAAATATTGAAGAGTTAAAAACAGAAGTATGCATACATATGTCAGAACAATGTGTACCATGTGGCATGATTTTGAATACGTTGTTGCATCAATCACTGCTGTTAGTTGGATGTTACTTGTGACCAGTAAAGGATATTTAGTTAGAAGCTCCAGCCTGATTATTTGATTTACTAAACAGTAATATGGAGAGGGCCCTATTGATCAATAACTTCAGTCTTGTCCATACTTTATAACAAAATTTCACTTCATCTGATCAGTCCAGGATGTTAGAGGTGGAGCACTATAATAGGATTGTAAACACCATTGAACTTAAATACATTTTCCTATTTTGGGAAGGTGTCCTCAACCAGCCCTGGAGACTTGACAGGAAATTCATGTTAGCACGAGGCGCTGACGACCCAATGTACTTGCTCTCTCTCTTTTTCCCAGGGTTGGGGAATCAAGAACTAGAAGGTGTAGGTTTAAGGTGAGAGAGGAAAAATTTAATAGGAACTTGAGGGACAACTTTTTTACACAGAGGGTGGTACGTATGTGAAATGACCTGCCACAGGAAGTGGTTAAGGCAGGTTTAGTAACAATGTTTAAAAGACACTTGGACAGGTACATGAAGATAGGAAAGTTTTAGAACGTTATGAGTCAGATGCTGGCAAAGGGACTAGCTTGGATGGGCATCTTGGTCAGCATGGACCAGTTGGGCCAAAGGGCCTGTTTCTGTGCTGTATGAATCTATGACTCTATCATTCACCTTGGAGCTAAAGACTCATAGGCCTCAGCACAAAAAGTATCATTGCATCTGGGCCAAGTTCGCCACAGGGCCGTTACCTCGCTGCCTGCTCTCACCTCTCAAGTGTGAACATTAACGGAAAGCAATGGTGGAGAAGTTAAACCAGTTTACTTGCACCAGTGTGGTGACGTGTTAGACACCAAGTTGGTGAAGCTCACTTGGCCAAGGGAAATGGCACCACCTCCTGTTGTGACAGTTGGCTGACAGTTTATGTATTACAGTAAAGGTCAATGGATGAGATCGCACTTTATTTTTGTGTGCTACACTTCCCAAATTCACCAAAACATTCGGAGACTTCATGTGATTCACACTGCCTTGCGATTTCCTTTTCCATCCTTCCATGTATCCAACAGGTGAACACGCAGAGGACCCTGGACGCGAGAGGTGGCATGCAATGGCACGAAATACATGCCTGGTGTATGTGTGTCCCACATTGTCTGGAGACCACTCCTATGGAAGCAGCCTTTGACAGCAGTGTGGCCTACTTTTGGTTGGCTCATTGGCTCACTGAGTAGGTGCCAGGATGGTGCTCTGAGCTCGACCGAGGTTCCCATTTAGGAAGATACTTACCTGGCACTTCTGTATATGATACTTCTCATCAGTCATCCTACCAAAATCCATCACCTCTAACTTGTCTGCACTAAACTTCATCTGCTATGACTCTGTCCATTTCAGCAGGTTGTCAACATTCAGGTATTGGCTGATGAGTGGCAAGTAATTTTTCCACCACAAAAGTAGCAGACAATGACTTTCAGCAAGAAGAGAGGGTTCTACCACCTATCCTTGATCATCAACAGTATTACCATCACTAATTCCCCCTCCATCAATGCTCTGGAGGTCATCATTGAACAGGAACTCCAGGACCAGCCACACAAATTCCATGGCTACAAGAGCAGGGGAGAGACCATCCTGCCGTGAGTGACTAACCCCAAAACCTTTCCATCATCTGCAAGGTGCAGGTCAGGAGGGTGATGGAAAATTTGCTGCTTGTCTGGACGGCTGCAGCTGCAACAACACACAAAGCAGCCCACTTAACTGGCATCCCATCAAATACCCTAAACCTCCACACCCTCCACCACTAGTACATCATGTCTGCAAATGTGCTGAAGGTACTCACTTAGACAAAGGCAGCACATACCAAGTATACAACCCTACTATGTAGGGCAAGGGCAGCAGCTTATGGGAACACCGCCACGTGCAGCTTCCCCTCCAAGTCTCACACCATCTTGACTTGAAAATATATCACCTGTCTTGGGTCCAAATCCTGGAATGCACGCACTGATAGCAGTTTGAAGCATCTTCACCAGAAGAGCAGCAGTGGTTCAAGTGATGGCTCATTACCACTTTAAGGGTAATTAGAGATGGCCAATAACTGCTGCAATTTTGTGCCAGCAATTCCCACATACCAGAAAATTATTAATAAAGCCTCCATTTCCTCCTGATTGCTGCTTCTAACTTTCTTATTGTTTACTACATTTCTGGGTTTCACATCATCAGAATTCTTATGAAATTATGTCCAGTATACATAAGCGAGAGAAATTAACATCTACCCCAATGATCTGTGGTCCTAATAACCTTATGCTCCATGGAGCACCACAACTCTTCGCCGCTGCTCTCCACTTTAGGTGTCTTGGCCAATTTTGTACCCATCTTGTCACTGTCCCTTTAATCCCATAGGTCTAATTATAGACAACAGGTCTATTATATGGAACTTTGCTAAACCTCTTTTCTAAAGTCCATACACACAGCATCAACCACACTACCTTCATCAATTCTCTGTTACTTCTTCAAGGAATTCAAGCAACTTATTTGAATGATTTGTCTTTACAAACCCATGTTGACTTTACTTTATTAACTTGCAATTTTCCAAATCCCAGCTAACTTTCTCCAGGGTTACTACGTAAGTTTCCTCAGCTGGATTTACCTTCTTAAACAGGGGAGTTACATTTGTGGTCCTGCACCTCCATATCGACAGAGGATTGCAGATTCTGGCTGGATCCTTGGCATTTTCCATCCTTACTTCTTTTGTAACCTTGGTTACATTCCAACTCCATCAGCTGATTTTTCTACTTTCAGGATTGCTGGCCATTTAAACAAATCGATTTTTTTAAAAAACAAAAAGCAAAAAAACCTGCAGATGCTGGAAATGTGAAACTAAAAGAGACAATGCTGGAGATACTCCGCAGGTCAGACAGTATTTGAGAAGAGAGAAACAGAGTCAACAACCCAGGCCAATGACTGTCCATCAGACCAGCCTGTTATGATCCAAGGGCTGCTGTTCTGATGATATGTCAGCTACTTGGGGCACTGACTCAGTTTTTATCTCCACAGATGCTGCCTGACGAGTATCTCTAGCTGTGGAGAATAAGTGGAGTGATACTTCATTTAAGAAAGGGTTAATAATATTTCTGTGATTCAACTGTGAGTCCCGAGCTGGAGGCTGATCCCAAGTTTAGCCGCAGGAGCAATCGCAGCAGAGCCCTTGAATCCAATGGGTGTGGAACAGGTTTATTGCAAGGTTTCTGCTTAAAAACACCTTGCTGTCTAGAGGGACTGGTTCTGAGCCTCTCTCAAGGTGGGGGAGACCTGGACAATAAAGGGAGATTGTGAAGGGCTTTAATCCTCCCCAGTTAACTCCTCCATATCTCACAGACTCACTGACCTTGTGATATGTCCCTCAGTCCATCACTCCAGCTGGTACATGATTGGAAAGGTTTAGAGCGATATGGGCTAAAAGTAGCGAAATGGGACCAGCTCAGGTAGACAACTTGGTCGGCATGGATGAGTTGGGCTGAAGGGCCTGTTTCCATGCTGTTTAACTCCATGACTCTATGACTCTGACTAACCCAATTTGTCTGCTAAAGTCTGGTCAGCTGCTCAAGGCCCAACGTCACCTGACTGCATATGTTGGCGTTGGATTGGGTAGATGTATAGGACTTGTGTTCAGGTAGCTCCAGACTGTCTGCAGTTTGTTCAAGTTCAGGTCAGGTTTTCATTGTTTACTTGTGGAGACCTCTGAAGAGTTCTGCAAAAGCAGTTAGCCAATCTATGGTTAGTCTTCCCAGTGCAGAGAAGACCCCATTGTGAGCATCTAATACAGTCTGATGAACTTCATAAAGTGCAAGTAAATCACTGCTTAACAGGGAAAGGAAAGTTGTGGGGAAGGGGAAAGTAAAAGGACAGGTGTGGCATCTCTCGTAGCTGCACAGGAAGGTGTTGTGGAAGGGAAGTAGGTACCGGTGGAGATGGAACCGAATTATCCCGGAAAGAACAATCCATTCGGAATGCAAAGGCGGGAGGAGATGAGATGTGTCTGGTGCTGGCATCATGCGGGAGAAATGATAGACGATGGTCCATTGATGGAATGCTACCCCGTCTCTCCCTCCACATTAATCAGCTACATCTTCCTCCGACAACTCACACACTAATAAAGTATGTTTGTGTTCTTTTAAGTTAAGCCCTAACTCTCTTTGCACACTCTTTATATGAACATCTTATTCCATTTACAGATCTCCTTTGTCCTTACTACTCAGCTCAGTTCTCTTTTGTGTTATGAACCCTCCAAATGCCATAAGCTACCTTTTTCTTTCTCATTTTAGCTCCTATATCTTTAGAGGACTTCTATCTTTGGGTAGTCCCCACTTCCCAGTATGTGTCAGCTCTGTCATTGAAGTCTCACTCAGTTCAATGGCAGTTTTGACCTCTTATTCTTACTTACACCTGAGGCTGATTCACTTCCAACTTATTGAGCCCTCCCATTGTGTGCACCTTGTCCTTTTCTTTAACTATCCAAAACCTGTTTAAGGTTACTGCCCCCACCTCTCCACTATCCAGTGTTATCTGAGTGAAAAGTTCCACTGACCCTATTGATTTGCTGGAACTAGATCTAATATGGTTTCCTTCATCATTGGGCTGGACACCGATCAAGGGAGCTCTCTTAGAACATGTCCTTGCCATCTTTGCTCTTTACATTGTCGTCATTTTCGAGTATTTGTGAATTTCTTCCTGACCTCAAGCCACACACAAAGGAGCTGGAGGAACTCAGCGGCTCAAGCAGCATCATAGAGGGAAGCCGACAGCTGATGCTTTGGGTTGGGATCCTTCATCATCAGTCCTGATGCAGGGTCCTGACCCGAAGCGTTGACTGTCCATTTCCCTCCATTGATGCTGCCTGATCCACTGAATTCCTCCAACTCTGTTGTGTGTTGCTCCAAATTTCCAGCATCTGTAGTCTCTTGTGTCTCCTCCTTCCTGACCTCTGTTCTGTAGCTTTTACAGTAGTTTGCCTGCAGCTTTGCACCTCTTTCCCCTTCCCAATTTGTAGTTGCTTGTCTATCCAAGAGTGTAATAACTCCAGTCTCTTCAATTGATTCGGAACAAATATCTCTCTTTGCCCCAATTGCATCCCTCTTCCGTACAATAATTATTTCTTCCCTCAGTTTGCTATCTCCTTCCTTTCCCATATCCCTTTCTTTCCTAAATATCTTGCAGCAGAAGGAGCAAGTTCCTGATAAACCTCTTTGTCTAGTGACCATCACCATATCATTGGGCCATATGTTGACTTGTGCCTTCAGCACACCTGACTTGCTTGCCACGTACATTCCATGCACTTACATGTCCTTCATCCCCATTGCAGACTGATTTGGCCTAACTCTTCTAAAAGTCTTCTAAAACTCTTCTAAAAATTTAAAAATTCAGCCAGAATTATTTTTTTCCTGTATTTTTCTGAAAAAAAATGGGAACAAGAAAGGCACTTCAGGAATTGGCTGAGAGGTAAATATTAGCTGGGAAGCTGAGGAGAAAGCCCCTGCCTTCTTCAGAAGCAATGCCATGAAATCTTCAGTGGCCACCTGTGAATGCAGCCACCAACAGAGCCTGTCTGGATTTTGTGCTCATCTCCAGGACTTTAACCCACAACTGTCTGCTTCAGAAGTAAGAGTGTTGTCCTGCCCACAGGCCCCTAAAAACCGTATATCAAATTCAGCTGCAGTGCTCATCAGGCACAGGCATCAACATGAAATGACCTCCCGTTAACCCAGTGCAAGGTTTTCCAGCTTTCGAGTGCTAAACCTCAGGATCATTGCCAACCGGATTCCTTCTCCTGATTTCTGTCCTGGTCCTTGTCAGGTGAAAGCTTTGCAGGCTCTCTCAGACCCATAAGCCTGCCCTCGGTGCTGTGTTGTTTAGTTATAGAGCCACATGGCACAGAAACAGGCCCACGAGTGGACCAACTATCTAACACCCATTTACACCAATCCTACACCAATTCCATTTTATTCTCCTCATATCCCCATCAATTCCTTCCAGATTCTATCACTCACCTATAGACTGAAGGCAATATACAGAGGCCAATTCATCAACTGACTCACCCGTCTATGTCATGTGAGAGGAAACTGGAGAACCAAAGGAAACCCACACAGTCACTGGGAGAACATGCAAACTCCACACAGACAACACCGGAGGTCAGTATTGAACCTGGGCCGCTGGAGCTGTGAGACAGTGGCTCCACTCGCTACGTCACTGCGCCTCTCTCCACACTTCCCTCCCTATCACACCGCCCTTTCCCCACCCGACGACCTCAGAGACTCTCTGAAGCCTGTCCTGATGAGGAAGCACGCACAGTTGCAATCATTCAAGATCATGGCTCAGGCTATCTACACTGTGCATCTACCCAGTCTACAACGCTGGTGCTCACAGGCACACAAACCTGTTCTGCTGCATAAAAGAGCAGAACCACTGCTGTACTATTCTTTGTGTAAGGCCAATAAAGAGAGCCAGACTTACACAGAAAGCTCCCTATCCCGCATGACTGCTCTTTAGAGACTGAGATCCAAATCAATTATTCTTCTTAAGTTATCTTTCAGCCTGCCAGTGAGAAGTTTAGACTCTGAATCTAATGAACCAACACATCTGTGTGCTTGGAATGTGAGCAGAAGGAAGATGAGGGTGGCGCCTGCCAAGTGGGCATGGTACCAGCACTGGATGTGTGGAGACGGCTGCTCATTGAGGTTGTTTTCAGAGGTGCTTATCTGTCGACAGCAGAGCTCTGAGGGCTGTCACTTGATCCTGACGGTTGAAAATCTCAGTTGGCGAAAAGAGTCTCGCTTTTAAACCAAAGCACCGTCTGAACTGAGGATCCTGTTCATCTAATCACAGCCCCGCAAGGGCACCCTGTGTATGCCATGGGGAAAGGGCTGGAGGAGGGTGGGTGTGTGGGGGTGAGGGGAAATTGGTTTCCATCAGAAGCATGAGATGGGCGTAAATGGACCTTCTGCTTTGCAGGGATGACAATTTGGGTTCAAGTGAGTGGCCAACCCATTTCATACAGGTGGCTGGGACTAGTCTGACATCCAGCAAACATCTGCAATAGCCTGGTCTAACCTGTTGGCATCTTGCACTGTACCATCAACAAAATGCATTACAATTACTCACCCAGTTTACTCCCAGTGCAGCTCCCAAAGCGCCCCACTTCCATGACCAAGAAGGGCAAGGGCAGCATGTGAATGGTGCACACCATCCTGATTTTGAAATGTGTCATTGTCACTGGGTCTAAATCCTGGAACTCCCTTCCCTATAGCACCGTGGGAGTACCTTCACCAGAAAGACTGCAGCTCTGCAAGAAGGTGGTTCACCATTGCCCTCTCAAAGGCAATTATGGATGGGCAATAAATACCAGCTTGCCAGCAACTGCCAGATCCCAAAAATGAAGTAAAAGAGATAGTCCCACAGAAAGTTTCTCAGGTCATGCAGTAGCTATCTCTACGTTTCTACCTTTGATTCCCAGAGTGTTGGATTTCAGGAGGCTTTGGCTTTGCAGCACTTCAATTGGCCTTTGTGAGTTTGATTAGTTATTTGGTAAGTCTAAGGCTTCTTGTCAGAATGGGGAGCACAGATATTAATTGATGGCATCTTCAAAGGCAGCCACTGAGCCCTTCACAGTTAAATCACTTGTGGGCACTCTGCCTGATCTCTCAGTCAAAGAGCTGCCATCTGGGCGCAAGGTATCAGATTCCTGGCTGCAATCATGGAATCTGAGCAACCTGGGGCAGAGAAGGCAGCCCTTCAGTTCTCTGTTGACTGAGCTGGCTCGTTGCAAGATCTGTGGTGACCTGTCCCAAACTGAGCATTTACTCTCTGATCCGCTATGTTCTTCATCTTTGCATACACATCCGAATGCCTTCTAGAATTATTTATGGAATCAGTGTCCAGAGGTTTGTGGTGTGGTGCTGATTGTATGTTTGCTTTTTTGAGACATGGAATATGCTGTTGGTAATATTATTGGAGTCACTTTTTCCACCATAAATTAATCCCAGTCATTAAACATTAGCAGCCAAGTAGAAAATCAGCAACTAAACCAACAATTAGACCCAGTAATGATAGCTTTGGACACTGAACATGTCTCCAGTTTAGACATACTTGCAGTGAGGTTGGATTCTTTCTCTCTCTAATAGAAAACCTTGGTCGTTAAGGCTGCTAGGTATATTCTGCTGCAGAGGAATTCAAGTTTGGCAGCGCTGTACAAATATCAGCACATCATTTAGTAGCAAATCATGTGCCTGGGATGTGGCCATTCTCCCAAAATATTAACATGCTGGGAAACTGACTCTGGCACCTGGTTGCAGGGCGTAGCCACATGGTACTGACACTTACCACGCTCAACCTACTTTCTCTTTTGCTATGTTTGTCCTAACGTTTCAGCTCACTGGTTTGCCTTGAATAACACACCTCTAAGACATGAAAGGTGAGAGTGGCTCAGAAAATCCTGCTGAGGTAGTGGTGGTTGGACAGCTGATTCCAGTCTACATCCTGTCCTGCAGTATGGCCTCTCCAAGCTGTTTGCTGAGACTGTTTTCCCTTTCTTATCAATAGCCCAATGACAGGGGTGAAAGTGACAAATTTCTTGTGTGGCCATAGCACCAGCATCTCCAATTTAACCCACTTGAACTGACTGCACCTACCATTCCACCCCATACTGGCTTCCTTTCACCTCTGCTCAGTACAGCAAAATGGTGGAAGAACTGTTATTGTCCATCTTACCTGGTCTCTGACGTGCTCCATGAAGAGATATTGAAGAGATAATAGTCCTGTGCTTGCTGAAACTTGGAGAAGGATGCACATTAAAAGAAGAACAATTAGAAAAAAATTGCTGAAGAGGTAAACTGGTATCCCACTGGTGCAGACATATTTTGATTTTGGTCGGCAAATGATACAGGTATATTTTGGGTTCTTTTTCTTGTTCATATGTAAAACATGGCTCCCTTGGTAGATGTCTTGCCTCTGAGCCCTGGTAGGAGCGCAAGTTCTAGGCAGACACTCCAGTGACGTTCTCTTTCAGGTGAAACCAGACAACACAAGGTTCTTCCTGATCCTTCAAGTGAACATAAAAGGTCCCGTAGCATTATCTTGAAGAATATCAGAGAGTTACCCTTGATTTCCTGGCCAATATTTATCACTCAGCAAGCATATAAAAACAGATTTATCTAGTCATTATCACATTGCAAGTTGTGAAATCTTGCCACATTTCCCAACATGCAACAGTGACTGCACTTCCAAAATACTTCATTAGCTGCAACATACTTCAGGATGTCCTGATTTTGTGAAAGGCTATTTGTAAAAGTGAGTCTTTTACTTTGTTCACTGCATATTAGAGGAAAGACTCCCATTCAGTTCTGGACTCAGCCTCAGTTGCCCTGCTGTGTGAAGGCATTGAGTAGAATGAGCAGGAACCAGGGGGATGTCAGATGGGAAGTCAACAGTGACCTACCCACAAACTGCTCTGTCTCTCAGACATTGGGGATGTTATTGTGAAGGAGAAACTGGGCAAACCTGGAGCTAGAAGCACTGAAGTCCTTCTATTACCAGTGAGAATAAAATTTCAATAAATGAACTGCTACTGAACTGCTGAGTATTTCCAGCAATTTCTGATTTTAGTTATTTACCGACCTTCCTGCTCCACTCTAAAGTAAAGTTATTGGGGCAAATCATTATTCTATTGTCATTTCCATGCACACCCCCATAATTGGTTAACAATATTGACATAAGGAAACTGAATTAATTTCAGGAAAAGCTGATGCTGTAATGGAGTGATCTTAGGGTTGAGATTCTGAGTGGTCAAGAGACAAGATTCAATAGTATTTAAATCAGGCCCATGTTGGCTCCCAATGGAGCAAGCCCACCAATCCCTTTCCTTTGTCTTTTTTTCCCTCCATCTCATAGACTTTATCCCAAACTATCTCGTAATTATTTTTGCACAGTACGTTAAGTACCAGTTAAAACTTTGCTTATTTTATACACTGTTATTTTGGGTAGGAAATACTAAAATAAAAGGTGTGTTTGATTCTTGGAAATACCAATGCACCAACTGAGCAGCTTCAGTTAGATTTTGATTTCTTGGATGAATTGTCATTATGCACTGTTTGTCACAGTAAGAATCAAAAGGGAGGCTAGATATTAAATTGACCTGCCTCTGGTGGCTGGGTAGGAATCCCCTGGTTTTCTGCCAGTTGACTCTCATTGTCTGAGTTGAGTGAGGTTCATAATTTCTCCTTGGTGTATCCACAGAGCAGCATGATGGGGATTTAAAGAGGTGCTGTTGTCCACACAAGCTGATCTCCAGCTTCCTATGTGATGCTCTCACAAAACTTCCAAAAGATCTACATATTAAACAAAGCAATTATAGGGAAAGAACGAAAATGTTTGTAAACAAATAAAACCATTAGTAAAAGTTCAGAGCTAGTTCTCACTGCCAATGGCACACAAAGTGGTTGCCTTCACACTTGTTTCTGTTAAACTGAACCAAAACTGTTTTGGACAAATTTGAGATTATTTGGCATGAAACTGAAGCCTTCACTGAGTGATTAAAACCTCTGCAGATTATCAGTTGGCTTCATTCTCTTTTCTTGTAGATTTGCGGTTGGCACACAGGAACTTGTGTGGTGGGTCCTTGAGACTCATTCCACATGTTCTCTCTGCAATAAGAGTGCTGAGATCTCTGGGTTTGGGATTCATTAACTCCCTTCAGTGAATAAAATCATACTTTTACAGTTCCTTGGCTGACACAGTGCCTGGGTACTATTTTGGCAGCTTTACCAAACAGTGGCAGTGTGATGAAAGAGTCACACTGAGAATTCTGCAGGGAGATGTTGAGTACTTGCATTGTTACATTACTGTAATGGTTATGCTGCAAATGTGCTTCACTGAATGATATTATTGGGAAATTGCTGAAGCAAATGTAAAATGCTGGAGGCTGCCTCTGAAGTCTTTCCATTCCAATGGATGGCATGCCCACTTGTTCACTTCATAAGGATTAAGGGGAGGATTTTAAGCTTAAAATTCCTTAAAATACCATAAGATCATAAGATATAGGAACAGAATTAGGCCATTCGGCCCATCGAGTCTGCTCCACCATTCAATCAGGGCTTTTTTTTCAACCCCATTCTCTTGCCTTCTCCCCATAACCCTTAACGCCCTTACGAATCAAGAACCTATCAATCTCTGCTTTAAATACGTTCAATGACTTGGCCTCCACAGCCCTCTGTGCCAATGAATTCCACAGACTGAACACCCTCTGGCTGAAGAAATTTATCTGCATCTCAGTTTTAAAGGGGCATTCCTTTGTTCTGAGGCTGTGCCCTCGGATTCTAGGTTCTCCTACTAATAGAAACATCCTCTCCACATTCACTCTATCCAGGCCTTTCAGTATTCAATAGGTTTCAATAAGATCCCCCCTCATCCTTCTGAAGAACTTTGTTGTTTCTTTAGATACTGGAAAACAGGTGGTGATTCAAAGTAAATTACTAAAGGAAGTGCATAGAATAAGAGGTAGTGCACTTGCTGTGGCCTACTTCCAGACAGACAAGTTAGTTCTATACTGAAATATTTTTAGCATAGAACAACTGATCACTTTCTACAATTTTTAAATAATCTACACATTGTGCCCTTTCTTTAATCGTGAAAAAAATGGAAACAAACAAACCCAAACAATCCACGCTCCATGTGCTTTACTATGAAACTTCGGCCAAACAACTGTATGTTCCTGATCTAGTACTAACTGACAGCAATTCTCCAAGGGCTTATTGTTGAGCTGTGGTGTTCTCACTCTGCAGGGGTAGTATCCAAACTCTGGTATCTTCACATCGACTTCTGTCAATCAGCCTTTTCCATGGTCTGCCTGGTGGCACCTGTTCTTCCGATCCAGAATATTATTCTCCATCATGACCCCATATGATCTGGGTGTGGGTGTCTAGTCAGCACTGGTGGGGGCTTCACCCTCACTGTAACTCTTGTTCTTAGTGGGGGCCAATCCCTGGCACTTCTGCTGTAGTGATCTGTTTGCCTTTTGTTGGGCACCTTCAGTTGTCTTCCTACTTTTTTTGGACTTATGTTTGGAGCAGCCTTTCTGTTGTTGTGAGTAGAGCTCCAATTTATCCACTCACATCTCTGCACAGAGATGCTCGTCATCCCGTGGGCTGGGGAATTGTCGAAGGCCAGGATGTTCAGGCAGGGGTCTCTCTGATGACTGAGCCTTCTTCAGCAGTTCATTGTCCAGCTGCCCTTCCAGTTCAGTGTGGAAAGTGAGGAGAAGCTGTCCGATAATCAAAATGCCAGTCCTTACAGAACCTCACAAAGTTGTCGGCTGGGAACTGTGGCCCACTACCTGTGATCAGCACCCCTGGGGTTCTGATCTGGCAAAATGTCCTCTGTTTTCCAATGACTATTGATTAATTGGTATTCCGAAGCCCACATCCCTTAAGTGAATATTAAAATAATTCTCTGCCTTCCAGGAATTTGAAAAATAATCTTTTGTCACCAGATATTTTAGCATCAGGTTGAAACAGCTCTGAGCTGAACTTTGATTCATGGTCTATACAGGATTGATGAGGATGAAGTGTTTCCTTTGATTGTTTCCTTTCTGGAAGTCTGCACATGGTCCCTGATCTGCTTATTTATCCCTGACCTCTCTGGGATGTGAGGAGTGATCCCATTTCATCATGTCGTACCTGAGGAACATTGGCCTCTAAAAGTCTGATCACCTTGAATGCCCAGTTCATCTCTCATGTGGGCAGACGACAGGTTTAACTTCCAGCTCTAGCCCTTTCCTTCCTGACTGAATGCCTGTTTCAGGCTCTGCATTGTCTCATCTTATCCAACAGCCTCCTCACCATCAGTGGCGGAAGGCTTAGTATTTGTTTTGCCATGTTGATCGTCTCAATATCCTCAACATCTCTTGTGTTCATGGGGTAGGCTCAGCTGAGCACACTGGCTACTTACATGTCTTTTCCTGATCGGGACCGGATCTCTCTGCTGTTTGCCCTCACAATTATTGTCTGGAACCTTTTGGGCAAGGCATAACAACAATGATCTCCAGTGGCTTGTGATCGCTCTGCATTTATGGAATTCTTCTGTAAGTGTATTAAAGAAACTTAATTAGTCCAAGTAACTCAATGAGTAGTTCCTTCTCTATTGGTGCATAACACATCTCTGTATCTGCCAGCAGTCTGTATGTGTATGCTATTGTTTAACCCTCCTGCAAGACAAGAGAAGGAAACACTCAACGGGTCAGGCAGCATCTGTGGAGAGAGAAAGAATTAACATTTCTGGTTAATAACCCTTTGTTTGCTTTATGAAACTATACAATTAATTCAGAGTTCCAGTGTCTGACATTTTTTTGGTTTCCTCATGTAAGACTGTTGCTCCAAAAACCTTATCTGAGCCGAGCCTGTAGCGTCAGTGTTAAAAAAAAATCAAAGGTTTCCTCCTGTTCCTGGTTGTGAGTAAAATACTGGCAACGATGCATCAGGCTGGTTGCAATGTGCATGTAACTCATCTCAAGCATTCTCCAAGGACTCATTTGAGTGCTTTATTTATGGTGCAGTACAATTCTTTCCTTTTGTGCCAATGCGATACAATAACATCTTAACTTTCATCTGTTCTTGTTTATCTGCCTTAGCGAATCAGAATATAATATAAAATTATTTCTCCATTCCTTAGAAATTCAGAAACTCAGGCATTTCTATTTGCTTCATCATGCACTGTCTCAGTTGAATTACAGAGCTCTCTGTCTCCCTATGCTTGTTCATGTGTTGTCTCATTTGGGACAGATCACTCCTGGGGTTCAGTTTTCACATTCAGGCACAGTCTAGATTGCATAGTTTCTCTAACCAGCACTTCTGATACCATATCTCATATCATCCCTAAGATATTGTAGAATAGACTGTTAGTCAAATTAGCAACAAGTGTTACCACAAAATTAACACAAGGAAGGCGTGCCAGTGTCTTTACCTCCTTAGAAGGTTAAGGAGGTTCAGCATGTCACTGAACATTCTAACAAACTTCTGCAGACCTATTGTAGAAAGTATTCTTACTGGTTGCATCGTGGTCTGGTACGGCAATTCAAATGTGCAGGAATGTAGGCTGCAGAGAGCAGTGGACTCAGCCCAATACATCATGGGCACATCCCTCCCCACCATTGGTAGTACCTATGTGAGGCGTTGCCTCAAGAAGGCAACATCTATCATCAAAGATCCCCACCATCTGGGCCATGCCATCTTCTCGCAGGAGGTACAGAAACCTGAAGTTCCAGATCTCTAGGTTCAAGAACAGCTACTTCCCTTTAACCATTTGGTTCTTGAACCAACTGACACAACCGTAATCACTATCTCAGTATAGCAACACCCTGACCATTTAGATTACTTTACACTAAAACTGACTTTTTTTTTTGTTTTTAAGTATGTTCTTTCTTGTAAAAATTGTGTATAATTTATGTTTTTCTTGTGAATACTGCTTATCTGATGCTGTGTGCCTGTGATGCTACTGCTAGTAAGTTCTTCATTGCACCTGTGCACACATGTACTTGTGCATGTGACAATAAACTCCACTTTGATCTTGTTGAATAAAAGAGGTTACAATGAGGGACAGCATCCTCACCATAGCTTACTTCCAGACCGAACCTTAGTTCTCCAATGAAACATTGAAACAACACAGAGAACAGTTGAGTACATGCTACAATCTGCAAAGGGACACATATCCAGTATTAAACACATAACATATGTTGTAGGTTTGTGTGTGCATGGGAAGGGGGGGGGGGGTAAATCTGCAGAAGGAGTCAGTGGGTATGAAATACGAATCAAATCTGTCTGTCAGATCTAACCCCAGCATTCAGGCAACTACTGGGGAATCCTCCTGGAAGAGCCAGGTTGGTAATTCATGCATATTTAGCCACTCATTTTACACCATATTAACTGCTTAACCCGGGGGGTTTCCTGAATATGATTCACCAGAGTGGGGACTGAGGAGCTGTCAGTTCAAGCTCACAATAAAAACTGCAGCTTCACTGCTGTTCTGTGGAGGAACTTTGTGTAAGATTTATTCCCGCAGGAGTTCTGTTGGCTCATTCCTTAGCAAATTCAGAGTAATGTCTGAAAGGGTTAGTGCTGACCTTGTTGTTTAGTGTTCATACTTCTAGACTTGCCTACTTACCTTCTGCAGCCAGTAGTTCCACTGAGACTTGAAGGAGCTCAAGCAACAACAGCTCCCACACAAATCCCATATCCATTAATTCCCTTAATATCGAAAAAACCTCTGTCTGAATATACTCAGCGAATGAAGCTCTTTGGCAGAGAATTTCAAAATTCACTGCCCTGGATGGAGAAGTTTCTTTCATCTCAATCCCAAATGACCAACCCCATATTTTGAAATTGTTTGCCCAGTTCTAGACACCACACCCAAGCGAAACATCATCCCTGCATCAACCCCGTCAGGCACAGTAAGACTTCTATATGTTTCAATTAGATCAATTTTCACTCTTATAAACTCGAGAGTATATGGTCCAGTCTACTCATGTGACAAAGTTGCCACCCAGGAATTAATCTGCTGAAGATCCTTCTTCGGTGGGGAGACCAGGCTTCAGCATAATATCTTGGTACAGTCTCACCAGGCCCTATATAATTGCAGTGAGACGTTTTCACTTTTGTACTTATATCCTCTTATAATAAAGGGCGACTACCACTGGCTTTCTAATTGCTTGTTGTGCCTGCATGCTAACTCTCAGTCATTCATTTACTAGGAAATACCAGGTCTTTCTGAACACAGACACCTTTCAGTCCCATTCTACTTAAAAAATAATTTGCCTTTCTAGTTTTTCTCTACCAAAGCTCACATCTGTCCACATTACGTTCCAGCTACCTTGTCCTTGCCCATTCACTTAGCCTGTCTATGACCTTGAAGGAACTTTGGGTTCTCCTCACAGCCCAAACTGTCATCCAGATTTGTGTTATCAGCAAAATCAGACACATTACACTTGGTCTGCTCATTCATATCATTGACGTAGACTGCAAACAGCTGGGGTCCCAGCACCCATTCCTGACATATCCGCGGTGAGAGTCTCCAAAACTGAAATTGACTCATTTATTCCTACTCTCTGTTTTCTGTCTCGAATCAATCCTCATTCCACGCCAGTACATTACCTCCAATACCTTGTGCTCAAATAATCTCCTGTGTTGCACCTTATTGAAGGTCTTTGTAAAGTCCAGATGCACAACATTTACTGCTTCCTCCTTATCTATTCAACCTCAAAAAATGCTAACAGATGTTTCTAAAGTGATTCTACTTTCTTCATTCCATGTTGGCTCTGTTGAGTCTTATTATTATTTAATAAGTGCACCATTACCACTTCCTTAACAAAAGTTCCTATCATTTTCCCTACCACTGATGTCAGGCTAACCCGCTGTAGTACTTTATTTCCCTCCTTTTTTAAACATTTTGGTAACATTTTCTACTTTCCAATCTGTGGAATGTTCTAGAATCTACGGAATTTTGGAAGATGACAACCAGCGCATCTATTATCACAATCACCACCTTTATCAAAACCTTGGGACACTGGTCACTTATTAGCTTCCAGTCCCTTAAATTGTCTAATAATGCTTTTTTACATATGCTAGTTTCTTTCAGATCTTCGTTCACCTTAGACCTGTTGCTTCCATTATTTCCAGTGAAACAGACACATAATACTTGCAGTAAAACTTACATCGGGATGCAGGTGACAGCTGCGATATTCACCTTCCCTGGTCTACTGTGGAGGCCATTATAGTGTTTGCAGCATAGAATCCATGAGCAGGGGCCACTCCTCTGCTGTTGACTTTTGTAGCCATCTCCAGCCTCTTCTTGGTACTTGCTGAAGACTCTTTCCTCCCTACTGTGGAAGATGATGGGGTCACATGCAAGACACCAGCATGAATTTAGCAAAACATCCAGGGGCAACATTGGCGCATCCTTGATCCATTTTGGTCTCATCCTTCACAGTCTGGGCTCCTTCAAGTGTAATGCTTCAATGTGACTCTAAATACCTGAGCTGAAACTTACACTCCATCGCTGTGTCCATTTCTCAAGCCTCAAATTGAGTTTATTGTCATGTGCACAAGTGCGGTGAGGTACAGGTACAATGAAAAACTTGCCTGCAGCAGCGTTTGGCCAGTTGGTGAAAGAACCATGTTAAAGGGGCATCTATATTAAATCTGCAGTGGCATAAAATTCCAGTCTTCCAGCCATGAGGGCACTCCCACACACCCACACCCCCTAGATCCCCATGCACCAGGAATTGCCCTCTGAGACTGACTGAATGAGATGTCAGATTGAGATTGGGAGATATTTATTATGTGAGGTTTTCAAACAGCATAGAGCCAAGGTTGGAAAGTGGAGCTGACATACCATCCAGCTAAGGAGTTACATGGTCTTTTCCTGTTTCAGCATTGCTATCAATCAAAGTCACCTATCCGATTGCCGTAAAGGGTGCATTTTCCAATGGAGCAATCCTGGCATGAAGCCTTGCCCACATGCAGCGCAACGTGTTTCTGTTCATTAACATTGGAAAAAAAGCATCAATCTCAGTCCAGTCCCTAGTGTACATGGACCACGGCACAAAACTGACAATCTCTTTCTAAAACCACAAAATGAAGAGTGAAAGAGCTGGAAAATTTGTCACACTGTTGCGTTGTGCACTGGGAGAGGTTTGGGAGAATGTGTGGTTGGGTTGGTACAGGAAGTTCTTTCCTAGGTTAAGGCTGAGTTTTATTCCAATGTAGTATATACAGAGTTTCATCCTCTTTTAATCTAGTTGGTGTCCATCTGTGGAGTCAAGAGTTAAAAGAGGTCATTGCATTTAGATGGTACCTTTCACAACTTTAAGATGTACCAAAGAACCTAATAGCATTTTTGAAGTCACTGGTGAAATGTATAAACTGAACGTTCTTTTTCAGTCATTCAGCTTTCAGGATGTGGGCATCAATTTCAGGGCTGGCATTTATTACCCCTCCGTAACTCTCCCTGAGGAAGTGGTGGTGAGCCGCCTTCTTGAACCGCTGCAGTCCTTGCGGTGAGAGTACTCCCACAGGGCTGCTGAGTGGGGAGTTCCAGGGTTTAGACCCAGCAACAATAACCAGAGATACATTCACAAATCAAGTTGGTGAAGAGGGGAACTTGTAGAGGTGCTGTTGTTGACTTGCACCTGATGCCCTTGTCCTTCTTGGTGGTAGAAGTTGTGGGTCTGGGAACTGCTGCTGGTGTAGGTTGGTGAGTAACTGCAGTGCATTCTGTGAACATTGTGCAGCAGTGGTGAAGTGAATGAATATTTAGGTTGGTGGATGGGGTGCTAATCAAGCTGGCTGCTTTGCCCTCGATGATGACAGGCTTTTTGAGAGCTGCCGGACCTGCACTCATACAGGCGAGTGGAGAGTATTCCATCACGCTTCTGACTTTTACATTGTAGATAATATAAAGACTTCATCGTGCCAGGAGGTGAGTCACTTACTATGGTAGGTGCAGCCCCTGACCATACAGGAGCCTGAAGACCCACACTCAACAATTCAGGAACAGTTTCTTCCCCTCCGCCATCAGATTTCTGAATGGTCCACGAACCCATGAACACTACTTCATTATTCCTTCTTTTTGCACTATTTATTTATTGAAAATCAAGGGTAGGTGATTTGACTCTCTCTTGTTGGAAGTGGTCATTGCCTGGCATTCCTGTGGCTGAACATTGACTGACACCTATCAGCACATGCATTCAAACCAGACCAATGAGGGCTAATTTCAAGTGCCTATGTTTCTCGCCTCAAAGAGGTGAGTAGATATTGGTTGGTGTCATTTTCAGACTGTCCTGTTGGCTGCTCAAAACAGAGGCTGGGCGAGATCTGACACATATTTTCATGCCTTCTAAATTGAAGCAGTGGTCATCACTGAAAGGAATATTTTTAAAAGCTAAAACTGGTGATGTGGAGCAAGGAGGATCCATAATGTTCTACTTAATTCTGAAGTAGACTGCCCTTTCTCTGCAAGGATGCTCCACCTAGTTCTTCCTGTGACTTAGTTTTAATCACCACCAGTGGGGCTAGTGGTCCGTTAGTCAAATCTTTAGCTGCCCATTGGGCTGAGTTGATTGAATGCCTGTCAGTAGGCTCCTGAAACAGATACTCTTTTCTGAGCTCTGTTGTGGGAGGAGATTACCAGGAAGATAGAGAAATAGATTCAAGGATGTGCAATAAGCTTCCTTGAAGAAGTGTGACATCCCCATTCCTGGGGAACCTCTGGCCCATGATCACTCAAAGTGGAGAAAGAACCAGGATGGTATTAAGACCAGAAGCACACAAAAAACCTTCACAAGTGGTAGAAGGACTGCACCACCTCACAAACTACCCACTTGGTTGCCCCGTCTGTCACCTTCTGGCCCATTTGGTGAAGAGTCTGCAGTTTACACATTGGATTCATCGGTCACCTCAGAATCTCCAAGAACAAAGCATTTCAGCCTCGATCTCAGGGACTGCCTTAGAGGCTTAGAGTTAAGATACACAGAGGGTAAAGTTGAACATTTGTTAACAGAGAAAGAAGGAACTGCTGCTTTTTTGCAGGATCAGGAATTAACTGCAACAAAGAAAAGTAAAATTGATCAGGAAAAGGGATGTGATGGTGGTGAAAGGGGGTGGGGGGTGCAGAATGAGGATACAGCGTTAGGTGGGGGGGAGAAAGAGCAGTAATAAAATCACTGTTGGAACAGTATGATGAAGGGTCAGTAAGTAGTGGAGACCGTATGTGTGAAATTCAAAAATAGAACATGATTTTAAATTGTACTTGCGCTCTGCAGCTGTGATGTGACAGAATGTACAAATGCAGAGATTAGACAAACATATAGTAAAAGCAGAAGGGTATTAAAGATGGAGTTAAACTTTCATGTGGATTGGATAAGCAGATACATGAATGATAATAAGGTTCTTGAGGGCATTCAGGATATTCTTCTGCAACCCTGAAACAAACAAGGGTTAAAACAAGATTATAATCAGCAATGATCAGTTAACTAGATTAAGTTGACTGCCTAACATCACCTGAGCATCTATCCAAAAGTTATTCCAATATGATTGTGTCCATTGCTGCATTTGAATGGAAGAACCATGAAACAAAGATTCTGGATTTAGATAAGGCTGTGAGGCTGAGATTATCAATAATAAACAAGACAAATCTGTTGATGGGTAAAATGACATAGGATCAGTGGGAAATGTTCATTAAAGCGTGTGATACAAAACAACTTAACTTTTTAATGGGGAAGAGAAAAGGGACCACATGGAACTAACAAAAACAATGTAAAATCTACCACAGATTGTTATGAATGGGAGAGATGCAAATGCCAACAAAAGAGACAGATCAGATATGTAAAGTGACAGAAAGAAATTTACAAGAGATGTCAAAATTAACAAAAACTATTTCTATAATTATATCAGAGAAAAGGTGGTCCGAGAAATGTGGGACCTCTGAAAACTGTTGATGAAAGGAAGGGCAGGAATTTTGTCTGGCATCAGATGAACAACCTACCACATGGAACGTTTGATCTGGTTTATAATTCAGGAAGAGGATGGCAAACCTCATGGAATCAAAGGCAAATAATGAGCTAGTTTAGAAAATTGGCTGAGTGGCAGGAGGCAGTATGGATGATTGTTGGGTGCTCTAATTGGTAGGATGTGGTTAGTAGTACCTTGTAAGGATATGAGATAGAAAGCTATATCTCCTCAGTTACCAATGACATTATGATAGGCTGTATTGTAAATGTTGTAGAGAGCAGTATAATGTTGTAGAGAGAAGAATGAGAGGAGATCTTATAGAGACGTATAAAATTATGAAAGGGATAGATAAGATGGAGGCAGCAAGGTTGTTTCCGCTGCTAGGTGAGACTAGAACCGGGGGACATAGCCTCAAGATTCAGGGGAATAGAGTTAGGACGGAGATGAGGAGAAACAGCTTTTCCCAGAGAGTAGTGAATCTGTGGAATTCTCTGCCCAGGGAAGCAGTAGAGGCTACCTCATTAAATATATTTAAGACACAGTTAGATTTTTGCATAGTAGGGGAATTAAGGGTAATGGGGAAAAGGCAGGTAGGTGGACCTGAGTCCATGGCCAGATCAGCCATGATCTTATTGAATGACGGAGCAGGTTCGACGGGCCAGATGGCCTCCTCCTGCCCCTATTTCTTATGTTCTTATAAACTGACAATGAGATTAATAATAGGTTAAAAAGAATTGCCAAAAATGTAACAAATTGATTTCAATGAAGGAAAATGTGAAGTCATCCAACTTGGACAAGAAAAGGATAGAACAAAATACTTTCTAAATGGTGAAAAACTAGAAGTAGTGGAGAGCCGAAGAAAACCATGTAGATTGATCATTAAAGGACACGGACAGGAAATAATCAGAACAGACTAACTGAATGATGCCAAAGATATCCACTGAGCTAGAATACAAATTATGCTACAGCCCTGTTTAAATCACACTGAGATTACAGTGAGCAGCTGTATGCTGATGGACTGTGTGGGGAATGTAGGACTGAGACAGAGTCTAAACATTGAGGCAGGGTTTTCAAGAGTGAGTTTAGGAGTAGGAATGGACAAGAATAGTTCTGCAAATTTCAGTTGATGAAAGGCCAATTGTTAATTTTAAGTCTGAGGTAGATTATTATTAACCGAAGGAACGGGAAGATATAGGTACATATTGTTTAATCCACTGCCATTCTCTTCCTGGAATACCCACTTTCAGTATGTCCTGCATGTTTCTATGTTACTTCCATTTATCTCTTTTCCCTTGTTCAACTACATTATTTTCTATTTCCTTTCATTTCTTTGATCGGACATCTATCAAAACCCCTCACTCCCACTTCACTGTTGGAAAATTGTTCTCCATTTTCACCTTCTCTAGCTTTCCGTTACCCTGAACTTTCATCCTTTTATCATTTAATCGCTACTGCCTTCTATCCTATCACAGACCTTTCACTTTGTTCTCCTATCCGTTCCCTACCCTTTTCTGCAACTTCCAACCTCTCTATATTTCATTATTCCAACTTTTGAGGAATAGTCTTTAATCTGAATGTTAACTTTGTTTCTCTGATATTTTTGTATACACTTATGTGAATGCCATGTTGTAGTATGAAGGTGACAGTGACAACACTACTGACCCCCATGGTTGGATGATAACATTGCCTATTAGGTTGGAAGCTACACCACTGTCAATCAAGGTTTGGCTCCACCCCACTAGGTAAACACCTTTGTCTTTCTGGACCACTCGGATTGGTCTGTGCGAGCACCTTTGTTCCTGGGCACATGTACTATCGGCCCGTTTAAAACACCTTTGTCCTTGCTGGGCTACCCAGCCCCCCAGCAGCATAAAAGTGCTGCATGTTTGGTTTTCTCTCTCTTTTTACTGTCTCCGAGGATGTTGAGGTAAGCTGTGCACTACTTCAGTGCAGTTAGTTAAGGACTCCCGAGACCAAAGGGCCAACGTTTGTCCGGAATCAGGGTGTCCAAACATTGTACTGTTTATTCCTTGATCATTTGTACCCAGTTATTGTGTATGAGTGTGTGTGTGTGTGTGTGTGTATGTGTGTGTGTATGTGTGTGTGTGTGTGCGTGTGTGTGCACCTCACCCTCTGTTGTGATTTCCCTCCACATTCGTGATCTCCTGCTTGAGAGTGTGTGATGTGCATCTGTTCCCATTCATTCTGTCCCCGCGTTTGTCTTTGTTAGTAAACCATTTTTAAATTACAAAGACTGTGTGTCCAGACCATTATCTTTAAGATACCAAAAGAACCTTTCTCACAACATTTTTATGTGAATGCCATGTGGTCTTGGGACATAGCGTTGCCAGCAAGTGTATATAAATATATGTATTCACCATTAGTAGAGAGTTCCTTGCTGTTAGAACAGAATAAATACATTGTTTGAAGCTCCTGTGACTTGTAACTCCTATTGTAAGTGAAACCTATTAGAATCCTAGCAGTAGCTGAGGTAGATCTTTGCTTTTATTACAATGACTCTCTCCATCCATGCTGCCTGATCTTTTTAGTATTTCCAGCACTTCATATTTCCCTTTGTATGGTTGGTATATCCAGTTAGGCTAGAGGTAGGTAGTGACCTTAAAGTACACAACTACAGATGTGGACACCTGAAATAAAAACTGAGCATGTTGGAAATAATCAGCCGATCGGATAGCACCTGTGGAGAGGGAAACAGAGCGAACATTTCAGGGCAACAAAGTAGCTACAAGTTCTAATGAAAGTGGCCCATGATCTCCCTGAATAACGTAAGACCCAAGGAAGGGCAGATCCTCCTGCTCCAACATTCCTTTGTCAATGGAAAGTACATTCATCACAACTGGCATCTCAAGCAATAAAATCAGAAGAAAGAAGCTTGCAGAAGCAGTTGAAACACAGGTCAGCCATGATCTAATTAAATGGCAGAAAAACATTTGGAGCTGAACAAATGCTCTTGTACCTCAGTAAAGATAATAAAAGGACCAAAACGAGACTCACTTCCTCCAACAGACCTTGCCCCCCTCATATAAAGATAACATTAGAGTCTTACTGTTCAACTGCACTGTTAATAGCTTGTTGACTTGCACTGGATTGAGTTCCTAAGCCAACGCATTGCTCTCATTAAATCAGGCATTTGGTTTCGACTCTCTGTCTAATTATGGTCATTGTTTTTCAGCAAAAGAATGTGCAGTATGAGTCTAACGTTGGTCTTCAGTGAGGGCTATCATGGTCCAAAGTCAATTTCTGAATTAAAGTTAGTGTTTTTAACTTTAGCAGTTTTGGTTTCTCACCTACCCGCGGGCCTCTTGCGGTGCAGTGTTCAGATAGTGAATGAATGTTTTAAGTAAAATCTAACGGGAACTATTTCCAATCTGATTATATTGCTTCCGATCTGGCAGATGCCATTGTTATGCTTAGCTTATAGCAAAACATAGGAGAAATAAAAAAAATGGAAAGGATGTGTTTTCGCTTCGGAAGGACTTAATGGGGAAGAAATCTGCCACTAGATCCACCATGAAATTCGAAACAGATTTTAACCCCACAATTATTCCAAGGTAGAATGTTTTCAAAAAACATTCCAAAGGAAAGTATTTGTAGGATGATCGAAAACTACAAATCAGAAGGAAAAAGAGTTTTTTTCATCATCTGTTATCTCGAGGACTGTGTGATTGAGGACGTAGTGCTTTGAATGAGGAGTTAATCCAATAGGTTAGATAAATCTAGGCCTGATCTGAATAATAAAGAAATTACTTGCCCTTCACCTTCTAATCCACACTGCTGCAGATCAAGTCACAGAATTATCGAGAATTTATGTCACAGAAGGAGGCGATTTGGCCCATTGTATCCATGCTGGTTGTAAAAGAGTTACCCAACTAAGCCCACTCTCTAGCACTTGGACACAGAGCCCCAGAAGTCATAGCTCTTCAAGTGCACATCCAGGTACAGTCTAAATGTGATGAGGGTTTCTGCTTATACCATCCTTTCAGGCAGTGAGTGGGTTCCAGATCCCTACCATCTTCTGAGTATAAAACGGTTCCTCATTTACCCTCAAATCCTTCTACCAATTTTTAAAAATCTATGTCCCTTGATTTTGACCCCTTAGCCAAGTGTAGTAGGTCCTTTTTATTTAACATGCCTAGGCCCCACATAATTTTATATACCTTGATTAAGGGTCCTTTCAGCCTAACAAACAGTTCCAGTATAACCTCCCTGCTCTTACAATCAATGTCTCGATTAGTAATGGAAAGCAGCCTGTGTGCCTTTGTAGCTTCCTTATACAACCATGCTGCTACCCTTAAGGACGAGTGGACACGTTCCAAGGACTTCCTGTTCCTCCACTTTTCCAACATTCTCCACTCGCCTGCCTTGGTTCACTAGCCCGAATGCAGAACATGAAAATGTACAGACTCAGCTGTTGTGAGGTTTGTAAAATCCCAGTTTCCTGAAGATTCACTATCTGATTGTAGTCAATGTCACTGAAGTGATAACTTAATAATTCAATTTTTTTCAAAAACTGACATAATTAGTCCACTCTCAGTCCTTTGCAATGTTATGAAATATTGATCAGCAGTGCTATGGATAAGCTACTCACCGATGCCCGGTTAGAGTTCTGACCTCATCAGAAGCTTGGTTAAAATGTGGACCAAAGAATTGAATATCAGAAGTGAGCAGAGAGTGACTGCTTGTGCTATCAAGGCAGCATTTGAGCGAGTGTGGTTAAACTAAAGTCAATGGGCATTAAGGAGAAAATACTACAAAGCAGGTCAAGGATAACGTTAAATCGAAAAGTAGGGCAATGTAGCAAGGGCTAATGGTAGACCAGAGAACTGGCAAACTTTCTGGAACCAGCAACGAAAGAATAAAATGCTCATAAGAATGGAGAATAATGATTTTTAGAGAAAACCTGCCCGTAATATCAAAACAAACACTCTTAAGTTTCCATGGATATGTAAAAAGGCAGAGGGTGGCTAATGTTAGTGTGGGACGTCTAGAGGAATCAAGAAACAAGGAACCAAGTTTTTGCATTGGTCTTCACCGTGGAGGACACTGCAAATATTCTTCTGATAATAGATAGGCTAATTTCAGGTAGCATGGAAGAAGTTGTAAAAGTCCCAGTCATGAGGGACAAAACTCATGGGACTAAAGGCAGACAAGTTGCCAGATCCTGATGGTCTGCACCCAAGAGTTGTAAAGGAAGTGGCTACAGAGAAAGTGGACGCATTGGTTGATGTTTTTCAAAACCCGCTGAATTCCAGGAGAGTATCAGTGGATTGGAAAATAGTATCTCTCTCTTGTTCAAGAAATGAGGAAGACAAAAGGTGGGAAATAAAGGATTGTGAGTTTAACATCTAGATGCTAGAGTCTATAATCAAGAAGGAAATAGCTGACAAACCAAGACAATATGTTTTCACGAAAGGCAATAATGTTTGACAAATTTACTTGAGTTCTTTGAGGAGCAGAGTAAGTAGAGTGGAATCTACTGATGTGGTACATTTGGACTTTCAAAAGACATTTGCAAGGTGCTACATAAAAGGCTGGTACATAAGTTAAGAACTAATAGTAATGGAGGAGACGTGTTAGTATGGATTGAAAATAGAAAACAGTGAGTTGGAATAAATGTTTTTTTTTCAAGTTGGAATGATGTAAACTGGTGGCAGTTCTTGGCTCTCAATTATTTACTGTTTATATTAATAACCTGGAGGAGGGAACAAAATGTAAGGTTTCCAACTTTGCCAATGATACAAAAATAGATGGAAGGGCAAATTATGATGAGGATATTTTGACTGCAGCAGGATATAAATAGACTGAGTGAATGGGCAAAAACTTGGCAAATGCAGTTTAATGCGGGAAAGTGTGAGGTTATGTACTTTGTAAGAGGAATCAAAAGACAGATTGTTATCTAAATGGAAAGAGACTGCAAATATGTGAAGTTCAGAGGGATCGAGGTATTCTAGTGCATGAATCACAAAAAGTTAGCTGGCAGACCCAACATGTAGTTAAGAGGGCAAATGGAATATTGGTCTTTATTGCAAAGGGGTTGGAGTTTAGAAATAGGAAAGTTTTGTTACAGATGTACGGGGTATTGGTGAGGCCATTCCTGGAATACTGTGCACAGTTTTGGTCCCCTTAGCTAAGAAATGATATAGTAGCATTGGACGTAGTCCAAGGTAGAGTCACTAGGCTAATTCAAGGGAGGTTAAACAGACTGGGTCTGTATTCTTTGGTTTAGAAGAATGAGGGGTGATCTCAGTGAAACACATAAGGTCCTAAAGGGGTCCTTGACAGGATAGAGGTTGAGATGTTTTCACTAGTGGGAGAGTCTTGAACAAGGGCCCATAGTTATAAAATAAGAGGGCAGTCATTTGAAACTGATGGCCATAGAAAGTTCTTACAGAGGGTAATGAATTTCTGGAGTTGTGAAGACTAGCGCATTAGAAGAAGTTTAAGTGGAGGAAGATACATTTTTGAAAGATCGGGGGGTTGAGGAGGAGTTGAGACCTGGGGTAGATCAGCTATGGTCATATTGAATGGTGGAGCAGGCCTGGTGCCTACTCCTGCTCCTATTTTCTTGTCCTCTTGTGTGTTCAATAGTTGAAGTCATATCTTGCAAACAGGTGGTTGGAGGTCAAACATCCCAGCCTCAGGATATCAGTGCAGGTGCTTCACAGGGCAGTCTCCTTGGCCCAACCACCTTCAGCTGCTCTCCCTAGGGAAGGGAACATTCGGCTTGATCACTGCTGTCCTTTCATTTTATGCATCTTTTCTGTAAGAACACTCCTTTCCTGTACCATTACCCCAGGTCTACTTGCTGCAAGGCCCTCAGACTTTGACCTGCTCTTGTAGCCACATTAGAGTCACAGAGTCATAGAGCCTGAGAGTAACACAGCACGGAAATAGGCCCTTCGGCCCAGCTCATCTATGCCGACCATGGTGCCCACCAAGCTAGTCCCATTTGCCCATGTTTAGCCCATATCCCTCTAAACCTCTCCTATCCATGTACTTATCCAAATGTTCTTTGCATGTTGTTATTACAGGGTACTAGTGAGGCCACTCCTAGAGTACTGAGCACAGTTTTCGTCCTCTTACTTAAGAAGCGATATAGTAGCATTGGAAACAGTCCAAAGTAGATTCACCTGGTTAATTCAAGGGAGGTTAAACAGATTGGGTCTGTTTTCTCTGGAGTTTAGAAGAAAGAGGGGTGATCTGAGTGAAACACATAAAGTCTCATTAATTAGATGCTAAACTCATTAGTTAAACGCATAGTTGAACACATTAATTAAATGCTTTCCCTTGTTAGGAGCTGCACTCAGAGCTGTGGTGCCTTGGATAAATGGCTCTGCACTGTTGCTGCTATTAAGTCCAATCATTTTGGTTCCTTATTTACATTACGGAATCAGTTAATTCTACTTTCTTGTAGTTTTCAGTCCCTTAGATGTCTTTATCAAAGTGTGCAGGAAATCTGTGAAAATCCTAAATTGACATTTTCTGCCAATTTTCCTCTTTGCCGGTGACCTTCCATTATAAGAGCAAAAGTGAGGATGTGCGTTGATGATTGTATAGTGTTCAATTTCATTCATAATTCCTTATTATCCAGGATAGATCACATTGATGCCATCACGAAGAAGGCACGCCAGCAGCTCTTTGTTAGGAGTTTGAGGAGATTTGGTATGTCGCCAAAGACTCTTGCAAATTTCTATAGATGTACGGCGGAGAGCATTCTGATTGGTTGCATCACCTCCTGGTATGGAGACTCCAATGCACAGGATCACAAAAGGCTGCAGGGGGTTGTAGGCTCAGCCAGCTCCATCACGGGCACAACCCTCCCCATCATCGAGGACGTCTTCAAGAGGTGATGCCTAAAGAAGGTGGCATCCATCACTAAGGACCCTCACCACCCGGGACATGCCCTCTTCTCATTACTACCATCGGGGAGGAGGTACAAGAGCCTGAAGACCCACACTCAATGATTTAGGAACAGCTTCTTCCCCTCCGCCATCAGATTTCTGAACGATCCATGAACCCATGAACACGACTTTGTTATTCCTGTTTTTGCATTATTTATTTATTTTATAATTTATAGTAATGTTATGTCTTGCACTGTACTGCTGCCGCAAAGCGACAAATTTCATAACATATAAGTCAGTGATAATAAACTTGATTCTGATTCTTTACCAAACAAAGCATCCCATGCCTGCATGCAGCAAGATCTCGACAACGTGCTACATTTACATGCTACACAACTGCTAAGCAATGAGTATTTTCAATATGTGATAGTCTAACCATCTAGCTCTGATATTGAATGTTACAGTGTTGAGTCATCCACCATGAACGTCCTGTGGGTCACCATTTACCAGAAACTCAAATGGATCAACCACATAAATACTGTGGCTCCAAGAGGCCAGGTATCCTGTACTGAGCAATTCACTTCCTGACACTTCCATCATCTACAAGGGCATGGTCAGGAGAGTTATGGGATCCTCTCCACTTGTCTGGATGTGTGCAGCTCAAAATCTCAACACCATCTCGGATAAAGGCTGTCTGCTTGGTGTTCTGGCCCACCACACTAAAGATTCATCCTCCCTACCACCCAGTGTGCAGCATCTACAATGTACACTGCAGTGGGCTACTCCGACAGCACCTTCTTAACCTCTACAACCAAGAAGGGCAAGGGTTACAGGTGCAAGGGCAAACCACCGTCTGCCCTCCAGGTTGCACACCGTCTTGATTTAGTTGATGTTCCTTTATTGTTGCTGGCTTTAAATGCTGGAACTCCCTCTCCAACAGCACTGAGGGAGGGTCTTCACCAGAGGGACTGCAGCCATTCAAGAACAAGGCTGACTACCATCTTCTTCAGGGCAGTTAGGGAGAACCAGCGACATCTAACCCTTCCTGTGGCCTTGTGCTGCTGGCCAGGTGAGTATGTGTGTTCCGTGGTTTCCTTGCTCCATAACTTGAAGTGTAAATTTGAAGAAATGTTGGCTGTAGAACTGCGAACATCTGGTGGGCAGCTGCACCAATAGACAGCCACATTTGATTTTAATGAATTTGTAGATATGCATAAAATGTCAGGACACTTGCTGCTACTTTGTGTTCAATATATCCCTTGGTCCCAGCTGTACTTAATTCAGTCTCCCCTTACAATGCAGCATGTTGTTGAATCTCAACATTAACAAGAGCATGTTTTAAAATGTGTCAGTGGTGGTTAAGAACATTGTCCAAGAGACAACTGATTTGGAGGCGACGTCCATCAATGGTAACTAGTACAAATTAGCAAAACAATATTATATTCAATGCATTATGATGTAGAAACAGTCAGCTTTGAAAATTGGTACTTGATTTTATTATAGTTAAAAATTAATTTTAAAACTAACCAATTCTGAGATGTTTGCAAATTGTTAAGGAATTATTTAGGTATTCTGGGACCTAACAGCCTAGATGTTAGCATTAATATTCTGCATTACCGGTGTCTGAAAATGTACAGATAACAGAGACACTTTATAACACAATTCGTCTACTTGTTAATGCCGGAAAATAGCCCCTGAAATACTGCAGCATGTACAACCTTCAGATCCTAAGGGGAAAGCCTGCTCCTGAGAATTGCTGCAAAATATTTGAGATGAGAAACAGTATTTCAGAAAGATGTGCCAGAATAATCCCCCCCAAACACTACATAGTGTTCCACTGACATGATTTTATATACATTATGTGTTATGACTGGCATCAGTGGTAACAGGCAAACAAATCTCCCAGATGTGGATTCTGACTTTATTTTATGCAGGAAGATGGAACTGTTAACTATAGATTTCTGTTTCTCCAACTTCTCCGAGAGTGGCTGACCTGTACTATAGGAGATATGTATGGGGGCCACATCCAATCCCTCATCCAACAGCTTATTGTGTACATCTAAGTCTTAGATAATGAAAACAAAACTGGGGACTATTTGACTGTAGAGTGCATCATATCAGAATCTGATTATCTCCAGATACAGGATATTGGACATCAACCAGGAGAGGATATTGAGGTAAATTAACCTCTGTAGGCAAGAGAAGCCAGCAAAGGTAACCCTTTCCATCCAGAGGCAAGGATAATATTCTGGAATTAAAACTAAACCACTCGTCTCAGTAATGATGACCATAAACTTACCAGATTGTTGTTAAGGCTCATTTGATTCATCTGGTCCTTTAGGGGAGGAAGTCTGCGGACTACCACTGTCTGACTCCAGAGCCACAACCATTGGTTGACTCCGGAATGGCCAAGCAACCCACAGAGACAGTCAGGTATGGGTAATAGATGCTGTCCTGCCAGCATGCCAACATCCTGAAAAATAAATAATTAAAGACTAAAAGGTTTTCTACTGGTTGAGAAAGTCTGCTGCTTTTCTCTCCCCATTCACTGGTCTTCCCATCATTGATTAACTGCAGTGAACAGAAGTAACGTTGCAATTTCATACAGCGCTTTCCATGATATCAGGGCATCCCAGCGTGTGTTCGTGCTGATGAAGTACTTCCAAAGTGAACCACGTTGTAAGGGGGAATAATATGACCAATTTATTGCAAACAACCTCTCGGAAACAATAATGTGATAAATTACCAGAAAGGGATTTTTGGTGTTGCTGAAGGGGGAATAAATATTGGCCAGTCCATCAATAGTAACTTCTGTTCTTCTTCCATGTAAGACCATGCAAGGGAGCAGACAGAAAACCCTATCCTAAGTTGTCTGAAGGCCAGTCCTCCCTCAGCACTCTCTCAAGTTGCAGCCTGCTCCCGAAGTGTGACTTGAACTTACAACCTTCTACGCAGAGGCATGAGTGCTACTTGCAGAGTCTCTGCTGCCAGGACTGTGAGTAATGTCTCTCCCTGGGTCCCTCTACTCATCATTTGCCCACAGTCACAGGGTTGAGGTTAGAATTTAAGAGCTTCGTAAGAACTGTTTGTGTCTTTGAGTGGGTGTTGTCAAGGACTTGCCAGTAACCACTGAATATCGCTCTGTGTTACTGCTCAGTCATTGCAGTGGGAATTAATCTGTCAATTAATGTGCATTTAATTAATTCAGAAATCATCTGCTTGGGGTGATATATTAGATGGGTTTTGAAGCTGTGGTCTACATTTCAGGTGGTGCTTATATTCTCACAGCCCAGCAGTTTTCCTTCAGATGTTCAGCTTGCCAACATGAATTCAACAAAGCCACGCTCCTGTCCCTGAAACCACGTATCGACTGAGAGACACAGGTCCAAACCTCAATGGCTGCTGCCTTTGTGGCAAGGTTCACTCATACCAATGCACACTCTTAATTAGCTCTCAACCATCTCAGCCGGAACAGTTTGAACTTGCTGTGGAGCCTTGGTGCGGATAATTTCAGGGGAACAGACAGCCCCCGTGTGAAATTAAACTGGCTCCATTAGAAAAACAAAATTGCAGCCAGCTTCTTCATCAAAGGAGGTGCTTTCTCTATAAACAGCATAGCTTTTGGTTTTACTAAAATATAGTTAAACAAATACCAAAGGTTGTGGAATCAAAAATATTAATCCCATTAGGTGTTTGCTGTGTCTTGGCTCATAGTAATCCTGCCTCTGGCTTAGTGGGTTAGAAGTTTACAGATACTTGAGGATAAGACTTTAGACGGATGGTTCATCACACTAATGACAGAGAGTGGAGACACCAGACGGCAGATGCTGGAATCTGGAACAACAAACAATCTGCTGGAGGAATTCATCAGGTCGAGCAGCATCTGTGGGAGGAGAGGAACTGTTGACGTTTGAGTCGAAACCTTGCCTCAGGACGAGTGGGAACTGCTGGAGGTGTTGCCTTCTGGCTGAGGTCGAACCTCTGCTTCCCCATGTGTCAGCAGAAGATTCCTTGGTACGATTTAAAAAAAAAAGAGCAAGGGTGTTGTCCTGTTCAATGTTTATCACTCACCATGGCTGAAAACAGATTACCCGGACATTGTTATTTACGGAAACTGTGTCTAGTTTAGCTCCTGTGTTTTCTGAGATGGTAACTGTATATTCAACTTGCCGTACCAGACCATGATGCAGCCAGTCAGGATACGTTCAATAGTACATCTGCAGAAGTTTGTTATAGTGTTCGATGACATGCTGAACCTCCTTAGCCTGCTAAGGAAGTAAGGACGCTGGTGTACCTTCCTTGTGATTGCATCTACGTGTTGGGCCCAGGACAGGTCATTCAATATGTTTGTGCCCGGGAATTTCAAGCTGGGTGTTGGAGGGTTGCCTGTTCTCCTGGAATTACATCCCACCTTGAGATGGTCACTGCAGCACTGTACCCCAGCGTGGGTTAACTGCTGGAGAACTACACCCTCCTGGAAGCATTCTCTGGGTTGGGTTAAGCACTGGAGGACTGCCAGTACTCATAAGTCATAGCCTGAGTCAGCGGCCTCAAGGCAGACAACAGAAAACTGGAACTGAGAACGAAGGCCGGCTTTACAAGCTTGTAGTTTAGGCATCGTCTTGCTCCTCATTCACGTGCTTTCAGATTGTGTTTGTTACTGCTTGGAGCAATTTGCATCTGGAGGCATCTCTCCAAAGTTAATGGTGATTATTTCCACTCATCAGGGAAGTCACACTGGGCACTAGGTTGCCACTTTGGTCAGAAGCAGCCTGGATCCGTCACAAGGGCCTGGACTCGGCCCCTGTTCTATATCTGTCCTTCCACACCTACCATGGACTGAACAATCCGATCCTACACTCCTGGGAGGATCCTATGAGGCAGACTGGGCTCCAAGAAACAAGTAGTTCTCATGCTTGTGTCCTGGAAAACCCTGACAGCCTGCTGCTTTCAGGAACAGTTAAAATCTGCTCAAAGACACAAAAAAATTAAAAACATCATAAATGCTAAAAAATTTAAAGTAGTATTAAAAATCTCCAAACACTCACCTGCACTTCCTTTTATGACAGGATTGGTCTTTCTCTAATCCCCTACTCCTGTACTCAATACTCAATCCATTGGCGGGGACACACCTACCTCAGAAAAGCGGCTAACATAATTGAAGACCCCTCCCAGCCCGGATATTCTCTCCCCCCCTCTCTCATCAGGCAGAAGATAAAAAAGCCTGAAAGCAGGTACAACCAGGTTCAAGGACAGCTTCTATCCCACTGTTATAAGACTATTGAATGGTCCCCTGGTATGATAAGATGGACTCTTGACTTCACAATCTACCTTGTTATGGCTTTGCACCTTATTGTCTGCCTGCACTGCACTTTCTCTTAACAGCATATTCTGCATTCTGTTATTGCTTTTCCCTTGTACCACCTTGATGTACTGATGTGGTGAAATGATCTGTATGGATGGCATGCAAAACAAAGTTCTTCACTGTGCTTCGGTACATGTGACGATATTACACCTGGATCAGTTGGATAGAGCACGGGTGGAAGTCTGAAACAAACTGAGCCACATTACGTGGCTTTATGTGGATGAGGATCTCAGCCCCAGCAATGATCCTAACCCCAAATTAATGAGAATGCAATTGAATGAAAGTTTCTGGCCTGGAGGTTGTTCAACGTTGTTTTCTGGTGAGGCGCCCCAACACAGTTTGTGAATGTCACATAAACAGCAAGAAGTTTAACTGCAAGGTTCACAGTGCAATAGCACACTGACATTGATGTGGTTGGTTTCAGTGCAACATCCCCTATCAATGAGTTCCAAGGTCCCCCTCTCCTCTAAGGCTAACGGTAGTGATATTTACATCCATTCTTCAAACAGACATACCACAATGCAAGCAACACCCTTGCAGTTATTGGGGACTGTTGCTACTGGGCGGATGCTGCAGTGATAGGAGGGGGTGGGATCGTGATCCCACGGAGTCAGACAGGACAGGCAGGAGGTACATTCTTTCTGGGAGGGAGCTATAGAGACCCTGCAGGACACTTGCTCCTGGCAGGTGGTCCCTGCAAGGACACGAGTGCAGCCTCTGAATGTCTACAATGCAGGAAATAGTTCACTCCTGCAGAACACAAACACACCAGTAAATAGGAGCAGGAGCAGGCCACTCGGTCCATCAAGCTTGCCCTGCCATTCAATATGATCACGGCTGATTTGCCCCAGGCTTCAACTCTTCTCTCTCAGGTACTCATAACCCTCAATTCCCCAGTCTTTGAAGAAGATTTTCTACCTCCTCTCTAAATACCTCCAGTGACCCAGCCTCCACAACTCTCCAGGATAGGAAACTTCAGAGCAACAAACAATCTGCTGGAGGAACTCAGCAGGTTGAGCAGCATCTGTGAGGGGGAAGGACTTGTCGACATTTCAGATCAAGACCCTGCATCAGGACTGATTGTTTGTTGCTCCACATTCCAGCATCTACAGTCTCTTGTGGCTCTGGAAAATTTCAGAGGGTCACCAACTCTGCAAGAAGAAATTCCTACACATCTCAGCTTTAAATGACTAGCCCCTTATACCTCCTCCTTCAAGTTTCTCCCACTGATGGAAACAATCTCAGCGTCTCCCCTGTCATGGCCCCCTGAGGATCTTATCGCTGAATCCTCATTGTTCTGAGCTCCAAGGAACACAGACAAAACTCCTTTTGCCGTTCATGTTAAGACGACGTCCTAATCCTAGGAATTAGCCCAGTGAGCTGCTTCTGGACCACCTTCAATGGGTCAATAAAATGTAGGTGAAGTCCTCTTTCCTGAAGTATGGAGTTGGGTGACCTCCCTCAGTGCGGCAGTGATCAGGAAGCTGTGAGCTCTCTTGGAGGTCAGCAGTAGCTGAGCAATGAAGCTGAGAGTAAACACAACCCTGGCCAGGGAGAAAGCAGGTCCAGGCCACACGTGTGGGTTTCAGGAGGTCAGGGATGTCGCTGAACACAAAGAAAGCAGTCTGAGTGTTGCTCTCTGGTGTCAAGGGAGATGGGGGAGTAGATGAATCTGAGTGGCACGGTGGCACAACTAATAGAGCCACTGACCTCAGGTGTTGTCAGTGTGGAGTTGGCATGTTCTCTCTGTGACTGTGTGGATTCCCCCCTACATCCCAAAGACATACAAGTTGGTAGGTTAATTGGCCACTGTAAATTGCTCCTAGTGTGTAGGTTAATGATAGAATCTGGGGGGGAGTTAATGAGAATGTGGGGAGAATAAAAAAATGGATTCCAGGGTAGGATTAGTGTAAATGGGTGTTTGGTGATCAGCAGGGACTCGGTGGAACCTGTTTCTGTGCTGTATTTGATGATTCCATGGTTGTTCTCTGAGTAAGATAAGATGTGTTATTTTCAGACCAGCAGTGTGGAAAAATCTCACTGCAGATGAACGTTGTGTGTTACACTCTTGTTGTTGTCAATTGGGAGAGTCTTCTGCTGGGAGAGGGTGTGAGGGTGAAGGAAAATCCTGTTGAAAACAAAGGAGCTAACTCTTGCAGCAACACTCAGAACTGCACACAAAATTGTCCCATTCCATGTGTGGCAGGGTCTCAGGTTTACCAATTCCTGTACATACCCCACAGTGAGAAGGCAGACAAGGAAAGGTCCTCTCGTCCTGTAAAACCCGTTTAGTATCACACTACTTGGCTACTGAATTTCTGGCCTCACAGAAAAACATGCATTGGCCCACTGCTGTTCAGTGGATCTAAACAGGTTCCATTCATTTTCCAGACAAGTATTTCCTTAGACTTGCTTCTAAGCAGTGCCTGAAAGATGAATGTAATGCATAAAAAAGATGCAGAAGACTCCTTTAACCTACGCTGCTGCTTTGCTCAAGTTGTGCCTAAACCTGGCTACACTGGAGAAGACATAACGATGCAATTCCCGTGCACGAGTTTGAGAGGCCTTTACTTGTAGATTTATCACAGTGATACTGATCAAGGGCAAACAGTCCTCAATGAACCTTGGCCATTCTGGTTACACAGGGGCCACTTAGGCTGGAAACTGGATTGCATAATGCTGACTTTTTAAATGCTATGTGGTGTTTTTTGCAGCAAATATGGTTAATCTCCCAGAGCCATGCATTTAGGGAAGTTCAGGCATGCATTTCTGGTCATGATGCATGTCTGACATTTAACATGCAGAGCATGCAGGGAGCCTGCTGCCCCTCGTGCAACTCTTGCTTTGCCGGAAAATCGCAGTCATGTTTTCTCATTTTGGGTAAACAGTTGGTCACTCAGCGCTCCATTTAAAGGGCCACTCACACAAGTAGCAATACTTCTGTGCTCTGGTGCAGACCACTCAGGAGCTGCCTCTTTATTCAGGAGGCTGCTTTTGTTGTTGTCACTTTAGGTGAGGTCCATGACCACTTCCCCATGGGTAGTCCAGTTGGACGTTCTGCACACTTCATGGCAAGCATTGGAGGCCAGGCTGCCAAGCTCAGGGACTCTGGCAGTCTCAGAGGAGGGAGAAAGTCTCTTGTTTTCAGACCTTATTCCCCATGGATGTTCAGGGAACCACACTCATTCCAGACACAATCCAGGCCCCTGTGTTGAATCCAGGCTGCTTCTAACCCAGCAACTGACTGAAGTGGGAATCTAGTGTCCAGTGCAACCAGCTCTCAATATCCAGAGGCTGTCTGTCTGACACAAGCTCAGGTTGTTCTTCCCATGGAGACTGCAGTTGCTATATTCCCAAATTTCCCTGCCTCCGGATCATCCTAGGTGGTGGCAGCTGATCTATTGAATGGCCACTGCCTCATGCTGAGTAGAAACACTCTACACTTTAACTGCAGTAGGCATCTCTCACAATCAACACTGAAAGCTTTAATCCTTGTCCACATTGGCACCTGTAACAAGCTTGCATAAAGTGGGCCATGAGTTCTTCACGAGACAGATCCCTCCTCTGCTGCCTACACCATGTGCACAAAGAAGCGTGGGTTTTCATGAATCCTTAATTTCCAAAAGGATTTTCTGCCTCTAACAGCCTGTCAGTCTCAAGAGGAACTCATTGGTCATCGGGATTTCCCAGTGCACAAAGAGGGAGCATTCATTCCAGATAAATAGATTCATTAAGGATTCTTGCAGAGGACTGCAAGAATCTACATGGCCACATCCGAGAAATCAGTTACACCAGTAGAATTTCCAGGCATTCTATTGGTCATGGCTGGAAGGCTGCAAACCTGTGACTCACACTGATGCAGGCTTGGCTGCTTATTTGACCATCTATTGGAGTGCAGCTCTGACTCCAGAGGCACCTGTGGTTCCAGTGAGCTGTGAGTTTGCATTGTACAGAGGCCTTTGAAAATCAAGGATCACAGCCTGATACAGGTAGCCAAGCCATGAAGCATCATTGCAAATAATGGAGTAAACAAGGCATTTGACATATTCGTCCATCTTCGCAGTCGACTTTGCTAACGTGGTTAGTTGAAGTAAGGTGACAGAGTCTGCATCATGACCTGAGAAAAGCTTAAGCACACCAGAGTATTTCTCCTATCATTTACAGTGATGTTATAAAAATATGGGAAAAAACACAATCAAAAAGACCAGAAAGACCCTTTCAGTCTACTCTCTTTTTCCTGTCAGCCAGTCAGTCTTCCGTGTCCCAAAGCACATCACTTCTGAAGTGTATTCACTGTTATACTGTAGGAAATGGGAAGTTTGTAAATGTGTAATTAACAGGCAATAAGCAATATAATAGTCATCAAAAAATTTGTATGTTCATTGAGAATAGAGCTTGCCCAAGAAAGGAGGAAGAACTTTACTCTCTGAAACGATGCCACAGGAATGTTTGCATCTGCCTCAGAGGAAAGACGGGTCCTTGGCTTCGATACCTCATCCAAAAAAATGACAGGGCAACTAGTTCAACACCGGCTTATTCACTAGGGTCTATGGAGTGGGCTTCCAGCATCAACAGGTCCATCGCTGAGCCGCAGCTAATGCACATCGACTTCTTGCCCTCGGGATTCCTGGTGAACTTTCGCTGTCAGGAAAGGATCTTCAAAAACTCTTTCCCACCATCTCCTCTCTTTCAGTTACAAGAGTTTACACGAGTGTGGAGGGATGGAGTGGAAGGTGTGTCGGGACTGCGTTTTGTTCATAGGGTACCAGTCGGTTCCTTCCTAACACTTCCCATCTATAACTATGATGAAGCCTTCCTTGGAAAAGCACCACATAGCTATGACCCATCAAGAGGGTAACATCTTTAATTAAAATTAAGGAACAGTGACAGGCAGTTTAGAATGGGGATTGGCAAGCAGACATGGATTTAAACACTTGCCAGTTTTCCTTAGATTCAAATTCATCCCAACATAAATTATTGTTTTGGACATTTTCCCCTGGGGTTACCACTGCCCCAGCAGCAGATAGCTCCTGGACTTCCTCACAGTTGCAGTGCCCTAGAATGTCTCACGGTTTGCTTCGTGATCAAGAGCCTTGACAGAAAGATGAGGCATCGAAGAGGTCAGAGTAGTGGAACAAATCAGGAGCGCACTCTGCACTAATTGCTCTCGACATACAGCATGCGAGAATGTCCATAAGTATTCGACTGGGAGAAAAGGAGTCACATGAAGAGCTTTTCTCTTGGCAGAAATACATAGATATCCCTTTATATGTATAAAATAAACGTTGTCTTCAGCAAACTATAATCGGTTTTAACTCAACATCTGGAAAGCACTAAAGGATGGAACACGTGAAGAATTCCTGCAGCATCACCATTTCATGGTGGGGAACACTGAGGCCCTCAAGAAGGTCGAGAGAGGGGCCATTGAAATTGGTCAGATCTAAGGGCTTTTGATTCAGGGAACTGAATTACCTTTTACCAGCAAGATGAACACCTGTGACCGTTTGTGGGATTGCATTATGAACTAGCTAAAGGCATAAGGATTGGAGGGCTTTTGTACAAAATCAGCAAAAATATACTTTAAAGGACAAGTAACTTTCCTTTGCACAGTCAACCTCCTCTATAATGGATTCCCATAAGGCTTGTGAATAATATGTTTGTCATTAGTTTTCAAAAGGAAGTTAGACAAGTTGCAAGGGTTAGAGGGTGTGGCTAACACTCAGTCCTGTTTTTGGTACAACAGTCACCTGACGTTTCATGTCTTTGAGAGTCAAAGGGGGGATCTTCTAGAATTCTTTCCCATTATTTCTTCTCTTAATTGGTAGAGACTGAGTTGAGGGTGTACAGGGACTGCATTTGGTCTATAAGGGTACCTTCCAAGCACTTCCTATATAAATGACCTGGCAAGTGACAGGCCCTTGAGGGATAATAAATAAAGAATGGCTATTATTGTAGCATTAAACCTAATGAAGTGTGAGGAGTGGCTTCAGGATGGATGCACAGGATATGTAACTATACTATCTTTACATCTTCACCTTGACTCCTTGCTGCCTTGGTATGCATTCTCCCCTTGGCACATTTATCCATGTCTCATCCCCAGAAAGTGTCGAGGCCTTGCAGGATTAGTACTACATGGGTCATTGGAAGTCTTCCAGCACTTCACCTAAAAGGACTACTGCTCTTGGGAAGGCTGAGAAAGAAGACCTCCAAATGTATCCTCAGTGCAGTCCATGTTCTCACCAGGTTTCTGGGAAAGATCGGCTCTCCAACCAAGAGACACCGCAACTAATTGTACTGACCTCACTCTTCAACAGAGTACCATTCCCTGTGGTACCATGGCCAATTATTATCTCTCAATTATCACCACTAAAACAGATTGCCTACCTGTAGGATCTTGCTGAGCACAAATTAACCACCTACTCATTTACATTCGAACAGTAACCACAGTTCACTTTTACTAGGCTGCAGAACACTTGGGAAAGTCTTGAGGTTATGAAAGGCCCCATATAAATACAATCCTTTCTTTTTTCTGTCCCAGCTGTAATCAGTTAACCCAGCACATTCCTGGGACCAAGTCCTTCCTGGTATAGCATTACTCTATTACTCTCTAGATAAACGTTCTGAGCCACTTTGGGAGCTTTATGCTTGAATGGTCTCTTGTCGGCCCAATTTTGATCCTAATCCTTCTTAATCTGTGTGCTCTGTTCCTCATTATTTGTCTTAGGTCCTGCTTTGCCAAGATATTGAGATGGAGAATGTTGCTGGGTTCAAAAGCAACAAGATGTGATTGAATGGAATGGGGGACATTTGGGGAGAAGGAAGACAGAGACATTGAGATCAAACAAAATAAATAGAGCTTCTTTCAACCTAATTTACGGTCCTTTCTTTCTGAAAGTAAAAAGAAACAAAGTTTTCAGATATCTGAAAACAGAAGGTGAGATTTATTCAGTTAAACAGATTCATTCCAGAGCAAAAATATTGGGTTGTAGCCCAGGACACCAAAGACTGTTCTTTGTTACATGAACATTGCTCTATTGGTCTTGGATACTGGGTCTCCATCTACAGGACAATAAGGTGTATTTCTTCAATCAACTGGGAGGCTTCAGCCAACAAGCACCTGGCAACTTATTTCAGTTCTCTTTAAAACAAACAGTATAAATGGTTCCCCTGTCACTTAGTTAATTGATGATCCTCCCACTAACTATATCTCCAGAGAAAGACCATTATTAACCAAAAGGAAAGTTTCTAAGGCAGGCACGCTACCAGTGTAATTATGATCACATCCTCCTCTGTGCAAATATGTTTTGGCAGATGTAAAACAGTGTTTCACCGGGAAATGCACCGAGTGCCAGCTTCATGCCTGTCTCTGTGAACATCTGCTTGTTGGATGTTACAGGCAAGTGAAAACCCCAAGCTCGGTCCTGGTGGCAGTGTCCACCATCAACCACACTCCGAGCCCCCAACCAGGAAGCCACAGCCACCCAGGCACCGCAGGCTTCTGCTGCACCACCCAACAGTACTTCTGCTGCAATGGATGACCTGGAACTTCCATTGAGAACGTTTGTTGGCTGAAATCTCTTCCTTGGCCCTAATTAACAATGTAAAGCAGTCTTGAGCCAGAATCGTCACCAGCAACAGGCACTCATCAATGCGGAGGAGAAAACACTTAGCAGTGCTATTTTGGCACTGCAGCATGTTGTAGGCAGGACAGGAGCACAAACTGAGGAGAGACACACAGGACAGTAACACATGATGGAGTGGATTACAGGACAGTGACACAGGCTGAAGTAACACAAGCAGTATAATAAAGCAGGTTGGTGCATTATACAAAAGATAGTTATACAGGCTGGGGGGGAAATGTAGGAAGGGAAATGCAGGATGGAGCAGGACTTACAGGGTAAGAGGGACACACAAAATACACAGGCTGGGTTGTATTAGGCAGAGGATATTAATACAGGCTGGAATGGGACACGCAGTAAAGGAAAGCAGGGTGAAGTGTGTTACCCACAGGACAGTACCAGTGGTACACAGGTAATGCAGGCTGGACTGTTAATACACAGCATAGTAATATGGGCTGCAATGGGGTTGCACAAGAAAGTGAAATCAGCCTAGCATGCATTCAACTCAGTATGACATACAGCTTGCAGGATTCCAACTGCAGCAAAGATAATTTTAACATAGGAAATATGTAACAGCATCTATTGCAAGTAAATACACCACAGTCACTGACTTCCCACATACCAACACAAAAATAGCCGTGTGATTTATGTTCAGGCAAGCTTGACTTCGAATATTTTGACATTGGAATGGAGTGTGCCGTGTAATGTTCTGAATGAAGTTTATTTTTATCATATTGTCCTTCCCAAAAATCTCAAAAAACATTCAGTGCTGACTATCAGATAAAAGAATCACTGCTATCTGTATCTGCTGGTGTTTAACAGCACAGTCATATGCTTTGAGAAAGGCACGTTTTCGAAAACAGGGGCTGTTAGATCAAAGTAATGCCTTCAGGCAGGCACACTTCACCTCGCACATTGTCTCACCCTTGTTTCGCTTGGCTCTGAATTTGCCTAAACAATCAGAGGAAGCACGTTTCTGCAGTCTCAGAATCTCTCTTACACCTTACTTTCCATTTAACCCTGGATAATATTAAAGTATTCAGATCACATTTATGGAAGGCCTTTCATCCTTTTGAACTGTGGCTTCACTTGCACAAAATACAACTTCGAAGGGACTCAGAAGATGAACTAAAATCCCTAAAAAAAACCTAAGGAATCCACACAATATAACAAATGCTCCTTATGTCTTTGTCCAATGTTTATATCATTCATTCTTTTGCATTGATCTTCTAGTCACATCTCATCCACTTCACATATTTTATCCCCTAGTTATATTGCATCGTCCCCGATCACATCAAACACAACTTATGTATCTCATCCTCCTGACATGCCATTTGCTCCTTATATTTCATCCCCTGGTTATATGGGATGTATCAGATCTGTCATCTTCAGGACATATCACAACCTCTTCATATTTCATTCTTTGATTATAACACATGCATCTAATACATTTTATCTCCTGGTCATGTCACAGGGACCTCTTATTTCATCCACTGGTTATCTAACACACTGTTCACGTATTCATCCCAGGGTTCCATCACATTTTTCAGAATCAGAATCAGGTTTATTATCACTGATGTATGTCGTGAAATTTGTTGTTTTGCAGCAGCAGTACAGTGCAAGACATAAAAAATACTGTAAGTTACAAAATAAATAAATAGTGCAAAAGAGGAATAACGAGGTAGTGTTCATGGGTTCATGGACTGTTCAGAAATCTGATGGTGGTGGGGAAGAAGCTGTTCCTAAATCATTGAGTGTGGGTCTTCAGGCCCCTGTACCTCCTCCCTGATGGTAGTAACGAGAAAAGGGCATGTCCCGGGTGGTGAGGATCCTTAATGATGGATGCCGCCTTCTTGAGGCACTGCCTCTTGAAGATGTCCTTGATGGAGGGGAGGGTTGTGCCTGTGATGGAGCTGGCTGAGCCTACAACCCTCTGCAGCCTCTTTCAATCCTGCGCATTGGAGCTTCCATACCAGGCGGTGATGCAACCAGTCAGAATGCTCTCCACTATACACCTGTAGAAATTTGCAAGAGCCTTTGGTGACATAACAAATCTCCTCAAACTCCCAATGAAGTAGAGCTGCTGGTGTGCCTTCTTCGTGATTACATCAATGTGTTAGGTCCAAGATAGATCCTTTGAGATGTTGATGGTCAGGAACTTGAAGCTGCTCATCCACTGTTCCACCACTCACCCCTCAATGAGGACTGGTGTGTGTTCTCCCAACTTCCCCTTCCTGAAGTCCACAATCAATTCCTTGGTCTTGCTGATGTTGAGTGCAAGGTTGTCGTGACAGCACTCAACCAGCTGATCTATCTCACTCCTGTATGCCTCTTTGTCACCATCTGAGATTCTGCCAACAACTCCTCTGGTTAGAACATAACATCCCTCTTTATTTTACCTTCTACAAATATCACTCTCAACTTACACGCTTCATTCCTCGGTCATATCAGGCACTGTGTATTTCATCCCCTGGTACCACTGCACACTCTATGTCTGTTTCATCACCTGGCTTCATCACACCTTCCTGGTAAAAGTGTCCTCTTGTTTCATCACACTCTATCCTCTGGTCATCTCACACACTCCTCAAGTATTTCATCACCTAATGAAATCAGCTGCACCTTGCCAGTTTTATCCTTGGGTTATATTACCTGCACATCACATTATCTCATACCCTGGTCAAAGAATGCACTCCTTATTTATTTAATTTTCTGGATATCTTAAACATTTATGTCATTACTGGATATGACACATGCATCTCAAGTGTTTCATTTCACCATCATATCTCAAGTTCCTCAAGGTTTTCATCATCTGGCAATATCAAAAGTCCCTCATGTAGTTCCTGTCCTGGGTATATTGCAGGCACATCGTGCTTTTCATCTCATGATAACACCACAGTGCTCAGGTGTTTCATTCCCTGTTATATCTCACTGCCCTCAATCATTTCATTTTCTGGTTACAACACGAACTCCTCATGCATTTCATTGTCCAGAGATACCACATGCACATCACTCCATCCCCTTGTTAAAGCACACACTCTTCATGAAACTTATGGCTGGACATAATTCACAACTCACACCTATGGTTACATCTTGTATGGTGTATCCTTTGGGTACATCGCATGCACCTTGTGCATTCCATCCACTGGTATGTCACACGGAGCTCATGTATTTCATTCCTTAGTTATATCACATGCTCCTCAAGTGTTTCATTCACTGGTCCTATCATAGAAATGCACAAATCTCATCTATTTCACACCCATATATATTCTTCAGACATTTCACCCTCTGGTTATATCACAGGTTTTTCCAGTATATCAGGCACTGGTATGTTGGACCGACCTCACATTCCCCATCACCTGGTTATTTCATGCACACTGGTTGCACTTCATCCTCTGGCCATAAAACATGCCGCTGAGTTCATCGGGCATCAAAGGGAAAACATTAGTGGGGGAGTCATACCTTGCACACAGCAAGATGGTTGTAGTTGGAGATACATCATCCCTGCCTCAGGACATCACTACAGGAGTTCCTCAGGGCAGTGTCTGAGGCACAACCATCTTCAGCTGCTTCATCGATTACTTTCCTTCCATCACAAGGCAGAAGCAGGGTTGTTAAATTATGATTGCACAATGTTCAATCCTACTTGCAACTCCTCAGTAAAAGAAGTAGCCCATAGAGCAAGACCTAGATAACATTCAGGCTGGTAAGTGGCAAGTAATTTTGCACCAGGTAAAGACCATCTCCTTCTACTTTTCATTACCACAACAGGACCCTGACAATCAATATGCTGGGGGTGGTCACCATTGACCAGAAACCCCAACTGGAACAGCCACATAAATACAATGGCGAGAATATCAGGTCAGAGGCTGGGTATCTTCTAACGAGTGACTCACCTCCTAAAACCCTCAAGGCTTTTCCACCATATATAAGGTACAAGTTAGTGTGTGATGGACTTTCCACTTGCTTGGGTGAGTGGAGTACCAGCAAACCTTCCAGACCAACCCACCCAAACCTTCATTTTCTCTGCCAGCAGCATACAATGGCTGCGGTGTGCATTACATGCAAAATACATTGCAGTTACACAGCCAGGGTTCTCTGACAGCAGTTCCCAAATCTGTGACTGTAACTACTAAGAACAAGAAAAGCAGATGCATGGGGCAATGTTATCTTCAGGTTTCTGTCCAGGTCACACACCTATTCTGACTTGGGAAATATATTGTTAGTCCTTCAGTCACTGGGTCTAAATCCTGGAACTCCCTACCTAACAATGCTGAGAGTACCTTCACCAGTAGTAATGCATGGTTCAACAAGGTTGCTCTGCACCAACAACTCAACAGCAATTAGGGAAGAGCAATAAATGCTGGACTTGCCATTGATGGCCAGATCTCAAAACTGAATAACTAGTGTTCATATATTTAACCCCTCAGCCATATCGTGCACCTTATGCACTGAGTACCCTGCTTCTATCACAAGATCCCAATGTAATTCCAGCCATGTTATATCACATGCACCTCAGATATTTGAGGCCTTGGTTATTTCACATCTTCCAAGGTATTTCATGCCCTGGTTATCAGATACTCCAAATGTTTTTCATTCTATGCTTATAACACACAGCTGTTATGGATATGATCCCCTGGTTATACTGGATGCTCCTCATTCAACCTTCTTTAGCTGCGGAATAAACTCCATGAGACAATGGCTGAGGACAGAATCTGTCAAAAGACTTGGTAAATTGCTTTGTAGTCAGTAGCAGATACACTGCTTAGATCTATAATGATTATAATCTCAATTATCACTCCTCGGAGGATAAATAAATTATAGCTGCGCTGGCTGAGACAAACTGGAACATATAAACTGCAGCTGGCACAAACTTCATCAAAGAACCACCTTTGTTGGTATTTGAGGCTCACCAGCCATTTCACGTTAAATGACTTTCATCTGATGACCTAAGTTTAATGCAGTAGATGCTTTCAAAATACCTGAGGAAGGGAAATATAAATATGTAACTCTTGAACTTAGAATGAGGTGCTAATTAAAAGCTTACTCAGAAAGAGCCTGCACAGATTACCCATGACTAGTGTGTTTCGCACATCGTTGCCCTCTGGAGAGTTGATGTACACATTCCAGCTAAGGCTTTCGAATTGGCTGCAGATCTGGCCTGGAACTACACTTGTAGTTACACGTGGCTGTTCTCTCTGAAGGTAATTCAGTTGGTTGTTGCCAGTATTGTATGATCTCTTGGGAAGCTGGCTGCGATTTTTGTTAGATGCTTACATTACCGAATAAAGACACAAACCAGGTGTACAGTCTATCATATGAACTAAGCATGGTCAACACTGCACAAAATTAGATGGGAACTTCCCCGTCACATTCTAACTCTCTCTGAAGTAGTCACTCACCCATATTATAACTGCATTCCTCAAGTTATGAACATGATTTTCAAACTTTTGCCATAATGTCATTGACTCTTTAGAGTACCGGTCTTCAATTTACAAACCTATTTTTCTTTATAAAGAATAACACCTCATTCTCTGCCTGGAGGGATACACTGTACCAAAATACCCACAATGCATTTTACCCAGCCTTTTTGCTTTATGAAATTTCACTTAAAATGACTTAAGAAAGGGATGCGTAACTGGAAAACAAGGAATGGCTGTGTGAAAAATGACGACTTGTGCTTGGAAATTGTGGGGTCAAGAGGCAACAATATGGATAATGGGTAAAAGCAAAATAAATTATGCAGTAGATCTATTTTACAATTCATAGAGGCCCTCTCAGTTTAACAGAGAGATCCTCACATTGCTGTGTGCTGAGATACCCTTCGTTTCAGTGTTCCTGGGGTGGAAACGGAATTTGATATTGCTTTGAAAGCCACTGTGATGAGTGATTCAGAGGTACAATGAGTTCCGCACTGAATATGAGAGAGCTACCAATCCTGTTTATAATAGATCATGTGTCAGCTGGACTGTGACATGGTCACAAACCCTTGTAGCAACTTCTGCCCAGTGCTTGAAGCTCAAGACTTTGATATGATGTTAAATATCGAAGATATTCTTAGATCCTTAAGCAAGTGGCAGTGGTTATTCAATATGAGTAACCCCACTAACATAAAGCCATCTTCCATCTCCCTTACTATCTTCCAAGTGGCTTTGTCAGCTACCCAAGGTAAAACAATGGAGTAGAAAGAGTACAGTGAATGCAGAAAGACTTTGCTAATGTTGGCAGCAGAAAAGGGCTTACATGCCATAACAGGCTACAAGACGAAGTCAGGCTGCATAGCTAAGAACAGCACATCCCTTCCTGACGAACTTAACGCATTCTATGCATGTTTTGAACAAAAAGGAAGTGGATTGTCACCATCCACTCTGACAGCCACCAACGCAGCTGAACCTGTGATCACAGTGGAGGACGTCAGATCAGTCTTCCGAAGAGTGAACACGAGGAAAGCACCTGGTCCAGATGGTGTCCTGGGCCGTGTGCTCAGATCTTGTGCTGATCAGCTGGCAGAAGTATTTGCGGACATGTTCAACCTCTCCCTGCTTCAATCTCAGGTTCCCTCCTGTTTTAAGAAGACCACTATCATCTTGGTACCAAAGAAAAGCAAGGTAACATGCCTCAATGACTACTGACCAGTGGCTCTGACATCCACCATCATGAAGTGCTTTGAGAGGTTGGTCATGGCACGCATCAACTCCAGCCTACCAGACAACCTGGACCCATTGCAATTCGCCTATCGCCGAAACAGGTCTATCTCCCTGGCCCTTCACTCAGCTCTGGAACATCTGGACAGTAAGGACACTTACGTTAGACTATTGTTTATTGACTGCAGCTCTGCCTTCAATACAATAATACCAAGCAAGCTTGTCACCAAACTCCGAGACCTAGGACTCAACACCTCCCTCTGTAACTGGATCCTTGACTTTCTAACAAACAGACCGCAATCAGTGAGGATAGGCAGCAATTCCTCCGGCATGACTATTCTCAACACTGGTGCACCTCAAGGCTGCGTCCTCACCCTCTACTCTACTCCCTATACACTCATGACTGTGTGGCCAGATTCTGCTCTAACTCCATCTACAAGTTTGCAGATGATACCACCGTTGTAGGCCATATCTCAAACAGTGATGAGTCGGAGTACAGGAAGGAGATAGAGAGCTTAGTGGAATGGTGTCATGACAACGACCTTTCCCTCAATGTCAACAAAACTAAAGAGCTGGTCATTGACTTCAGGAAAGGGAGCGGTGTACATACACCTGTCTACATCAATGGTGCTGAGGTCGAGAGGGTTGACAGCTTCAAGTTTCTGGGAGTGAACATCACCAACAACCTGTCCTGGACAAACCACGTGGATGCCATGGCCAAGAAAGCTCACCAGCGCCTCTATTTCCTCAGGAGGCTAAAGAAATTTGGTTTGACCCCTTTGACTCTCACCAACTTATACCAATGCACCATAGAAAGCATCCTATCAGGATGAATCACGGCTTGGTATGGCAACTGCTCTGCCCAAGACTGCAAGAAGCTGCAGAGAGTTGTGGACACAGCCCAGCGCATCACAGACACCAGCCTCCCCTCCTTGGACTCTGTCTTTACCTCTCGTTGTCTTGGTGTAGCAGCCAGCATAACCAAAGACCCCACCCACCCGGGACATTCTCTCTTCTCTACTCTTCCATCGGGTAGAAGATACAGAAGCCTGAGGGCACGTACCACCAGAGTTAAGGACAGCTTCTACCCCACTGTGATAAGACTATTGAACAGTTCCCTTATACAATGAGATGGACTATGACCTATGACCTCATGACTTCACGATCTACCTTGTTGTGACCTTGCACCTTATTGCACTGCACTTTCTCTGTAGCTGTGACACTTTGCTCTGTACTGTTATTGTTTTTACCTGTACTACATCAATGCACTCTGTACTAACTTGATGTAACTGCACTGTGTAATGAATTGACCTGTAAGATCGGTTTGTAAGACAAGTTTTTCACTGTACCTTGGTACAAGTGACAATAATAAACCAATACCAATACTAAATGACATGATAGTAAATCAACAGAAGCCAGGAAAGTTCAGGAAAAATATATAACAGCTGACGTCAAGACTCTGTGACACTTTGATATGACAATGTGTGTCAGTTTACGTCAAAGCTGTCCTTGTTTAACTCTGCACAGTATGTGGATCAGGCTGATCATTGCCAACAAGATTAAACCATAAGCTAGAAAATGGATTTCACCCTTTTTAGTGCACTAACCTGTCAGGTGTCCCACCAAATCATCATGCAATTGGCTAAAAAGACTTTCTAACATTGCTAAGGTATTTTACACCTAGCAGGGTTTGTGGGGTTCCTGATGGGGCCACATTCTTGAGCATAGCTGCTGAGCAATCACAGAAAGGCATCAGCTATTTAATGCACACTTCCTGTGGCTGCCAGACACCAGTAACACACGCCATGGATGCAACGGAGGAGTGTGGGTTCACAAGGAACGTGGATGAGAGCCTTCAGTTCTACTCGACATTGGGGTCCTGGTTCAGAAGAGGCCAGGAACAATGTCTTGTCTGCCAGGGAGTGCATTAGACTAACAAGGACTGCCACTAGAAGAGCCGGGCAGGAGGTAGCTGTGGTAGTGTTAGCCAGGAGGGAGACCCTTCAAAGTACAGAACAATGCTGAAAGAAGTTTCATAACCTTACCTGATAGGTCAAGGTGAGCCATGCACCCACAAATACTCCTTCTGGATGACTCTTTCATATCCACACACAAACCATCTCTATCCAGATCCCCTACACACCTCATCCTATACTGTACTACCCTTCAACCTTGCTCCAACATTGACATTCAACCTTCACCACCACCCTTACTGAGGGATGAAAATTAAATGGTTGTTCAATGTCCTGCTGGTGGGTAATGGAGTGTTTAAATGCCATGTGAGGGTAAAGGGCGATGTGTGTTTGAAAACAGAATTGGTGAGAAGGGCTCCAAGGCACATAAGTAAGAGGCTTTAGGAAATTAAAACCATTGCAGGAGAGAGAGAGAGAGTCTGGAGTGTTCAAGTCAGCATGGACAGAAGCCAAGAGTTTTGAAGACATCACAAGATGGCTGTGGAATGATTGACTGATGAATTTTATTGAAATTTTCTCTTTCTCCAGAGTTGGATATTAGGTCTTAAATCACTTTCCAATGATAAAAGGTGTATACAAGTTAAGATAAAAAGATTGTAGCGGTTAGCGTAACACTATTACAGCGCCAGTGACCCGGGCTCAATTCCCGCCGCTGTCTGTAAGGAGTTTGTACGTTCTCCCCGTGTCTGCGTGGGTTTCCTCTTGGTGCTCCGGTTTCTTCCCACATTCCAAAGACATACGGGTTAGGAAGTTGTGGGCATGCTATGTTGGCACCAGAAGCGTGGTGACCCTTGTGGGCTGCCCCCAGAACATTCTAAGCAAAGATGCATTTCACTGTGTGTTTCGATGTACACGTGACTGATAAAGAAATCTTATCTTATCTAAACAAAAGAACCATTTACATATTAATTAATTAATTATAAATAGACTGTGAGTTAAGTATACTGACTATCACAAGGCTGAGCAGTGTCTGGGAAGTGGAAGGCAGCAGTTTATATCTTACCCCAGGAACACTGAGAGGCAGCTAGGGTAGTAGATGGAGACTAGTAGAATCTCTTTTAAGTTAGAGCAAAATTGTAGCAAAGATCTAAAGGCATTAATTAAAATTAATAATAAACAACATTCAAACTAGGTAGAGGAAAAAGCAACATCCAATAAATGGGAGGCATTAAAAGCTGAGACAGAAAGAGCTCAGAAAGCATGTCTCTGTAAGGGTAAGAAGCAAAGATTAGGGACCCTTGGTTAACAAAGGAAAATGAAGGTTTGATCAGAAATAAGAAGGAAGCATATGTCAGGTTTAGGCCTTTGGTACGGAGTGAGTCTCTTGAAGTTCATGGGGGATGTAGGAGAGAATTTAAGAAAGAAATCAGAAAGGTGACGAGGACACGAAATGACCTTGGCAGGATTAAGGAAAGTCCTAAAACCTATTATAAGTATACTAGACGCAAGAGGGTAGCTAGGGAAAGAGTAGGTTCCTTCAGGGAACAAAAGGGCAATCTGTCTGTCAAGCCAGGGGAGACGAGTTGGATCCTAAGTGAATACTTCTCATTGGTATGTGGAGGATGGAGAGTTAGGGGAGGGGTACATTGAATTTCTGAAAAATGTCTGTGTCAGGAAGGAGGAAGCTGGCACAAATTTAGATGGATATATCCCCAGGGGCTGACAGGATCCATCCTTGGAGTTGAAGTCAAAGTCAAAGTCGAGTTTATTGTCATATGCACAAATACATGTGTGCACAGGGGCAATGAAAAACTTACTTGCAGCAGCATCACAGACACATAACATTAGAGACACAACTTTCACAAGAAAAGCATGAATTAAATATAAATTATACAAAATTATACTAGAAAGAACACATTTAGAACAAAAATATTGTCCATTGTAGTGCAAAGTGGTCATAGTGTTGCTATACTGAGGTAGTGATTAGGGTTGTGCAGGTTGGTTCAAGAACCGAATGGTTGAAGGGAAGTAACTCTTTTTGAACCTAGCAGTGCGGGACTTAAGGCTTCTATACCTCCTGCCCAATGGTAGCTGTGAGAAGATGGCATGGCCTGGATGGTGGGAATCTTTGATGATGGATATTGCCTTCTTGAGGCAGCGCCTCATGTAGATACTACCGTGGTGGGGAGGGATGTGCCTGTAATGCAGTGGGCTGAGTCCACTACTCTCTGCGGGTTCTTATGTTCCTGCGCATTTGAATTGCTGTACCAGACCATGAAGTAACCAGTCAGGATACTTTCAACAGTATCTCTGTGAAGTTTGTTAGAGTGTTCAGTGAATTGCTGAACCTCCTTAACATTCTAAGAAAAGCAAGGGTGGAGATTGTGGCTATAACAGAGTTTTTTGCTTGTTCGTTAACCATGGGTGAGGTATCAGAAAACTGGAAGATAGCTAATTTGTTCCCTCATTCGAAAAGGGCAGTAGGGATAAGCCAGGAAACTACAGGCTAGTGAACCTTACATCAGTAGTGGGAAAATTACTGGAAACATTTCTAAGGCACAGGATTTATGTTCACTTGGAAAAGCTGGGACTAATCAGGAGGAGTCATCATGGTTTTGTGCAGGTGAAATCCTGTATCAGAAATTTGATTGAGCTTTATGATGAGGTAACTAAGAAACAATGCAGGTGCTCTGATTAGTAAGTCTGCTGATGTCCCAAAAATTGGTGAAGTCGTAGATAGTGAAGAAGGTTGTGAAAGGATACAGCGGGGCATAGGCCAATTGGAAAGTTGGGCAGAGCGGTGGCAGATGGAATTTAGTTCAGACAAGTGTGAGGTAATGCATTTAGAGACGTTAAATACTAAAGTACAGATACGGTAAGTGGCAAGGACCTCAGGAGTGTTGATGTACAGAGGGACCTTGGGGTGAAAGTTCAGAGCTCCCTGAAAATGGTGATACAGGTTTCCACCCACCAATGGAATGAGGAGGAGAGCTCGTTTTCCAGCTTGTTGACTTTTAATTAGAAGCTATAAATTTTTAATTGAGAGTCAACAGTGGAGTAACCAAAAGATATAAGCAGCCTTCATCAGCTGTACATAAATTGTGTTAGAATCCCACACATTTCGCAGCCACATCTTTTATATAAAAGCAGAAAGTGTTGGAACCAATCAGCAGACCAAGCAATAATTGGTTTATTATTGTCACATGTACTGAGATACGGTGAAAACCTTTTGTTTGCATACCATCCAGACAGATCATTCCATATGTAAGTACATTGAGGTAGTACAACTTGAAAACAAAACAATGCAGAATATAGTGTTGCAGTTACAGAGAAAGTGCAGTGCAGGTAGACAAGTAAAGTGCAAAGGCCATGACGAGGTAGATAGAGAGATCAAGAGTTTATCTTTATGGTATAAGAAGTCCATACAAGAGTCTTATAACAGTGGGATAGAAGCTGTCCTTTAGCCTGGTGGTACGTGTTCTCAAGCTTTTGTATCTTCTGCCTGATGGAAGGGGAGAGAAGAGAGAATGACTGGGGTGAGATTATGTTGGCTGCTTTCCAGAGACAGTGGGAAGTGTAGGCAGAGTTAATGGAGGGGAGGCTGGTTTCAGTGATATGCTGGGCTGTGTTCACAACTCCCTGCAATTTCTTGCAGTCTTGGACAGAGCAGTTGCCATACCAAGCTGTGATGCATCCAGATAGGATGTTTCCTATGGTGCATCTACAAAAATTGGTGGGGGGTCAACAGGGTCATGCAGAATTTCCTTAGCCTTCTGAGAAAGTAGAGGTGCTGGTGTGCTTTCTTGGCCATAGCAGCTATGTGGCTGGACCAGGAGTTGTTGGTGATATTTACATCTTGGAACATGAAGCTCTCAAACTCAGTACCATTGATTCAGACGGGGGCATATACTCCACTGTACTTCCTGAGGTCAATGACTTGGTCTTTTGTTGTGCTGACATTGAGGGAGAAGTTATTGTCTTGACACCATGCCCCTAGGCTCTCTATCTCCTTCCTGTACTCCATCTTGTTGTTATTTGAGATCTGGCCCACTACGGTGGTGTCATCTGCAAACTTTTAAATGGAGTTAGAGCAGAATTTGGCCACATAGTCGTGAGCGTATAGGGAGTAGATGCAGCCTTGTGGGGCGCCAGTGTTGAGGATAATCGTGGCGGAGGTGTTGCTGCCTGTCCTTACTGCTTGCGGTCTGTTGATCAGGAAGTCAAGGGTCCAGTTGCAAAGGGAGATGCCGAGTCCTCAGTCTAGGAGATTGAAGATGAGTTTGCTTGGAAATATAGTATTGAAGGTGGAGCTGTAGTCAATAAATAGGAGTCTGATATAAGTGTATTTGTTATCCAGTTGTTCCAGAGATGAGTGTAGGGCCAGGGAGATGGCGTGGACCTGTTGCAGTGTTAGTTGAATTACTGTGGGTCGAGGTTGCCTGGGAGGCCGGAGTTGATGTGTGCCATGATCAGCAATTCATGATGGTGGACGTCAGAGCCATTGGGCGGTAACCATTAAAACACATTACCTTACTTTTCTTTGGCATGGGGATGATAGTGGTCTTCTTAAAGCAGGTGGGAACCTCAGATTGGAGTAGGGAGAGGTTAACGGTGTCTGCGAATACTCCCGCCCGCTGATCCGGCAGGATCTGAGGACTTGGCTGGGAACTCCATCCAGGCCAGTCGCTTCCGTGGGTTCACTCTCAGGAGGGCTGATCTGACGTCTGTGACGGTGACAATGGGTACAGGTGCAACAGAGTTATTATTGAAGACTCTTCATTTGCTTTATTTCAGATTTCCATTAATTGCAGTGTTTTCATTTTCAATGCACATATTTCACCTTGGACTCGCTAAAATTAACATTAACATAAAAATATTGAACTAAAGTTTGACAGCTCTCAAGGATTTGATGAATTTCATACCATAGTTTTTGAGGAAATTATAGATGCTTTACCAATGAGGTGCCAAGGCTCTCGATTTAGAAATCATCTCTTTAGGCTGGAAAAATGCAAATATTATACAGTAAAATCCCACTAATTCATTAAAACTCTGTTAATGATTTTGGTGGTGCTGACTGGCAGATTTTTTAGACTATTGGATGTTATTCCAGTTAACACTCCAACACTTTTTTAATTCATTTCATTTAAGATATTACACAGTAATATAAGAAATTTTCCAATGAACCCAGTAGGTTTAAAGGGAGTTCAGGAACAGGAACCCCAGTGAGTTAAAGGGAGAGTAGGAATTGGGGTCCTGGTGTGTTATATGTAGGACAGGAAATGGGTCCCTGGTGAATTTCATGGAAATGTGGGAACTGGGGCCCCAGTGAGTTTCAAGGGAGTGTGGGAACCAGAGATCCATTGTCTTAAAGGCAGCATGGGGAATGGAGTCCCAGTGTGTTAGAAGGAGGCATGAGAGCTGGGAACATGGTATGTGAGAAGGGAGAACAGGAAACAGCACCTGGTGAGCCAGATGCCAAAACCTTAGAATTTCTGAACAATCAGATTGCAGATTATCAGGGTTTTACTGTACCGTTATGTTAGAAGGATGTGTGACAGGAACCAGTATGGTATAGACCAGATTATCTACATAGACATGTAGAACTCACGCATAATGAACCTAGTTGCATTTTTTTTGAGGAAATATAGAGGTCTTACATGGATTTTCAAAAGTCATTTGATGTTTTCTTCATCAAGGACAGTTGAGTAAAATTAACATTAAAGGAACTGTTTGAAAATTATTAACCTGGTTAGGAGTTTTAACAGCTGCAGAGATAGTGAGCGTCAGCTTGGATTGGAAGTAAGTGAATGGTGGTGTCCAACAAAGATCTGTGCTGGAGGTCAACTCATCCTAATAGCTATTAATGACCTGGGGCAGGGTGGAGTGGGGGTGGGTGGATGCTAATGGTTGTCAAGTTCAGCTGGAAGAAGATTTTGGAGATTTCCTGGCAGGTGTTTGAATGTCCTTCACCTCAGAGGATCCTAAAATCTATGCTGTTGCTGCATGATTGAACGGTGGAGCAGACTTGATGGGTCGAATGGTCTAATTCTGCTCCAGTATTTTATCTTCTGCTCTAAAGTCCTGAAGTTGTTGCCTGCAGTTCCTCAATGCTGATTCTTTCTTCCCAATAGAAAACTTTTGCATTTAAGGTGCAGAACACTTCATTGCCTGACTTCCTGCTTCCAAATCAGCCAACCGTCTTTTGGAAGTCTACTACACTCAGCAGCTCACCGATTACTAAAATCCCACTGCTTGCATGCCAGCTAATTTCTCCAGCCTGTGAGACACACACCTTACCCAATCCGAAAGTTCAAAATCATTTCCCTAGTTATTTCATTTTGGCCTCAAGAAATATCTCAATGAATGGATTTCTCTGCCTCATTCCTTACATTTCAGACCTAAAATAAAGACTAGGCAAGAAATTTGTCTAATAATTTTTCAAAGAAAAATAAACACGAAGTAAGAACTGTGAACATTCTTGCTAATTTTTGACTGTTTTGCTCTGCAATTTAGTTGCGACTACTTTTTCAACAGGCGTTAATATATTGAGTGATTGACCACCTCATTCTGGGGCTTGTTCCCCTGGTCTGTGAACCCTTTGATACAATGACTGCTTTATCAATGTCAGTCACCATGCAGAGTTCCTGAACCCTCAATGAGGTCACATCAAATAAGCACGCAATTTCCCCAGATTTCAAACACCCAGAGTTACCTTTATTGTCTGAATCTATATTTTATTATTGATGGAACACAGCTAAAGAAAATGCTGTGCTCTCTGAGCTTGAAAAGAAATTCATTGCAAAAATATGTTCCCTTTTATTTGTTTTTGGGTTTTGTGACGGTGGAGTGTAGCGTGGGCTGAATGGAGGAGGCTGTTTATTTGTTCTCCCTTTATCCACAGCCAGGTTACAAGATGTCCATCACAAGAGAGAAATTCCTGAGCAAGCCCCTTGGTACTGGCTGCACAATAAGAGTTGGGCAAGAGCATGACATAAAAGCATGTGGTTTGTGATTGAGAAATCTTTCCAAAGCCCACATGATGTTTATCACATGGTGGATTTAATTCTGCATGCAGCAGCTGTGAAGATAAAGCTTGTCACCAGTAAACATCGTGCCTTACACTCATTCAGTCTCCTGTTTTGTTTATTGTCTAATTTTCTCTCCTAAATTCTCTGATTTTTTGAGTCCCAGTGTACCCAGGCTTTGATTACCCAGACTAGGTGAATACAAACAGAACAACCAGCCCCCTCAAATCCTGACTTAACATCCACGCTTTCCAGAGTTTGAGCAGCATTGGAAGTAGTTGCCAGCAGAAATGTGGGCTAAAGAAGCTCTTTCTTTATATGGGGACTCTGTGTTGAATTGTTCCAGCCCAACACAAGCTGTACTAAGCAAAGGGACAGGCCTGATATCACTGATATCACTGAAATGCATACTTCTGTACTCACCAGTGGGATTCCATTAACTGTGGTTGATGACAACTGTAGAATGGGAAGATCCCACGATTGGTACATTTTTCTCATCAGTTCTGTTCCTTCCACAAATACTATGCAGCCTCCTCCTGTGTAGACTCTGTCCTACTTAATCTTCTCAAGAAACATTCTCCAAATTTCTCCCTGAATCTCAAATACAAATTAAGCAATGCTCCACAGCACCCACCTATGCTATTCCTATAAAATTCTGTTATATTTTCACCTCCATCAATCACCCTTCTTTCTCAACCTATAAGATTTTTTAAAATGAAGGAGGGCTGCTTGTGTACTCCCTCTCCAGAGGTGTTCTCCCACCTGCAATGGTTCAAGTATGGAGATGAGGTCTGAGGCAGGTCAGTCAATGATCATAATGAATGGCGGAGCAGGCTTGAGGGGTCGAGTACTTCTGTTCCCATTTCCTGATGTCCTTGTGTTCTAAGACAGTGTCTTACAATCTCCTATTCAAGGGCAATTAGGGATGGGGGCAATAAATGCCTGCTTTGTCAGTGATGCCCAGATCTTGAAACTGAATAAAAAAAATTCTTGATATCCGAAGGAATCGCCCCATTGTTTCCTTTGCTGGTTATACAAAACCCACGACTAATGAGATACAGAGTTAAGTGTAGTTTTGTAAACTCTCTCCCCAACCCAAAATAGAGTAATCTCAGACTCCACCTTGCCTCAAATATCCAAGTCAGAAGTTTCCTTCTGACGAGCATTGGGAGCTTGTTTCTTGTAGCACAGATCATTATCACAGGGATCCAATCCAGGGATAACATCTTTCAGGAGTAGCTGCTTGTTATTGTATTGGTGAAACAAGGTGAAGGACTGAAATCCACAGCAGAGATGGACAGATAAGGTGGAGATGTAGAAAATGAAGAATGTGAACTGACCCAGGTTTAGGTTGCAATGGTTCCGGGGTCATAACAGGGAGAGAAGGGGTAGATCTCCTCTCCTGTTTGGATGTAAATTATTGTCTGGGAGTTCATTGAGGAAAACTGCCGTGGTTGAATTTCTTAATATGATACATCAAGACCACTGTTGGCATGCAAGAACAAAAGGGGAAAGGCTGCCCCAGGATCCTGAGTTAGAGCTCAAGGAGTGTTGATTACACTACCTGTCTTCAGCAGACTGGAAGAAATACCAGATAGATGCCAGAACTCTCTTGGCAGTGAAAAGGCTGAGAGACTGCAATTCAGACACATTGTCAGGATAATGTGGGAGGAGCTCTGCACTGCGTCCAACAAAAGGCAACGCCACATCTGATGGAAAATGTGACAGCTCTCCCTTGGCAATTGTTAAGCTCATTTCCCTTTGTTACTCACTTAATTACCTTTAGTGACCTTTTCACATGAAATTTGTACAACATCGGTTTTCTAAATGGTATTGTCACAATGAACCACAGTTCCTGACACAGCAGATTCTGAGACTATGTGCTGTGCCACACGGGAAGGCAGGGAAAATAAATCCTTTTCACGGTATGGTTAGAATATGGAATTCCCTGCCACAAGCCATGGTTGAAGTAGAGTCCATTCGTAAATTTATATTAGATAAATACTCAGGAATAAGTTCTGACGAAGGGTCTTCGGCCTGAAACAGTAACTGTTTTTCCCTTCCACAGATGCGACCTAACCTGCAGAGGATTTCCAGCACTTTCTGTGCTCAGGAATACTCAGGAATAAGAGAGATTAAAGGATATAAGCAGCGATCCAGAGAGTGAGAGTTTTGGTTTTAATTTATTCATTTTTCAGGATCTGGGTATCGCAGGCAAGACCAGCATTTATTGCCCTAATTTTCCCCTGATTGCCCTTAAGAAGCTGCTCTCTTCAATCACTGTGGTGTTTCTGGCAAAGCTGACCCCACAGTGCTGTCTGGAAGATAAATGGGGAAAATCTATATCCACTGTTGGTGATCTAGTAACGAAAGGTTGCATATTTAATACCAAAGTACAAAGGGATTCAGAGGAGAAGCAGCCTTCACAATGCAATTTGTTAGAACATGGAATGTCCTTCGAGAAATGGTGTGGAGGCTGAATCAACATTAGCTGGAAGGGTAGTTGGATAAAGCTTTTTAATCTTATTTAAAGAACGGAGGTAGATGTGAATTACACAGGGCACTGACTGCTTCCTCTCTGACCAGAAATATCACTGGCCTTTATCTTAAGTAGACAAACTCATCTTTTCACAAATACAGTGCCTTGTGTGACCTCTCTGAAGCCGTGGTTTGTGGCAACTTGGAAGACATGGCAAAGACCTCTTATGGCCCTTTGGTGAAATCATTAAGCATCATCAAGACATTGACTCCATGGAGAGACCAATCCAGATACAAGAATCTGGAGGGAGTTCTTCCTGCAGCATGAAGTTCTAAGTCTATAAATACACACTTCATCAAAGAGATGCAGGTAGCAGGTGATAAAAGCTCTGCAATCCCACCACATCTAGTCACGAATGCTCATGGACAATTATACAGCTGATGGGAGGAGGAGACTCAGGGAACATCCCCAACCTCAGTGGTGAGGGCCCAACATCTGAGTACTAAAGACTAGGCTGAAGCATTCACAACTACAGTCAGCCAGACGATCCATCTCAACTTTCTCCTGAAATCCCCTCCACAACAGAAGCTAACTCAATTCACTGCAAGAGATATCAAGAAACAGCTGGGAGCACTGGATACGGCAAAGGTTTCAGGACTAGACAACATCACATCTGTAGTACTGAAGACAGGTGCTTCAGAACTAGCTGTGTCTCTAGTCAAGCTGTGCCAGTATGGTCACAACATTGATATTTACCCAACAACATGAAGAATTTCCCAGATAGGTGATATGCCCAGTCAGTCTACTCCCAACCATCGGCAAGATGACGGACGTAGTCATTGATGAGAACGCTATAGAGCAGCACTCACCATAACCCATTCATTAATGCTCAGTTTGGGTTTTGCTAGTGTCACTTGGCTCCTGACCTCTTTGCAACCTTGGTCCAAACATAGACAAAAGAACTGAATTCCATAAATGAGGTGAAAGTGAATGCCCTTGCTATCAAAGCAGCATTTGACTGAGTGTGGCATCAAGGTCCCTTGGTAGAACTGAACGGGTATCAAAGGGGAAACATTCCAGTGCTGGAGTCATACCTCTCACAAACTAAGATGACTCTGTTTATCAACCATCCCAGCCCGAGAACATCACTGCAAGAGTTCCTCAGAGCAGTGACCTAGACCCAACCATCTTCAGCTGCTTCATCAATGACCTTCCTTCTATCATAAGGTCAGAAGCTGGGATGTCTGTAAAAGATTGCACAATGTTCAATACCATTCACCAATGAAGCAGTCTATTCCTGCACACAGTAAGACGTAGACAACAGTCAGATATGGACACAATGGCAAGAAAATTTGGCGCCATAAAAGTACCAGGCAATGACAATCTCCAACAAGATCGAACCTAACAGCATACACTTCAATCGCATTATCATTGCTGAGTTACCACCATCAATATGCTGGTGTGGGGGGGGGGGGGTGCACATGGTGGGGATGCAGAAGGGTCACCATTGACCAGAAGCAGAATTGGACCAAATCACTTAAACACTGTGGTGGCAAGAGCAGGTCAGAGGCTATGCATCCTGCAGTGATTGACTCATCTCCTGACACACCAAGGCACTTCCACCATCTATATGACCAGATTGGGAATACAATGTAATACTCTCCATTTGCCAGATGAGTACAGCTCCAACAACTCTCACGAATTCTGGCACAACCCTGGACAAAACAGCCTACTTGATTGGGAAATATGAACTAACCTAAACATTCATCCCTTTCACCACTGCTGCACATTGGCTACAGCGCGTACCACCTATAAAATGCAATGCAGATACTTACTCAGGCCATTTCAACAGCATCTGCCAAAGCCAAGACCTGCAGTATATGGTGATCTACACATGGGAACACCACCACCTGCAGATTTCCCTCCAGGTCACACACTGTCCTGATTGGAAACATACAATTTGTCCTTCATAGTCCTTGGGTCTAAATTCTGAAACTTCTTATACAGCTACACCGTGGGAGCACCTTCACCAGAAGGACTGCAACGGTTCAATAAGGCAGCTCATCACCTCCTACTCAAGGGCAATTAGTGATGGGCAGTAAATGCTGGTGACACAGTGACCCTGAAAATAAACAAAAAAAAATTGAGAGTTTTTATGTTGCAAAGATGCATAAGTAATCACAGATAAGATCAAAGCATATAGCGTACTGCATCATAACATTGAACTTCTGATTAGACAAGTTCACATTTCACCTGCATTATCTCCTTGCAAGTTCATCCCAGCTGTTACGTTTTTGCCCGGAGAAGCGCCTTAGTCCTGAACTTGCGCTATATGGGTTTGTACCTCTATCCTCCTGGTCTGGTATCTTTTTAGTTTTGTTGTCATTGGATGTGGTTTACCCATGCAGTAATCAGAGTTGTTTAGCCTTCTTAACATCACCCCAGTTACCCTGTGTAAGTCTGGGATTGCCTAATAAAGAACAAAACAATTACTTTTTATGTTGGATTTGGAATCACGATTTTCAGCCACTCAGACTTGATCATGATTGCGTAGTTGGAATCAAATAATGCATTTAGCACCATTGTTTACTTCAGTTCCATTATAAACATACAGGGTTCAAAGCTTGCTTCATGTCTGGTCTTCAACAGCTGATTAATTTTTTCCCGTTTCTGGTTAGTAACGTTCTCTGGATGTAGGGTACCAGAGTAGTATTTGTGTTAGAGGGTTTACTCGGAGGAAGACTCCATTGAAACTTGCACTGGAGTCAAACTGGGTGAAATAAATCCCATTTAAACCATATTGACCAAGCTACAGTTAAGAAACATTCTCAAAGAATAGTAAATAAGTGGATAAAATGCTTGTCTGTGAGGTGGTCAGTTCAGTACAGTTTGCTACTGACTTGCAAAGACTTGTCCTCACCTAGCTGCCTCCCTTTTCCTCTGTCAGAGCCGACTGCTTGTTGAACATACAGACGGACACACGGATTAGAATCAGCAGAGCAGTGGGTCCTTCCAGTCTGCTTCACCATTCAACAAAATGGTGGCTACTCCGATTGTCACCTCAACTCTGTATTCCCTCCTAACCTGCTAACCATTCATCTCAACGCTTGTCAAGAATCTCTCTCACTGCTTCTTCTGACCCTTGAGGAAAAGTTTCAGAGATTCACAACCCTCTGAGAGGAAAAAAATGTTGCCTCACTTCTATCTTAAGTGGGTGGTCCCTTATTTTTAAACAAGTGGCCTCTAGTTCTAGATTCTCCCATAAGAGGGAACATCCTTACCACATCAATCCTGTCGAGACCCCTCAGGATCTTGTATGGAAGGTTACATAGGCACTAGCAGCTTCCTGGTTCCACAGCTCAGTGTCGCTTCATCCAGACACCAAGATCTACTTAGGTCCAGTCAACCATGTAAGGCTTTGCAAATAAACTTAATGTTCATTCAACATCCATGGAAGCTCTTTTCAGCTGGAGTCCATGGGCCTTAGCTAGGCCTGGAACCTTGTGCTACAGTGCACATTGAAGCTGAGAGCAGTACCAGTGATCCCAGTCCTGATGTAGGGTCTCGACCCGAAATGTCGATTGTCCATTTCCCTCCATAGATGCTGCCTGACCCGTTGAGTTCCTCCAGCTTTTTGTGTGCCGCTTAGTGATCCCAGTCATGAAGCAAAATTGGAGCAATATTGGATACATTGTCTTCAATATGGTTAGCACAGGCCTGCTGCCCACAATCACCAAACAGGCCTAATCTCCATGCAAAATTGACTGACTTGAAGCATCCCAGAGTCCAGTGTTGAGGCTCTGAACAGTGGCAGGGCCTTGACTGATGCACAGAAAGTCCCCACCCCAGCTATACAGGCCGTCAAAGTTCATAAATATTTCTGGACTTCCCTGCTTTAAAAATAATTAAAAAACAAAATGAAGCATTTTAAATATATTTTAAAAGAGAAAATAAAGAAATGTGAAATCAAGTAAGAGCACTTAAAAACACTTTTCGATCTTATAAATCATTAAACAAACCTGATATATGAAGAGGAAATTGCATGCTCCTGGCCTTGCTTCCTCACAGTCCTACAATCCCATTGTATCCATGGGCAGGTGGATCATACTGGATCCGGGTCTAACCTGGTGCCGGATGCAAAACCCAATTCCCGGCATTAATGCTGATCACTGAGAGTAAGTAATTGCAGAACTATGACTACGTGCTCATGGATGTCCAGAACTTACTAGGATTAAAGCAGGAGAAAGCTAATGGACAGGCAATTGTCAATCAGAAGAATTGCTAAAGTGACTTTGAAATTTCCTTGCTCATGGATGTCAAAGATCCCATGACCAGGTTTACACAGGTCTCTGCTGTCAGTGGGGGAGTGGAGGAGGGAGCAACCTGTCCCAGCTGTACTGGTGTAAATTCTCTCCATTGCCCACTTCCCTTGTAGACTCTTTGGGTGAAACTGCCAATGAAATATCAATCACTGCCGAATGATGTTGGTTCTCTGCTCCAACCTTTCAGCCTGCAGTGGACTGGACTGAGACTAACTTTAACCTTTTCTAGCTTCACATGTCTCTTGGACACAGCAGTCGATATTTAACCCATTACAGCATCCAGGTCTAAATCAGAATTGTCCATTCACAGAAAACAGAGAGCGTTGGAAATAGTTTGCCACACACAATATGCTGGAGGAACTCAGCAGGTCATAGGTGGAAATAGTTTGTTCCTGTTCCCTGGCTGCAGTCCTGCTGGAGCTGCTGGTGACGATGTCAGGTGAGGAAGGGTCTGGGATCAGTGAAGATGTCCACGGTGATCAGAAAATGACATTGGCATTCACTGTGGGATCCAGTGGGATAAGGTATCATGTCTTGCTGGGCACCTGTGGAACACCACCACTGTTCTAAAAAAGCCAAAACTTCAAGGACATTAATTGGAAATAAAGTGCGAGAAGATGATAGTACAAAAATACTGCAGATGCTGGAAATAAGTAATAAATCAAGCACACTAAAATTACTCTGCAGGTTGGGCAGTTTCAGTGGTGAGAGAGACAGAGCTAATATTTCAGGTCACTATCTTTCATCAGAATTGTTCTGATCAAAAGTCATTGACCTGAATTGTTAACCCAGATTCTCTCTCCACAGATGCTGCCTGAACTGCTGGCTATTTCCAACGTGCTTTTTGTTGTAAGTTGATGATCCTGATTTAGAACAATCAGCTGTCAAAGGTTAAATACCTACCACTGTGTCCAAGAGCTATGTATGTGTGACCTAGAAAAGGTTAAATGGAAATCAAAGTAAACTGTCGATGCTAGAAATCTAAAACAAAAACTGAAAATGTTGCAAATACTCAGCTGGTGAGGCGGCATCTGTGGGAAGAGAAACAGTGTTAAACGCTTCAGGTCAGAGACCCTTCTTCAAAACTGAAAAGGGGACAAAATAAGCTTGTAAATGTGCAGAGGGGGGTGTCTCTGACTGGATAAAACCGGGTAACCATGAGGATAAGTTATAAACGAGGTTACCCGGTCAATGGGAGCAGTTAAAGGGTAAGAACGTAGACAAAAGAACCCAGTCAAAAGAAACAAACAATCTGCTGGAGGAACTCAGTGGGTCGAGCAGCATCTGTGGGGGGAAAGGAATTATTGATGTTTCAGGTTGAAACCCTGCATCAGGACTGAGGGTGGAGAGGGGAGATGGCTGGTATATAGAGGAGAGGGGGAGTGGTGAGACAGGAGCCCACAGCGTTTGGTAGACTGAGGAGTGGAATCACCTCAGGCTCCTGTCCACCAATTGGACTTCTTTATATTGGCCATCTCCGCTCTCAGTCTTGATGCAGGGTTTTGATCCAAAATTCCTCTCCCCCCCCCCCCCCCCCCCCACAGATCTTGCTCGACCCACTGAGTTCCTCCAGCAGAGTGTTTGTTGCTCCAGATTTCAGCATCTTCAGTCTCTTTTCTCTTGAGACAAAAGAACGTAGGAAATGCAATATATAGCAGGCAGGTCAGGCTGGGCACATGCTCCACGTCCAGACAGAAAGAATTGGAAGGAAAATGAAGAGAATAAAACAGATAATATTGCAGATGGATGACTGATACGGAGAAATCAAGTTACCTGAAACTAGAATTTAATATCAAGTCCAGAGGGCTGCAACATGCCCAGACAGAAGATGATGTGTTGTTCCTTAAGCATGCGTTGGGCCTCATTGTGAGAGTACAAGAGGTCACAGACCAATAGGTCAGAGTGGCAGTGGGATGAGGAATTAAAGTAGCAGGCAACAGGAAGCTCAGAGCTGCCCTGCACAATCACCCAATCTGCGTTTGGTTTGTCTAATGTAGAGGAGGCCACATTGTGAACACTGAATGCAATTAGAAAAGATTAAAGTTTGTTTCAGTCGTGTCCCTGCAGGCTGTAAGGTTGGAGAAGAGAACAACCATCATTCAGCAGTGATTGACTTTACATTGGCAGTTTCACACAAAAGTCTACAAGGAAATGGAAAGAATTCACACTGCTACAGCCGGGATGTTTACCTGAGGTTGGGATGAAGACAAATAAACAGTGTGGAACAATTATTGTTTTTACACTGAATTTAACTCACGCTCTACCTGTCCAGAATGCGCTTAAATGGGGCAAGGTAGAGGAAAGTAACCTGCTTTGAGACCATAATATATTGATCTTGATCAGACAATATCAAGGGATCTTAAACCTGCGGTGCACCCGATCCTGGAATACTTGATTGGACAGAACGAAACCTTTCCTTTAAATCTGACCCCTGTGCTATAGGTGTCATGGGGCAAAATGATGTATTTCAAGGCCAGAAATGGAGGTCATGCTTTGGACATGAAAAATAACATAAAATAAAATAGGATGAGCCCACTAAAGTCAGATTCCCACCACAACCCTTGTATCAATTCTTTCCACTCCCGTCCCATCCCGCAGGCCTGACTCTTGCTAAGTTACGACTATGGCTAAGTAGAAGCATTTTCACCTGTGTCAGGGGTCATGGGTTCAAGTCCTGTGATCCGATCTCATTACACAGGCTGAAACATTCCTGAAACATTATGTTAAACCAACGTGTTGTTTGCATGCTGGGTTAGATGTAAAAAAAATAGCACTATTTGAGGAGCAAAAAATTGGCCAACAACCCTTAAAGAGAAATAGATTAACTGATCATTTGTTCCATTTGCTAATGGGATCTTGCTATGTGTTCTCAAAGAATGTGATTCTTCTTCAAAGTGAAGCCTTTCACCACCTGCATGATGATATTATTTGGTGCAGGTGGACTTTATACTATTACTTAGCAGGCATGATTCAGCAGCTTGGAGCACAGCGTATATCTGTCACAAAAAGATTTGCCTTGGTCACGAAGGACCCACAATCAGAGGTTTGATTTATATTTGACTCTACCCTCCCCTTTATTGACATCTCAAAAATTGGGTAAGTGACCAATATCCATTTTTATCCCACCGACTCTTGCAGTCATCTCAACTCCTCCTCCTTCCAACCTGCTTCTTGTAAGGCCACCATTCCATTCTCCCAGTTCTGCCGTCTCCATCGTCTCTGTCCAGGTGATGAGACTTTCTGCAACACTGACTCTGAATGTTTTCCTTTTTCTTTAGCTTTGGCTTCCCTCACTAGGGATGTGCTACAAGGCAATGAATCCATGGAGTTTGAAATGATTATTTGGGTGGTGAGGAGGGTCAGAAAGAAATAGAGAAAACAGAGAAGTGGATGAAACTGGAAGGAGAGATGTATAGATGTAAACAATTGGGTCCATGAGGCTACTAACAAGTTGAAACTTGCAACCATTGATTTAAAAAAAAAGATTCTGCTGAAATGCAGAATGAAATGCAATTGCAGAACAGGATGAAAGTGAGTCAAAGTCGGTGCTGTTGAAGAGCAAGGTTGTGAGCGTGCATGTGCTGGCAATGACGCCCCAGCTTCCAAACATCTCTTACTTAACTTCTTTGTCCAACTCCCTCCATGAGGCTGAGGCTCTTATGTTGTTCCAATATAGTGTGGCTAAGCTCAAGGAACAATATCTCATCTTCCCTTTTGCTCCAGTTTTGCCTTGACCCATCATCTGCTTTAAATCTGTCTCACATTCTACAGTTTTGTTTTTCCTCTCCTCCCCCCTTTCTTTGCACCTTTTGGCTTACCTCTAACTTTTCCAGACCTGTTCTAAAGTAATTGAATTGAACTCTCCACAGATGCTGCCTGCACTGCTGAGTATCTCCAGTGATTTCTGCTTGTATTTCACATTTCCAGCATCTGTAGTGTTTTACTTTTGCATCAAGAGGTGGTCTGCAATACCTGGTTTGTCAAGTTCCCATACACTTTCAATAGAGAATCAAGCTCTTTATTTGGGGATGGTGTGTAACCAGGTAAGTGACACAAACAACTGTGCATTAATCAACTTCCTAGATGCTAGCATAAAATTGTTGACAAGCTTATGCAACTGGAAAGTTATACCATGAATGGTAATATCGCTTGCAGGGATTGTTGACTGAACTATAGCCTAAATAGTTTACCTGATGATCCATTGGGGTTTTCAAGTTTTAAATAATAGAGACAGGCTGACATGGATAAATGATAGACAGTGTTGATTTTACCTAAAACACTGAGAATAGCTGGTTTTGGACCTATTGATAGAGCTGACCTGGGTGGCAGGGGAAAGGTATTGCCCCCTTCCCACTGACTAGAAGACGCAATAATGTTCAAAATCATTGATCAGGACTTGGTCATTACTGGATGCTCACCCACACAACCAGTCACTCCCTCTCTCACACTGAATAATCCCAGCCTGCTGAAGTTGCCAGTATGGAGATCTGGTTGAAAAAGAGAAAGGAATAGGTTATTTCTCTGAGTCTTTCTTGGTGACACATAATGTTTGTAACCAAGAAACTAACAACCTTGTGTGATTATAAATATTATGGATACAGGAACCTCTGCTACAATTTTCATGGCGTGCCTGACAAGCTAATTCCAATCCAGATAAATGACAGGTTTCATTTATTTTGATGTTCTTCTTCAAAACAATTTGGGAAATATTGCAATGGTTGCCCATGATAACGGCAACTGTTCTCTTTGCCAAGGAACCCTCAGCACTACGTTGACCTGGTGAACTGCAACAGTATTAGCGAATTGACTGGGATTGCAGATTCAAAGAGGAGACAAGAGTCTGCAGATGCTGGAACCTGGAGCAACACACAAAGTGCTGGAGGAACTCTCAAGGTGAAGGGTCTCAACCCGAAACGTCGACAGTCCAGTTCCCTCTGGGATTTAAGATTCATCCATTTGCTTCATTAGCTTCATTGATAAATCGATTGCACCAAGAGCTACTTTGGGGAACAGCAATCTGATGATAATGTGATCAGATACTGAATATGTAGAAGCTCTTTCCTTGAGACTACGGTGGTAGATAATGAGAGATAGAGAGAGTGAAGCTGTAAATACTACAATGTGTCAGAGGACTTCGGTGAGCTGTGAAAAGTCATTAAAGTTGGCATCACCCCTACAGGGAAGATAGATGATCCAGTGTCTGAAGAGTGTCTCTTCTGGCCATTACACTATGGCTTTTGAATCTGTCATTTTTGGATGTCTTGTTAGTGTTTATGAGTTTTGCACATTAGATAACATGTTCCAAACAGGCACAGTTTATGCTCTGTGAATGCACGGCCAGTGTATCAAGAAATGTTGTGTTTGGACCAGAGTTTTCTTCGATTCTTGGAAATGACCTGTTTGTATAAACTGCCTCAGACTATTTAATCAACCATTTTGTAACTGGCTCAAAATTCAAGACAATATAGTCTATTTTGTGGAAGAAGCATACTGCTTTCTCTACCCCCAGAAGGCACTGACTCTTGCTTAGGTATGTGTTGTCTCTGGTATCTTGTCTGACTGCCCATCATTCATGTGTGGACATGGGCACAGAGTGCTGGCAGGCTACATTGCCACTGGCACTGCATCACAAATCTGTCCTAACCTGACCTGCTGCAAAGGGGTCAGCAGCCCGAGCTGATTTCACTCTCTCACATTTCCCAAAATTATTTTCTTCCAGCTATCAGTATGCAAAGCTATTTAAAAAGTAAATAAATCATTGCAGCTCACTACCTCCACACTTAGTTCAGGTTTTGGCTTATAATTCATTCAGTTAGAACAAAACACTATTGTCCTATTGACCATGTGTTAACTGACTGCCTGGGGTAGGTTGAACCATTTGAAGAGTACTGTAGTTCAATAAATTTAGCAGCTTAGCAAATCTGGAACTGAACCAAAGACCTTCACACATGTCACCATCAACTTGGAGAAATAAGACAATGGTGGCTAAGGAGCTGCAAGATGGTGTTACTTTCTGAGGCAAGACTTGTCGAGAACTTTAATTACCAAAGCGGGGTGTGGGCTACAGTGCCTCAGACCCTTGAGCCTGAAGGCCTTTGCAAATGTAGAGCACAGCTGCACAGAACAGAAAGCTTCACTAAGACATTCTCTTGCTCTGTTTATACTATTTTGTCCAGGCGCCACCAAAGGTTTACCCTGCAAGATTTACCCTATGTACGTTTGCATAATGGAACTGCTCACTCCCAGCCTGTTAAAATATCCCATTCCTCTTACCCAGTTATCAGTGAAGCAACTTGTAAATTACATCTGACATATTTTCCACTCTTCCCCTTACATGTTCCTTTACATTATAAACCACTTTTGTTTTCCTGAACAACTATTTTTAGCCAGTTAGGTTTGATGTTAACCATCCACTTCCACAGTGTAGGTATTAAATTTATAGTCTCTATTATTCAAAGCATTCCTTTTTTATTTGATGGTTTTCCCCTCTTGTGTATTTTTCTAATATATTTGCACTGTTTTAACTCCCATGGTTTTAAAACAAGCTTTTCTGAATGCTGCTCTGTTCATTGTGTTCTCTTTATTAACACTGTTCAGTGCTGGAGTTTTTCTAAGGTTTTGTTACCACAGGACCACCTCAACTGGTAATTATTGCGCGGATCTCCACAAAATGATCCCACCACTGAAAAGACTGAGCATGCAATGGTGATAACATTTCAGCCCTGCAATTTCCTGAGATAAATGAAACACCAAAGCCATTTTTGCACAAAGTTAGGTTGCAGGTTCAAAACTGCCTCATTTTGCCAAACTAAATACAGTCGGCCTGCAAATGTATGAATCTCACTTCCCCCGGTTGAGGTGTTTAGAGCCAGGGGTCACAGCCTCAAAATAACGGGCTGCCGTTCAAGACTGAGATGAAGGGAATTTTCACCCTGAGGGTGGTGAATCTTTGGAAATCTCTAGCCAAGAGCTCTGTGGAGGCTCAGTTGCTGAGTAAGTTCATGACTGAAATCAAATAGAGTTTTAGTATTAGGGTAATGAAGGGGCAATGGTGCCTGTGCAGAAACATGACACTGAGGTAAAAAATTAAGCCCTGAGTTTGAATGGTGGGGCAGGCATGAGGGGCCAAATGACCTGCTCCTTTTTCCATTCCTGGTGTTCTTACCTTCTTAACTCTAAAATACACACCAAGAATGCAAGAATGGATTTAAATGCAAGGGCTTTCGCTCATCTCTATCCTCCAGTTGTGTTCTGTCACAATCCTTCACGTAATCTCTAATGCAGGCCCAGCTCCTTCTGAACAAACCCTCCACCTGACCTGCAGCTTCATTGCCTTCTGCACTCTTGTGTCTCCAGCTTCATTGCCTAACTTGCCTTTCCTCCCCTCTGCCACCTCACTCAACCATCTTCCACAGTGTAACCTCCTTTACTCTCTGTTGAGGCTTCCTCTGGCCTGGGGTGTCTAGAACCAGGGGACACACTCAAAACGAGGGGGTCAGCATTCAGGACTGAGATGAGAAAGAATCTTTGTCCGGAGGGTGGTGAATCTTTAGAATCTCTGTGGAGGCTCAATCACTCTTAACCCACTCATCTGGAGAACTCACTCACCTCGGATTTATTCTGACTTTTTAAGCACAACTCCTGGTAGCTATCAGCAGTTTTTTTGGAAGGATCACCATCCCCTCATAGAGAACCTGGACCAGAGGAAAGGGGGTTTCAAGGACAGAAGAAAGTACACTGCATCCTTATCAACCCTGGTACAACAGTTTCAACAGCTTCCATCAAGCTTGCTAACTCAAGTAATTTATTGATAGAATCAATACATTCAGCAACTGTTCTTGAATGCTACAGGGAGAGGGTCTACATTAAAAGTATTCACTGCATACACAAAAATGTTCAATAAAGTTGTGTCAAGCTACTTAAATGAACCATCTTCTGACCCTTATTATCAAGACTTGCCTGGGCTTCCTAGAAATTATGCTTTCTTTGGTGTGAGGTGGCAGACAGAGGGTATGCAGGATGCAGCCAGTGGGTTTATCAAGCTTACTTTGGCTAACACACAAAGGCCTTTAAAAATTAAAGGCAACTAATGAAAACACCATAAGTGCGGAAAGTAAACTTAGAAAGAATATTTAAAATAACATCAGGGTAAGCAGCTTGGGTGTTCCTGCTATTTTTAACGTCCGACTCAGTATCTGAATTGTCTTCACATTCAGCTCCCGTGAGGAGGGCAAAAATAATTAACTATTGCTGACGGACTAATAGATTTATTGTGAAATGACAAATGGAGCCACCGAGTCACACAGCATTGAAACAGGCTATTCGGCCGATCATCTCCACACCGACCAATGGACACCCATCTGTGTTAATCCCCTCTCCCAGTACTTGTTCCAATACCCTACTATGTCTAGGCAATTCAAGTGCTCATCTTAAACACTGTCAGCGACCCAGCTTCAACCACTCTCTCAGCCAGTGTATCCTAGGTACTTACCACTACCCAATTTTTCTGATGATACAAAGCTGCGTGCAGGTGGGAGTTGTGAGAAGGATGCAGGGAGGCTTTAGAGAAAAATAGGCTCATGAATGGGAGGCCATGGTAGGTGGAATATGACGGGGAAGACATGAGTTCATCTACTTCAGTCTAACCTATAGAAAACCTGTGTATTTTAAATGGTGAGAGACTGAAAGCACCCTGGGCACCCTTGTACACAAATCATTGAAAATTAACAAGCAGCCGTAGTAAGCTATTAGGAGGACAAATAGTAGGTTGGCCATTATTGCATGAGGATTTGAGAAAGACGTCCTATTGTAATTATATAGGGCCTGGTGAGACCACATCTGGAATATTGTGTACAGGTCTGGCTCTCTACTGAAGGAAGGAGATTCCTGCAGTAGGAGAGGTGTTACGAATGTCCACAGACTGGTTCCAGGGATAGGAGCTGTGTACCCCCCATGAGGAGGTATTAGACACACTGGATCAATGCTCTCCAGAGTTTAGAAGAATTAGAGTTGATTTGATTGAAATATATAACATTCCAGTAGGTGCATGGAAGATATTTTCCCTAGCTGGAGTGTCTAGAACCAGGGGTCATGTCTCAAAAACAGGAACTTCAGGAACGAGATGAGAAGAAATTTCTTCATCCAGAGAGTTATGTATCTTTGGAACTCCTTTCCCACGAGCTTTGTGGCAGCTCAGTCACTGGGTGTAGTCAAGGCAGATTGATAGAATTTTGGATATTCAGGCACTCATTGAGTATGCAAGAGTGTATCACTGAGGTAACAGATCAGCCATTATCTTATTGCATAAGTACACAGAGGGGGCATAGACTTACTTCTGCTTCTATTTCTCTTGCTCTACAAATAGCAATGCAATAATGACCTGATAATCTATCTTGACGATGTTGACTGAGGGACAAATATTGGTCTGGTCAGCGGGAGAGCTCTCATGCTGTTCTTCAGAATTGTGCTGTGGGATCTCTTGCCTCCACCCAGGGCCTCAGTTTAATGTTACATCCGACTGATGGGTGCCATTCTTTTTGTGCTGCTCTGGGCTGCAAGCTGAGGTTTTTGTGCCCAGGTCTCTAGAGTGGGAGTTGATACAACATCCTTCTGCCTGAGGTGAGAGACCAAAGATGAAATGGATAGACCAGATCTTGTTGTCTGTTATTGCCTGAAGTAGATTTGGACTGGGAAACACTGGGCAATTCTCTCTTTTTCTTGGCTTACTCCCAGTAACACCTCAACAATGTGCTATTGAGACTTGCAAGGACAGCACAGTGGTGCTGCTAGTAGAGCTGCTACCTCACAGCACCAGAGTCCTGTGTTTGATCCTGACCTTGGGTGCAATGTGTATGGAGTTTGCATGTTCTCCCTGTGACTGTGTGGGTTTCCTTCAGAAGCTCTGGTTTCCTTCCACATTCTAAAGACATCTGTGCTGGTGGATGAATTGGCCACTGTAAATTGCCCCTAGTATGTAGGTGAGCAGTGGAATCTGGGGTAAATTGATGAGAATATGGAGAGAATAAAATAATGGGATTCCTGTAGGATGAGTGTAAATGGGTGGTTGGTGGGTGATTAAGACTTGGTGGGAATAAGGACTGGATCTCACTATGACCCGGACTCTAAACAGGGAATGAAAGAGAAGGGAGCAGTTCTCTGTCCAACCTTGTGGTTCTGCAGCTGTGTGTCTCATGACACACGTTTAAATAGAACCAGGAAACACCAGGAAGACAAGCACAACCCATTCACACAGTACGTTCCCTCCAGCCTGCCAAGTTCAATGGGCAGCTGTAGTCCAGCAATGAGGTTTGAGGTCTGGGCTTGACAAAGTTAGGTCTTACATTTATAAAACACCTTATCACACCTCTGCAATGTTCCCAAATACCTTGCATACTATGTTACTAAAGAGACCCTGTGGTAATGCAGACAAACATGGCTGTCGTTTTATGCACAGAAAGCTTCTATGAACTGCAATGGGCTGGAGGACTAATCTTACAATGCCACTGGACGATGAGAAATGTTACCCAGGACATGAGTGGAATTCCCTGCATTTCAAAGAATGTTTCATATCCTCTTCAGATGCAGGGACAGAACCTGAATCATGGAACCCCATCTAAAGTTCGAGAGCCTGTGCTAACACAGCACTCATTCACTGCAGCAATGGTGGTGGGGGAGAGTCCGAGTGTTTCCTGATCACTTGCTTATATCCAAGAAACCTCAGGGAAACAATAGACATGGTCTTTTTATTTAAAGAATTTAGACCCTTAATTCCAGGGTTTTTAACAATTGCCTTCTGCAGAAGGTCCCAAGAAATCCAAGGCACATTTTAAATTCTCAGTTCAGGCTTAAAGCCACAATCTTTTTGCAGAAATGAGAGCAATACCAGTTAAGACATGCACAAACTCAGATTACCATCTCAGCTTCCATCTGTGCTCTAAACTGAGGTGATGAATCTCAGCCTGGATTTGGTGGGGGGGGGGGGGGGGGGGGGGGAGGTGGTGGAATCATCCCAGGGTTACTACTGCCACTGCTGTTCAGTAAACCCTGCGGAAAAGTATCTGTGCAGGGTGGTGGATGGTGTGGCTGCTAACGTTGCCTGAACCTGAAACATTTACTCTGTTTCTCTTTCCATGCAAATGGTGTCTGACCTGCTAAGGGTTTCCAATGTTTTCTTTTTTTAAACTCAGATTTCTAGCATCTGCGGTCATTTTGATTTTCACTTGGCCTCCACACTGCTCGAGCTGGAAGGTGAAGAGCAGTTATCTATTTACATTGCATCCACAGCACTGTACTCAGACTGAGTTAAGGCCATGTACTGAGCATTGCCTTATTAAATCAGAGGTTAAGTTAGCTATGTTCATCACACCCTTCTGTTTACATGGAATTATAACAGTGCAGGATTAGTACAATGGGATGCTAATGGTTAGCATGGACTTGCTGGGCCGAAGGGCCTGTTTCCATGCTGTATATCCCTATGACTCCATGGCCATGAAAATTGTAGTGACAATTGAATCTTCAACACAAAAACAATTAATCGTCCCAGTGTTGTGAGAGTGAATGATTGTCAAAGGCTTCGTACGCCCACTTCTGCATGGTGTGTTACATTTCTTCACTACCCTGCTGAACTTGGTTTAAATCCTTCCCTATGGCTGGAATCCCCATTTATACTGTTCCTCTACATAGCTCTGCTCTGGGATATTTTTAAATACATTATCGCTAGGGTGTGATTCATGGTGGACGCAAAGGGTCAGATGTTCCCAAAATGGAATCAAAGCAGTCAAGCTGAATTTGTGTTTCACTCTGTAATTTGAAGACTGGATTATATTTCTCTGTGTGTTACATGAGGAACAGTGTAGGACAATCTTCACCTGATTAAACAGGCCCCTCTGAGGGTCATGGGTGATGCAGCTCAGCAGCAAACTCCAATAGCTGGCAATAAGCAGACAACATTAAACTCCGGGCTTTAGCTAAAATGATCAACAGACTACCTGGAAGATTGGATGGTGAGGGAGACAAAGGCAAAGTGAAGAATGAGGATATTTTGAGGTGAAGAGGACATTAAGGAAACTTTAATGTGAAGAATGAGTTTGAGGAGCAGATACTATACTGTTACAACACTGCATCTTCCTGACGATGTGGAAAATTTCCCAAGTATTTCCTGTTCACAAAAATCGGAACAAATCCAATCTGGCTAATTACTGCCCAGTCTCAATACTCACCAAAGTGATGAAAGATGCTGTTGACAGAAGCAGCTATCAAGTGGCACTTACCAATGCCCACTTCAGGTTTTGCCAGGAGCACTCTGCTCCAAACTTCATCACAGCCTTGGTCCAAGGGTGAGGTGAGAGTGCCTGCCCTTGACATCAAGGTAGCATCCTCAATATGCCCTGGTAAAACAAAGGGAAAACACTTTAGTGGTTGGAGTCAATCCCCTCACGGAGAAAGGTGACTGTTTGTTGGAGGTGAATCAGCCCAGCCCCAGGACATCACTGAAGGAGTTTCTCCTCGGCCTCACCATTTCAGTTGCTTCATCAATGACCTTCCCTCTATCATAAGATCAGAAGTGGGGATGTTTGCTGATGATTGCACGATGCTCAATCCATTCACAACTCCTCAGCAAGTGAAGCAGCTCATGCCTGCATGCAGCAAGACCTAGACAATATTCAAACGTGGGATTAAAAGTGGAAAGTAACATTCGCATCACAAAGGTACTATTAAACTCCGATAATTTGCTATCTGGCTAATCAGAATTCCTGATGGTTCAATATCTGCCTGATGCTGGGGCTCCGGCACCCGGTTCCCAAGTTCCTTTTTTTTAATAATAACATTTATTCGCTAAAAGCACTACTAAAGGACAACCAGTGTCAATACACGACATTCAATACAGAAAAGAAGAAACTAAGCAATGACATAACTACTGTAGATATAGCAAACTAATACTAACGGAACACACATGCAACACTACACCCGCTCATGCAACACTTCAAATAAGAATCGCGTTCATACTACCCACGACACACGCGATCCCAAGGGGCCCACCGAGCGCGGAACTCGGCCAGGGTGCCCGTGGAGACAGCGTGCTCCCTTTCCAAAGACACCCGCGCGTACACATAAGCACGGAAGACGGGCAGGCAGGTCGACTGGCTGGAACCCTCAGCTGCCCGCCGCCGTGTCCCATGGATGGCCAGCTTGGCCAGGCCCAGCAGAAGACCCACCAGGAGATCCTCCGCGCGCCCTGCACTGCCTCACCCCAGGTTACTTTTAACACATCAAGGCCCTGGTTCTGATGCTCCTTTTCACACACCTCCTGACGACCCAGGCTCTCTCACAAGGCACAAGACAGGAGTGTGATGGAATATTCTCCACCTGCCTGGATGAGTACAGGTCCAACAACTTTCAAGAAGCTCAACACCGTCTAGGACAAAGCAGTCCACTTGATTGATGCCCCATCACCTACCCTCTCTCACTGTGCACAGTGGCTGCTGTGTGTACCATCTACAAAGTACACCACAGTTACTTGCCGAGGCTACTCCGACAGTGCCCCTCAAGCCCACCCAACCTCTACCATTATAAAAGGCAAGGGCAGCAGGTGCATGGGAACACCACTACCTCCAGGTATCCCTCCATCCTGACTTGGAAGTACGTCACCGGTCCTTTGTTGTTGCTGGGTCTAAATCCTGGGACTCATTCCCCATCACCAGAAGGACTGCGGTGGTTGACGAAGGCTGCTCACCACCATCTTCTCTCAGGGTGGGTAATAAAGGCTGGTCTTGCTTGTGATGCCCAGTTCCCCAAAATGGGCTTTTGAGGACACATATGCATTTCTGAACCCATCACTATTGACCCTCCCATTCAGCAGATCATCAGTCTCTCTGTTGTGAAGAGCTCAGGGTTTCTTCCCTGGATCTGAAGAAACCCATCAATTCCCATTCTGCAGTATCAAACAGCAGCGTTCTTAATGCAGCCTTTCTTCTACCCAGAAATATCTTGGCAGCAAATGAAGCCAAGCTCTATAAACAGCACTGGATGTACTCAAACCAAGATAAACTCAAATCTTCTCACATCATCGCTGCCATTAGATTACAGATTAAGGAAAATTTATACCTTCCATTACTGTTCCCAATCCTCCTCCTGTCACTATAGTGGTTCTGGCAGAAGATAAAAGCAAATCATTCATCTCTGTGTTTTGTAATCTTCATTCATCAGATGAAGCTGCAGCCTGCACAGTGCAGCCACCTGTCACTGATCCCTCTGTTGTAGTGAGGATTTACAGCAACTGGGAGCCCCCTCTGGGAAACTGTCATAAAAATTATGTTTACATTCATATAGTGCTTGACAGATTCACAGGAGAAGCATGGCAGGGCAATGGGGCTTCCAACTTCACAGAAGGTGACCTGAAAGCCTGGCCAAACACGATAGGATTGAAATGGAACAAGCCCCTGAGCTCCTCAAGTCCCAGCTCTTTCTGCGGCGTCAGCCAGCACAAGCCAAGCACGGTCTGTGGGAGACAGGGAAGGAAGGGTGACCGAACACTGGTGGCCTGATGATGGTGAATGGTGTCCCTCTTGGAAGGTCAGGGTTTGCATTTTCCAAGTATTCCGGAGGCTGCTTCCTCCTGTCCTCCATTCTCATCCCTAAGGAACTAGTAACGGGACCTTTAGGACCGCAGAGTACAACCAAACAGAGTCAACATGGCTTTATGAAAAGGAAATCATTTTTGACAAATTTATTATAGTTTTTTTTGAAGATGTAAAAACAGATTTGATGAATGGAAAACAATAGATGAAGTGTTTATGGATTTTCAGAAGGCATTTGATTACTACACAAGATGATCTCATGGTGTGTGGGTAATATATTTGCTCGGACAGAAGATTGGCTGAAAAACTGAGTAGGAATAAATGAATCATCTTGAGGTTGGCAAGCTGTGCCACAGGGATCAGTACTGGGGTCTCAGCTAGTTTCAGTCTATGTTAAAAGCAAATGACGGGACCAAGTGCATTGTGGCCACATCTAATGATACAAGGAAAGGTGGGAGAGCAGGTTGTGATAAAGGCTTAGAGATAGGTTGAGCAAATGGGAGGAAATGTGACAGGGAGCAAAATGTAAGGTTCTTCAAGTGGGAAGGACAGAACTGCTGAATATGAGTGAGAGAGAACGAGAGAGAGCAAGAGAGAATGAGAACTTGATCTCCTACCTTCCTTTGTATCATCAGATTTGGTCACACTACAATCCCATTCGCAACTCCTCAGCTCTCAAGAAAGGAAGAGAGGTAGAAAGGATGTTTAGGGAAGGAAATTGAAAGCTTAAGCCGATGGCAGCTGAAGGCATGGACACCACTTATAGAATGATTAGTGGTAAGAGGCTAGAGTGAGAGGAGCACAGATACCTCAGAGCTCAGGAGGAGCTTACAGAGATAAGTGAATGGAGAGAATTTGAAAACAAGGATGAAAACTGTACACTCTAGGGAGACTCTAATGATGACTTCAAGGGGACATAGATGTGGGTGGAGATATGGCAGGTAAACTTCAATGCAGAAAAATGGAAGTTGATACGAAGAGGCGAGGGCCCAGAGTGTGCAGTCAGTGTGATCTGACAGCACTTGGCACTCACCTCCATAGGGCAACCCTCCCAGGGAGGACTCAGTGAGACAATGCTGTGAAACTTTCCCCACTCCATCTTCAGCTTCGTTGTTTAATGTGGCTGCAAATGTGATGTCACACAAGTCTTACTCGACCCACAAACTCAGAAAACGCTGACAAGAGCATAAGTCAAGCCCCAGAGAACTCCAATCGAGGCAAATAGTGTTTAAGCATCCTTAGAAATGTTTAAAAAAGCTTTAACAACTTTTAAAAATCTGTAGTTGAAACAACATTAGAAAGGACTGAAAATACTTTTGGAAGATCACATCAGTCTCACACCATCCTGCCATTTAAAAGATGAACTCTCAAACTCTTGGTCTCCCAATCTACCTCGGCGTGGCTCTTGCACTTTGTCTACCTGCATTGCACTTTCTGTAACTGTAACACTATATTTTGCATTCTGTTTTTTTTTACTGCCTTGCTGTAATTATGTGTTGCACGATCTGTGTGGATGACATGTAAAAAAGCTTATCACTGTATCTTGGTACATGCCACAATAATAAACCAATACCACTTTTTCTTGAGCACCCTTTACTTAGACAGGGGAGGAGGCCATTCAATCCACCAAGTCCGTGCTGGCCCCCAGGAGAGCAAAACCCATTAGTCCCACTCTTCCTCATTTCCCTGTAGTCCTGAAACTTAGTCTCACCCACGTGCCCGCCTACTCTCTGATTTTTCTTTTGCCGATTACCTCGGTCTTTTTTCTAAATTACTGAGTTGTTTACAATTTGTTCCCTGGTCAAGTACACCTCACACCTCCTTAAATCTTCAGGTCAGCTAAGTTCATTGTAGTGAGAAACTAGCTCCAGCCTCAATGGCCTCTCTGCTGATTTCAGCATTGAAACATCTTCGGCGCTGGCCACACAGGCTTGTTGATTCCCTGATAGCACCTTCACAGTTCCTGCATCGAACTGTGACATTAGGTTCAGATCCAGCCTAAAATCCTGGCGAAAACAGCCGAAAGTTTAAAGGGAAGTATGGTGGGCGCAGCGATTAGTTCCTCACTGCTCCTGGGACCCGGATTCGATCCTGACCTCGGGTGCTGTCTTTGTGAAGTTTGCACGTTCTCCCTGTGACTACGCAAGATTTCCACCAGGTGTTGTGGTTTCCTCCCTCTTCCCAAATCGTGCTGGTAGGTTAATTGACGACGACAAGTTATCCCTTTTTCAGGCAAGAGAATTAAAGGGGAGGGGATGTGGGCGAGAATACGTCACAGGACTACAGGGAAATGAGGAAGAGTGGGACTGATGGGATTTGCTCTCCTAGGGATCAGCACAGAGTTGGTGGACTGAGTGGCCTCCTCCCATGGCTAAGTAAATAAACAATGTTCAAGAAAGGTGTTAGTGCATAAACCCATGAAGTGGCAGGACAGATGGGCATGTGGGATTCTTTCATCACTCCTCCAACTATTTCTCTCCCCACTGATGCTGGTTGAGTAGCTGAGTGCTTCCACTATTTTCATTTTTTAATTTTCATTTCCAGCATCTACAGTTTTTGTTCGGAGTTACTTTATTAAGTTGCTGAAAGCAGCTGCAAATCACAAGGATAGCATTTAATTCCTGACCCACTGAGCATGTGGGATTCTGGGTTAAAAGACAGAATAGCTGAGCCACAGGTCCCCTTAACTACAAAATATACAGTAACTTTGACAGAGTGCATGGGAAAAGGATGTTTTCACTTCTGGAAGAATCTGGAACTTTTTCTCAGAGGCTTGTGAATCTTAAGAACCCCCTTCCTCAAAGAGTGGTGAAGGCAGGCTCTGATTATGCTTTAAGGCAGAGATAGATAGATGCTTGATAAGTGGGGGTGGAGGGGTGGGGTGAGGTGAAGTTTCAAGGGGTAGATGGAAATGCGGAGTTGACGTTAGAATTGTTCAGCCATACAGCAGGCTTGAGGGGCTGAGGGGCCTCCTCCTTCTCCTGTTTCATACATTTGAATCTTCAAGTTGGGGAAATGCAAGGTAAGTAGCCAAGAGATCTCAGTGTAACAAGATTAAAATTAGTTTGTTTCAATTACACCATGGAGAGTGTCCAGTGTGTCAAATTTTCCCCATTGCACAGATGACTGATCCACTGGAGAAGGCTGCCAGGGAGAAGGGCTCATATAATCACTGGGTCCAAGCAACATGCCACGAGGAATTTCACTGCTGCCTCTGGCTCATTTACTCTTTTCCTCCTGGCCAGGGGGTCAAACTGCTTGGCTGCAAGATTGGGATAGTCGCCCCATGTCCTGCTTGTTCAGCGGTTACCTTACTTTTGAACTGCTGCTGCTGGCGCCAAACAAAACTCTGCTCCAAAAAGCATGGAACTTAAATTAAATTTGACAACATTTGCAAAACTTGTTACATTGACGTTTAAATCAGTTTACTTTCAGAACCTAACACTAATCAATGCACAATAGCCCTTTATTTTGTAAATAGTTTAAATTTCGAAAGATTTTTTTTTTGCATTGCAATGTTTGTAGTTAAAGAAAAAGAAATCTTAGGGCCCAGTTAAAAACTCCTGCAAGAATCTGCAAAGATGCTGAAAATATAATTAGCCTATTCAGGCATCTTTTATATTGACATGCTGTAGTTACAATAACTCTTTTCTATAATTTATACCCTTCAAAGTTGGCAGCACCCAGGCATCATCCCCTTTAGATTTTGCATGCGAGGGTCATACACTCACAGCCTTCCCATAGGCAACTAAGGACAGGAATTAAATGCTGTCCTTGTGATTTGCAGCTACTTTCAGCAACTTAATGAAGTAACTCAGAACAAAAACTGTAGATGCTGGAAATGAAAATTAAAAAATGAAAATAGTGGAAGCACTCAGCTACTCAACCAGCATCACTGGGGAAAGAAATAGTTGGAGAAGTGATAAAACAAGCACTTTAAGATGCAGGAAGGGCAGAGGTGGAGAGAACAGAGTACATCTGTGATAGGCTGCAGACCAAAGTTGTCAAGGTAGCAAATATTTGGAGATTACAAAAAAATCTAATTCACTTATCAACTATTTCTTATCCACTCCCACCTCTGATCAACTCTCTACAGAAAAGTGACATACTGTTATCCAACCTGTGTAGGCATAGTCGAGCTTGGTTGATAAATGATCTACAAGCACAGTGACCAAGGAGGACATCCTAATCCCATACACATCCACATACCAAATCCTCCCTGCAGAGGTCAGGATGGCAATCGCAAAGAGGAACTGACCACAGAGTCATAAGCATGGATACAGGCCCTTCGGCCCAATAGTCCATGCCGACCATGGTGCCCACCCAGCTAGTCCCAACCTCACACTTATCTGTACTGAAATCCATTTGTCACTCCTCAGCCCACTTCCCTGATCAATAACTGTAATTTATCATAACTAGTTTATGATAACTTTCTTCACTATCAATACCATCTCCTAATTTTGTCATCGCAAACTTACTGATCAAGCCTTGTGCATTTGCATCCAAATCATTTATGTAAATAATGAATAACAAGGGTCCCAACACTGACTCCTGCGGCACACCAGTCACCAGCCTCCATTCTGAGAAAGAACCTTCAACCACCACCTTCTGCTTCCTATCTCCGAGCCAATTTTGAATCCAACTAACTAGCTCTCCCTGGATTCCATAGGACCTGACCTTCCAGATCAGCCTACCATGCGAGACCTTGTCAAAGGCTTTGCTAAAGTCCATACAGTATAGACAACATCCTCTGACCTACCCCTCATCTACCCTTTTGGTTACCTCTTCAAAAAACTCAAAGATTTGTCAAGCATGACTTTCCATGCATAAAGCCATGCTGACTCTTCCTTAGACTTTTGTCAATCCAAATCCTGGTAGATCCTGTCCCTCAGAATTCCCTCCAGTAACTTCCTCACCACTGGTGTCAGGCTGACTGGCCTGTAGTTCCCTGGCTTGTCCTTGCTACCCTTCTGAAACAACGGAACAACATTAGCCACCTTCCAGTCTTTGGGAACTTCACCGGTGTCTAACAATAAAGCAATTATCTCCGCAAGGGCCTCTGCAATTTCTTCTCCAGCCTCCCACAAAGTCCAAGGATGCACTTGGTCAGGCCTTGAGGATTTATCCACCTTAATGGGCTTTAAGGCTGCAAATTTCTTCTCCCTGGTATGATGGAATGTTCTCCAAAACATCTCCACTTGTTTCCCTTATCTCTTGAGCAACTATGATTTTCTCCTCAGTAAACACAGGAGAAATATTCGTTAAAATTCCCACCCGTTACCTGTGGCTCAAGACAAAAGCAGCCTTGCTGATCTCTGCTGATACATCCTCCGTTATCAAAAAGGCAACACCCCCTCCTTGCTTACCTGTACCTCTGTCTTGCTAGTAGCATCTGTATCCTGGAACACAGAGCTGCCAGTCCTGCCCTTCTCTCAGCCATGTTTCTGTTATGGCTATAACCTCCCAGTTCCCACAGCCAATCCACACATTGACTTCATCCACTCTACTCGTTAAACCTCATGCATTGAGGTAAATGCAGTTTAACTATTACTTTCTTTCCTTTTACTGTGCCCCTGGTTATCCCAATTATTAAACTTGCTCTCGCTGGCTACTGCTTTATGCCATGACTTACTCCTGCTCAGAGTCCTACCCCCCACCAACCTAGTTTAAACCCTTCCGTCTAACACTAGCAAATTTCCCTGCAAGGATATTGGTCCCTCTGTGGTTCAAGTGCAACCGGACCCTCTTGTACAGGTCGCCTCTACCCCTTGACTTCCATTTGACTTCCACACCTCTTTAAGAGAACTGCTCTGTCCACAGCTCATTCAAGCCAATGCAATCATTTCCAGATTGAAGACCTTGTGGTCTGTATGCATTAGTCTGTATGCTCAGCCTTGCATAAAGGAGACTGAACACAGGAATCCAGATAGTGAGTAAAAACCTAAAGAAAACATAAAACAGAACTGGACAAAGCCCCTCACTTCATCCTCTTGCTGGAACAGTAGCAGTGGAAGGAGCAAGTGTAAAGAAAAAGGTAGAAAAAGCTCCCTTTCTCCTCATACCTGGACACTGTCCTGTCCCCCCCAGTCCAATCCCTTCCCACCTACATCTGTGACACCTCACACGGTCTCCAACTCTTCCATAACTTTAAGTTCTCTGGCATGCACAACCTCATCTTCCCCACGGACATCCAGTCCCTATATACCTCCATTCCCCATTATGACGGCCTTACCGCCCTCCGCTGCTTTCTTGACCAGGGACAGAACCAGTTCCCTTCCACTAACGCTCTCCTCTGCCTGGCTGATCTTGTCCTCACCTAAAAAACAATTCCACTTTCGATTCCTCTCACTTTCTACAGACCAAGGGCGTAGCTATGGGCACTCGCATGGGCCCCAGCTATGCCTGCCTCTTTGTTGGCTACATTGAACAGTCTCTGTTCCAAGCCTACTCCAGCCCCATTCCTCATCTCTTTCTCCGCTATATCGACGACTGCATTGGTGCCACTTGTACCCGTGCGGAACTTGACGGTTTTATAAACGTCGCCACTAATTTTCACCCTGCTCTCCAATTCCCTTGGACTATCTCAGACCTCTCTCTCCTTCCTCGACCTTTCCATCTAGATCTCAGGAGATTCCTTATCCACTGACATCTTCTACAAACCCACAGGCGCCCACAGCTACCTCGATTACAGCTCCTCCCACCCTGTCTCTTGCAGGAATACTATCCCCTTTTCTCAATTTCTGCACCGCATCTGGTCCCATGATGAGGCTTTCCACTCCAGGACATCTGAGATGTCCAACTTCTTTTATAACTGGAGCTTCCCCCCGCCCGACTGTGGTTGAGAGAGCTTGCACTCGTATCTCTGCCATTTCCCGCACCTCCGGTCTCACCCCCACCCCTCCCAGACCCAAAAGGGATTGGGTCCCCCTTGTCCTCACATTTCATCCCACCAGCCTATGTATCCGACACATCATTCTCTGCCACTTCTGCCATCTCCAACAGGATCCCACCACCGTACATCTTCCCCTCTCCCCCCCCTTTCTGCCCTTCAGAGGGATTGCTCTCTCCGCGAATCCCTCGTTCATTCCTCTCCCCCTCCCCAATCCTGCTCCCACCCTGGGAACTTTCCACTGCCCCCGCCACAGGTGTAACACCTGCCCCTCACCACCTCCATCCAGGGACCCAAACAGTCCTTTCAGGTGAGACAGAGATTCACCTGCACCTCCCTTCAAATCATCTACTGCATTCGGTGCTCCAAGCGTGGCCTCCTTTACCAAACGCAGACTAGGTGACCTTTTTGCAGAACACCTGCACTCCATCGATAACTGCGACCTACATCTCCCCATTGTCAGTCACTTCAACTCCCCCTCCCACACTATCACTGATACGTCATTCCTCGGCCTCCTCCTCTGCCAGAATTCCAAGCACAAACTGGAGGAACAGCACCTCATTTTCCGTCTTGGAACCTTGCAGCCTAATGGGATGAACATTGAATTCTCCCACTAAGTAACCTCCCCCCCACCACCATGCTTCTTCTCTTCTTCCCTTTCCTAGTCTTCCTCTCTTTTTTCCTTCCTTTCTTTTTCCTCCTCTCTCTTTACCTTTGACCAATCGCCAGGTGGATCTGCTCTCCCCTCCTCCCCACACCTGCCTATCACTATCTTTTACCTGCATCTACCTATCACCTTGTGCCTACCCTGCCTCCCCTCTTTAGTCCACCTATCACTGCTCTGCTTTTCCCTGCCATATATTGGGCTTCCCTTTTTCCTATCTTCAGTCCTGAAGAAAGGTCCTGACCTGAAACATTGACCGCCTGCTTTTCTCCACGGATGCTGCCTGGCCTGCTGAGTTCCTCCAGCATCATCGTATTTTTCATCTAGATTCCAGCATCTGCAGTCCTTTGTTTCTCTTGTATAAAAGCTCCCTTCATTTGACTCAAATAATCACTGCGATCAGCACAGTAGCACAGCTAGTCGAGCTGTTGCCTCAGTGCTAGAGACCTGGGTTGAATCCGGACCTCAGGTGCGGTCTGTGTGGGGTCTGAATGTTTGCCCTGTGACTGTGCAGGATTCCTCCAACACCCTAAAGGTGTGAGAGTTGGTGGGTTAATCGGCTACTGTAAGTTCCCCTTTGTGTAGGTGAGTGGTAGAATCTGGAGGAAGTTGATGAGAAAATGTAGAGAATACAAAGTGGGATTAGTGTAGGATGAGTATAAATGGGTGATGGTTAGTGTGGACTCAGTGGCTGAAGGGCCTGTTCCTTTGAGAGTTATAGAGTCATAGAAAAATTCAGCGAAGGTTTAATAACTAACCTGTACAACTTTCATTCAAGCTGCTAGTGGCTATGGATCCATAGCACGAAGTGACAGCTTTTCTCAATGTTGATTTTGGAGACTGATCAAGGTACTGTCAGTCCTGGATCATTCCTGGGGATGTGGGGCAGGATTTGTGGCTGTAGAATAGGTGGTTTACTCTGCAACAAATAAGCCTGCACCCAACCTAATATTAGATGCTGACACAATTCGTGAACGCTCAATGTGATTTACAAAAGGCATCACAAAAATAAAACAAAATAGTGATTTATTAGTACATCAGGGGACAGCATGATTTGTAACTCACCCATTGCCTCTCGTAGTGTCATGTCTTTGACTCACCTCTCCACAAAAACTCTCACTAACAGATTTCCAGCTTAACTAGGATATCCTGTCTAAATATCACACAGTAAATACAGCAGAAAGGAGATTACGTATCTGGCAGAAGGAAAGCATTTTATTTCACAACTGATTTATTGAAGTCTCTTAAAATGAAAGTCAGTGGAATTTGTGTATGTTCTACTTGAAGAAAGTCCTGTGGGAACTCTTTCTTTTACCTCTAACCCCTTCAGTTCCAAAACAGTTCAGTCTTTTCACTTCTCGTGGCTATAAACTCCCCAGACACCAGGAGACCCTCATCTCAGAGACCTTAGTCAGCTAACTATTCTAAAATCTGATCTTGGACTGTAGTTGTTGATTGACTGGTTAGCTAAAGAAGTCATCACCAAAATCCCACGAGGCATCTGCTCCTTCTGCTTTCCCGACTTTTACGGCTCAGGGTTCATTTTTGCTTTGTCCCTTGGAAGACAGGGTCTGTCACAACACATGGCAGATGGGGGGACAAGATGAGGACTACAACCAACTGATAGAGAAGGGATATGAGCAGAGCATTCAGAAAGCAGCTACCTTTCCAAGTTTCATACTTGAGTACAATTCCCTATTTGTTTCTGACTAGGTGCTGTCTGGCCACGACTCCTGAGTGACTGCTTTACAAGCACGACAACAAAGGTCATCATTGGGTGCTGTTGAAGTTTCATTTGATTTTGGGGATGATTGGGGTGGGGGGGGGGGGGGGAGTAAAAAAGGAGCCAAGTCAATCTACTTTTCTAAGTAATCTGTTCCCAAATAAGTAAACTCAATAGGTGCAGGGTAAGGCAAAACGGATAAGCTCAGTACACTTATCAGATACCATTCACATGGTGCAGGAGCTAATGGGCCCAAATTTACCAAAGTAGCAGCAGTGAGGCTATTGATGTCTCCCTTACTCAAGTATGAATGCTGCAGCAAATCCAGCTGAGAACAGGAGTGAAGTGGAAAGTGGATACAGGAAATCCAAGAGTCTCTGCCCACACTGTTCATTGTTAATTTCATGAAAGTGACATCCTGCTGTAGACTTGAAACAGCTGTACCTGCTTGGTGACTTGGAACACATTCCCTGCAGAAAATGTTCTTATTACAAATGCAAGTTACCTTTAACTTGAAATAAGTTAATTCTTGACATTTAATTCTGAACTGAAAATAAATTGTGTGGATTCCACTCTTATTTAGCAAATGGTTGGGGATTTCAGAAAGCCCAAATCTTTCAATCTGCTTGGTTAAGGAGATGCACAGTCACTAGCCTCGTTCAGCCAGGCCAGAGACACTGATTCTCTTGTTATAAAAGTTATGAGCTTACACTTCAGCAGTTTGCTCTGGGTATTTAGGTTTTAATTTTCTGCATGGCGAGGTTAATGGCAGATGCTTTAGTTGCTAGAAGAGTAAATAATGACCCATTGACCTTTGATGGGAGGGGAAACCCAAGAGCCCAAGAGACTGCCTGTACTGCAACGAAACCACCTCAGTTCTGTCCATTTTGTCACCACGATTGAACTTTCTGAATTAAATTTTGCACAGGTTGGTGTTCAGTCTACTCGATTCCTTTCCAGCTGATACACAGCTGACCTAGTACTAGAAAGAGCAGCATGTTCCATCCAATGACCCTTTGTGATTTTCAGGAATTGGGCCAACTCCATATACCACTATAATTTTGGGAGCCAACTACCTCTAGGAGTCAACACTGGGTCCATTTTCGTTCTTGCTTTAAGTTCAGCAAAAGCTGTGAGCCAATGGACTGAAGTAACAGTTCTCAGAGTTAGTCAAAACACTATGGACTCAGATTTAACTGATGCACATGCGCAGACAACGGAAGTACCCAGGAGGCTGCTTTCAGATAAGCACAGAACAATTGACATGGACAGGAAATAAGTGTGTGCTCAGGGTGACAGATGCCTGGTAGGAGGTGATATCAAAGTGGCAGGTAGTTATTACAACAGTGAGGCAGGAGAAGATCCAATTCAGGCTGAACTTGCCAGTTAAAATGTTGCCTCTGCTAATATAAAATTGAAAATAAACAGTTCAAAATATTTAAAAAGCTGGAAAATTAAAGGGTTAGACTAAGGCCAGTTGAGTACCAACCTCCTTATAACAAGAGCCAATTCACAGGGATGGCCCATGATACGGACTCCAAGCTGTGCATATTTTATCCTTTTAATTGAAGTTTTGCAAAGGCCAGACAACTTCAAGGAACCAAACTGTTTATTTAAACCAAAATTAAACAGAACTCTCGGGAACAGAATATACACAGAATAATGACTGCCAGTTTTCAGTCAATTCATTCCTCCGAGATTACTGGTGCCTCTCTATCAGTGTGAGAGCTAACGTCCATTGCAGCAGCAATGCGCACACACACGTACTTAAAATCTAAACGGTACCATCTACCCGTGATTTTCTTTTAAATCAAATTACCCAAGGGGCATGCTTCCCATCACAACATACTGAACACCGTACAACTTCAACTGAGTAGTTCAACGGTTCTAAAAGAAACGACGGAGTGCATGTAGAGCGTTTGATGTCAGCAGCAACGCCGCTAGTAGAGACTCTTGTATATCACCCCAGTTAATTCTCACAGCAGCAGAGAGGTGTCACCTGAAACATGTGAGTTGTTTAGGAAACAATTAACTAGCTTTGAGGAAATATTTTAACATATTGAGATATGCAGTCCACTTGAAGCACTTGTACATTTTATATTTACTATTGTCTCTGTACAAACAGATTCCATTCCCCCACTGGACCATCATCAGATTTGCTGGAATCCTGTGAAGAAAAGGACAAGTATCAGCAATATATAAATCACTGTAATATAATTCAACCCCAAGGGGTTGTTCTAACCTAATCCATTGGCAGGGAACTGATAGGATCTGGTTGGCTGCCTTGTTTAACTCTCCAATGGCATCAGTGGGCTACAGAATGAGCAATCAACTGGGTCCAGTCAATTATCCACCAGGCAGGGTAGGCTGAAACTACTCACCTTCAGATGTAACTGACCCTTCCCGTCAATCCCACTGCTTCTTCCTTCTGCAAGGTCTCGATCAGAGTAGATGACAGTGACACTGTAGATATTTAAAGCAGGAGGGACGATATTTTTTTTTGTTTCTTCCAGCCCATTTCCGCACAATGTAAATGAGTAGAAATCTGTTCAATGCTGAGAGAGAAATGCTGGCAGATCACTGGGTGAATTTCCTGCTAATACTAACGTCACTGGATTTTTTTTATTATTAACATCCAACAGGCAGATGGGATCTCAGTTTAATTCTCAGCCAAAAGATGGAGTAGCACCTCTGGATTATATCAGGTTGTCAGTCCTTAAATGAGAACAGAACCGTAAACCCCTCTGATGGCCAAGAGTGGTAACAATCGAATATAAAGAACTACAGGACCAAGGCTTGAGGGATTAAATAGTTTGGTAAAATGTGAACTTGGCCAGGAGAGAAGATGCTAGTTGGCAGAGCATCAAATCTGAATACATTTCCCCAGCGATCAGTATTGGCGGCTCCAAAGTCTGATTTAGATAACAATCTTGATACACAAATGTTTTAACATTGATCATTCAAAAAAAACCAAGTGAAAAGAAACACAAGTTTCTATAACCAGTATCCACAGTGCATGGAAGCAGGTCAAGGCATGTCAGAAAGTGGGGAAAAAGTCATTGGGTGATTGTACAACAAAAGAGGCTTGGGTGGCATAGGATGATGCAATCAAAGAAAACAGGGCTTGGCAAAACATGCACAGACAATGGACCAGCAGAAAGGAGGAGACGACAAAGATAAAAGAGACTGCAGATACTGGAACGAGAAACAACCCAGAATGCTGGGAGAACTTAGCGGATCAAGCAGCATCTGTGGAGACAAAGGGCAGAAGTTGATGTTTTAAGTTGAGACCCAGCATCACGTCTGAGAGGGGAAGAGAAAAGATCACCAGAATGCAGCAGTACAAAGGGGAAAGATTTCCAGCATATACAGTAGGAAGGTGAAAGATTGCCAGTATACAGTGCGAATGGGGAGATGATGAGAAGGACATGAGGCAGAAAGGAAGGAGATGAACAAAAAGGTCAACAGTGGTGGAGTGAATCAAGCCAGGCATTGGAATAGCCAAAGATATAACATGGGAGAAGCCTACCAAGGCAAGGCAAGCATAGTTCCACAAGTTCACTGGAAAATTTATTTTTACTATTGAGACATCTAACAAAAGTGTGTTTGGGTATTAATAGGAGTAACATCCAATAGTCTGGAAAATCTGCTAGTCCAGCACCACCACAGTCCCAAGGGTTGTGGATTATTGGAGTTTTACAGGAAAAGATTAATCCCATTTCATGCTAAACTATAACTGCAGTTACAAGGGGTATTGATTAGAAAGTGGAAATAAAAGCATAAACGCTCAATGTGTGAACATCCTCAAGGTGGTGATAAAGAGTTGAAACATTCAGCAGACAATTAGATAAGAATTGGGAGCAGAAGTCCATCCAATCCTATGAGCCTCTTCCGCAAATCATCAACATTGTCTCATCTTCTACCTTAGTGCCATTTTCCTGCCCTATCCCGACATCCCTCAATTCTACCAACATCCAGAAATCAATCACTCTTCTGATTGAACTCAATGGCCAAGCCTCCACAGCCCTCCAAAGATTCACCACCCACTATGTGAAGAAATTTCTCTTCAGCTTGGTTCTAAACAGCCTAACCCTAACTCTCAGGTTGTGCCTCCTGGTCCTGGACTCCTCAGCCAACAACATCCTCCCTCCAACCAGCTTCTCAAGCCCTGTAAGAATATTTTAAGTTTCAATGAGGTCTCCTCTCACTTTTCTAAATTTCAGAGAATACAGACCATATTTATTCAATGTCTCGTCATGCAGCAAACCCACTATCCCTGGAACCAGTCTAGCAAACCTTTGCTGCACTCCCTCTATTGGAAGACATCCGTTCTTAAGTAAGGAGATCTAAAACTGTACGCAAAACTCCATGTGTTGTCTCGCCAAGGCTCTACACAAGACTTCCTTACTTCTGTATTCAGATTCTGTGGTAATTAATATACTATTTGCCTTCCAGTAAAACTCCAATAATCCAGAACCCTTGGGACTGTGGTGGTGCTGGGCTAGTAGATTTTCCAGACTATTGGATGTTACTCCTATTAATACCCAAATGCACTTTTATTAGATGTCTCACAATAGTAAAATAAATTTTCCAGTGAACTCAGTGAATTTAAAGGGAGCAAGACATATACCAGCACCCCAGACCTTGGCTGCAGCTATAAACCTACACCTTTTCCTGACCCCTGATGTTCTGGACCCCAATCCCGGCTATGACTGCAAACTCAGTCCACATTCTGGACCCTTTGCTGCACACCCTGTGTGTGCTCAATTCAACGAAATGGTCAAAACAAAAATAGACAAGGAACTGAACACCCACTGATGAGAGAATGAGATGTACCTGTTAGTATGATGATATCTATAGTATCTGCAGCGATAAACAGGCACAAGAACAAGTCCTGTACCTACACACGATTGAATCTTAACAGACCATGCATTATCTTTGCTCAAAAGTATAAAATGTATTTAACAAAGTAGGTTTGGTTACATTCTCACTAGATTCATGATACATTTCAAAATCCAAATTTCTATCAGCATGTCACGACGGCAAAAAGAACACCTCATCACCTCAGCACTCAATCCAGAAATGATCTTCCCAATCTGAACACTTAATCCCACTTTTCAGATCTGTGTAGCATTTATGGTATAAAATTTATAGTTTGGTTGAAAAAAAACATTTCAAACCCAAATCAGTGGAGGTTGTCTCACTTGTGTGAAGGCATAATTGGCTATTACTTCCAAAAACCTTAAAAACTAGGAGCAGTTATACTAGACATCGGAGTCCAGCTGTAAACATTCAAACCGTGTCAACTGCAAGAGATTATTGGGATATTTCTCCATGAAACAGAATCTGCTTCAGGACTCAAACTTTATGGAGTGATAAACCACTGCTTAAACCAAGGCAGGCCACAATTTATGGGCAGTGTGTCCTTTTCCCTTTCTACTGCGCAAAGATCACAGGCTCTCCAGTTTCCAGATGATGTAAGAGCACCCAGTCTCCAACCTTGGTGGAGCTCTCTCACAGCAGCCTCCATGTGGTGGACAACCTGATTGATGAATCCCTGACGAGTCACAAATAAAATTCACAGCCGCACCAATTTGAGGGAATATAATTCACAATACCACTTGCACAAATCCTGCCACATTACAAAACTGCTCCAATATCAGGAGCACTCTTACTACTGGAAAATTCACAGCATGTTTTGAACATTTCCGCTCATTCATATTAACATTTTTCTAATTCCATTTAAAGTTAACTTTTTTTAAAACTTGCTTTGTAACTGATATATTTGATTTCTTCCAGTTAAGAAATAAGTAATTCAAAGCTCAGAACAAATCACGTTCAGTGAACTGCCTTGGAGTTGTGTTACTACTCTGTAGGTAAAGCAATTCTGCACAGGCAGTGCAAACAAAATATGTATTTATAACCACTTCAGGTAGAGTGTTGCAGAGGGTGGAACAATGGACAGGACAAGAATATTCTCTGTTGAACAATCCAGCTGCACCATGACAACTTAAACTCCCCCTCAACCATAGGAGGGGGCAGCTGTAATGCCAATTTAAAACCACATCTGAATCACGGCACCTCCTGAAAGCTGGATTGAGATGGCTGCAGTTTGCAGCTCCTTTTAGAACTACCACCATTCAGCTGCACCCAGGTAAGTCAGGCCTGGACTAATGTGCAGGCCAGAAGGTGCTAACTGACATATGTCAATGCTTCAATCACCAGACTGCATGTGGAGCCCATTGCAGACTCCAATCTGGCTAGGGTCCTTCTGTAAGCCCTATGCTCACAAGACCCGGTACACAATTAGAGCCCCCACTTGAATGAAAATTCCCAGCACATAGACCACACACACATACATATATATACACACATGCACACACACATATCAATGATTTCTTAGTATTTGTTTCTTTTTTTTTTAAAAAGCGCATGCTTTCCTTTTTATAATGTAAAGCAATCTTAATAGCTTTTTAAATGTGTCTGTGATGAAACCTTGGCAGGTTTGGACAGAAGTGAACCTGTAATCCCCTTTGCCTCTTATCAGAGGGTGCCAGGGCATTCTGGAGGCAAGGCACTACCCACAGCCTCTTTATGCCTCACCACATCCCTTTTTTTTGACAGAGGTGGTGTGGAAGGAAAGAGGTTAGCTCACCGAGGTATACGCATGCAGCTCACTTATTTGCAGGCAGTTAGGGAGCATAGAGAATGGATTGAATCCAACCCACGTCTTCTGTATTGTTTCAGTGCCAGCCTTGCATTATGTACCAAGTGTGGCTTGAGGACACATAAATTCCTCATCTCATCCTTTTCCTACTGCCACATGCTGACAATTTTGACCAATACTGAAGCAAACTGGCATGTACCTTCCTAATTTTGAAGCTGCAAGGGCAAAAGATAACATGTCTGTACATGTTCACAAGCAAGGCACAATACTGAATAACGAACTAAGAGTGCTACTTCTAAAGGAGTTTCTATGTATTGAAAACGTGATTAGACACCATCTCATCACTACCGGTTTAAGATTACTTTTAATGACTCAAAGTCAGTCGAGTTTATTGCAGGTGCAATGAAAATCTTACCTGCAACAGCATCACAGGCACACAGCATCATATAATTACTATACCTGGTATCTGTTGACGAGTCTGAACAAACAGTTAAGCCAGGTTTGTTTTTTATTTCAACAGTTTAGTGTTCTACATTCATTGTCACAGAGAATGATAAATAAAAAGATTTGCTCCAAGCCTCACTACCTGGCCCACGTCTGCTCAACATGCAGAAGCAGCATTTGGGATGGTATTGAGAAACTGGACTCTACACATCAGGAGCACACAGAGGTCCAGTGTGAATGGCATAAGGAGTGCACCACCTCACAATGTACCACCTCCTAGCCTGCCTCATTAGGTGCCTCTTGCCCCATCAGTGGAAGAGTCTGCAGTTCCCACATTAGACTCAGTCACCTCAGAACCAGAGTGGATGCAAGTCATCCTCAATCTCAAAGGACTGCCCAAGATGGTTTTTTTTAAAAATCCATGTTTTATTTCATTTGAATTTAAATTCCCTAGCAGCCAAGATGGGCTTTGAACTTTCATTTCTGGTCAACAATCCAAAAATCTGGCTGTTAGTCTAGTAGCACAATCATATCCTTAGGAGTTCCTTGTTACTACTGGGATTTCAAAGCTTGACTGGCTGTCAACGTAGTCTGTTTAGCACTGAAGAAACCAACATCCTCGTCCCACCTATTTGCACACTGATTTATCAGCCTCCTAGCGTACACCTAATAATATTTGAAGTACATCTGAAATATAACAGACTCTGCGCCAGAGTCTACGAAGTCTTTCCATTTAACTACAGATTACACTGAATGATTCCCTTACTCCCATACGTAACACAAATAGTTCCCCAACACACTGCTGTGTTAGAATGGGGACCTTTCAAAGGTGCCAGGTTTATGCTCTTTGCCTAGTCAGGATGCAAAGAGTTTGTAACTAACATTGCACATCTCTATGAAGCAAGCTAACTTACTTTGCTCACTTACAAGATGTCAGATTAAAAATCAATCGAGACAAGTGAAACTGTAGATGGGAATTTAGGCTTTAAATGGATGATTTCCATCCTGTTGAACAATTCATTCCACCAGAACGATGCCCCTGGATCACCACTGAATATGTACAGCAGTCAGTTTGCACAAACCCTTTTGATCAGAGGTTTAGCCAAGTGTCATCTTGACAGTTGCTTTACCGATTTAAGAGATTTTTGCCTTCAGATGGCTACCTCTTTAAATCCAGCCCCATGTTTAAATGACAGCTGCAGTTAAGTTCCAGATCTAAGTCTAAAACCTATGTTACCGAGGACAGTTCAAGCTAGCCATCGAACCATGAGTCCAAGGAAGCTCTCGTTTCAACCAAATACAATCGATAAGTGACAGCCAATTATATCTGAATCCAACTGTCAGTTCTTCAGACTCACAACTGTTGCCTGGACACCCCTGTTCATGGGAGAATCTCTTGGAACTTTCAAAAATTACATCAAATTAGTTCCACTTCTGCAGTGGGGAGAATTTGAAGAATCCTTGTGCAGATAAAACATGAACTGGAAAGAATAATACTGTGATCTTTTTTCAGTTCCATGGAATTAGTGTAAACTATTAGATTATTATTTATTCATATTTAGTTCCATAACTCTTGACTGGTTATGTCTAGATTTATGTTCGATATGTCAAAGGAGCACTATATCATCAAATTACTGGAGCGATTTGGGCCCATGACCTTCAGATACAGAGGCAAATGTGGAACCACTGAGAAGATTAAAGATTAAAAGGGACACAGTTGTTTAACTAACCCCTTTAATTTCCCCAAATGACCTCAACACGCAACTTGGCTGCTAGCCCCCCGTCTTCAGCCTGAATGAAGGATGTAAATACAGCTTTTTGTCAAAATCTCTCCTGTAATTAATTACAAAATTCACAAAAGGTGAGATGATGATTAGTGCTAAGGCCCCAGAGACAGCACGCAATGTGCTTGGTGGCAAAAACACTTTCTGCACTCTGTCCAAAACTATCACTTTACACAAAACGGAGTTTGTTGAATCCATCAGAGCCGGCCAGCACAAACAGGAGGCGGTGGTGAGAGGACGACCATGTGATGCAGCTGGTGCTGTGCTAATGATCGATGCCAGTAGAGGAGGAGAAGAACAGGCAATAGTTGTCTCAGAGTCATCACAAATTTCTCCTGGGCAGTCATCGATGTCAGTGCACAAAATGACACACAGGCAGGCATTATAATATCTCATGCATGTGATGGTTTATGATGAGCTAGGGCTTGTGGAATTACTGGCAGGTTAAACTATTGGACTGAAAGGGACTTGGAATGGGAAGTGGAAGGTGATAAATGGAAATGTGTCTGGGGGGTGCAGGGCAGGGGGTGTGACTGCAGAAGCCCAATAGGGGCCAGTTCAGGGTCTCCTGCTGTGAACACAAGACAGATTAAAGCCAAATGAGCCTCAAGAGAGGACATTAGAAAGTTGTTCCCCTCCTTCGAACTATGACGTGGATGTGAGGAATAGACTGAAAAACTAATTGAAGCAAATGATTCACAGCCGTAGGAATAGGGATGTTCTTAATGTTGTATATTATTGTAAAGGACCAAGACTGGATCAATGCACCAAGTGGCAAAATAGTCTTTGCTAGATAGTATGGTTGGTGGGGGGAAGAGGGAAAGAGGATAAAAGAGGCAAAAAAAGGAAATGTTCTGTTCAAAGGGCAACCGGGATGGGCTGTTAAGTGCAGATATAATAATAGATAAACATCCCAGAATTGTATTTGACTACACTTTGGTCTTGGGTTACGAGATAAAATTGTCCCATGGTAGATTAAATGAGTGGGGAAGAGTCAGGAGCAGAGTGAAGTGGGTGCAGTTTCCTCTCAAGAACCACAGGTGTTCAGTGACTCAGCATGAACTGGGGAGAACCAAATGGAGAAACAGAACAGCCATCCAACGCTGCAAGCACGTGGCCAATTTTACAGGTACACCAACAAAGCTGGATATACAAGATTGCACCCATGCACTCCCCTCTGCATTGAAGCTAATCTACAGGACAAATCAAAAACTGTTCAACCTCTGACCTCTCTGCTCCAAAACCAAGCTCATTACAAACTTAATTAGTTACAATGGGTAGATGATGCTTGGGTATATGCACACTCAGAGGCTGAGCTCTGTCATCAATGACTCATTCACTGAAGCTCTAGAGAGAAAGGAGCTTAAACACTCAAAATAAAGTTCCTCTACCAGCCTGCACTACTGCATGACACCGCGCCCTTCACAATAAAGTTACAAGAAAATGTAAACTGCTTCTTGCATCTTGGGAGTTACCACTTAGTGAAGGCAGATATTGATGATGAAGTTGACAATGCCACCAGTGCCTCAGTACAGCCTTTACCCATCCTTGTGAAGAACATCTAAAAGTCAAGATCTCATTAAATTCAGTCTACAGGTCAGCAGTGATCCTCCCCCTCTTGTACACTTCAGGGACATGGACCACCTACTTAAAGCACTGTCAAGGTACCATTAACAATGTCAGTACAAAATCTTCCAAATCCACAGGCAAGAGAAATGAAGCAATTTCAGCATCTTCTCCTAGGCAGACGTCCGCAGCAGAGGCTCTAATTACACGGCTAGTGGGGAGGATCACATGCCCAACACTACACTCTCGAACGAGGAACTCTACTTTGAGCTCTGTCACTGTGAGGGATTACCAGGCAGCTAGGCAGAATTACTTCAAGAATGTTCCCCAAGCCTCCTCGAACAAAAATCTAACTTCTGACTTTTGAGAATCTCTGGCCCATGACCAATGAAGAATGAGCATCCAAGGAAGGCACTGAGAACCTCAAGTCTCTTTGGTGGAGGCATGCAGAAGCCTAGTAACAGAGCAGGGAGGGGTATACACACTGTTCACCCACTCATCCTTCAAGTACCTCCTACCTCTATGGGAGGGTCTGTCAAACCCACACTTGCCCCATCAGCCATCTCAGAACTGCAGCGTAAGTCAGTCATCACTGATCCTGACAAAGAGAAGAGACTTTGTTTAAATAGGAACTAATGTTACTTACCTTAGTCTTTCACTATTGCAGTTACCTAGGCAGCAAACATCCTGTGACACATTTCCTTCTCCTTCAAGTTCCACTCTCGGTAACAGCTGTGTGAAAAGAAGAACTATTAAGTAGAGATATTCAGCAGCTGGAAGCTCTGTGCTTTTAGTATTAGTTGTGGAAAATTCTACTTTCTGTTGGCTACTACCTCTTCAATTCTTGGCTCATTCGCAGCTTCTATATAAAAATATAAAATCAGTGCCACCCTGACCAGGTTCTGATTCAGCATGAGTGGGTGACAGTGACAGATTTCCCAGCCACCGTAGTCCCAGATTACGGCAATAAAATGTTTATAACAGGTTGTTTTAAAATCATAGAATTAGATCCACACCAGATCAGGCCAAGTCACAGGGATGGTGATGCAATGGTTGATAATTTAAGTTTCCTGCACAAGTTTTTAAAAACAGTAGCATAACAATAGAGATACTGTGAACACTATCAAACACCAACACTCTTCTAATCTCCCTCATGGTGAAGGCCACTAGCTCCACCTAGTGCCAGAATCAGTATAATACAAAGATAAACAGCACATCTGTTAGGCAGTCCCTCAGGATCGAGGATGCGTTACTCATACATTACTCTGGTTTAACAGTGATGTTGCCGACATATGCTCAGAGTTAACGCTCTGCCAGTTTACCAAATTTTGGCTCCTCCTGGACCAACTTCCAAAGCAAAGACACTCAGAAAATACTAAAAGGGTTTCAGAAAATGTGTCAACTCACAAAATGCTGGAGGAACTCAGCAGGTCAGGCAGCATCTATGGAGGGAAATAAACAGTTGACGTTTCGAGTCAAGACCCTTCATCAGGACTACAAAGGAAGAGGGCAGAAGCCAGAATAAGGAGGTCACGGGATGGGGAGGAGCACATCCAGGCAGGTAATAGATAAGCCTTTATGTCAGTGAGACCTGACGCACATTGGGTGACCACTTTGTCGAGCGCCTTCATTCAGTCCGCCACAAAAGGATCTCCCGGTGGCCAATTCCACATCTTACTCCCATATCCACAATTCCACATCTTACTCCCATACTGACGTGTCTATCCATGGCCTCCTCTACTACCACGTTGAGGCCAGACGCAGGTTGGAGGAACAACACCTCATATTCCGCCTTGGTAATCTCCAATCTGACAGCCTCAACATCGATTTCCCTAACTTCTGGTAACCCCTCCCCTCTTTAGCCCCCACCCCCTTCTTCCTCCCTCATTCCTGAGGCCCCCTTTCCTTTCCCCCGCCCTCATGACCTGCCCATCCCTTCCCCCGCCCTCATGACCTATCCATTCCCCGCTTCTTCCCTTGTTTCCATGGTCCACTGCCCTCTCCTACCGGATTCCTCCTTCTTCAGCCCTTTGCCTCTTCCACCCATCACCTCCCAGCTTCTTACTTCCCCCCCCCCCCCCACCTGAACTCACCTATCACCTGCCTGCACGTGATCCTCCCCCTCCCCCAACCTTATTCCAGCTTCTGCCCTCTTCCTTTCCAGTCCGGATAAAGGGTCTTGGCCCAAAATGTCGACTGTTTATTTCTCTCCATAGATGCTACCTGACCTGCTGAGTTCCTCCAGCATTTTGTGTGTGTTGCTCCAGATTCCAGCATCTGCAGAATCTCGTCTCAGAAAATGTGTCCTTGTTTTCAGCTGAATTTCTTGGATCCTACTTGAATGTTGCATTTTGTTCCAGGTTTTGGTTTACAGAAAAGCTTTGAAATTGCTGCACTAACATTGAAGTGTCTATGAATTTACCCTGAAAAATAGCCAACTGTTGCCTAATTCCCAGAAACCTACAGCTCCTGAGTCCAGCCTCAACTCAAGCAGGTCTTGGCACCATAGTAAAGTTACTACTACAATGATATAACTAAAACCACCATACTAAAAAGGTAAAATCTGTGAATTGTCTTTTAGGAGTATGAGTAGTACAGGGGTCATTTCCTAGCTGTGTGGTTCTGATCCAACTGGAAAATCATGTGCTCAGCTTTCCAAATTATTTTCTTTGGCTTTGGCTCTGGCTCAAGGGGCTTTGGCGTAAAGGGGCAAGGCGAGGTAGGTGACTTGAGTAAAGGAAGTAGTATGAATGCAGTTTCCTGTACTCTGTGTCAGATGTGAGAGTTCCCGGAGTCTCCCTGCCTTCGGGAAGGCTACATCTGCACCCGGTGTGTCGAGCTGCAGCTCCTGAGGGACCGTGTTAGGGAACTGGAGATGCAGCTCGATGACCTTCGTCTGATCAGGGAGAATGAGGTGATAGAAAGGAGTTATAGGCAGGTGGTCACACCGAGGCCACGGGAGTCAGGCAAGTGGGTCACAGTCAGGAGGGGGAAGGGAAAGAATCAGGTACTAGAGAGTACCCCGGTGGCTGTATCCCTTGACAATAAGTACTCCTGTTTGAGTACTGTTGGGGGAGACAGGCTACCTGGGGGAAGCAACAGTGGCAGTGTCTCTGGCACAGAGTCTGGCCCTGTGGCTCAGAAGGGTAGGGAAGGAGAGAGGAGGGCAGTAGTGATGGGGGACTCTATAGTTAGGTGGGCAGACAGGCGATTCTGTGGACACAGGAGAGAAACTCGGAAGGTAGTTTGCCTCCCAGGTGCCAGGGTCTGGGATGTTTCAGATCGCGTCCAACATATCCTGCAGAAGGAGGGAGAACAGCCAGAGGTCGTGGTACATATCGGCACCAACGACATAGGTAGGAAAAGGGATGAGGTCCTGAAAAAAGACTATAGGGAGTTAGGAAGGAAGTTGAGAAGCAGGACCTCAAAAGGTAGTAATTTCAGGATTACTGCCTGTGTCAAGTGACAGTGGGTATAGGAATAGAATGAGGAGGAGGTTAAATGCGTGGCTGAGGGATTGGAGTAAGGAGCAGGGATTCAGATTTCTGGATCACTGGGGCCTCTTTTGGGGCAGGTATGACCTGTACAAAGAGGACAGGTTGCACTTGAATCCCAGGGGGACCAATATCCTGGCGGGGAGGTTTGCTAAAGCTACTGGGGTGGGGGGCGGCAGTTTAAACTAGATTTGTTGGGGGGGTGGGATCTGAACTGGAGAAACTGGGGAAGAGGTGTTTGGCTCTCAAATAGAGAAAGCTAATAGTAGGTACGAGAGGGAGGGTAGGCAGGTGATAGAGAAGGGACGTGCTCAGACCAGTTTGAGGTGTGTCTATTTTAACGCAAAAAGTATTGTGAACAAGGCGGATGAGCTTAGAGCTTGGATAAATACTTGGAGCTACGATGTGGTGGCCATTACAGAGACTTGGATAGCTCAGGGACATGGAATGGTTGCTTCAAGTGCCGGGTTTTAGGTGTTTCAGAAAGGACAAGGAAGGAGGCAAAAGGGGTGGGGGAGTGGCACTGTTGATCAGAGATAGTGTCACGGCTGCAGAAAAGGTGGACGTCACTGAGGGGCTGTCTACGGAGTCTCTGTGGGTGGAGGTTAGGAACAGGAAAGGGTCAATAACTTTACTGGGTGGTTTTTTTTATATATAGGTCGCCCAATAGTAACAGGGATATTGAGGAGCAGATAGGGAAGCAGATCCTAGAAAGGTGTGATAATAACAGAGTTGTTGTGATGGGAGATTTTTAATTTCCCAAACATCAGTTGGCATCTCCAGACAGTGAGGGGTTTGGATGGGGTGGAGTTTGTTAAGTGTGTTCAGGAAGGATTCTTGACACGATATATAGATAGGCCTACAAGAGGAGAGGCTGTGCTTGATCTGGTATTGGGAAATGAACCTGGTCAGGTGTCAGACCTCTCAGTGGGTGAGCATTTTGGAGATAGAATTATGATCACTATCTCATTTACGATAGCACTGGAGAGATATAGGAACAGACAGACTAGAAAGGTGCTTACTTGGAGTAAAGGGAATTAAGAGGCTCTCAGGCAGGAAATTGGAAGATTAAATTGGGAACAGATGTTCTCAGGAAAAGTATGGAAGAAATGAGGCAAATATTCAGGGGATATTTGTGTGGAGTTCTGCATAGGCATGTTCCAATGAGACAGGGGAGTCACAAGAGGATACAGGAACCGTGGTGTACAAAGGCTATAATAAATCTAGTCAAAAGGAAAAGAAAAGCTTACAAAAGGTACAGAGAGCTAGGTAATGTTAGAGATCTGGAAGAGTATAAGGCTAACAGGAAGGAGCTTAAGAAGGAAATTAGGAGAGCCAGGAGGAGACATGAGAAGGCCTTGGCAGGCAGGATTAAGGAAAACCCCAAGGCTTTCTACAAGTATGTGAAGAGCAAGAGGATAAGATGCGAAAGAATAGGGCCTATCAAGTGCAGCAGTGGGAAAGTGTGTATGGATCCGGAAGAAATAGCGGAGGTACTTAATGAATACTTTACATCAGTATTCACTACGGAAAAAGATCCGGGGGATTGCAGTGAGGACTTGCAGCAGGCTGAAAAGCTTGAGCATGTAGATATTAGGAAAGAGGAGGTGCTAGAACTTTTGGAAAGCATCAAGTTGGATAAGTCGCCAGGACCGGATGGGATGTACCCCAGGCTGCTGTGGGAGGCGAGGGAGGAGATTGCGGAGCCTCTGACAATGATCTTTGCATCATCGATGGAGACGGGAGAGGTTCCGGAAGATTGGAGTGCTGCAGATGTTGTTCCCTTATTCGAGAAAGGGAGTAGAGATAGCCCAGGAAGTTATAGACCAGCGAGTCTTACCTCAGTGGTTGGTAAGCTGATGGAGAAGATCCTGAGAGGCAGGATTTATGAACATTTGGAGAGGTATAATATGATTAGGAATGGTCAGCATGGCTTTGTCAAGGGCAGGTCCTGCCTTACGAGCCTGACTGAATTTTTTGAGGATCTGACTAAACACATTGATGAAGGGAGAGCAGTAGATGTAGTGTATATGGATTTCAGCAAGGCATTTGATAAGGTACCCCATGCAAGGCTTATTGAGAAAGTAAGGAGGCATGGGATCCAAGGGGGCATTGCAATGTGGATCCGGAACTGGCTGGCCCACAGAAGGCAAAGAGTGGTTGTTGAAGGGTCGTATTCTGCATGGAGGTCGGTGACCGGTGGTGTACCTCAGGGATCTGTTCTTGGACCCTTGTTCTTTGTGATTTTTATAAACGACCTGGATGAGGAAGTGGAGGGATGGGTTAGTAAGTTTGCGGATGACACAAAGGTTGGATGTGTTGTGGATAGTATAGAGGGCTGTCAGAGGTTACAGCGGGACATAGATAGGATGCCAACTGGGGCTGAGAAGTGCCAGATACAGTTCAACTCAGATAAGTGTGAAGTGATTCATTTTGGTAGGTCAAATATGATGGCAGAATAGTATTAATGGTAGGACTCTTGGCAGTGTGGAGGATCAGAGGGATCTTGGGGTCCATAGGACACTCAAAGCGGCTGTGCAGGTTGACTCTGTGGTTAAGGCATATGGTGTATTGTCCTTCATCAATCGTGGAATTGAATTTAGGAGCCGTGAGGTATTGTTGGAGCTATATAGGACCCTGGTCAGACCCCACTTGGAGTACTGTGCTCAGTTCTGCTTGCCTCACTACAGGAAGGATATGGAAGCCATAGAAAGGGTGCAGAGGAGATTTACAAGGATGTTGCCTGGATTGGGGAGCATGCCTTATGAAAACGGGTTGAGGGAACTCGGCCTTTTCTCCTAGGAGTGACGAAGGATGAGGGGGGACCTGATAGAGGTATATAAGATGATGAGAGGCATTGATCGGGTGGATAGTCAGATGGTTTTCCCCAGGGCCGATATGGTGGCCATAAGAGGACATAGGTTTAAGGTGCTGGGGAGTAGGTATAGAGGAGACGTCAGGGGTAAGTTCTTTTACTCAGAGTGGTGAGTGTGTGGAATGGGCTGCCAGCAACGGTGGTGGAGGCTGATACGATAGGGTCTTTTAAGAGACTGTTGGATAGGTACATGGAGATGAGAAAGATAGAGGGCTATGGGTAAACCTAGTAATTTCTAGGGTAGGGACATGTTCGGCACAGCTTTGTGGGCTGAAGGGCCTGAATTGTGCTGTAGGTTTTTCTATGTTTCTATTTTCCGTGATGAGTAAGGCTCCCTTACCAAGTCTGAAAATGGTCCTAGCCTTATTTCAAACATTCAGATTACTCCCCGCCCCCCATACAATGACCTGTAGATTGGAATTTTCCAGGACGGACTCTCCTCACCTGTTCAGCTTCACCAGGGCACCGTTGATGTCAGGGTTGAGTGGCTCCAGTTTCTGTGCTTTAATCAGGAAATCTTTGGCTTTGTCGTACTCCAGCATCAGCAGGCAGGCCTAGCACAGGACACAAGCAACTTGGCTGGCCATGAGAAGGATTACACACAACTGGAGAGTCATAGAGTAATACTGCATGGAAACAGGCCCTTCAGCCCAACCTGTCCACACCAACCAAGGTACCAACCTAAGTTGGTCCCATTTGCCTGCATATGGCCCATAGTCCTCTAAACCTTTCCTATCCATGTACTTGTCCAAATGCCTTTTAAATGTTGTTATTATTGGACCTGGCTCAACTACTTTCTCTGGCAGCTCGTTTCATACACACACCACCTTGTGTGTGAAGAAGTTGCCCCTCACGTCCCTTTTAAATCTTTCCTCACTTAGGATTGGTAAGGACAGCTTAGGATGGTAAGGGGATGGCCATCTGAAAGGTCAGGAAGAAAACAAAAGGGCAGGATTTTTCAGAGTGATATTTGGCATTAAAGATAAATGGGGCGTGGGGGGGGGGGGGGGGGTGGGGGGGCAAGCGGTTTGCAACAGACTGTCATAGTTGACAACATGGTGCCCTGTAATGTGGGTGGGTGGTGGAGAGAGAAGACAGAGACCACAGAAACATGTGGATATTCAGTAGTCACAGGAGATTCCTTAGCAGGGAGGTGATGGATTTTCTGCAAACTTCAACCTCAAGTCCCTCATTTCCTTCTCTCTTTATTCTAGAGGAAAAGATACCAAGGAGAGTGTTGTGCATGGAGAACAAAGCAAGACTTGTTAATACCAATAACAAAGAGCGCAGCAGTTGAGCTACTAGAGACAGATTTTCAGATGCTAGGAGGAAGTTGAAGTTCAGGACCTCCATTAATTTCTGGATTACTCCCAGGGCCACATGCTGGTGAGAGCAGGAAAAGGTAAGGCAGATTAATGTGTGGTTAGAGACACAGGGCAGGAAAGAGGGATATGTCCAGAACAGATGGGTTACACCTCAGCAGGGCCACGGCAGATGTTTTTGGAGAGGGTTCAAACTAAATTACCATGGGGATAGGCACTGGCATGCATCAATGAAAATAAAACATAAGATGCACAAAGGTGTGAGTGTTCAATAGTGCTACAGTAAGGAGTAATAGTATCTGGTGGGAGCAGATTACAAGACAGACAGGCTTGAATAAATACTTGAAAGTACACACAGTGGTGAATAAGGTTGGTGAACTGCATTCACAGATACCAATTGGGAATATGATATGGTGATGATATCTGAAACATGGCTCATAATAAAAATAAAACACCCATTCCCAGCATCGGTCTAGTAAACCCTCGCTGAACTGCTTTCAGTGCATTTACATCTTTCCTTAAATAAGACCAATACTATATATAGTTCTCCAGACATTGTTTTCTCAATGCTCCATTTAAACTGAAGTACAACCTCCCTACTTTTGCACTGAATTCCCCTTGCAATAAGGCTAACATTGTTAGCTTCCCTAATTACTTGCTGCAACTGCATACCATCCATTTGCGAGCCATGCACAGCCTCACAGCTCCAAGGACCCGGGCTCAGTCCTGACCACTGACGCTGTTTGTGTGGAGTTTGCACATTCTCTAGTGACCACATGGGTCTGTGCCAGCTGCTTCTGCTCCTTCTGACATCTCTCTGACAAGTTGTACTGGTAGGTTAACTGGTACACCATGAAACAGACCTACTAGAATAAGACCAGTTTATGCCTATTCTCTTTTTCTGTTGGCCAGCCAGTCTTCTATCCACGTTAAAATGTTACCTGCTACACCATGAACATTTGTGCCACAACCTTTGATTTTCCTTCTCAAATGCCTTTTGGAAATTCAAGTGCAATACATCCACCAGTTCCCCTTTTTCCACAGCACATGCTTCTTCAAAGACAGAATAAATTGTCAAACATGATTTCCACTTGACAAAACCATGTTTACTTTGCTCGATTACCTTGATTTTTTTTCTAAACACCGTACCACAATGTCTTTAAATGTATCAAAAGCTTTTAATATTTTGCCTATGGCAGATATTAAACAAACATTCTTGCTTTTGGTCTCCCTTTTGAGTAAAGGAGTTACATTCGCTATTTTCCAATCTAATGAAACTTCCCCAAATCTAGGAAATTTTGGAAAATTAAAACTAAGCATCAACTATTTCATTAGTCATTTCTTTCCATTGAGACCCAGGACCTGACAGCCTGCAGCTGCAACAATTTGCTTTTCTCTTGTACCTGGTGTTTGTAATTTTCTCAAGTTTCCCTTCCTCCTAATTCTGGATTTACAGCTATTTCTGGCATGCTACTTGTATCTGCGAAAGTGAAAATATGCAAAATACCTGTTTCATGCACGTGCCTAATCCTTATTTTCCATCAACTCTCCAGCCTCATTTTTTAAAGAAAAAAAGACCACCTGTCACTTTAACTTTGTTCCCCCCCCCCCCCAAGCATCCACAGAAACTTTGTATTTAGATTTCTAGCTGGTATTGTCTTGTACTCCAGTTTTCTCTTATTAATATTTCTTAAATCATTCTTTGCTGTTATTTGTATTCTTCAGACCTGCCTCCCATATACTTTGTGCAATTTATGTATTTAATTTTGATACTTCCTGCATGACATAACATTTTGATTAGCAATGAAGGCAGGGAGCAATCTCAAGTATTACATATTAACCTGAGGAGGGCTTACTTCAATGTGACAAGAGAATTTGGCCAGGTTAAAATTGAACCAAAGATTGGCAGATAAAATACTATGGAACAATGAGTTAAAAAGATGATGTTTCAGATGCAGGCTTTGTACAGTCCCACAAGGGGGAAAAACAGAAAAATAACCAACACCAGAGGTCCTTGGAAGACAAAGTAGAGGAGATGTAACAAAAAGGGGTGCATGATACATGTCTGCTGAATAACTCAAAATAGGAACTAGACTTTATATGGGATCTTAAAGAACAAATGAAAAGGAAAACAAGATGGGTAAAGAGGGAAAATGGTATGGTAGTTAACATGAAAAGGAATCCATAAGCCTCATAGTGGCTTTTAGTGAAAGGAGGGGTGATGCAGATTAGTGTTATAGAGCAGGAACCAAGGCTGGAGTAGAATACTTAATCAATATTTATTTTTAAAATCAGTTTTTAAAAACCAAAGGTGCTGCTGTCAAAACCTTAGCAGAAAAGATAATGAAGTGAAAAATCGATGAGTAAGTATTAGAACAGCTGGCTAAAGCATAAAGTAAATGTTGCCTGTTGTTTCAAATATAAAGCATCTTAGGTTGCTGTAGGAGGTGTGGGTGGACACTGTGGAGCAGCTTCCATAATTTTCCTCAATGAAGGAGAGTTCCGAGGGAACTGGAAAACGGTGATGCAATATATCTTCGCCCAAAAAATTTGTGCAAGTACATTCTGGGAAACACTTTCATCTTGGTGGTGGGAAAACATTTAGAAATAAAAAACGGAAACCATTAATAGCTTCTGATGAAGGGTAGCAGACCCTAGACATTGCCAAACATTGACAGCTTCTCTTTGCAGAGATGCTGCCTGGCCAGCTGAGTTTATCCAGCATTTCCTGTTTTGTTTCAGATTTCCAGCATCTCCAGTTTTAAAAAAAATTCAAACCACTAATAAGCGTTTGGAGAATTCTGAAAGAGGGCCAGCATAGATTTGTTAAAAGTAAAGAGTGTTTGACTGGCCAAGAACACTGAAAGGAATGCAGTGGAATTTCAGAAGGTGCTTGACAAAGTCCCACAGGAAAGGCTGGTTACAAAATTGAACCCAGAGAATAAAAAGGATCAAGTGATAGCACTGATAAAATGTTGGCTTCAGGAAAGTAAGCAGAATCATGACAAGCTGCAGCAACAAACAATCTGCTGGATGAACTCAGCGGATTGAACAGCATTTGAGAGGGGAAAGGAATTGTCGACATTCTGGGTTGACACCCCGCATCAGGACTGAGAGTGGAGAGGGGAAATGGCCAGTGTAAAGAGTAGAGGGGGAGTGCTGAGACTGGGGCCAGAGGTGATTGTTGGACAAAGAGGATTGGTGGGGGGGGGGGGGGGGGGGGGGGGCGGGTGGCGGCGGCTGAGGTGGGATGATGGGCAGATTGAGCCAGGTAGAAGAGGGGGAGGGGTGGGGTTGGGAGACAGGTGGATGATAGATGCAGGGAGAGGGTAAAAAAAAGATGGAGCCAGCAGACAGGAGGGGAGGGTGAAGGTAGAGACAGCTGCTGGAGGGTGATAAGTGAGATCTCAAAGGCTATCAGTGTTGGAGTCTAAAAAATAAGGAAGGTGATGATGGGGACCATTAGGAGAGGTGAACGGCAGATGGGAACAGGAACTGGATGGCAGGACAGTGAGTGGGGGAGGGGTTGTGGAGAGAAGAGAGTTGGTGGGTGAAGTGGGTAGTAGGTGGATGGAACCAGGGAGCATAGGAAAGGGGACAAAAATAAGGGGAGCAGAAGGAGAGAGTGAGCAGGGTGTGTGTGTGTGTTGGGGGGGGAGTGGGTGGAAGGGATCATGTGTTACCTGAAATCGGAAAACTCAGTGTTCATGCCATTGGGTTGTAGACTACCCAGGCAGGATATGGGGGGTGGGTGGTTTCTCTACTCTGTGTTAGACCTCACTCTGGGAGTAGAGAAAGCCAAGGATGGACAGGTTGGTGTGGGAATGGAACTGGGAGCTCAGATGGCCATTGCACAGAGTGCAAGTGCTCTGCGAATCAGTTACCTAGTCTATGCTTAGTCTCTCTGATGTAGGACAATTAGTAAATGGATGAAATATGCAGCAACTATCAATTCTGCAAACCATTCTTTAGGAAAGATGTGAATGCCCTGGACAGGGTGCAGAAAAAACAAACTCGAATGATGATTTGATGGGCGACTTCTGGTACAGGGTTAGATTGGGTTTTCAAGGAGAGCATCTCCAATGAACATCATGGTGACCTTATTTAGGGAAAGCAGAGAGAAACTGTCCAATTAGCAGATGTTTCATGGACAAAAGAGCATAGATTTAAAGTGATGGGCAGAGGTTACTGTGGCTTGGGGGCAGAAAGATAGGGATGTGTAGGAGGTTTATTTTTAATTAGACTGAAGATCTTGCTCATTGCTTGTCTGGGTGGTGGAAACAGAGTCAGAGCTGTCAAAAGCAAACTGGATGGGGCAGAAGGGAGAATAATTTACAGCGATAAGATGAAAGCGTAGGAGAAAGAGACCGACCTGACTGCTCTGAAGAGAGCTGGCATAAACCTGATGGACTGAATGGCCTCTTAATGTGCAGCAGTGGTTACAGTTCTACAAGCCCAAACTAACTCTACAGAGGCTGAGAAATAAAACTGGTATGTCCTTGGTCTATGCTCAATGGTATATTCATCAAGAATGGGGAGCTGAAACTACAATCCATGTGGAAGACTTGAATTTACTTGTTCACTTAACTTATAAGACTTCAATATTAAAATTGTTTCCAAAACTCTGTGCCATCACCTTCAGCGCTGAATTCACAGAAGTGTGAGCTTGCTCAGCAGGAAGCTACATAGAGAGTAATCCACTCACCTGGCCACACCTGAACAATGCTTTGGGATGCTTGCTTTCAATCTGTAGAGCCCTTTCCCCATAAACCAGTGCACGGCTCGGTACATCCAGCTTCAGACACACTATGGACAGGTTCAGGAATAGCAACAGTTTGGAGGAATTAACCTTCTGCTTTTGATCCTCGTTAACCGGTTGGCGCTGAGCAAACACAGACAGGGCCTGAGAAATAACGAGAAGAGAAACGTGTAGGACAATTCTGCCACTCTGTCGTCTCTCTGGGACTGGCTTGTGTAGTATAGCTGGGGTGGTGGGGGAGAACAAATATGCAATTAAAACCCAGAGACTAGCAACTTAGATCAAGGTACCTTCACTCATTTTGGAATGGTACAATATAGGAACCCTAAAGGAAAATAATGAATAGCAAACATAGTGTAGACAATTCAGAATATTCAGAAATTGGACAAACAGAAGGAAAATGAAATTAAGTTCCAATAGAAGAATTTTAGTTAGAAAGTTTGAAGATTAATTTTCATACTTGGATGGACAATGAATTGAGGGCTGAATATTTGAGATAATAGAATGATGGACAGAGGAAGTATTAGTTTACACGCACAACCATAATTCTTAAAATGGTGTGAAATGATCTTTAACAAAGATGAATAGAGGTGAACAATAGTACAATTAGATATTACCTCTATGTATCCCAGGAATCTCACAAATACAACAGGGGTGAATTAATGACGCACCTTCATCAATCTAACCAATAAACTTATTGCAGGGTCTTGGCCCAAAATGTCGACTGTCCACTTCCTTCTACAGATACTGCTCAACCCGCTGAGTTCCTCCAGCAGTTTGTTTTCTGCTCCAGACTCCAGCATCTGTGATCTTGTGTTGTTTGGAGTCACCTTAATCAATAGTTCTTTCCAGTTCAACTTTTTTGTTTGCAGTTTGGTTGGCTCCTCGTGCATTGAGTCTGAAGCCTCTGCTCTAGGGAGATGAAGAACGTGCTTTTCCTTCCCTTCCATCCAGAAGGCCACCAGTATTTTGCCCAAAAGGAGGTTGTGGCAAAATGGATTTTTTTTAACTAGAAATTTCAACTTGTACTGCTGTTTAGTATATAATGAATATTAACTCAGTGAACCATCTCATGTCTATAAAATCAAAGTGAAGATTTTTCCAGGCCACACACACGTGGAGGTGCTAACTGATTAAAATATGAAATGTCACATATGAAAAGCAAGAACACTGTAGATGCTGGACATCTGAAATGAAAACATAAAATACTTAAGAGGAAGATATGTTTGGTGGCAGAATCTTGTTGAAGGAGACAGAAGTTATGGCGGCTGATCCATTGAAGATGGTGGGATGAAGGTGGGGACAAGAACAGCCTATCCTAGCACTGGCTGAGCAGACAGGGTAAGAACAGAAGTGCAGGAAATAAATGATTTTCTCCTCTAAGATCTGTTTGTATCAGAACTGGATAGCTCTAATGGAGGTCATCCACCTATAACACTACTCCGTTTACTCACTCCTAGATTTACTGGATATTTCCAACATTCTCTTTTATTCCAGACTTTCAGTGACTTCCGTGTTTGGCAACACACAGTTCCAGCACTGTGGTGATCTTTTTCTCTCCAACTTCCCAGTTTTTTTCAGACAGATCCCTCGCTTACATGGCACTCAAAACGATTGCATCACCTGGACAACTTCACTCTCCACCCAATCATAAACAGTCTTCACTCTTCCCTTCTCTGCAACCTAAAACATGCCTCCCCCCACCCACCCCACCCCCAATTTGGATGAGGGGTGATTGACCGGAAATGTCAACTGATTTTCTCTCCATATTTGCTGCCTGACTTGTTGATCATTTTCTACCTTTTTATATATAAAAAAAATCACCATCAAATACATTCTCCATATTTTGTACTACTGACAGAAGGACTCTGAAACCAGAGAAAGTCTCTCTGCTTGATAGCTGTTCCAGTGCCATTACTGGGCTGATACCCAAGACGTATACATAGATACAGACAAATCATTCAGATACTCAGCCAGAGAGGTGCACTTAGGATTAGAGGATGAGAAGATTTAAAAAAAATGTTATTTATAGTCTGCAAATGCTCATAACATGGCCTGTTTATTGCTCATCGTCAAATACTCTCAGAAAGGTGATGACAAGCTGACTTTATGAACCACTGCAGTTCACTAGCAGTGGTTAGCATGAGTGTTCAGGATGGTGGACAGGGTGCCAGTTAAGGGGGTTGTCTCATCCTGGATGATGGCAGGTGTTTCAGTATTGATTGAGCCACACTGATCTGGGTAAATGGGCAGTATTCCACCACACTCAGGATTCATGCTTAGGTGATGGCAGGAAGTATTTGGAGAAGTCAGAAGGTGAGCCCTTCACCCCAATATCTGATCTGCTTGTGTGGCTGGTCCAGTTAAGTTGTCAGTTAAAAGGGACCTGCACGATGATGGCAATGCTGTCGTTCACTGCTGGGAAAAGGTCATTGCCTGGTGTTTGTGTGGTAAGAACATTACTTGACCTTGATCTGCTGATGTTTGAATGTTGTTCAGGACTTGGTGAATGCAGGCAATAGCTTGCTTCATTTTTTAAAAAGGAGCTGCAAATGAACATCAGAGTGAATGTTTCTACCTATGACAGCTGAAGAAGCTAAAGATGTTTGGGGCAAAGAGTCTGCACTTCTGCAACTTTCGCAGCAATAACCTTCAGCAGAGATGAATGACCTCTGATAACCACAACGATCTTACTTTGTGCAATGCACAGCTCCAAACAACAGACGGTTTGCTCTTCAGTTCTGACTGACTTCAGTCTTACCAGGGCTCCTCAACACTACAGTCAATCAATACTGTCTTGATGTCAAGGGCAGTCACTCTCAGCTCATGTCTGGAAGTCAGCTTGTTTAGACCAAGGCTATGATGAGGTCAGGAGCTGGCTAGTCCTGCCAAAGCCAGAACGTCAAAGGGAAGGTTATTAGACGGCAAGTGCCACTCAACAGCATTACTGACCAGACTCTCCAACACTGCCAATGATTTACTGGAACAACTTGGCTCGAGATGTTGTTAGTTCTGGAATGCAAGTCTTTAGCACTACAGCTAGGATGTTGTCTGGTCCCATTTCCCTGGCTGTATCCAGTGCTCTACCAGCTTTTCCTTGAAGGGAGGATTTCAGAAGGATTAAGAGATGGATCATCCATTCAGCACTTCTAGATGAAGATGGTTGCAAATGTTTCGGCCTCTTCTTTATCACTCAAATGCTGGATCTGCCATCATTTGGGGCCATCTTCTTCTGTTAATTGTTTAATTGTTCACTGTCATTGACAACTGGATGCAACAGGACTTCAGAACTTTGATCTGATCTGTTGATTGAGTGATGGTATCAGTAGACAAAAGCAAACTACTTTCACTGCTTGTGGTCTGATGCTGTAGTTTTGCAACACCTGCACATCTTGCCTTGCACTGCTCCAAGTATTCGCTTCTACAACTGGGTTGGTTCCCCGTAATATTAGGGGTGAGCGACAGGCCAGGCCACAAGATTACAGACTGTGGCAGAATACAACTCTGCTGCTACTGCTCGATGCTCAGTTGAACTACCAGATCTGGCTTAGAAAGAACCACACCTGGTTGGAATATCATTTAGGTATCCTTAATGATAGTCACGGTAACATCAAACCCAACCAATGCTTGCTGGAAAAATACAAGACTTGTGACACTTTCCCTTGAACCAGTTTCAAAATTCTGCTGCTTTAACAATTTTAATTTCAAAAATAAACAGTATTCATTAAAAAAAACAAGAAATACAATAAAACAGTGCTTGCCTCTCTTTACATTTGTCGTGTCATTCAGTCTATACATTCACAGTGTTATCAGTTCTATACATTTGTAGCAGTAGCACATTTTGTGTACAGCACACCATTGCCACTCACGTGACCTCCTGGGACAGTACAAACTTCAAGTGTTTGAGAGGCTCCTACACAGGGCTTAGCCCCTCACTGTCTGGTGGTGGAAGGACTCTAGCCTGCAGTCCTCCCCCACAGAGCCTTTGTGTTGGCTGCAATGGGCTTCAGTCCCTCAGCAGGTACTCCTGCAGCCTGGAATGTGTAGTTGGCAGTATTCCTATATGGACATCTCATTGTATTGGAAGACCAGCAAGTTTCAGGCTGATCAAAGAGCATCTTACACCCCAGTTGATGATCTTCCAGCAGCACTTAATGCCCGTCTCTGAGATTAGCCCAAAGATGAGAGAGTCTTCTGTTATGCAAATACTCAGGATGAAACCCAACAAGGACCCTTGGATCCTTCTTCAGATCTTCTTTGCAAATACACAGTTGGCAAAGGGATGGGCGATAGCCCCATCCTCATTGCGGCCGTCCCAAGGGCAGCACGTGCTGGGAGTAAGATTCCGATCATACAGGAAGGATCTGATGGGTTAGGGCCTCTCTCACTGCCAGCCAAGGGCTTCATGCAGCAAGGAGGCATTCTGCCAGATGATTTGGATGGCTTGGTCTGAAACCACCCCATGGGATCCATCGTGACTTTGTCCCACAGAACCTGCAGGATATTTTGTGTTGACCACTGCTTGATGGATTGGTAGTCAATGACGTCTTTCTGGAAGAACATTTCCCCAAAGGGCAGGTAGTGGTGTAAAGTCCAACTAATTGGGACACTGCATGGCCCATCCTTTGCAACACTACGGACAGGTAGAACCTCAACATGTAGCGACACTTGCATACTTGGGTTCCAAGCACAGCCTAATGCAGCCAACCACAAAGGTGGCCATCTGAAGGAGGGCAATGTTGGTACACTTTTGCCCTCTTGTGCACAGCATGGTTCAAACCCTATTCAGGACAGAACATTAAATTCTAACATTGAAGAAAATATCACCACCCTAAAATGCAGATACTCAACCCTGCATCCTATTGAAAGGAAGCAAGAAATGGTATTTATATTTCTTTTAAAAGATCCCATGGCTTTACATGGGAGTGAATAAAATTCCAAATGTAAAGGAGAATTTGATACCGTGCCCAAGACATTAAGGATGGATAGACCAAAGGTCGAGGCAGGTAAAGCTGGAGAGAGATTTACAAGGACATGGCCAATGTCAGCTGGTGGCAGGGTAGGCATTGGCAAGACAAAGGAAACTGGGTGTGCATAGGCCAGAGCCGGGGGTAAGCGGAGGCCAGCAAGAACTCAGCTAGAGGTGGATAGAGATACAAAAACTAAGAGAATTTTATAAAATGAAGAGGCACCAGAGAAGGAGCCAACACAAGCTCAGAGTGGGCGGAACAATGGATGAATGACACGGTGAGAGTCACAAACAGACAGAGTTTAGGAGGAGTTCAAATTAACAAATCAGGAGCACTGGATAATTCCCACTCACACCCTCAAATGCTGAGTCTAGAAGTTAACCCCAGTGCACACATGCCCCCTGTAGATAGTGGCCAGGCTGAGAGAACCCCTAATAAGATCTCAGCACACACTGATAAGAGGGACAGATGAAAGCCCCTGCAAACAATGCAGTTTACTTTGGGGAATTCTCTCTGAACTCTGATGCACGTTGAAGGGAAGGAAAAGCTCCCATATGAAACAGCACACAGGAGTGGAGAAGCTTTTGTAAAGGTTGACCCCCCCCCCCCCCAACAGAGAGGCAACTGCAAATACTAGTTCTCCCAGAGAAACTACTGCTAATTCCACCTGCTCAGAAAAGTGACCAGGGATAGAACTAGAGAGTCACTGTAGCCTCTGGGATGTTAAACCAATATCTATGCCAAGCTTCATATCTGACTCAGTGTCAGTAAGCAGCAGCATCTTTCCAGCCACTCCTTTGTACCTTCTTGTATTGGTCCTTTGCATCCTCGTATCGTTTCTGGTGGAAGAAATAGTTGCCAAATTCCCTCTCTGTGTTGGCCACTTTCAGCAGTTTGTCCAAAGGGTAATTAAACTGCTCTGCCTAAAGTGAAGGAACAAAAGGTTATCAAAGGGAGAACTAGCAGTTACCAAGGCACTTTCCACATATCCAGTGCTGATTAACAAATCTTTGAGCAAATAGTTTTAATAAAGAATAACCCCCCATTCACAAATTGGCTTTTTAAACAGTCTCTGAATCCCACTGGATGAGAGAAATCATCAGATCATAAAATATTTTCATGATCTATTGCCATATTTCTGTGTCTTTGAAAGGAACCTTTAACTATAGCAGTACTCTTCTTCAGGCAGATGAAACTACAGCGTTTTTTCTCTGCAGGATTCCAGCATTGAAGGTGCAGCAATAAGGAGGTGGGTGGCAGAGGTCCACACAACAGCATGGGGTTAGAGGATTTAAAGTGGCAAAGGTGGAGGTAGAGAGAACGTCAGATGGGGAGAGGTGCGAGGGAAGCCTCTCCATGTCTAAGAGTGTAACCAAGCTGCTCTCCCACGTTTCCATCGGCCTGCCCTCTCTGTCCTGGGAACAGCATTTCTAAATTCCAGCTGATCCAGCAAATCGCCAGTCTTCCCCTTTCTCCCCCTCACCAATATTCCCCCACACCACCCCCACAGCCACGTGGCCTCCAGCATTTCATCCATAGCTAGCAGTCATCTCAGAGTCACTACAGGAAATACCAGAGGACTGTTTGACTGCAAAGGATATCATAATGGACAGTGAGCCAGTCGTCACTAGATACATCTACACTTTCCAGCAGGGATGCAGAGAGTGGAGCTGGAATAAGTGATACTCCAAATGTGCCCTTCAATTGTACTTCTTTAAAAGATTCCCACATCATTTACCACTTCTACTTCATAAATAGGATCTTTCTTTTAAACAGTGCATTCTTTCTCTATGTCCTTCTAGGGCCTACGTGACTCAAAGATTCTCTGAAATAGGCATGGTAGTGTAGTGGTTAGCGTAGCGCTATTACAGTGCCAGCGACCCGGGTTCAATTCCGGCCGCTGTCCGTAAGGAGTCTGTACGTTCTCCCTGTGTCTGCGTGGGTTTCCTCCGGGTGCTCCAGTTTCCTCCCACATTCCAAAGACGTACTGGTTAGGAGTTGCGGGCATGCTATGTTGGCGCCAGAAGTGCGGCGACACTTGTGGGCTGCCCCCAGGACATTCTACGCAAAAGATGTATTTCACTGTACATGAGACTAATAGAAATCTCTTAAATCAGTCTTAGAGGCTCAATTTTCACTTCAACGTTCAGTCCCCTGCCCCTCAATTCTCATTCCAGGAGGATATGATTTATGGCCCACATCCCGCACCAATTTCTCTTGATTAAATCCTTCAATCAGATCACCCTTCGCTGATCCATTCCAGGGGAATGTGTTTCACATGCCACACCTCCCTCAGCACTTCACAGCAAGGTACCCAAGCTCCATTTCTCCTCACCATTGCAATTCTGCAATGTGCTCTCGTGAACTCTTCACAGATGTGTATTGCCACCTGAACTAGTTTCAGTTTTATACTTTATCAAGTAGTTTTAATAGTTTTAATGAATTCATTCTAATTCTCTCCGCCTTTACAAATCTGCTCTCTAAAACTCACTTATCCCAAGTCAATTAAGCAAGACAACACCCACCATCTCTCCCCAAGATGCCCAAGCCTCAATTCTATCAGCAGCTTTTTGAAGTTTCTTTACACAAAGGACCATCTGAAGAAAGCTACTCCCAGAATGTTTCTGCTCTCATCCTGAGAAAAGAGCATCAGCTACGCAAGGGAAAGCAATACTTTCATTGCCACAGTTAATATTATTAGAGGTGTAATAAATCAAACAACATTAGTAATGCAAACACAAGCAAATCTAGCACAGGAACTCTCAGGGTTTAGAGACTCTAGTTTCCAAGCTCTTATTATAACATATAGTATACATCTTGACATTGCTGGGATGTGGTTAGAACAGTGTGGGTCTACACAGAACTCGTGGTGAGTTTATCCAACAAACTGGACAGACCACACTTTGAAAAAACTATGATTAATGGGAAGAATAGCACAAAAAGGTGAAGCAAAAAGTCACTTAACAATTTGTACTTAATCCCAGAACATTCCTTCAAATTACTTTCAAAACTAAGCTCAAACTAGAGTAGTAACAAGTGAAAAAAAAGTGTTAGGAAAAGTGCCAGTCATACAAAATAAAAACAGAAAGTGTTAGAAACACATAGCAAGTCAGGCAGTACTTCCACCCTGAAAGATTAACTTTTTTCTCTACCCACAGATGCAGACTGACCTGCAGAAGATTTGAACCATTTTCTGTTTTTATTTCAGAGGTCCAGTGTCTGTCATTTTTGATATGCACTAATCATATAGTTATACAAGATGATACCAGAGTCACAGAATCATGAAATTACTCCATACATCCACCTCAAGGTGGCAGGAACTGAATTTGCTTTGCATCAGTTTCTATGAAAAATCTCTTGGAAATGCTTAATAAGCACAGAAACAATGACATTGCTCAAAATACTGAATTGCTATGTGGGATGATATATGTTACCACCGACCCTGGATTTAAAGACCAACTAGAACAGAAATGAATTCCAAGGCCAGGTGTCAGGCTGGGAGTTAAGATAAACCTCAAGTTATCAAGATGTGCAATCCACTGGTAAAACCATTACCAATACCACTTAATCTGCAACAGGCAAATTTGCTTACCTGTGACAAAGAGAAGTATTCATCAGACTCCAATGTATCTAGAAAATCCAGGATCTCTAGTTCAAACATTACAGTGGCGTTCGCCGGGATCCGCGGGGGACAGCCCATTTTCCCGTATGCGTATTGCGGCTTGAAAAGAAATCGTGAGAACTCGCCTTTCCTCATAGTCAGTATTGCTAGTTCCATACCAAGTAGCGTTATATCTGGAACACACCAGGTATCATGAAGGTGCATGTAGCAGCCAAGATGCAAAGCATGTCAGTCACATCACATTAATTTGCCCATTTAGCACAGCACTTGTCACATGGATAACCTCTGCATGTGGTCCACCTCAAGGAGATTCAACAACACCTCACACTCTCCCCAGGTTACACAGACAGAAATCAATGGGTTTGATGTAGACATTGCACTGCAAGTAACAAAGAGAAATAAAACGAGGACACTTGATTATTTTTTTTTAAAAAGATTATGGAAGAGATTAGCCTTGACAAATGGCAATAAGAGAGAGCAGAGAGAAAATGGACCAGGACAGAAATTTGTGGGAGCAGTTTACAGGCTTCTTAATTGTACTGTGGTGGGCAGGGGGCATGAGGGAGCAGACCTGATTGTCAGTATAGATGTGGTAGGCTGAAGGAACAGGGCGCTAGTTGACTCCTTGAGAGTCAATGACTTAATTGTGCACTCTGGAAAAACTAAATATTCAGGAATAATGCAAAACCAAATAAAGCACAGGCTATTCAGTTCCAGTATTCTGCAGGGAGGCAAGCTAATGACTAATTCAGAGAAACTGAATCTAAATACAAGGTGTGTTGACTAAAGTGGATGGGGAAACCTGATTGAAACATCAATAGATCAACAATGGTGATCATTTTTTAATTCACAATTCATAATCATTTTACACAACATTAATTGAAGAAGCCCACAGGTAACATGGTCCAACGATGGCTAACAAAAATTGAAGATGGTATTTGATGAAGTTAAAAGTACTTTAGAATTCAAAGTTGGAACAAGAAATTGGTAGAGAAAATGGAGAGCAAGCTAGCAAGAGGCCTAAAACAGGTTTATATGAAACAAAAACACTGGCCTTATACAGATAAACAGCAGAAATTATGAAAGAGGGGAAGAGAAACAGCAGGGCATGAAAAATAAAATGGAAAAAAAAAATCAGTAAAGAATCAGTGTTGGAAAAAAATAAATGGGACCAAAGGCTGGTAAGTCCCATGATGGCCCACGTCCTAGGATTTTAAAAGTAGTTGTTATAGGAATAATGGCTGCAATGGTTTGACATTCCAGAATTGCCTGGGAGTTTGAGAATGGTCCCTGCAAATTAGAAGGCAGTAACACAACCCTACTAATCAAGAACGTTGAGAAACAGACCCCAAAACTGCAAATCTTTAGTGTCTGAAAATCTCTACAGACCACACATGGAGGAATCCATAGTTTTACCATCTCTACAGACCACACATGGAGGAATCCATAGTTTTACCATCTCTACAGACCACACATGGAGGAATCCATAGTTTTACCATCCCTAGGAGAGTCCCTTCTCTCCCCAGACCCAAGTGGCTGATTCTTTGATGCTTGGTTCAAAGACTGGAACCTTGTTCTAACCTATAGCAGTGGAAGCATCCTTCCTGATCTTCCCTGCCCAATGCTTACCATTACCCTCTCTCGAGGGGGTTGGGAGCTTAAATGCTGGGAAGGCATTGCCACTGTTGGGAAGATTAGAACTTGATCGTCTTTCTTCAAACCAAGGGTCAACCATTTAGGATTAGGAAGTGCCTCTGGGTTGTAAATCTTTGGATTTCTCTATTGCAGAAGGTTCTGGATGCCTCTTCAGCACGTTCAAGATGGGGGTCTTTGGAACAAAAGAAATTCATGGAAATGAAGATAGTATAAAGAAGCAGTTGAATGGCAAGATAGAAGGTTTGAATGATCTACTTTTACTTAACCCCCCCCCCCCCCACCGACAGAGCTCACAGCGACTGGCTTGCAGCAGGGTTATGATCGATCCACCTCACTCAGTACCAGATGTCAAAGTTGAGTTTATTGTCATAGTACACATATGAACAGATGCAATGAAAAACTTACTGGCAGCAGCATCACATAAGCAGCACTCAAGAAAATAATACATTAAACATAAATTGCACTCAATTTTTGTTTACAAGAAAAAACACAATTAGAACAAACTAAAAACAAAGTTCACTTTAGTCATGTCATACTTCAACCTGGCACCACAACAGGCCCAATGCCTTAGATCTCAATTTCCACCGCTACTGAGTGGTGCGGTGCGCATCTTCTACAGGTCCTCCTTTTTGCAAAGGGCTTTCAGGTTTTGTACGTTCAGTAATATGGAGATCTTATTGAGGGAAAGTGGACCACAATGCTACCAAGTCATTTCACTTTACACTGCCCCAATACCTAGCCTCATGTCAAGTACAGCACACTAGGTTGCAGTCACACCTCGAGGGAGCTGCTAATGTAGTGCTAAATTGGAAGTATACACTGCATAACTTGGTTTCGCAGTGACCAGCAGAGAACATTTTCACTTCACTGGTCTAGGTCAGTGTCCAACCCACCACACAAATGGTCCTTGGGATAACATTCCCTTTCATTATTAAAACAATCACTTGCCTACATTAGCCTTTCAAGAGAACCTACCTGGCTATCCTGAGAAATACTGGGAATCCGGGATCCCAGAGTTCAGACACACAAACCATGCCTCATTGATGGCAGGAGCAATTCCGTTTGATACATGAAAACCCAGGAGGTGAAGTACTCAGGTTTTGTGCCTAGATGGCACCAGTGCACTGCGGGTCACCAGGAGCAACGAGTCAGTGGTGTGAAGCCAGGCTCCATCTCATAAATAGCCCGATTTCTCAACAGAGGCTTGCTGCAAATTAACAGAGGTCACTTTGAGAGGTCAGGGTGAGTGGAAGAAAGAGGAATTACACTTCAGCAGCTTTAAGCAGCACGCAGGAGGGCTTATGTTCAGAATGACCCCTCGAAGTGGCAGGGTACCCTCCCAGATGGGTCTCACATTAGCCCGCAAGAGGCACAAGTACAAAGTTTGTTCCCTTGCTTCGAACTCTATGCAATTGCTACTCTGACCTTACAGTTAGGGAAAGCACATGGGAGCCCCCAACAGGCCTTCATAAAAATCTCACTTTGCATTGGTTACAGATTAAGTGCAGAAACACAAAGCTGGAGAAATTAAGTCCACTTTCAGAAATATTCTGTGGAGGGAAATGGACAGTCAATGTTTTGGGTCGAGATCCTTGATCTGGACTGAAGGAGCCCAGATGAAGGGTCTCGATCTGAAACATCAACTGTCCATTTCCCTCCATAGATGCTGCCTGGCTGGCTGAGTTCCTCCAGCACTTTGTGTTGGTCCAGATTCCAGCATCTTCAGTCTCTCATGTCTTCAGAACTATTCTCTCAGTTTACCTCTAGTTCATAATCAGTGAGACACATGTCATTGAAGGCACTGTTCATTGGTGTAGGGATTCCCCCACCTCAGTCTTTAATCCCCATCAGTCACTGGGCCGATGCCCACAGTCCTCAGCATCTTTACTCTGACGTCCATCACACAGCGTCACTGACTAATAGCACACAGATCTGTAGCCACAACACTAAGTGGACACAGATGGATCTGAAATAGCTTGCAGGGTGAAGGTACACGGTTTGTGCCTGCAACACATGAAAAGCTCCTGATTTCAAGTTACTGAATGGAAGCTGATTGGCTTCAAGCCACAAGATAGAAATCAGTTCACAGGACCACCAGCTTGCGATTTTAGCCTTTTCACAGAGAGTGCAAGAACGAGAGCCAAACTGGATGAGAGATACAATGACAACATCCTCAGTAATCTATGTTGTGCATCATTTTAAAACATTAATCACCTCTTTTTGCTTGCTACGTGGAAGCTGTTGCCTCCTGGGCAGCAAGACGAGAACATGAAGCAACATCATAACCCCCTCAGGCAAGTTGGAAGCAGCAGTAATTGCAGCAGTGCAATGCCAATGTGCAACACATCGCTCCCAAAGGCATCAGCAAGAGTTCCCAAACCATATTTACACCCCAAGTGGAGCAGACCATACGTACCATGACCAATCTTCATGAATCTTGGCATGTCCCTCTGCACATTGGAATCGAAGGGCTTGTCTGCGTATTCACTGTAGGCACTGTAATGAACTGCAAGAAGGTATACAGAAAAACAACACTCAGTTGCAAACTTAACCAAGAAAGGTGCCAAGCAGATTCAATGGGTTCAGGCAGATGATTCAGTCACTGTGGATATCACGACCACAGCCAATCCTGCTCTGTCCCTGGCCCAAGCAAGTGCAGAACACTGTGATTCAGGGCAGAAACCCTGCCAAAGCAACTGAGGGGAAGTAGAGAGGCTGTGAAGGTCAGCCAATTCAGCACTTTCCAAGAGCAAGCTGGGTGTTTTGTCTTCTCAGTTCACTCCCTCTACCAGCTAAACCAAACATAAACAAGATGGATCTATAGCTTGTGTTAAATATGATCATGAGCGAGTTAAATCCATGCAGCATGAAGTTACACTCTTCCACAATGTAGACAGGCAGGCAAGTGCAGGCACTGGGGAAAGAATTTCACCAACACAACTTCCGCCACTCTGGACGCCCACAATCTGTCATCTCCACTTGCCTTACAGAATTCCAGTGGGTTTGCCTCTATTACAGGAGCTGCCACTTCAAACAATCTGACTGTTGTACAAACATTTACTGGGACCAACGTGAAACTAGAGACCTTTTCCTTGGTAGTGTCACCCTACGATGGTCTGTGAATGAAAAACACGACGATGCTGGAGGAACTCAGCAGGCCAGGCAGTATCAGTGGAGAAAAGCAGGCGGTCAACATCTTGGGTCGGGACCCTGCTTCAGGACTGAAGCTAGGAAAAGGGGAAGCTCCATATATAGGAGGGAAAAGCAGAGCAGTGATAGGTAGATGAAGGTAAGATATAATGATAGGCAGGTGCAGGGGAGGGGAGCACAGATCCACCAGGGGATGGGTCAAAGGTAAGAAGAGAGGAAAAAAAGGCTAAGAAAGGGAAGAAGAGAAGCATGGTGGTGGGGGTGGGGTTGGAGTGTGGGTGTGGGAAAACTCCCACTTTAGGTAATCCCTACCCCCTTCCTCTCAAACACCCCCCCCCCCCCCCACCATGCTTCTTCTCTTCCCTGGCCTTTTTTCCTCTCTCTCCTTACCTTTGACCCATCGCCCGGTGGACCTGCTCTCCCCACCTCCCTCGCACCTGCCTATCACTATCTCTTACCTGCATCTACCTATCACCACCTTGTGCCCACCCTGCCTCCCCTCTTTTGTCCACCTATCACTGCTCTGCTTTTCCCTCCTATATATTGGGCTTCCCCCTTTTCCTATCTTCAGTCCTGAACTGAAAGGTTGACCGCCTGCTTTTCTCCACAGATGCTGCCTGGCCTGCTGAGTTCCTCCAGCACTATCGTGTTTTCCATCTAGGTTCCCGCATCTGCAGTCCTTTGTTTCTCCGATGGTCACTGAACGATTGGATAGATCAGCAGCTGGGGAAGGGGAAGTATAACAGCTAAAGACAAATGGGAAGCCCCTCGTTTCCAGATAGTACCTCTCAATGCACTAAGCCCATCCGGAGCAAGGCACAATGTGACATAACATGATCACCCCCCCCACCCCTGAAACTAAGACAGTACAGCATACCCAATGACTGACCGTACCAGAGACTGACGCAGTAGATGGGATAATAATGCCCAAGCCAGGTCGAAGAACCTCCTTTAACACACCACCATCACCAGTCACATCTTGCATTCTCAGGGACATGTAGTAGAAGGGACTCTGAAAACAGAAGTCATTGAACATCACTTAGCCACAATACGAGTCAGACCAATGACACACCTCTATTCTCCCATAGTATCACTCCTCCCTAACCCTCACATAACCCTGCACCTTTTCTGAAGAGGAAGACTCATGCTGCCATATTGAGTTCTGTGGTGCATTACCACATTTGTCATGCTACACGCACAAATTTGGATTTGTTATTTACCCCTGAAAGACATCAGGGCCCAGCCCCCCAAAAAAATATGCTCCTCACAAATATTCACAATGCTTTTCTAGGGACTTCAGGATACCTCAGGGTCAGAAGTCCACATCAACGTTTCCCTTTAGTTTGGGGTTCACAAAGCTAATATTGGTGCCCTAGTATGATTGGCTAGCACAGCAGCGATTGGGAATGGACCTGCTCCACACTATTGGCTGAAGGTCCCACTAATGAGGGACAACGGAGGAGATAATTACTTCACGTCACCTTCATGCCTTAATGGGAAGGGGACCATGTAATGCCATTCCAGGCACTAGTCTGAGACTGACGTCGGCCACAGCAGGAGGACACAAGCAGACGCAAAATTACACTGCCAACTTCACAGTACTCTCTAGCCAGCTAGTCAATTCCAGCTGCATTTACAAGTCATTGACTGGCCAGTCAGATCTCTTGAAACAAAATTATAAAAAAAATATAATTCTGAAGAGTTACCGGCTGGCCCAGTGGATTTTCAGGTGCTCTGTTCATTCTGAGGCCCCAGTCAGAAGGTCCTACTTCAGCCATAGTGAGAGTGCACAATGGAAGTGGTTTGCCGAATGGACGAAAATCTGTAGAAACACAAACCAGACTTGGACCATCAATTGCAAATTTTACAAGAACCTAAGTTCACTTCTGCTTAGGTAAAGTTCTCTTAGAACCGCAAAAATGGTATTCAACTGGTGTCACTCCAGAGGTATTACGAACTCTGGCTGGTTGGTGGGAACTAAGACAAGATTTAGTGTTTTAAGTTCTTGGACAGCTTTGCTCATTATTTAATATCCCATGAGAGGTGAATATATTGTAGGCACACAAGACCTTCAGGACATTTGTCGATCAATCTAAACCTCTTTGTGACCACATCCCTTAGGTCCTTCCCTACAGAGAGGGACAAGCAACCACCTCAGCTCAACAATTACATGCTGTGGGTCTTCCTGGTAACTCTTTCCACAACTTGATTATCTTTTTGATCTGATTTCTTACTTTTAATTTCAAGCTTGCATCCGAATCTTTCATCATCAGAGTGAAGAGGATGAACTAAGGCGACTCCCTTCATTACCCCAAATGCAATCAGCACACCCCAGCTTTGTACAGTCACAGCAGCTGAAGTGGGCTCATTACTTGAGCTATCTTTCAAAGGATTAGTTCGTACACTTTAATCTCATGGTTTAGAAAATCTCCTTTAATCTCATTCAGTATTTCATTTTCATTAATTTTTCCCAATTAATATTTGACACAAAATTAAAAATATGCTATATCAATGCCCCTTTTCCACGCTAGATTTTAGGTATGTGACATTGACGTCTATGAAAATGCCACTAGGCATTCCATAAAGTATTGAGCTGGAACCTCTGATGCATAAAATATTTTATTATAGAGAAACAAGGAACATACAAACCCGCAATAACAAATTGCCCATGTTTGTATTACTGATTGGTTGTAACATAATAAAACCCAGTTATATCCTTTTAAAATCAAATTCCCAGTTCCACTAACAAAAACTCAGTATCTCAAAGTCTTTGATAATATCACCCCTTCTCTTAATCCCCGATGTAATTTTAGCCTGTAGTTGCATTCCATTTATGAATTCCAATCTTAGTCTTGCTCCAACATATCCACATGAAAAACACTGGAGATGTTAATATACTGCTGCATTTAAAATGTATTTCAATATCAAAATCCAATCTGGCCCAAGGTCTGTTGATGTAGATTCCTTTATTACTGATGCTTAGTGGTTCATTTCTTACTGAAAGCGACCTTTCAATGTTTTACTTTAGGGTATTTTTATAGTGGTAATCTTCATCTAAAAGCTAAATTACAAAGCACTTTCTGACCTGGCAGGTAATGACACTGGATGTATTCTTCATCTTATTGCTTTTTATACATTAAACTTTCATTGAAAGTAAATGAATATGTGAGGTTATTGGCCAAAACTCTTCCCAAGGGGGGACAGGGAGCTTTTAAGAGACAATGTCAACTTGTCCCAAAGGTAATCCATTACTCCTAGTTCTATGAACAAAATCTTTCATATAGTTGCTGTACCAAACTTCCCACATTCCAGCACACAGCTCCCCAAAACTATTCCAAAGCTATGGGAAGCTCATGGTGTATCCAACTTCAGTTTTGCTCTTTGTGCTTCTCTATCTCAGCTGGGGATATCAGCCAGTTCAAGTTACTTTATTGTCATTCACCTATATGCTATAAAAACACATGGAGGAACAAAATGTCATTTCCCCCAGACTCTCACAACAGAGGACATACATAAAGCAGAAGACGTACAATAAACACAGACAAAAAAAAATTGTGCAAGTACAAATAGCGCAAAAAACTGTACATACAGAATACAAATTTAGTGCAGGGTTAGTGCAAAACCGAGTTGGGTGAAGAAAATACAGAACTCACTGTGTTGCACTAATTGTATAAACATGTTCAGCAGCAGCCACAGTTCTTATACGCCGTTGTGCAAACCAGTGCTTTTGACACAGCATTTGTCTAAAACTGTCTCCAGGGTATTCAGGAGCCTGACATCCTGGGGGAGAAAACTGTTGTACCTCAATGAGTTGCAACATTGAGTTGAGTACAATGTACATTACGTGGCTCATCGCCACCTTTTCAAGGGCAACTAGTGATGGGCATTTCATGCCAACAATGCACAGATTCCCCCCCAAAAATTCATAAACTAAAAATCTCAACTTCAAAAGGAACTGGCTAAGTGCTTAAAATGAGGGAGATAACAAAGCTGGAGAATGAGAAGCTGTGTAGTTCTGTTTTTAAAAAAAGGCACACATTTCGTGGCCTTAATAGCCCCTTCTGTGCTGCATTAGTTTGCTATTCTACTGTTGCACACTATTAAAGAGGTACTTGGAGAGCAGTTCATGGTTCATCTGTGTGCCAATCAACTGCACCCTTCCAACAGCTGAAGACTACTCTTCCATAGTTGTTAGCAAACCACATCAGAGTAGTTCTCTGCAGCAGACTATTAGCACCAATGAGGACAATTAACTGAATGTCAACCCAACTGAAATGTAAAAGTTGCAGCTATGCATTTTCATTCCTGTCATTTTCAATGGCAATCAACTTCTTTCCAAAAATTGTTCCACTTCAAAACAGCATAGTCGTTCAGTGCCATTTTTCACCAGTAATCCACCGTCCCCATGTTCAAGAGCTCAGTCTCATCGATCACTTATTAATGACAAAGTCACAGCATCCAAGTTTCTGAATGTATTAATAGCCTACTCCCAAAAGGTGAGGCAAAGGGGATGTCAGGTAAAGGAGGTCGCAGTAAATCAATTCTCAGCTAGACATTTGATCAATATGGCATACAGACGCAATGCCACACAAGGGAGTTATTCACTCTTATTCTTTGCTCTCCTGGTTTACAACACTATAGGTAGCAGCCACCCTTTGGCAGACTGTGTGGTACCTGTGACAATAAGTATTAGCAAAGTGACAGGATGAGGGCAAAAATAAACAAACGTGGAGAGATTTTCCCAACCCACCCCCCCCCCCAAACAGCTCAATATTCACTAACATTTCCAGTAACAATGAATTATGATTGGAAATAATTTCAGTTTCTTAACTCAGAGGAATGAGGGCTGCAAAAGCATCCTAACAGAGCAGCAGTTCACTCAACACAGTGGTGAATGAGCCAGAGAGATCCCCCTTACCAGGGTGGCTCACACCTTGGGTATGCAGATTCCTAGCTAACCAGCATGGAATGGAGCTTTGGTCAAAGGAAATAAAACGTGTTTTGCTACCATCTTGCCAACTATAAGCCCAACAATAGGTTCACGAGTTCAGTTTATTCCTTGAGTATTAAGTACTGGTGTGCATAAAATGCTTCAATAGTCTCAATATCATTTATCATATAATATCATTTTCAATGGCAATCAACTTCTTTCCAAAAATTGTTCCACTTCAAAACTGCATAGTCATTCAATAAGATCTCAAGGTACTAAATTAGATGATAGTAATTAAAACCACAAACAAGAGATCTGGAGCCCTGAGAGGCTGTGGATTGGGGGTCAACTAGAGCCTTTCGAGCCGACATTAGGATTTTGGCATTAGGCTATGTAGTGCTCATGGAATGTTTTGCTGATCAGCGAGACAAACAATATGGTAGCGTGACGTTATTACAGTGCTAGCAATCAGGGTTCGATTCCCGTCGCTGTCCATAAGGAGTTTGTACGTTCTCCCGTGTCTGCGTGGGTTTCCTCCGGGTGCTCCGGTTTCCTCCCACATTCTAAAGACGTACGGGTAGGTTAATTTGGGTTTAAAATGGGTGGCGCGGACTCGTTGGGCCTGTTACCACGTGGTAAAAAATAAAAAAAATATAGCTACCAAGAAGAGATACCTTACTAAAAATGATCACCACCCAACAAATAGCAACAGCTGCTGTTTCAAAATATCAGAAGTCATTCACATCGTACACAACTTTCAAAAAAACATCATTGCATATATATACACCTTACACTATGAAGTAACATTTACATACAAATACAGTTATCATCTATGAATTTACTTGATCTTAAGAACCTCAGATCTCCTCAACTAAAAAAAAGTTTTTGTTCTCCCAATAGTGTCCACTTTAGAGGCCTTTAATTCTGATGGATTACCTCTTCCACTGCCTCCCCTCCTTGGACTGTCTTTACCTCTTGCTGTCTTGGTGAAGCAGCCAGCATAATCAAAGCCCCCACCTACCCGGGACATTCTCGCTTCTCTCCTCTCCCATCAGGTAGAAGACACCAGAGCCTGAGGGCACGTACCACCAGACTTAAGGACAGCTTTTACCCCACTGTGATAAGACTATTGAACGGTTCCCTTATACGATGAGATGGACTCTGACCTCACGATCTACCTTGTTGTGACCTTGCACCTTATTGCACTGCACTTTCTCTGTAGCTGTGACACTTTACTCTGTACTGTTACCGTTTTTACCTGTACTACATCAATGCACTCTGTACTAACTCAATGTAATTGCACTGTGTAATGATTTGACCTGTACAATTGGTATGCAAGACAAGTTTTTCACTGTACCTCAGTACAAGTGACAATAATAAACCAATACACCAATACCAATGGGCTGTGCACCATCTACTGAGTTGCGAGCTGCCTTCTGACCCATGCCCTGTCCAGAGGTGGCTGCATCACAGAACCAATCCTATAACCTAACCTGCACATTGTTCACTCGATTACCAACTCTTTGGGTACCGTAGGTGTGCATCAACATAAAGATTTTGACATACAAAACCCATATGCAATGTATAGCTCTCAAGTCCTAGGACTTCTACAATCTTCCCACAACTCCACCTTGACAATCCTCCATGGCTTGGTGGTCAGAGACACCATCTCTCCCTCACCTTGTAACCTGTGGCACCTGCTCCAGCTCCTCTTCTTCCACCGATTTCCGCCCTTCCAAGTCTGGCTGCAGCAAGCTTAGATCAATGCACAACTGTCCTTACTGGAGGGGATTCTGTGACAGTCATTATAGTCTCTGCATGTCATGATGGACCAAAAAAAAAAATTCACTAGTTAGCTCTACATAATTTATCTACATCCAAGCCTCCATTCTGTGCAATAACTTGCAAAGGCGACTGAAAATAGTGGCCAAACCTGATAAAAATTGAGTATTACTGCAGTGTTCCCGGACAAGAGGAAAGCATGGTATCAGCAGTCAGATCTCTTGCACTCTGCCACTTTTCCCTAGACAGCTCTCTGCCCATTCATGTCAATTCAGAAACTCAAACAGACAACTCCAGATTGTATAAATGCACTTGTTACAATACTGCCGGACATTGTGTTCTGCAACCCGTCAAGTACCTCATCTGACACCATCAAATGCTGCTTTCGGTCTCTATGGCAACGAGGATAGCATTCTGGTTGCATAAACACCTCAGGATGCCTTTCAGCTTTTCATCCATTACAAAGCAAGAGACTTTAAGGACCAACTTCATCCCATAAACATACAACCCTTAGTGCATACTAAACAATGTAATTTTGGCCTGTAACAAATGCAATGTCCTTAAAAAGGTAGAATAATTACTTATGTAAGGTCAGGAAGTTCCTTCTAATACACATGACTGTAAATAAATCACGAAGCAAATTAGGCGAAATAAAGAGAACGACCTTACAAATCCTGCAAAGGAACAGGAGCTTCACCAAGATTAATTCCAACATTGACTCAGAAAAAAGCAAACTTCTTCAGCCAACAGCCCACGTGGTCTCTCATCAGCTCCATGAAGCTTCATTGACCAAAAAAAAACAGACAACATAAAAATTGCTAAAATAATGAAGGATGAAACTCAATGCTTAACATATTCAAGCAGTAAATTAAAACCCCAATAGAATGGTAGAATGTCCAAAATAGTAGAAAATAAATTGATTACAAGCAAATTGAACAGTTATCTTCAGATTACACATTGGATACAGCATCCTGCAATAGCTATCCCTCAAACCCCTGCCTATGGTTAAGTGTTGTAGATAGGAATCCAATGGATCAAGAGGTGCATCAGTTTAAGCAAGTAAGGTCTTCACTGGACTGCAGAGAGTTCAACAGTGAAGCAGAGTGAGATTGCTACTCTGAGCTCTTTGTAATGGTTTCCTACTTTGTACATGACTAATAGATGACTTGACGTATGAAAGTTGGTAATAAGGGAGCAGAGTAATCAGTTTCCCAAGTCATCTTCATCCTAATACACAGACTGCACACCCAAAGGTCTGAAACAGAATTTTGTTTCTCTCTCCACAGATGCTGCTTGACCAGACATGGAACTGGAATACAAATGTCACTTGTGCTGATGTACAGTGGAAAAACTTGTTTTGCATACCGTTCATGGAGATCAATTCATTACACAGTGCATTGAGGCAGTACAAGGTAAAACAATACAGAATTCAGAGTAAAGTGTAACAGCTACAGAGGAAGTGCAGTGCAGGTAAACAAATCAGGTGCAAGGTCATAACAAGGTAGATTGCAAGGTCAAGAATCCATCCTATCGTACTAGGGAACCATTCAATAGTCTTATAACAGCGGGATATAAGCTGTCCTTGAGCCTGGTGATACTTGCTTTCAGGCTTGTATTTTCTGCCTGATGGGAGAGAGGAGAAGAAAGAATGTCCCAGTTGGTGGGGTCTTTAATTATGCTGGTTGCTTTACCAAGGCAGCGAGAGGTATAGACAGAGTCCATGGAGGGGAGGCTGGTTTCCGTGATGTGCTGAGCTGTGTCCGCAACTCTCTGCAGTTTTTTTTGCAGTACCAGGCAAAGTAGTTGCCATACCAAGCTGTGATGCATCCAGATAGGATGCTTTCTATGGTGCATCGATAAAAATTGGTGACCGTCAAGGGGGACATGCCAAATTTCTTTAGCCTCCTGATGAAGTAGAGGCGCTGGTGAACTTTCTTTCCGTGGCATCTACCTGGTTGGATCAGGATAGGCCTAGGAACTTGAAGTTTTCAACCCTCTCAACGTCAGCACCGTTGACGTAGATAGGTTATGTACACCACCCCCTTTCCTGAAATCAATGACCAGCTCTTTTGTTTTGCTGACATTGAGGGAAAGGTTGTTGTCAGAACACCTTGTCACTAAGCTCTCTATCCCATTCCTGTACTTCGACTCATTGTTATTTGAGATACGGCCCACTATGGTGGTATCATCTGCAAACTTGTAGATGGCTCTAAAGCAGAATCTGGCCACACAGTCATGAGTGTATAGGGAGGAGAGTAGGGGCCTGAGGACACAGCCTTATGGGGCACCAGTATTGAGAATAATCGTGCTGGAGGTATTGCTGCCGATCCTCACCGATTGTGGTCTGTTGGTCAGAAAGTCAAGGATTCAGTTGCAGAGGGAGGTGCTGAGTCCTAGGTCTCGGAGTTTGGTGATGAGTTTGCTTGGAATTATAGTATAGAAAGTGGAGCTGTAGTCAATAAACAAGAGTCTAATGTAGCTGTCTTTACTGTCTAGATGCTCCAGAAATGAGTGTAGGGTCAGGGAGATGGCATCTGCCCTAGACTTGTTTTGACAGTAGGTGAATTGCAGTGGGTCGAGGTTTTCTGGGAGGCTGGAGTTAATGCGTGCTATGACCTGCCTCTCAAAGCACTTTGTGATGGTGGATGTCAGAGCCACCGGGTGGTAGTCATTAAGGCATGTTACTTTGTTTTTCTTCGGTACGGGAATGATAGTGGTCTTCTTAAAGCTGGTGGGAACCTCAGATTGAAGCAGGGAGAGGCTAAAAATGTCTGCAAGTACCCCCGCCAGCTTGTTTTTATTTCAGATTTAGAGACTCATGATATTGTAAAAATTTGTTTCAACATAAATTTAAACAACCTTTCACTGCTATATTATCTCAGGTACTGTTTTGTTTTTATATACAGCTTAAGATTTTGCCACCGGCTTTTGAAACGTTATAACCTAAGCTGGTACCATGTCAATAAAAATTAAACAAGTGCATTATTTATAAATGAATACTTATACTTTTGTTGAAGATGTACGGTTTACTTCTGCTCCGATCTAACAGCTCTTCCCGGAGCAGACAATGGCTGGATTCAGCAGAGTTGTTTCTCAGGCATTCCTCCCAAAAGCAACCATTTCCAATAGTTCACATTTGCATTTCAATCAATATAGGAGATTAGCTAGAAACCTCTTATTGAAGTGCAGTAAAGAAGCTTCGATATTGACATTGACTCCTAATTAAGTGATGTTATTTGGCATCATTTACTGGTGCTGAACAATGAATAAAAGATCAGCATTTATTTCCTGTAGGATTAGGATATTCTCTCAACCGAGGAAATTTGATTAGCTCCTACCTACCTTTTAATTAGCAAAAAACCATTGCTAATGTACTATTTAAGTGATATTAATCCAGCAAGTGAGAATGGAACCATTTTAATCTCCACACTTAGCGCTGTCAATGACTGTTTCGATTAGATTCCCAATGCCCAAGTGTTATTCCACTGCCCCCACCCACCCCGACTCAGGGTTTTGTCTGCTGCATTAACAGGATGAACCCCCCCCCCCCATATCCAACTAAATGGGAGCCAATTAAGGTGTAGCACTGCAACCAGCATTGGCTTCAAAACTCCCAGAGAAAAAGCGTACAGCAGATCAGAGTTGGAGTAATACAGAATGAAAACAGCCCTTTGGCCCAACTCATCCATGGTGCCCACTAAGCTAGTCCTGTTTGCCCATATCCCTCTAAACCCCTCCTATCCATGTACTTATCCAAATGTCTTTTGAATGTTGTTATTGTACCTGCCTCAACCACTTTCTCTGGCAGCTCATTTCATATACACACCACCCTTGGCATGAAGAAGTTGCCCCTCTTTCACCTCTCACCTTAAATTCCCCTTCCCTGGGAAAAAGACTATGCGCATTCACCTTATCTATGCCCTTCATGACTTTATACACCTCTAAGGTCACCCCTCAATCTCCTACGTTCCAAGGAATAATCCTAGCCTGTCCAACTTCTCCCTATAACTCAGGCTCTCGAGACCAGGCAGCATCCTCAAATCTCCTCTGCACTCTTTTCAGTTTAATGATGTCTTTTCTATAACTAGGCGACCAAAACTGTACACAATACTCCAAGTACGGTCTCACCAACATCTTGTACAACTGCAACATAACGTCCCAACTCCTATACTCAATGCCTTGACTAATGAAGGCCAGCATGCCAAACACCTTCTTCACCACCATGTCTACCTGTGATGCCACTTTCAGGGAACTATGTACTCGTATTCCTTGGTCCCTCTGTTCCACGACACTGCCCAGGGCCTGCCCATTCACTGTATATCCCACCCTGGTCTGACTTCCCAAAATGCAACACCTTGCGCTTATCTGAAGCGAAAGCCACTTGCCAATCCTTGGCCCACTTACCTAGCTGATCAAGATCCCCCTGTAATTTTTGATAACCTTCCTGACTGTCTACTGATGCACAGAGATACACAAGACAGGTTATATTTTACATCTCTCGAACTGGAACTTCCAAGTCTTCAGGCTTGCCTCAGAGATGTCCGCAATGAAGGATTAATTGCCTGAACACTGCTGTGGAGGATTCACAAAAGGAATCACTGTGGGTATTAACATCAAACTTCTCCTTCAAAAAACATCCAAGATGGTTTGATTGACAGGGCTGTGGAGGCAGCAGGTCATGTTATTCAAACTCTCAGAAAAATAAACCAAAGTTGGCAACCCAAAAATACATGAAGCCTTAAGCTCTTTCAGATTCTGTTTGAGTCTGTGGCATTTCTGCTTTATTTCACATTTCAAGCAGTTTAGTTTTCAATCACTTTTCTAAAATTGAAATAAAAACCTCAATCAACCAACCTTCAGATACCCAGGACAATGAAAGGTAAAAAGATTTCTTAAATTAGATTTCCACTTCTGTCCTCTTGGTCATGTTGGGCAGGCACATGGGAACATCCTCTCAGTGGTACAGCTGTACAAGCTCCTGTCTCGTAGCTGCAACAATCTGGGTCTAACCCTGACCCCTAGTGCTCTGTGTGGAGTTTACACATTCACCATGATCATGTGAGTTTCCTCTGGGTGTTGTGGTTTCCTTTCATACCCCAAAGACATGGAGGTAGTAAGTTAATTGGCCACAGTAAAGTGCCCCTAGTACATAGGTGAGTGGCAGAATCTGGTGCTTTGGAGGGGGCTGGGGGTTTGAAAGAAGTTGGTGGGAATGTTAGGTACATAAAATGGAATTGGTGTAAATGGGTGCTTGATAGTCAGCACGGACTTGGTGGACCAAAGTGCTGGTTCCTGCACTGCACGAGTCCATGGTCCCCCACCGGACCATGCATCATTCCACAGATCAGCCCAAGCAAAGGAGCTGAAGCTTGAAATGATTTTTATAATTAGCCAAAGAAAAAAAAATGTAAGCAAGGTTGCCTTGGTTTCCTTTCATTCTTGTCCTCTGCATGGCTCCTTTATTGTGTGAGGTGGGGCTGACTGTTCGTGAGGGGTGGTCAGGAATCTTGGGGCTAACACACCAGTCACCTCTACGAGTTACCATTAATTGGCCTCACATTTCAGGGAAGCCTCAAAAATTATACTGCACTTTCAGCCACTAGATATTAATAGTAAGCTTTCTTCTTTAAAAAGTATAAAAAGTGATTGGAAAATGATGTTACAGTTAAAATTACTTTTAAATTAGGTTATTGAAGGCTGGTGTGTTGATAAAGGATTAAAATGCTCATTGTTATTGAGCAAGCAATCACATTTCATTATCACAAATAAAAGATTTTTTTAAACCAAAGTACACTGCAAACATTGACCAATTGCACTGGATCAGGAAATATGTAAATATCTCTGAGGAAACAGGGTGGGGCAGTCACTGGACAGGTTGGGGAACCCAAGGGTCACCAGGCACAATTTTATGTAGAATGTGTATATCAAAATTGTTGTATGTGTCCAAAGCAGAAATTCCAATCTAAAATCTCCCCCAAAACAGATTAGTTATCATATTTTCTTTCTCCTTCTCTCTGCTGTTGCTTCTGGTCAAAGGGAAATACCAGTGACACCTTTCTATCTCACACAAGGCCAGAGTTGAGCACAAGTAGTCTATTCAGCTTGCAAAATACCACAGCCTTCAGATACCCTCAGTATTTAAATGGCCACTTCGATAAGACTTGTCCATTTCAAGAGCAAAAGCTTTGGCTGAATCAGAAAATTGTTAGTGCTTGAGCACACAAGATAGGCTTCTACTTCAGCATGATACTGATGGAGTGCTTCACTGTCCTATGTGCTACCTTTCTGCTGAGATGCCAGTCAGGCCTGATCTCTTGTGGACATGTAAAATTGCCCATGGCACTTTGTAAAGAGCAACTCTAATGGTTCTACATTTTGGGTTTGTACCTTTGATCTCTAAGCTACTTTCCTAGCTCATACTTTGAAGAATTTATATACTGTACTGCTTTTACATATTGCAGAGTACTCTGAAAGCAATTCTTGATCAAAGGCATTTTGAAATGTTACACAAAATTTTATCATCATCCAGTACTCTCCTCTCCATATCCATAGAGAGACTGACATCTCTGCAAAATGATGCCATCCAAACAGTGAAACACTCATTTACTACTGCATCTAGGTTATATATTCAAATCCTGGGGTGGGATTTGAATTCCTAGACCTTTGATTCATTTGAGATGAATTGTGGTCCTCTGGTATCTCACATACAACTAGAGTGTGAGCACAGGCAGAACATTCAACTGTGGAGGTCATTGCAGCCTTCAAATTCCCTCAACACTTTTATGGCTAAGTGGTGCACATTTTCAGTTCAAGAGTAGAAGCATTGGCTAAGTCATGAAGTAATAGGTGCTAGACCTTTCTTCCCACTTAGAATGTGCGCACAATGACAGTGACGACATGCTATCAGTTTGGCAGGTAACGTTTGTGAAGGTTTTAATGTTAGAAACCACTTATGCAAAAAAATTACATTTAAGAACAGACTAGTGTGTTTGTATTGAATATAAAATGTCTTTTTTTTGCATTGCCTGCAAAGTTAGACATATATTACCTCAGTTATTGTTACCAAACCACCTCGACCTGAATGCAGCAAAGCATTCCCTGCTGAAGGAGTCTGACATTCCTGTCTCTCACATTGACTCAAGCTAAAAATTTACACTGAATTGTGGAAAATTTTAATATGTAGTCTTCTAATAAGACCGAGTCAAATATTCTTTCTTTATTGCTTAAAACAAAATCAGAGAGAAGAACTGGAGGCATAAGCCCAGGCTCAAAACAAAGACACCAGAATCACCCATCCTATCTCACCTAGGGTCCCAGCATCAAATGGTGTGTCGATACAGATACACCGGTCTGATGCAGGGGTTCTATTCATTGGTCACATTACCACTTACTTTTTTCACCCTAGTTACTTACACCTCCGAATGACTGATTAAAAATCCAGCACAACCTAACAAGTCTATTAAAGTGAGTATGACTAACAGTAGCCCACGAACAACTCTAAACTCAAAATCATTCTTCTAAACTGGTCTCATAGCAAGAGATTTTGATAAATCGTATAAAGGATGGAAGTGTTGCTGTACACAGGAAACATGAAACAAACCGCACCCATATCTCTCAACGTGAGCACACAACTGTCAGCACACCATAGCGGGCAGTTCCCAGACCTCTCTCCCCAACCTATGAGCCAGACTGTCACACCACTCGCCACCAGCCCCCAACATCTGGAAGGAGGCTTTAGTTTCACACAGTACTCTCTGGAATTTCGCACACGACTTTCCATGCCACTGAGGCACTTATGGCCAGAGCGACAACGATGACACTTCCTCACCAGCCATGCAGGGGAGGCTGGTCCCACCCACCTGGAGGCGTCTCTCCAGCGCGCTGAACACGATGAGCAGATGTTCTCCTGCCTCGGAACCTCGTCCAACGCACCCTCACCGTGAACTCATCCCACAGCACAAACTACACTGCAACAACCAAGACACTCACTGAACCCAACACTAACGAAACAACACAATATAAAGAGACTTCTTTCCTGCTGAACCTGACTCCTCGCCCCTCAACCTACGCGACCACTTGCTGCATTTCTATTGGGCAGTTTATTCGGGATATATTTTAAAACTATAAAGGGAACGCTCTAGTATGATCACAAACTATGATCTGCAACATAATATCTTATGTAGAGTGAAACTGCTAAAATGAACTTTAAAAAGTATTAAAATTGATTGACCTTTGACCCAGGGGTCAGAAGAGCACAACCAAAGGGTGCTTTGTGGGGTGAGTGTGAGCACTGTTATCATCTACAGACTGAATAGTTTGTGAAAAGTTGTTTCAGTGGCAGCTTCCTTGTCTAAAGTCTGCAATAATTACACAGTAACGTGGTGTCGGCTTTTGCCATCAAGGCCACATTAATGTAGAGAACTGAGAGATGATGCCAGTACCACTGAATGGCAGGATAACGTGGGGGACACTTCCCCTGCTCACTGCAACGTTGGAAATAGGGGCTGCAGTGAAGGACAATGGAGACAGTGAAGGATTGGAAACGTGGCGAAGGTTGGAGAAAAGGGAAAGGATAGATGAAAGGATGGCAGATGGGTGTTGAGACACAATAAATGACGAGATTTGGATTTGGTGATGACAAATAAGGTGGGGTCATACGGACCAAGGCAAGGTGATACAGAGTTACTGTGGGGATACAGATGGTGATGGGTATGTGGATTGGGAGTGATGTACAGACTGGGTGATGTGATACAGAGTTGGAATGGGGAGAGGGACTGGAAGTGCCGTACAGACCTGGTGAGTGATACAGTTCAGATATCAGGAATGTGACTATGTGGCTGCTATCAAATTGTTAATACATTTAATGAGTAGTTGAAGAATTAGCTGTGAGGATATAAACAGTTGTAGTCTACAGAAACAGCATGGTGTACAGACCAGGTGAGTTATTGAAATAGGGTGTGTAAGTAGATCAGGCATGTTGATACAAATAGGTGTGGTGTACATGCCAGTGAATTGATAGGGACTGGGTTTTGTGGTACAGATGGGGTTCATGGATAGAGCAGGTGAGGTGATACCTGATGTGGTGTGCAAATTAATTGTGGTAATACAAACAAATTGTTGTCATCGTTAAGAGACAGAGAGTAGGAATAACGAGCAGGCAGTATTTGTGTTGGCAGGATTAGACCAGCAGCATTCATCAGGGATCTGTTAGTTCTTCAACTACTCATTAAATTTATTAATAACTTGAAACCAGCCACATAGTCTCACGTTTCCTGATCAGACAAAGGTCCCTGAAGGGGCTGATCAATGGCAAGTAACATTCACATGACAATGTGTCAGTTAATGACCACCTCATACAGGAAGAGTCTAACAACCTACTCTTGACATTCAATGGCCAAATTCCACCCCCCTCCCACCCACCTTGCAGCCCTCATCAATATCTGAGATTTATCAGAAACTCAGCTGGGTGGGCTACGTAAACTCTGAGAGCAGATCAAACATTGATAACTTGCAGCTGCACCTCCTGACACCTAGAGCTTTTTCACCATCTACAAGGCTCAAGTCAAGAGCTAGATAGAATACTTTCCGCTTGGCTGGATGATCGCAGGTCCAATGACACTCAATATCATCCAGAATCAGGCAGCCTGCTTGGTTGCTACCCCATACACCATTCTAAACACTCTTTTCGTTCAGCACTGGTGCACTGTGGCTGCAGTGTGTAACATCTATAAAATGCCCTACAGCTAATCAGCATTTGACACCAACAGCACCTCTCAAGCCTGCAACCTCTATGACCAGCAACAGGAACAGGGGGACACCAGCATCTGTTAGTTCCCTGCCAAGCTGCACCCCACCCTGACTAGGAAATGTCGCTGAATCCAAGTCCTGGAACTTGCTCTTCAACATCATAGTGGGAGGATCTTCGCCGGAGGAACTGCAGAAATCCAAGTAGTACTCAACGCCATCTTCTCGAGGACAATCAGGGATGGAAAATAAATGCTGAAAATCAAAGGAAAGCTAAATGCCGGAAACCAAACCTGAAATAAAAAGAAAATGCAGGAAGTGCTCAATGGGGCAGGCAACATCTGTGGGGAGAGAAATAGAGTTAATGTTTCAGGTCAAAAACCATGAGGGCTGGGAAGTGAGAAAACTGGTTAGCTTTCAAGAAGGATGGGGGTGGGGTGGGAATGGATAAAACAAAGGAAATATTTCTGATGGGATGAAGCCAGGATTGTAAAAGTGATCCTGATGTTTGTGGAACTATTGGGTGAATTGTTTATTGAGGGGTGTTGCAGAGAGAGAGAGAGAAGACAAACAAAAGGACATGTAAAAGCTGTGAATTGCAGGTCAGGGCTGCAGAAACCAAAGCCAAAAGAGAATGTGGGAAGTGCCCAGCAAATAGGGCAATGTCTCTGTTAAGAGTAAACCTGAGTTATTATTACAAATGGAAAACCTAACATCTATGGGTTTCTTTTTGGTGTTTTTTTGGTGTTTTCACACAGGATTATTATCTGTTTTATCATGAGACAATCAAATGAGAGAATTTCATTTTTCATTTCATTCTGTGAATCAACTTTTGCCTTGATTTAGAAATTATTTTTAATCAATTTCCAAACTAAATTCTCCAACTGATGGTAAACTGCTCCCCCTCTGACTTGAGGACTAGGTGATCTCTTTGCTCTGTCCATGAGAGGAGGGGTTGAAGGCAAAGGTCTGCTTCACTTGGCAATACATTCCACTCAGTTCTTGGCAAGTTCTCAACTCTCCCAACCGTATTCCCAGCACTTTTGAGTGATTGCATTTTATGACAATGCAGATGGAGCCCATTTGGTCCATTGGGTCCATGCCAGAGGAGCAGTCCCTTTAGTCCTGTTCCCTTCTATATTTCTTTGTATGCCTGCAACATGTCATCCCTCACATGCCCATCAATTCTCCTTTGATTCCTTTTGATGTTTATCTGCACCTGGGATAAGGCACAGTGGCCATCTGGCTGTGAAAGGGTCAGATTAGTTGGACCAGTTACCAAACAACACGGCCTCCCTTTCGCTGCAATTCACTATCCCCCCAAGGCCAGATGAAACTGATCACAGATACTAATGAATCTGTGGACTGACAGTTCACCCCACCAGAAAAGGGCAATGTACTTACAGTTATTGGACATTGTTGGAGCAGTGACCAGAGACATCTGGCATTTTACCTGGATTTTGGGCCAAGTTTCAGTTTCAAACTCTGGGTGTGCCCCAGGATATTTTATCGCATACTCTTTCCCCGTGTTCTCACCTTGGCCAAGCAATGTGTCCATTCTCACGGGGTTCCTGCCACCTTCAGAGCAAGAAGACCTCATTCCTCAATTGGACGATTATTGTCTGTCAGTCTTTTATTTTGCATTACCAACTTTTTTGTATATACAGTAATTGATTCTAGGACAACTTTGCAACTAGCCTGGTATCTAACAGGGTAGAAAGAAGTATCATAAAATTAATTCCACCTCAACACTCCATTGCAATGTATTGAGTGGTTGGGTTTAAGGCTAGAGTTCTCTTTCAACCAGCTTTGTTGGTTTGGTTGCAATGGTGCTGTGAAACATACAGTTACCCTGCTTCAAAAGGTGCTTTTGGGAGACATGGGTTTCTACATAATACTTATTTTCTGCACTGAAAACAAAACCTTTGTGTTATATTCTTTCCCAGCATAAACCACTGAGACTACTCAAAGCCCAGCTGCTCACTGCATTGCCTCCCGGACTTACCTCTGGAAGTATGAAATTGGGTTTATTGTTGATGTTTGCTGCATCCTGTCAGCAACCTTCATGTGTTTGCATGGAGCCGCATACTTACCACAGAAATCCATTGAATATGTGAAGGTCAGTGCAAAAGGCTTTTTCCTGCAGCAGGGGAGCACATTAGAGCAAGGATAGCTGCAGCACGCTGTGTGCTCATGTCTGGAAACACAATGACATCTGTTTTCTTTGGCGGGTACATGAAAATTGCACTTTTTTTCTGGAGGGAAACACAATAACAACCATTAGTTCACGTCACTTGACTCTAGAAATTTGACCGGCGTTTCCTGGGTCCGTCACTCTTGCTGTCCTGACATGATTCCCACATTGGGGTGCGCTGATGACATCGTTCCCAAAGCATCCTCCCAACATTGTCACCATGACCATGGCAACCTCCCACTCCTCATCTGCCCCCCCACCCCATCACCTCTAACACTAAGAACACACCAGGTTTCAAGTCTTGTTCCCGCCCTACCACCAGGTTCTCCCCCTCGCCTTCCCCTCAGCAAGACTGTGCCGGTGTCCCAATCCTAATCCCAACTCCACACTAACCCCACCAGACGCTGGGCTCAATGACCCCTGCCAAGTGCCCTACCCTCACCACACACGCAGTTGGGCTTGTGGTCACTGATCTCACGATCCCACCCTCACAGCTAACTGTTGATTGGCATGTTTTCGGATGGTGGCCTGCTGCTGTTCTCTCCTAGCACAACCAGAAGGGCACACTAGAACTTCCAGGTTACAGTTTCTGCCAGTAACAGAGTAATAATTAAAAAACACTCCTCAAAAGTAATAGTCCGTACAAAAGCAACACACAAAATGCTGGAGGAACTCAGCAGGTCAGGCAGCATCTATGGAGAGAAATGAACAGTTGACGTTTTGGGCCGAGACCCTTCATCAGGGCTGGAAAGAAAGAGGGGAGAAGCCAGAATAAAAGGGTAGGGGGAGGGGGAGGAGCATGAGCTGGCAGGTGATAGGACCCCTTCTCTTTCCCCGCCCCTCCCCTCACTTCACAACCTGCCCACCTCTGTTCCATCGTCTACTGTCCTATCCTATCAGATTCCTTCTTCTTCAGCCCTTTTCCTCTTCCACCTATCACTTCCCAGCTTCTCACATCACTCCCTTTAAGCCTCCCTCCCCCACCCACCTACCTTCCCCCTCTCACCTGGACTCACCTGTCACCTGCCAGCTCGTGCTCCTCCCTCTCCTCCCACCTTTTTATTCTGGCTTCTGCCCTCTTCCTTTCCAGGCATGATGAAGGGTCTCAGTCCGAAACGTCGACTGTTCATTTCCCTCCATAGATGCTGCCTGACCTGCTGAGTTCCTCCAGCACTTTTTGTGGGTGTTGCTCCAGATTTCCAGCATCTGTAGTCTCTTTTGAGTCTCTACAAAAGGCAGAACTGCTTTGTGAGGAAAGGTATCATGCTACGTAATGGAGTGAACACTGGAAGAAATGGAAATGTTTATACACTGCATGCCTTTATTCTATTAATCTGCTTCTCATTCAAGGAACTAAAGTCCTTATCAGAATGGAGCTGAATGTGATAGCCACAAGAAGATCTCAAAAACTAATGAGCTGTCAGTTTTGATGGTGTTCATTGTGGGATGAATTTTGGCTAGGTTTGAGGAGCTTACTTAAATAATGACAGGGGATCATTTACATCTTATAGAATCATAGACACATTTGGCATGGAATCAGGCGCATTAGTCCACCGAGTCTGCACTGACCATCAGACATCCATGTGCACTAACCCTACACTGATTTCATTTAATTCTCCCCCACATTCCCATCAACTTTCCGCAGATTCTGAAGGAGAGTCCAGATGTGGATGCAGTTTAATTACTAGTGTAAACATGTTGACCACATTGATTGATTCCTAATCTCTGCTGTGAGCTGATGTTAGATGGACTTCCATTTTAGACTTGAAGTACCACTGTTCCAGGGCTTAAGAATCAGCTAACCCAGCTCTTTCTTGACCATTAGTATCAGCTGGAAAATAGGGTGATGAAAGGATTCTTTTTCCCTGACAAATATTATGGGTCTGTAGCCATCCAGCATCATTGCTAGGCTCACACTCGAGGAATTTGTGGGAGAGCTTGAAGCCAGTGAGAGTCTGTGCCAAGAAATTCATCCTCCTAACATATAAAATGCAATGCTATGCAAATGAAAATATTTGACCTGAGTGGAGAAAATTTGTCGCACATGGGATATTTGGCCCTGTGGAGCTTTCCAGCAGGATTATTATCATTAGTAAAATTACTGGTACTGGTCTGAAACTTGTCCAAGCTCTACTAATAATAATGCAATGCTCTTTTGTAGTATTCCAGCTTAGTTTTTCAATTCATTGGTCCAAAAATATCAGTCTTTGTTTGCACAGAGATCAACCAGCTTTTACAAATGCTTCTCCCCCTGCAACTCTACTGTTTAAAATGGCAATCACACTCGAACTGCTGCTTCCTCGACAAATTGTTGTTCTTAAGGATGAGCCTTCCTTGTGCCCCTCAACATTGCTGCAGTATAAACTTACTTCCAGTGGGTATAAGTCAGGACTTGCTGCTCCTCTTGATGGATGACATAGAAATGGTGCATAAGCTTTGGAAACACAGCAGACAGCCATGGAGGACCAATGGCAGGAAGAAGAGAAGAACTGATCACCGATCTTACTCACCCAAGGTTTACAGGGACAGTTCTCATAGTCAGACTTCTCTGAGGAGCAATGACTATCTGGGCGATGTTTCAAAAGGCAAGCCTCACTGAGATCTGTGACCTTCTGGAACCTTTGATATAGGCTAGCACATGCCTAGACTGTCCTCACAGCCGGTCAAGGTCGCGGTCACTCTTAATTTCTCAGGCTCAGGATCATTCCAGGCTTTTGCTGTTGATCTCAGCTGCATTTCGCTGTTTGCTGCATCAGGGATGTCAATTACGCTCTAAACTCATGGAGAAGAAGATTGCATATTTCTTTAGCTGGAAGGTGGGGTGGGTTAGGGCTGGTGATCTGCCTGCATTGCAGTCTTCCCGAAAGAACCGGTGCTCTTATGTCCATTGGAGTTCCTCTTTACAGCCCTGAGCCACTAAACGTCCAGGAGCCTGTTCATCAATGTGCAGCTTATGATAGATCATCACAGGAACTTGTAGTCAATTCAAGATATACTGGCAGCTCATATTGACTCCTTCATTCTAAGGTAGTTGCAGCCAAGTCCTCACACGCCCAATGCCAGACTCCAGTCCAATCCAGTCCAGTCCAAAAACAGACACTCTATTCCAGGCTCTGTTATGGAAAAAGATTACCAGACAGGCAGAAGAAAAGATTCAAGGATGTGTTGGAAGCTTCCTTGAAAAAATACTTCACCACTGACCATTGGGAGTCCTGACCACAAAGTGAAGAAGGAGCATTCCAGATGGTATTGAGAACTTCAAGGCCATGCATCAGGAACATCAGAATCAGAATCAGAGTCAGGTTTATTATCACTGACTTATATTTCGTGAAATTTGTTGTTTTGCGGTAGCAGTACAGTGCAAAGACATAAAATTACTATAAATTACAAAAATAAATAAATTGTGCACAAAAAAAAGAAATAAGGAGGTAGTGTTCATGGGTTCAGAATTTGATGGTGGAGGGGAAGAAGCTGTTTCTGAAAAGTTGAGTGTGGGTCTTCAGGCTCCTGTACCTCCTCCCCAGTGGTAGTGGTGAGAAGAGAGCATGTCCTGGATGGTGAGGGTCTTTAGTGATGGATGTCACCTTCCTGAGGCACTGCCTCTTGAAGATGTCCTCAATGGTGGGGAGGGTTGCGCCTATGATGAAGCTGACTGAGTCTACAACCTTCTGCAGCCTCTGATGCAACCAGTCAGAATGCTCTCCACTGAACATCTATGGAAATTTGTAAGAGTCTTTGGTGACATACCGAATCTCCTCAAACTCCTAACAAAGTAGAGCCACTGGCATGCCTTCTTCATGATTGCATCAATGTGTTGGGCCCAGGATAGATCCTCCAAGATGTTAATGCCCAGGAACTTGAACCCGCTCACCCTTTCCATCGCTGACTCCTGAGTGAGGATTGGTGTGTGTTCTTCTGACTTCTCTTTCCTGAAGTCCACAATCAGTTCCTTGGTCTTGCTGACGTTGAGCACAAGGTTATTGTTGCAACACCACTCAACCAGCCCATTTGTCTCAGTCGTGTATGCCTCCTCGTTGCCATTTGAGATTCTACAAACAAGAGTGGTGTCATCAACAAATTTATAGATGGTGTTTGAGCTGTGCTGAGCCACACAGTCATGAATGTAGAGAGAGTAGAGCAGGGAGCTAAGCATGCATCCTTGAGGCGCGGCTGTGTCGATTGTCAGCAAGGAGATGTTATTGCTGAGCTGCACTGACTGTGGTCTCCCGATAAGGAATTCGAGGATCCAGTTGCAAAGAGAGGTGCAGAGGCCCAAGTTCCCGCAGAATCACTGTGTAGATGGCAGAAGGAGTGGACCACCATACAACAACCCATCTGTCTGCCTCCTCAGGCAACTCCTGTCCTATCTGTGGAGAAGTTAGCAGTCCTCAATTTTGTGTCATCAGTCACCTTAAGATCCACAACACCAGATTGGAACCAAATCATCCTCAATCCTGAGGGAATGCCTTAGAAGAACTGGAATTAGTGGCGTCACAATGCTCCATTTCCACATCTCTGAATGTTACTGTGCATTATCTGTCTGCTCACCTCATGCATACCACCCACTGAATCTTGAACTAATCTCATCAGAAATACTGTCGAATACTGTTTTGGCACAGGTTTTGGCATTTGCAAACCTTCCAGGTGCTCATCAAATAGCCCACCCAAGGACACTTGCAGTCAAGTAGACTAATGAATACTTAGGATCAATTTATACAAAACAGCAGGGCTGCTCAATGAGCTCTGAAATAAGGATACTTTCTACTTTACTCCTCTCATCTCGATAAATAGGAATGTTTGGGCATTGTGTACAAATGATCATCATTTAATTTGTTTAAAGAATACACTCAATAACCTTAAGGCACTATTTGAAGCTGCTACCAATTCCCTATCTCTCTTTGCCCATCAATCTGTATCTTCAAAGAGGAAAGCTTACACATTACACACATACAGACACTCACACTAGTCTTAGTACTGCAATGCAACTTCTATGGAAAGAGATCGTTGTAGCTCTGGAACAACATGCTTAAGGTGCATCAGACTCAAGCTCTTGTGAGCTGTCTCTCAACAAACATTTATGGTTGGCAGACATTTCTCAATCAGCAAGGTGTGAAGCAAAGCCAGCCCCATACTAATCTTGTGATGTCTGATTGCTTGTAGTGTGACAGGGACAATGAAGATCATCATTACGTTTATGCAAACATGTTAACTCAGTGATCACTAGCCTGGTTATGAGACCTTAAGTTTATGGTGTTGTTGGAATTTTGTTGAAAGTGAATCCACCGCAAGTAAATATTATAAGTTCTTAAAATATTTGCATTTGATCACCCTTCTTGTTAATATTAAATAATAGTGCTGTACCAAAGGCTGGCAATAGTGGTCTGCTGCTCAGAGCACCGATTAGTCTTTGACATAAGACTCTATAAACAACTGTTGCTAACTTTAAGTGGTCTCATGGCATGTCAAGCTAGATGGGGTTCATATAATGAGGGTCAGTGTCCTGTCAGTGGTAACCTCTCATGAAACATAGCGCAGAAATAGAAAAGTCTCTCACAAGTATGGGATACTGTACTTCTTATAGAAGGGCACAGTTTCTATCCTCTTCTTCTTAGGCAACTCCTTGGGGTCATGATGACTTGCTTCCACTCCAATTCTATGGTTTCTTAGGTGGTTGAAGAGGCCAATGTGAGATCTTCAGAGTCTACCACAGGTGGAGCAGAAGGCTGGGTAGGTGATGTGCGAGTTGTTGTGTAAAAGTTTCTATGCATATATAAAGGAATTAGTATTGTGCTTTGCAGTCTGTCTTGCATAAGCACACTAATGTAGTTGCCTGAATTACATTCGTTCACTAAGATATGGAACAAGGGAGCAGATAGTGTTAACACAATGTTATGTAAGTTAAATTTACTCAGCATATCCTCAAAAAATAGATATAATTGCACTACTAGATAAAATATTCTACCCAACATAAAATAAATTTGTGAAAATGAAAGTTAATACTCAAATTAACATTATCTATTCAATATTAATCCTCCTTTTTACAAATGTTCAAATAATATTTGTAGACTTACAACCTTGATAGAGTGCTGTCCATGTGTGTGAACTGCTGGAAGACTGGTCCCTTCCAGGATAGGAGATGTTCTCTCATGAAACCCACAGTGAGCTTCTGCCCTTGATGGGCTGACCACACAGATCCCAACTATATGTCTGCACCTGGGGAAGGAGACTCTGGCACTCTCCCTAGGGCAACACCTGAGAGGCAGAGGCCACAAGACAGATCCTGACAGCCTGACAGAGGACAGGAGTCTCCATTATTGCACCGCCAACAAGACTCACATGGGACCATGCTGAGAACAATGTGGGTATTTACCATTGCTGAGACCACACCACCTCCTGACTCCTGAAAAGCCCAGCAAACAGCTCTTGGAACATGGCTGCCTGCAACTGCACTGAAGTCAACTGAGGTGTCTCTCTGCTCAGGAAGAACTACAATCATCTCTTGCTGGACATCAACCTGCTGCCAGCTCTTGGTTAACAGTCCCAGTGTACTGAAACCATGTGTCAAGAGGCAGAAACCTGCTCCGTCAGCTATGTGTTTCTTTAGCATTACCATTATAGCTCTGTACAACTTCCCAAGAAAAACTGGAAATGGATTCCCTTCTGTTCCTGTGCATCTTATGGATCCTGTCTGACTGGAGGAAGCATCTCAGAGTACCTACCCAATCTTCTCCAGAAAGGTTTCCTCCTCCAGAGGTAAAATTAATCTGGTATCAGGTAAGAAAGTGGCCAGTACCACATTTGCAACATGGCCTTACCAATAAGTCATTTAAGTTACTTTCACATTGGTCTCATTTATCCCTTCAAGCTAGCACTACTGACTTAACTCGACCTCTGTCCAGCTGAGATAGGAACTTCTCTTCTCCCTGACTGCAGACCATTAGTGTCAGGGGTCCTCTTTCATGAGGTGCACCCCTGTAACATGTGCCTTCACAGTGCCAGTATCTGAGCTGCTGCTGTACAGGACAGCTACAGTGACACAATGTCCTCTTCATCATCTGCTTCTGGTGGTGGCTGAATCTTCTCCTGCTCCTCCTGTGACTGCTGCCCCTTGGAATCAGTAGGCTGTGGCTCAGGTGAGTTTTTCCTCCCCTGTATGTGGAAACCCTGTAAAAGAAAATGGATACATGCCGAGAAGGCCTGAGAGAAACTTTCAATAACATTGATTCTAATTGCCTGCTGTGTATGACTCAGAGCTGCGGAAGATGGTTGATATCAGGCTGGAGATAATGACCCACAACTGAATGGCATTAAATGTGTAAAGATTTGCGGGAGACAAGGCTAAATTCATTTGCAGTGATCCTAGTGGATGAACATTGACCAGTTTACAGCCTTTCAACACTTACTAACCTACTGCTATGGGAAGACTTCTACAAATAAACCTAATGTTTCACATCTCAAGCATAGCCTGAAACAAGAACTTTTTTTTGATTGCTCTAGAATAGTAGTTGAATTACAGTGGAATCTATGTTGTGGTGTTGTCTGGGTGAGGTATGAGTATGTTTAGTTCTGAGCATCAAAAGGTACATGTAAATAGAAGGCACATAATTGTGCCACTTTCAACTTGACTTCATAAGCAGTCTCGTGAAGAAAGCGCTCAAGTGTGCATTATGAAATGTTGCAAAAACATCAGTATTTTACTCTTTGGGGTGTCTGGCTGAGGAAGTGAGGCTCAGAGACATGAGTGCAACAGGCTATTATTTCACCATCACTAATTGATTGATGCTTTTTCCTATTGATTTCAGAAGGCTGTGTTCATTGGCAGTCTGTGCATTAAACTTCTCAATATTTTCATATTTCCCTACAATTTAGAAGGCCATTTTGGAGGTCTGGACATACACACACATTTTCTCACACACACACACACACACACACACACACACACACACACACACGTGCCCGTGCGCGCGTGCATTTACACACGCAGACACTTTCAACTATGACAACCATATGTTATTGCAGGATATTGAAATTCTTCTCCTCTGTCCACCAGGCTAAAATTGTGCAAAACAAACACATTAAGCATCAAGTAGGAGGAGGACCCTTTCAATATTGTGTTTCTCAGTAGTCTGGAGGAGCAGTTGCTCCTTCTGAAGGGCATTGAGTTATCTCAGACCACAGATCCTAGTACAGCTGATGATGTTTGGATCATTGTGGAATGAAAGTAGCTTCTTGAGCTATACCATGTCTCCTTCCCCCAAAACAATGATTGAATATATCAGCATGTATGCTGGCCACTGCACCTAATAGTGCCGTTCACTCATCTTTATCATCCTCGTATCGGTTTATCTCCGCAGAGTCTCTGGAGACAGTCCATAGCCAACCTGTCCTCCCCAAGTGGAAACACATTCCACAGACAGAAGAGAAAGAGGCAGATGCCATGTCATTACATCTGATGCTACAAAGCACCAGCTCAGATACTGGCACCATAGGGTTTGAACAAGTTGAGGCAGGTGTTTCATATAAGAGTGAAAGCTGGCATTACTGGGCTGCAGTCAGACCAGAGATTAAAGTGCCAGTTCCCCAGGGTGGCAAGGTTGCACATCAGTTTGGCTCAAGAGGATTTAGATGAGGACTGTGAAAGCAGGGCATTTATGGAAAGCCTGGCACAGGTACATGTTGAAATGCTTCCTGCATTGTCTGACCTGCCTGATAGAATGCAAGGAGTGCCATGGAGGAGCCCACCTCTGGTCACTTCTAGGAGTTCATGTGGAGCCAAATAATTACTGTTTCCAGTCTGGAGGTATCGCTCACTCGCAGTGCAGCTGATGGAGCAACTCCTGTCTCCATGGAGGTGTAACAGGAGGCATCTTTGTTCCAGTTGACTCTCTGTCCACTTGCAATAGATCTCTGCTCGTTCTCCAGGGAGCAGGTTGCTCTTATGGAAGAGAGACTGCTGTTTTTCAAGAATGTTGAGCCTCATCCACGAGCTCATAGTTACAATCAGGGAGCAGACTGCCAGAGTTGATCCTCAGTGTTGGTTTGGGTTGTAGACCCTTCAATGGCAGTTGTACAATATGGGTCACAGTAGAGACACTGCCAGCCCAGTCCTGGGAGAACTCTACCACATGAAAATGCTGTTTGCTCTCAGGATCTCAGCATTTCTCCTCCCATTCCTACCCTCACCTATGCTCCATAGCCAGGTATCCCAGCTACAAACACTCACCCCCCCACCCCCTGCCAAGATACTGCAGTCACTAGCTGACCCCCCTGGGAGCAGACCTGCCGTGCTTGACATGGCGATTTGCTGTCTGCTTACTGACAAGGAGCAGTCCACCAACATGGGTGTATTCACAGGAGAGCACCATGTAAGGGTAGGAGACCCAGTAAGCCTAGTTGGAAGGCACTTGAAAACATCACTGCCTATAGTAAATATCCTTTGTTGTTTTTAATTTGAGTTCACTGTAAATTATGCATCTTTTTAATTCATAACATTGTCAGGGCTTCCATGAGAAGTACTGAAGGGATGCTTGGTGAGGCTGCCCAAAGATGGAGCAGTGGGTGCTGCGGTTGTTTTGTCCTGTATAAGTGCTTATAACTGTGCTTGGAAGCAGCCACACTCTGCAGGGAACTTCAAGTGGGCTCCGACATTGCTGATCTGACTGTAACCTCAACAATGCATGCCCATCCACTGGTGGTTTCTTTTTATCCTCTACCTTATCAAATATCTCTCTAACTCTTCCTTAAAAATAATCAAAGACTCTGCTTCCACTGCCCTTTGAGAAAGACAAACTACCCTCAGAGAGAAAAAAAATACCTTTTGTATGTCTTAGCTAGACAACGCCTTATTTTTAAATAGTAACCTTTATTTCTAATCCTCTGCCCTCTCAAGACCTCACAGAATCTTTTTTGTTTCAATTGAGTTCCCCCTCAGTCTTCTATACTTAAGCAGATTCAAGCCCAGCTTGTCCAGCCTTTCCTTATAAGACAATCCATCCATTCCAGATATTAGCCTAATAAACTTCAGAGCTGCTTCCAGTGCATTTACACCTTTGATGCTGTGGGTAAAGGGGAAATCAGTGAATATACTAAGAATTACAGAAAACCCATGTTGACCTTACCTGATCACCTTGAATTTTTGTGGTCTGTGATAATATCTTTAATAATAGATTCTAACATTTTCCCAATGGCAGATGTCAAATTAACCAGCCTGTAGTTTCCTGCTTTCTGTCTCCCTTCCTCTTTGAACAAAGGAGTAACATTTGCCAAGCCCTGGCATTAGCTCATTTGTATGCCTTCTATTGAAGTCAGATGTGAACAATAATTGCATGTATATTGAGAGATGAAGCCATACCTCTGGCACATCATCAAAGCCTTTGGAGCATCATTCTATTTCACATAAACTGCAACAGTGTGAAGTAAATCTCCTTCGAAACAGTTTGATTATTTGCCATTTTGTCCTGAAAGGCTTAATGTATCTACTTCCCAAGTATTAAAATGCACACATTATTCTCTTTTTTGACCTCCTTTTCTGTAAAGAAAATTATTTTGGCTTTATGAATCTAATGTTGTTAAATATAGGCCTAGCTCCTGGAAGCAATTGGTTGACCAACTGACGACCCTAAGGGCTCTACTATAAAGTGATGTAACTCTTGTAACCTCACAACTTTTTGTTTGGAATTATTGGTAATTGGACCATAAATGCCACTATTTTGGCTTAGTCAAAGCTACCGCTTTAATTGCTCTTTCGTAACTTCATCCAAAGTGACAGTGGGATCAGTACATCCTCATTCTTCAGCTCTTCTTCCAATTATACCGTGATCTCTTACATCCACTTGAAGAGGCAGGCAGGATCTCTGTTCAACAGCTCATCTGAAAAGCAACAATGAGTATTGTCTCCGTATCACAATGAACAGCAGATTATCTCTGGGTTGTGACTTGTTGTCAGTTGTTTGACTCAGAAACAGTAGGGAAGAGAAAAAGGCAGCAAGGGCTGATTTGAGCTTTTCACTATATTCTATAATTATTTTTCTCTCTAGAAATACATCTAACTACTTCTTTAATCCATTTGTACTATCTGATTCTACCTTCCCTTTTGAGTTAATCCGCACCTTTATGTGACTTGATGAAGGACACATTTTAGAGCCTAACTTCCCAATTTTTAACACTGTCGTTAATGGTAGCTTTGATTCAGAATGTTTGGGTTCAAGTCTTATCACAGGGAACAGAGCACAAATCTAGTCTGATGCGCCAGTGCAATAATGAGGGAAGCTGTAGTGTTGGAGGTGTCACGTTTGGTTGAGGCATTAAATTAAGACCATCTTGGACTGTTGAGAAAGATTTTATGGCACACCTTGAAAAGCATTGGGCAGGTTATCCCTGATGTTCAAAGCAATAGTTACCTTCCAACTAACACCATAAAAATAGACAATCTGGTTATTATCCCACTGCTCTGTGCAGATTAACTGTTGTATTTCTTGTATTACGTCAGTGTGGGACATTATGAGATTGTGAAAGGTGCTGTTTAAATGCAAGGCACATACTACCTCGTTTTCCCAGCAATCGTAGGTCTTTACATTGTAAATAGTGGCAAACGTCAGCAAAATATTCACATATATTTTCAAAAAAGCAGCTCTTTAAATGCGAGGATGACTACCTAACCCAACATATTCCTTGTTCCTGGAAATGATTGTACTTAATATAATTTAATTTCAATTGACTTTAACTTCTACCAAGAACTACTTTGTTTATAAATTATGCCATTAAGCTATCATAGCCTGTGTGGCTGGTGGTTCCACTGTAAAGCAAATTTCTTAAGAAGGAGCAAGTTGCATTTATTTGGTACCTTCTATGACCTCCAGACATGGCAAAATGCATACAGCCAATAAAGTACTTACAAGGTTTAATGGCAGTTGTTACGCAGGCAATACAACAACAAATAGTTGTAGGCATATAAATAGGCATAGATAGAGAGCTGGTACCTTTTTCCCCAAGGTCAATATGTCTAATACTAGACGGCATGCCTTTAAGGTGAGAGGGGGTAATTTCAAAGGAGATGAGTAGGGCAAGAGAGTGGTGGGTGCCCGGAATGCGCTGCCAGGGGTGGTAGTGAAGGCAAATATGATAAGAGGCATTTAAGAGGCTCTTAGATAGGCACATGAATGTGCAGAGAATGGAGGGATATAGACATTATGTAGGCAGAGGGATTAGTTTAGTTAGGCATTTAAGTATTAGTTTAATTAGTTTGGCACAACATTGTGGGCCAAAGGGCCTGTTCCTGTGCTATACTGTTCTATGTTCTATATTTGCAAATAGCAAACTTCCTGAAGGAACAAACCGATAATGACCATTAGATCAATAGTTAAAACTTGTCCATCAATTCTAACCTACTCACTAATACGCTTCGTAAGTGAATCTTTCCAACCATTACAATAGCATACCAGGAGGACTCTGTGAATATTTAAACATTAATATTTAAGGGACCACTCATTGCATCTCACTAGACCCTTGAACAACAAATTTGATTCCGTTGAAACAGTCACCAGCAACATCTCCACCTATCCAGTACTAACTAATTACAGGTAACCTGTTATCCTGGAGCAGAGTGAATAAGTTGATACTTTCTAAAGAACTGCTATTTTTAAACGAACTTTTGGGAATGGAAAGGAATTGGGTGATCAGACCTGGTAATTAATGTGATTCCACCTATGTTCAGGCTTCCGATCTGGGATGATTAGTCCAACAGAAAAGTCTTCTTTCTATATTGCAACAGAGGCAGGGTTTCAACTGGTACCAGTTCCACAGCCCATTCTCTCTTCCAGTGTAATTCAAAGATGTGACTGGTAAGTAAACCACCAGGCTCTGTAACAAGAGAAATTTGTCTACGAGGACTCCCACTTCCCTATTTTTAGATTCCAAGAGGTGTTTGGATCTTTTATAAACACAAAAGAGAACAAATTTTCTCAAGCCTCTTTATAATTCCAGTAGAAAGCTAGCTCAACCCATGCTGTTCTTAATCATGATTTCTCTTGACAATTCCCTTGAATCGGTTCTTTATCTCTTTAATAATTAATTGGTTTTCTTTTCATCTTTCTTGAATAACAACCTCAGAATAGACTCAACTCTTGCCAAATAAATCTTTAATATCTTTTGATTTTCTTTTTTAAAAATAATCCCTGACAATCACTACCAGCACATGTGTGATTTAATATTAATATTTACACGGTCATTTTTAAAATTCTTTTACTGTTCTTAATGAATTCCATTTATTCAGCTGGGTTTTAGAAAAGTTGTTGCTGTTTGCTCAGATTTTCATCCACTGTGTCACTGCATGGCTACCCAGTGTATTGATCCCTTGGTAAGCAGAAGGTGCAGCTGGGAGTTTCTAGGAATCATATTAATGTTTTATTGAGCATATAATACAAGTGAATTTACAACAGTTACACAAGAGCTAGAAGACTGCTCCTTCACTGGATCAGACACAAGCTGGAGAACAAATGAATTATCAGCTAGGATGACTCAGATGCCATCACTGGTAATATTAATACCCTTTATACTTTCACAACTAATTGCCCATTCTGTATCATTGTTGCTCCCAGAATGAGATGCATTTCAATCTGGGAGCGATAATCATACAGATGCCACCTTGTTGCCACCTTTCTTGTGATTATAACGCCTAAGAACATATGTGCTGGTGACCTGTTCTCTGAGTCATGCAATGTCAGTTCTTGCAATTTTTTTTGCAGTAATTGTTTATAAGCTGTAGGCTGGAATTGTCCTTGCATAAGACAAGATGAGCAGCAACCAATTTTATATGTAAAAGTTTGAGAGTTTGTTAAGTACAAAATTCGGTACTGATGATAGGTGATAGTTGACAAGCAGCTCATAGGCCAATGTCTGGAGCCCTTCGGACACGGATGCTGTTGTCTTCAGTCTGATCTCCTTTCCCTCCCTTCTCATGCAGTCCATAAGCTGTACTTCTGTCTTATTCCTCAATCCTCAAACCAGAACCATTCTGTCACTGCCCATACATGGTCTTTAACAGAGTCCAAATGACCTAGTTCACTCTGGTGGCAACAAATGCTGCCGTGATTGAAGAGCCCATAATGACCTTGTGGTCTCTCCCAGGTCAGCATCTCATGCCATTGTTTATCAGTACCTCCCTAACATAAATCATTCACCTGCTTAACAATAAAGCAGACACTAGCTTCAGACACTGCAGCACAATGGCACAGCTAGTAGAGCTGCTGCCTCTCAGCTCCAGTGACCCAGGTTCAGTCCTGATTTCCAGTGCTGTCTGTGTGGAGTTTGCATGTCCTTCCTATGGCTGGTGGCTTTCTTCCAGGTACTCTGGTTTCCTCCCACATCCCAAAAAGTATGTGGGTTGGTAGGTTAATTGGCCACTGTAAATTGCTCCTAATGCGTAGGTGAGTGGTGGAATTTGGGGGGGTGGGGGAGGTTGATGGGATTGTGGGGAGAATAAAATGAGTTAGATTAGGATTAATGTTAAAATGGGTGCTTGATGGTTGACACAGACTTGGTAGGATGAAAAACCTGTTTCCATACTGTATCTCTCTATGACTATGATATCCCTTGTCTCCGCCACCTGGTTTTGGTTTGGCCACACATGACTGACGGCTTTAATGGTTGCTGCATTGAAAAGTGTTTTCTACATGAGGAGTTTCTCATTGCCTCAATTCTGCAGCATTTCCTCAGGTAATTACAAAACCAAAGATCCTTATCCCAGAGAACAAAACAATTATTTCCAAAGTGTGTTATTAACGTTAACACCATTTGGACAATGCCATGAGAATCATTTGCCATTTGGATCAGCATAACACAAGTTGTTTTCAAACAGAAACACACAAGCGTGTGGTCACTGCAGATGATTCTATGGAGGTTGGTTTAGGTGAAATGCTTGAAATAACAATTTATGACTACACATGGTGGCAGCGGTGGTGGTGACTTATTGAAGTGGATCCACTACTTTGTCAAGCCTAACTTGGTACTCTGCTTCAACCTGTCTTACCCTATCACCAGCCAGCTAGTAACAACAGAAGATGCTAGAAATACTCAGATGGTCAGGCAGCAGGAGAGAGAAAGAGTGAATATTACTGGATAATGGCCTTTCGTCAGATATCACCTGTTCTGATGAAAGGTCACTGACCTGACACATTAACTTATTTGCTCTCCACAGATGCTGCCTGACATGCTAAGTATTTACAGCATTTTCTGTTTCTATTTCAAATATCCAGCATTTGCAGTATCTTGCCACTGAATTTCCAAGGATGGTTCTCTATTAAATGCATGTTGATTTGTGGCTTGTAGTCACTGATTATGTGCAATGATTCTTCCAGTAGACAAGTGTCCTACTTCGTCTTTATCATTGCACTCATTGGCGTCCAAATCCAGTCTCACTTTTTACCCAGCAGGGGTTGCATTTACAATGGTCTTACAATCCTGTTTGCTCCTGTAGAACACACATTGGACCAGCAGCTGACCAAATTCCAGTATGTGTCTTGCTCCCTGAGTCATTCAGAATATGAGAAAGATTTCTTCTGACCTTGTCCTAGCAGCCTGTCTTTGTGCAGGCAATTCTTTTCCACAATATTTTACTCTAAAATAGTTGTTTTTCTACAGTTGCTGCAGGTCTTCCCAGCAGCTGAGCAAAATTCTCTTTTATGCTTCTGCCCCCTCCAGATCCAGGACAAGAAGTTTTGTTATTTTTTAGTCTTGTTCTATATCTTGCTTCAGGCATGCCTCGGGAATTCCCTAACTTTAAGTACAGCTGGCATATTTTGTACTCTAAACTCCCCGATGACTTTGTGTTGCTTCATCATGCGTGATAAGCCTCGTCCATCTTCATCAAGGTTAGTTTAACCTCTTAAAACAGCCTCTCTTGCACCCTCGAATTCATAATCCTAGCATTGATTTCTGTGTATGTTTCCTGGCAAAATGTTGTCACCTTCTATGCACCTACTGGGTACTTTACCTGTATTTCACGAGTGACATGTGTTCCCCTGTTGAATAGACTCTCGTAGATTGTTCTTGCATGGTTGGCAGCACTGAGTAGGTGCTATCAATACCAGCACTATCCTGTGATTCGCTCCACTCATGCTTGTCTAATCACATGAGATAGATCTCACATTCTTCTGCATTTACTGGAAGAAGTGGTACTACTGCTACTCGTTCCAGCATCAGGAAAAGCTCCATCACAATGACTTGCATGAATCCCATTCACCTTGCCACAGTTTGCATTGTGGAATAGTTGGTGGTTGAGAATCCTCTGACACAACTGTTCAAATAATATAGCTTTTGCATAACCTGTAAAGCTATACCTGCCTACATTATGTGACTTTTCAAATAATCACTGCCACCACATGTAGGAATAGTAGGCAGACGTGTGATTCCTCAGCACATTAATTTTTTTTTGAACAAATAGTATGTGATTGAATTGTTGTTGCAACAGCTGTACAAGATGGTGGCTTTGGTGGGTCAGACATTTACAGGAGAGAGATAGTACAAAGAAATCACCTGAAAAATCACGTGATGATAATGACAGGTGTACCCTGCTGCAGCCAAAGTGTGCCTTATGTATGTTACAGTTAAAAACTAAAGATTAAGAGTGCAGGTCACAAGAAAGAGATAAGATCAGAGATGTGGAAGATCAAGTATTGGAAGTAAAAACAGAAAATGCCGAGTGTTTACCATTTTGACCTGATATGTTAACTCTTCTTCTCTTTCAGCAGATGCTGCCTGACCTACTGAGTGCTTTCAGCATTTTCTGTTTTTATTTCAGATTTCTGGCATCTGCAGGTTTTTGATTTGGGGTTGGCCCAGGAACAGGAAGAAAGAAGTCATTCTGGAATTGGGAAGTTGGTGTTGGGCCAGGACTGGGAGGATAGAGGTCAGTCCAGGATCAGAAGGGATGGGGTCAGTCTTGAATTTGGAGAGTAAGGTTAGTTTGGGAATGGGAAGTTAGGTTCAGGGGGTATCAGAAAGGTGGGGGTCAGTTACAATTAGACAGATAGGGGTCTGGCTGGGGTTGGGAGGGTGGGTCAATAACACCAGGAGGGTAAGGTTCAGTCAGTGATCAGGATGGTAGGGGTTAAATCAACATGAGTCTACTTCTGGAAGGTTGAGTCAGGGGAATAGCAGTCAATCTGGGATTGGGAGGGTAGAGGTTGGTTGGGGTTGGGAATGTAGATTCACTCCAAGAGGGTATATTTTACTTTGAGATCAGGAGGGTAGGGGTTGAGCTGTTATCAGGTGGGCTGGGATCAGGCTGGGATTGGGAGGGTTGGGATCATTTAAAGTTCGGAAGGGTACTCATCAGTTCAGGATATAGAGGGTAGATATTTGATTGGTATCAAAGGGGTAGCTGGCGGGGAGTGTACTGGCTACTGGAGTTTGAGTGGGAGAGTGGGTTGGAGGTTGGGTAAGGGGCAGCTGAGCACATTGGTGACGAGAGGGTGCTGCACAAGGACCACGTGCTTTGCACAGAGGGACCACTCTCAGGGTGAGGAAGGAAGTGAAAATGGGAGCTGATTATGTCCCCTTATGTAACACTGGTCATGCAGCTGGAACCAAGTCCAAAGCACATTGTCCGGGTATGCATTGGGATGAAGGAAACTCATAGACTCTGTAACTTGACATCAGTCTTGATTTTACTTTACATTTAGTTTTGCATTAGAATTAAATTGCCCTGCGCACAAAACGTCATGTTATGTGATCCAGTTTCTGTGCAGAAGAATTCTTGTCGCTTGTACTTATGAAGGACTGATTCCTAGCTCCAATGAAAAGCTGTATCTCCCAACCATCCGCACCTGAAGGTCATGATCAGTAGACATAGGGTAAGAGAAAGTGGAAAATCACTCTCCATTGTTCACTTAGCCTGAAAGCTTGTTCTTTGGAATACATAGTTGTATCCATCACTTCTGCTTTCTGTCTCTTGCTTCTGGAGTGTTAGTGTATTTCTTTCTGTGGACTAACTGGAGCATCTGTGCAGTGTTAGTAAAGCCTAAATGATGAGGTTGTAGAATTGTCCAGTTTTTGTGATTATGTCTAATTCCATACATTCTGACAGTATTAATATGCAATGTGATTTTGCTTGTAAAATTCCACAATTATACTAATTACTTTCTGCTGCTTTGAGGAAGTTCATTTTGTTAAATAGTCTGTTGACATATTGAGAGAAATTTATGTAGTCCTTTGCTCATTATTTTAGCTTGTGGGACACAGCCTGTTATAGCTATAAATTTTATTTGATGACAAATATAATGAGCATCAGTATCTACACATGTCTGAAACCCTGAGGTACATATTCATGCAGCACTCAATGGGTTAACACAGTGGTGATTGCTCTCCTTGTCTTGAACTAGCTCCTGACTGCAGATATTAATCAAATACAAGACAAATTGACAGTTATATTTTAATAATGAATGAGAACATTAAAAAATGAAATTGATTACATTTTGCAACATTTTCCATATACTCACACTCCTGCCTTTCCTTCACAACAAAACACAAGTCACATAATAAATTAACATTTCTCAAGAGGCAGAGGAAAATTAATCACTTGCTTTACCCAACCTTTTTATCTCTACTCTTTTAGTTTATTTGTTTTTACAGATTTACCCATAGACCATTATCTTTAAATAGATTTCAAGAAACGTGGTGCACGTGATCTTCTTCAAATCTGCAGAAACTGTTGCGTTTCCCACATTATAGCTGACTCCACTTCTACTATTTCCTTGGCTGTATAGTAATTTGGGTTGTCCTTAGGTTATATAAAGGCAAGTTTGTCATTTTTTAAAATCCTGGAATACCTGTGCTGTGGCTGTACAGTAATCTACAATGTTAGATTATAAAAAGAAAGGCAGGGCTTTAAAGCTCCTTTAACTTGCCCTCACTATGTGAACATAGTGATTGCCAACAAGTCTTTTAGTGAAAAGGACCAAAGGCTAACTCTGTAGGACTTAGCTTCCTTAATGGAGCAATCACTTGAAACAGTCTGTCACAGAGTGAACTCAGTGGCATGGCTTTCATTGAGAAACATGGGCTAGGTAAACAATGTAGAACTGCCAAGGCTGTAGGAAATAATATTAGTATCATGACACTTGGATTTATTTGCACAAATCACAGCAGAACAACAAAGTAATTTGGACAGAGAAGTAATCTGTTAACATAAGTGTAAATCCGGAAACACCAATACCAAGATTGGCTTTTAAAAGCTTGGAAAGATGTCAGAGGAAGGGAAAACTGAAGAAGAAGGAGCTGCACAGTCCAAGGATCTTGGAAAAGAATAACTGGAGCAGGATAGCTCTTGATCTCAGTACAGTGAGAATGTGGAAAGGTGGAGGAATGTGCCCAGAGCTGAATTGGTGTAACTGGTTGAGGGAATTCCAGAGGACATCTCCACAATAATTACCTGTAACTCATTCACTTTTGTCTGTGACTGTGGGAACATCTGTATAAATTGGCCGGCTCGTTATCTGTGAGAGCTGTGGTGTGGAGGTGATGCACAATCATATTTTTTATTGCTGTTCATGGTGACTTGGCCCCCTTGGTTTTCTGGATTGTTCATTTAGTAAAGCTCCCAAGAGTTTCAAGTGTGAGGGTTCCACATCCAGATTGATCTTCTGTGTTCAGTGCAGGTCGTTATCGAAGCTTTCTTCAGAAACCTTCTTCAGATCATCATCCATTAGGATCCTTGACAGATCTTCTTGTGTATTGAGATCCTCTATAGATCTACTTGTGTGAGGAGCTCAGTGGTATAGGATTCTATCTCAACAATCTTTGATCTATATGTGGCCTCTCATATTTATTTACAGGGTTGAGTCAATACAGATTGTCCTGTAATCAATGCAAGAAGAACAGAAATGCTGGAACAACTCAGCCAGTCAAGCAGCATCTGTGGAAAGAGAATCTGGTCAACATTTTGGGTCAATGATCCTTCCTCAGAATTGGGGAAAGAGTGAAAGGTTTACAGTTGTCAAAGCAGAGTTGTGAGGGAGGAATGAGGTGTAAAACAAAAGACTATATGGAGATGAGTTAAGACAGATCAGGTAATAAGGGCATGAGTATTGATCATTCAGAAACTGGGTGAGAAAGAGACACGAGCATGATATTACACCATGCATCAAATCTGCAGAGCTGTACCCCAGAACAGTAGAGACACAAGAGACCACAGGTGCTGGAATCTGGAGCAACAAATAATCTGGAAAGGAAAGGAAGTGTTGACGTTTTGGGTCAAAATCCTGATGCAGGATCTCGACCCAAAACGTCGCCAATTCCTTTCCTCCCACAGATGCTGCCTGACCTGCTGAGTTCTCCCAGAAAACTGTTTGTTGCCTCAGAATAGTAAGTTTATCTACCAAAGATCCTGGTTCATCAGATCAGCCTTGATCTTTTAAAAAGCTGGACCAGGCTTGAGCGATTGAGTGGCCTATACCTGCTCCTAATTCATATGTTCGTGTTCAGCCATCCTTAGAGGATTTGGCAGATGATGTTCAAAGTTGGGATGCAAAATAAAGATTGGATTAAACAAGTTAGGATACCATCCAACAGTCATCCTTCTATTTACCAGAAAGGTTAAATGTACGGCATAACCACTGTCGTAGAATGAAAGCATCATGATATTGCTGGGATAGTAGGCACTGACCTGCGTGATTCATCGTCAGCAGAACACTGAGGACTGGGATTCTTTTGGTTCCATTATAGCAAAGAAATGACATGTGGTGTCTACAAAGATGCTGCTGTCAATGGCGCCTAGTGACCAAACAAATCTTGTCGTTCATGCAACCCATGTGTGCTATGCATCTGATAGTCTCAACCTAGAGAAAAAGAATCATTGCCAGCTCTCTCAAGAGTCCATTACACATCAGTGGAAGGCAAATTGTGAGATGTTGCAAATATCTCCAGCTCCAGCCTGGATAAACAATGAAGAAGGAGCCAGATGCTTAAACTTTCATTCTGCTGTCACCTTCACAACTTGTGGCCCATGCCTTGCTCAGAGGTTGAAACTATGACTGCAAATGGTGCATTTCATTGAGGATGTCCTTTGGAATCGCTGACATTCAGGCTGTAGAATTGCTCCTTGAATACCTCTCTGTCTACCTGTCACTGTTCTGTTTTCCCCCCTATATATTGGGCTTCCCCTTTTCCTGTCTTCAGTCCTGAAGAAGGGTCCTGACCCGAAACGTTGACAGTCTGCTTTTCTTCACGGATGCTGCCTGGCCTGCTGAGTTCCTCCAGCATCTTGCTTTTTTCATCCAGATTCCAGCATCTGCAGTCCTATGTTTCTCTAAAAATAAAATGACTCATCTTCTGCTTTACCTCCTAATCCACAGTCATCACTGAAATTGTTTATCTTCAGCCTCATCTATTTCAGGATCTGAGAAGTGAATCTCAAGCAGTACTGGCCTCGGTCACTGGATATGGACCGTATTGGCAAATGCATCACTTTTCTCACTCAGGAAGCCCCAGGCTCACAGGACTTGCATGTCAGTCCAGCACTTATTTTTGTTCAAATGGCTGTACGCTAGCAACTCCCTTCAGAACCACCTGCCACCATGAGCAATTCAACAAAATGTGATAAGATAATGACAGTTAATAGAAATCAACTAGCAGTTAATTCTGTGAATAGTTGATGGTCCCCCTACACTGCACTGGTGATGGGTTCTTCTAGCTGTAGAGCAGATGTTCAGCTCAATAAGTCAGAGAGAGTGTGTTACTTCGGGCTCTGAGTTCCATAAAGGCAGAGCTGAATAAAAGCAGCTTTGCAGTCTGATGAACATTGCAACCTGCCTGCTCTGCATTGATCCAGCAGACATTCACTGCTCCCATGGAAGCAGCCTCAGCAAGATCAAGTGTCTCGACCTGAAATATCGACTGTTCATTTCCCTCAAGAGATATTGCCTGACCCACTGAGTTCCTTCAGCAGCTCATGTGTTGCTCCAGATTCCAGCATCTACAGTCTCTTGTGTCTCAGCAAGATGATATCTGACATGCCTCACCCAGTGATTGTGCTGTGCCTGCTATTTCTAGTTTTACAGTGACGAATACTGCCCCATAAAAATCGCTACTGAGCCCAGTGTTTTCACCAAGGAGATGTACTCCAGGGCATACGAGAACAGGAGCCAAACTAGGCCCTTCGGCCCCTCAAGCCTGCTCCACCATTCAATATGATGCAGGCCTCATAGCCTCATAACCTGATCTTTCTATAATTTATCTACTTGCTCTTTAAATACCCCAATGATCTCACCTCCACCATCCCCCAGGGTAGAGAGTTTCAAAAATTCACCACTTTTTAGCCTTAAAGTTTATTAAAGCTAACTTCTGAACAACTGTCATAAATTGTCATCAGAAATTGCAATATCTCAAAGGCATTGATTTTTGCCTAATCTTCTTGTACTGGGGATTCTAACAGGGCAGACATCATGTATGGAAACTTCTGGATTGATCAGTTCTACATCCTAGTTTGGGATGAACTATATTTCTTAAACCGAGGAAATGCTTTCCAACGAGCAGTTGGCCAAAGGAAATTTCCTTAACTTTTAACAGCTGAACAAAGCATTTTGTGAATGCAACTAGAGTAGTAAATGATGTACTAAAAACTAGTCAAAAGTTTCTCAAAGATATTGAGATCAGAAAGGTGAATAAAAGACTGAAAAGATAAATTAGCCTTGTTACAGGCTTGTTAGCATCTTTAATGGCTCTGGCTGAAGAGAAATAGTACACAAACTGTGCTGATTTCCTCACAGTTAAGTGCTAATGAACTTCCCTTTGAGACCAAACATTACTATGAGGCGGATACATAACTCATGGCATTTTCAGTACATCATGCTTGTGTTTTGACAGCTGCCACTGATGATTTCATTAAAGCTCAGCCCACCAGCATCCTACTAGACCACCCTAGCGATCATTAAGGGAGCCTCAGACACAGTCCACACTCTGAAATTAGGTAATCATCAGCTTATCAGCAGTTCTATGTGTGAAAAATTAATTAAATTTATGACATTGAATCTGTCTTCCATTTATTATCACTGTATCTATGAAAGACCAGCTCCTCAACTCGCTTTAAATTCATTCTCAGAAAGTGGGAGGTCAGTGCCCACCTCCTGTAAGTCCAGTGACTCCCGCGGCCACCGAGGTTAGACCTGGCTTCCTGTCATTCCATTCTGACAACCTCTTCATCTCTGTTGCAGCTGCTTTGACGGTACCCTCGTCCACCCATTGCTTCCGCCATGCCTTCCTTTCTCCTCAGCTGAGGATTTCTCTCTACTGTGGTTGTCTGCTCCACTTCCTACATTTCTGCTCTCACCCTACCATCTCTTCCTGACCCACGGTCAGGATCCTCCCAAATATGTGCTACATTCTGGTCTCTGGCATCAACGAATCATCCTTCTAGCATGATGCCAGCAGCAATTACGTCTCCTCCATCCTTCCCCTTCCAGCATTACAAAGGGACTTTTCCCTCAGTAATTCCCTGGATTATTCTTCAATCATCCCCGATGTCTGGTCTTCCTCTATGTGAAATAGTGACAAACTTGTACTTCCAATTATATACTTGCTGCTCCTGTTTCCACCCTGCAGATAGAATAGTTAGATGATTCAAGTTGTGAATGAATGGTTTGAAATACTCATCTGTCAGGCTCATTCCAAAAGTGCCTGATTTTTCAGTGTGCCTGGTCCTGGATCCCTGGGTCGGCCTGTGACAGGGCAGGGCCGATCTCGGCTAGGCAGGTCAAGCCCTCCATCAGAGTTCTAGAGTTATCAAATACTCATTTATACTAATCTTACACTCTCCTCCCCACATTCCCATCAACTTCCCTCAGATTCTGCCACTCACCTACACACTAGGGGCAATTTACAGCGGCCAATTAACCTACCAACCAGCATGTCTTTGGGATGTGGGAGGAAACCAGATCAACCAGGGGAAACCCTTGTCACCAAAGGGAGAACATTCAAACTCAACGCAGACAGCACCCGAGGGTGGGATTGAACGCAGGTCTCTGGTGCTATGAGGCACTGGCTCTACTAACTGCAGATCTGTGCTGCCCATTGCCTGACATTGCAATCTGCTTGCCCTAATCCCCGGTTTCTAACTGGTCAGTCTCAATTCCTGATGCCCTGGTTCCCTAACAGGTTGGTATTGTAACATGCCACCATATTCCCAGCACAAGTTGACACTCCAGTCTTTTACCTTTTGAATTAAAGATCCCGATTACTTTGCACGCAAATCGCCTCTGGCCTAAAGCTGACAGAAAACTCAGACTCAATGCTACTCTTAAATAAAGTCAATAAACTGTGGCCACCTATTGGACTTGGTGATTGGGGAAATGATGAATTCTATCCAGCTTCAAGTCAGAGCCAGTCTACAGGTAGGGCAAGGAGTGAGAGGGAGATGGAGAAGAGATGTGTGTGAGCCTAGCCTGGTTGTATGTTTCTAGATCCAAGTGCTTCATCAAAATGGAACTTCTTTAAAACATTAGCTCTGTTTCTCTCTCCACAGATGCTGCCCAGCCTGCTGAGTATTTCCAGCATTTTCTGATATTATTTCAGATTTCCAACAACTGCAGCTTTTTTGCTTTCAAATCCTTTCAAGAGTTGCAGATAAGTCCTCTCAACACTTGATACTAAGGCTTAATTTGTTCCTGAATGTTATATAGGAGAGTTGATAATAGGCTCCTGATTTCCATACCTAAAAACTGTCTAGCGGGAGTGAGGGATACAGAGAAAGAGTAAACAGTGTAACCTGAGCTCTGTATTAGGCTCACTCAAAGAAGCACTGGTCACTGCGTATTTTTATACCCACTTTCATGGAAAAGCTTGGTGGGAAGTTGCACTTACTAAGGCAGTTGTTTACATAAAGCTTTTAGCACAACAAAATTTGTCTGAAAAACTACTATCTCTCTCACCCACACCTGACCTCAAATCCAGTCAAAACTATAGTCACCCCATGGCTGAGATAATTCCTTTCTATGGGAAGAAGCTGACAATGAGAAGCATGCCATTAATCCTTACATTGCCAGTCATTAACCCTTGCATTCCCAGCTATCTTTTACAAAACCTAACATCAGTTTTCAGACAAGCACCCTGGGCATCTAAATGTCTCTTCTTCCAAAATAATGTTTGGTGCTGTTGCAGGACAGATGTGTCCAGGATTTAGCCTCAGTCCTTTCATTCTACATGCTCCAGTTGGCACAGAACGGGTCAAAACTGCAGTGACTAGAGTTTGTTTCACAAAGAAACTTGAACAAAGCACCAAGGCTCCCAGGGGAAATTCAGAAAAGGGTTGAGCAGAACAGAAAGATCCTCAGAAGGGAGTTTGGTGATGCTGAGCCTGGGTTTTAATAGCCCGCAGATTGTGATTAGAGTGGGACACTAAGAGCTGGAAAACCATGATGGATTGATGAACTTATACAGGATTCAACTTTTCACAAAGGCAATTGAATATTATCACATAATAAAACAAAACACATGCTTAGTTTAATTGCTTCATCTGTACAAGGTTTGAATGTACAGCTAGTGACTTCACTAATAGTTAATAAATTATTCAGTGACTGGCAAAACAAATAGTAAAATCAAATCTAATTCTAAGCACATGGCAACCTATAATTCCATTGAAATAAAAGTGCTTCAGAATAAGCATGTCAGAACAGAATTGTTATGCTGATGAAGTGCTCACAGCAAAATATCAGGATAGACTGTCACTCATTGAAGCCTGAATCAGAGAAGGAAACAAGCTGTTAGGAAATAACCAATTCAGTAAAACCATCATCATAACAAACCTTAATACAGCAGGTATTGTTCATAAATCCCTCACTTACATGGAAACAGTCACCACATTGTAAAAGCAATGCAACATCCTATCCTGAAGAGAAAAGAAGATTTGCATTTAGACAAGATCTTTCACAAACCTAGGACAGGGTGAAGTGCTGCATCGCCAATTATGTACTTTGAAAGTCTTGTCACTTTTGCAGTGAAGAAAGCAAAGAAGCAAACCCTGCACAGCAAGATCCCTCAAGGAGTAAGGTAATGATGATATCTGTTTTATGTACTGTTGAGGGAGAAATCTTAGTCAGGACACTAGCAAGAGCTACTCTGTCTTTCTTCAAAGTAATTTTATACTTAAGGCGGTCAACCTGTCAGCCCATCAAGAAGAGACGAAACTGATAATGCAGCACCCATATGGAACTCCACTGGAATGTCTACCAGATTTTGTCTTCAAATCCCTGGACTGAATTCACACTCTACGTGACTCAGAGTGTTGCCATCGATTCCCAGCCATCACTGTAACGTTCCATTAACAAAGCAACCTCAATGCAGGTCTCCATTGTTGTAATTCACCATCACCGACTCTAACCCCATTCTCAATGCTGCTTGTCCTATATTTCACTGTGCCTTTCTATAAGAAACAGCACTTGTTTTACCTTGGTTTCTCAGCTCTTGGATTCTTGTGATATAGGGTTAAAGAGAAAAGCCAGCTATCACCCCCAACATTCAGTATCCTGGGGGTTACCCTTGACCAGAAACTGAACTGGAGCAGCCACATACACAGTATGGCTACAAGAGCAGGTCAGAGGCTAGGAATCCTGCAGCAAGTAACTCACCTCCTAACTCCTCAAAGCCTGTCCACCATCTACAAGGCTTACATCAGGAGCGTGATGGAATACCCTCCATTTGCCTGGATGACGGCAACTTCAAGAAGACTCAAGAAGCTCAACGCCATATGGGACATAGCAGCCCTTGTGATAGGCAATCCATGCACAACCATTTGCTCACTCCATCACCGACACTCAGTAGCAGCAGTTCGTACCATCTACAAGATGCACAGCAGCAACTCACCAAGACTCCTTAGACAAACTCACAGCTAGAAGGACTAGGTCAGCAAAAGCATGGGAATCCCACTGCCTGGAAGTTGCCCTTGAAGCACACACCACCCTGACTTGGAAATATATCGCTGTTCCTTCACCGTTGCCTGGTTAAAACCCTGGAACTCCCTCTCTAATAGCATTGTGTGTATACCCACACCTCAAGGACTGCAGCAGTTCAAGAAGGCAGCTCACCACCACCTCTCACGGGCATTTAGGGACAGGCAATTAAATGCAAGCTCAGCCTGTGAAGCCCACATCCCTTGAATGAATAAAAAAGAGTAATGGATCTTCTCTCAAGTTTGATTCCAAAAGCCCAGGAATTCTCTGGACTACAGGACTATTGTTCTGCTCTAGACCATACTGCTTTCTGCTAACATGAAATCCTAGGCTTCTGGTTCCCTCGAGGACAGTTTAACACTGGACTTGATCCATGCAGGTTAGGTGCCAGGTTGGGAAGATTATATGGGAGAAAGGGTATCCGATTTCCTATTGAAATATGTGGCTTCTCATCCAATACAGGACTGTTGGCAACTGCTGCTGCACTGGACATCACTGTGACACTTGGTTGTTGGGTTTTCTGCTCAGTTGAATGTAATTGATGGGCTTACAGCCAACTCTGTTGTGCTTATGACTGGCTCTTTAGTTTCAGCCACAGTGGGTCATCTCCAGTGTTACCACTGTTAACCACCTGCCATGCACCAGGTCAGCACGTCTCCTGGATCTTAAATCCCATGAGTTATCTTCCTCATCAGGGTACCCTCCAATCGCCGATCCAAGCTACTTCTGGATTCCATTTGCTCTCGCTGCCCCCCACCCTAAATCCCAGGTTGATATCTGACAAGGTGTTGGTGATGCCTTTTGTGGATTCAAACTTACATCAACTTTATAGCACCAAGGGAGCACTGACTTTAGGTCTAAACCCTCCTATTTCATTCACTTCCAGGATATATTTATCCTGAAGATTTTGATGTAATCAGGCCTATATAAGGAGCATTTGTTCGTGTCCATTCTGGCTTGTTTTGGCTTCCACACCAGGGATGTCCAATAACCAGTTAACTGGTTTAGAGAGGGTAAATAGAAGGAAGCTCTTCGCATTAGTGGATGGTTCAAGAACACAGATTTAAAACCTTGGGCAATGGTTACAAGGGGAATGGGAGGGAATGCTTTTTTAATGCAGGGAATTGCTGATACCCCGCCTGGGAAAGACAGTGAAAAAGACATCCAGAGGTGTGCTGATTTGGATGTAGTGCAGATCATGGAAAATAGTTTCAGGATTGGAAGTGACCCGGACCAAAGTGTAGCTGAAGCTGGAAGTAGAGTTAATCAGCTTTCAAAAGGGCACCGACAAGGCACTAGAGAGAAAATTATTTGCAAGGTTATGTGTAGAGATTGTGGGCATAGGACTGGCAGTATTGCTCCATTCAGAGATGGAATAGGCTTAATGGGCTGAAAGGCCTCTTTCTGTGCTGTAACAATTCTATGATTCTATGTTTCTCCTTCTTTCAGCCTCTCACCTTGTTCCCTTCCATTCCTGCCTCTTATTTACCTCCTACCAGTGTACCATGGAAACTTTCTCATGGTTACTTTCACTGCTTTCTTCTCTCAGCCTCTGTACTGTAACTTCTCGTCCTCCATAGTCCATCGTGCTCTCCGAGTCCATTGCTTTCCTATCATCCCTTACTCTCTCCCTTCATATAAGCTCTCCCACCCCATTGTCACAACTGCCCATTTAATCTAATCCTACCGCCTCAATCCAGGATGGGTCATTTTGAATTTGGTCTGACTCCCCTCTCCACACCGCCCTTGTGAAAAGCTCTTTCCCAATTCACTTACATCTGCACTTTCAATATCTAAGTCTTTGGCTCATCATTTATCACAACATTCTGCCAGCTGTCACTCTCCTCCACCACCTCTACTGATGATGCCCTAGTCTCCATTAGAGCCATCAGTTTCTCTTTCACCCTGCCTACTCTCCTGATGCCATCCTCTTTTCTTCTTCCTTGCCCAAGGTGAACAGACTTGAATGGATATTAAGGAATCCAAGCTGCCCAAACTGTCCCAACTGTCTTTCCATAATGCAAACGTTTATTTGAGCCTCCTTTTCCCTGCCTCCAAATCTCCTGAACGTAAATAGTAAGTGCAAGGAACACATGGATTTCTTTACCACTCTCTGGTCAACTGCCTACCCCACTTCCCTTTCTTCTCCCAGTCCATTGTACCAAACTTATAACGTTGTGAGACAAGAAGAGGGTCAGTGTGCCACATTCTACATTTTAGAACCACCAACACAGTTTGTTTTTTTTTGCTGGGCTGCTCCTACAACAGTACTTCTTTGGTGATTTGCAGTGGGAATTTGTAATAGAGCCAGAGTACCAGCTTCCACTGTGAGCACTGAAGCAAAGCAAATACTATTTTCAGACATGATTGTAGTATGTAGAACAAACCCTTCAGTATTCTATTACATAATCCCTCTCCTCAGAGAGGAAAGGTTTGCAACTGTAATGATTTTGTGCAGAAAATAATTTTATATGTCCCAACTGGCAATTTCTGCAGCAAAATAATTCCCTTCATAACAAATCACCACACTTCAAAATGAACTACAATATGAAGAGCTTTGAGACATTGTTAAAATGATAAGATGTTATATAGATGCATGGATTATAATCATATTTTAACGGAAACTGGACTCACGGGATTAAAATATTCCAAATGTGACAGAAAATTCCATAAACTGTCATAACCACACAGAGAGAGGGTGAGGGATACTGCTCTCCAGTGTTTGAAGAATGTATGACCTGGGAATAGAAAACTGCATGGAGGACAGAAATGGGAAAGGAAATTGTTCTGTCCAGTTACTAGAAAGCAAATGAGATGTGAATAACTTTTACATCTTAAAATATCTTAAAACGCTAGTAACAATTCCATGTGGGATCCTTTCAACTCTTGGCTGTTCAGGAACACTAGTGATATCCACGTACATTATAGTGGAAAACCAGAAGAACCCTTTCAGACATTCTGCCCTGAACTTTCTGTAAGCAACCAATGCTCAGAGTACAGTCTTATTTGGTCAGCTGACTCTGAGCATCATAATTCTTCACCAGACCAGTACATGGATATTTAGTGGGCTGTGTTGTGCAGGAAATGGGAAGAGGAGGAGAGGAATTTTGAAGGGGGGATTATGGTCAGAGACCTGTAAAGCTAGTGAACTCAGAAGTAGCTACTTCTGTTAACGTTTTTAAAATTTGATTAGCTGCCATTATGACCACTCTGAGAATTAGCGTGTTGAAGCAGGCTTCCGAACATGCTCGTAACTTATATTCTCTACCATGCCCAACCATACCTACCATTAATGCTCACGTATTGGATCAACACACTGATTTGCTGAAATTTCCAAATGTTACCAGGATGAAGAAGCGGCAGCTACCTTGAAACTCACGAATGAAATAAATCAAATGATTTTTTTCAAAGCCATCAGTGTCCAATATTCTTCACCATAATCCTATAAAAATAACACATTATGCAAATATATAATATATAATTCTTCAAAAGTCAAAGTCGAGCTTATTGTCATATGCACAAACACAGATGCAATGAAAAACTTACTTGCAGCAGCATCACAGGCACATATGCATTAGATAAGCAGAATTCACAAGAAAATCCTAAATTGAACACCATTTTTACAAGAAAGAACACAATTAGAACAAAAAAAAAGTCCATTTTTGTGTAAGGTGATCAAAGTGATCATAGTGTTGCTATGCTGTAGTGATTAGGGTTGTGCTGGTTGGTTCAAGAACCAAATGGTTGAAGGGAAGTAGTTGTTTTTGTGTGGGACTTCAGGCTTGTGTACCTCCTGCCCGATGGTCACTGTGAGAAGATGGTGTGGCTTGGATGGTGGGGATCTTTGATGATGGATGTTGCCTTCTTGAGGCAGCACCTCCTGCAGATACTACCGATGGTGGGGAGGGATGTGCTCGTAATGTAGTGAGCTAGTCCTCTACTCTCTGCAGCTTTTTACATTCCTGTGCAATCGAATTGCTGTTCCAGACCATGATGCAACCAGTCAGGATACTTTCAACAGCACATCTGTAGAAGTTTGTCAGAGTATTCGGTGACATGCCGAACTTCCTTAACCTTCTAAGAAAGTAAAGACACGTAAATAAATCACCAAGTTCTCTCAACAAAAACACATCCAACTTTCTTCTGTCAGGCCTGCTCTGCTGCTTGGGTTTAGGAAATTGTTTGGCTCTGATCCCAGAGCTGGGAGTCTTCACCTGTATCTTCCTTGCTTATGTTTGACAAGCACAATCTATGCACTGTCTGTGCCTCCATATGAGCCACCAGGGCTCCTCACTGCCACTTTGAGTATGTGAAGCTCAGACAATGGGTTGCCAAGTCTTCTTGACCTGACAATCACCTTTGTCCTAACTGGTCCCTCAGTGGCTTTGCTTACTCCATTCAACATGTTTAAAATGTAGAATAGCACAAGATTAGCTAGTTCAATAGTCATTTTAAGTGAGTCTGAGTTGAACAGGCTTGGACAGCACAAAACGGCAGATTCTCTTGGAATTGCAATGAAGGTTGTACTTGGGTTCTGCTTACACATTATAAACCCATGCATCGGACAAGCTAGCAAACATGAAGGTAAGTTAATCCTAACTGGTGACAGGAAATCTATTTGTAATGGCAGGCTTGTACCCATGGACTGAGGTGTCTCACATTCAGCCCTTATTAACTGTGCAGGATTTAGGGTCTTGATTGGATGAACAGCAGGAAGCCCCCTGATGCTGGTAGACAGCTTGTAGGCCATGGCAGTACCCATTGTTTCCTGACTTCATCGGCTGGGACAACTGCCTAAAGGCAAAAAGTTTCAACAGCCAGGTTTAGACTGACACCAAAGCTTTCCCATTGAAAGGTGGTCTCCAGTCAAAAGCAACAAAGCGTATGAATAGAGTGACACCCAGTTCTTCCAGCTGTTTATTTGTGGATTATTAATGCTCACTTCAGTATCAGAGTATTGGAATGTGTACATTTACATTATATTTACTTTCTTTACAGTAGCACACTGTTTATTTCTATATTACTGATTATTTCAGAATCATTGTCTATACTTTAATATTAATACTTCAATGTATATATGATTATAGTAATAGCATTTACTTAATTATCTACATTAAAGTAATAGTTTCTATGGTGTATATTTCTATAGTGTTAGGATTTATTGTAGTGTGCAAGTTATTGTAATATTAGTGTATTTCAGTGTTGTGTGACTTGCTGCAAAATTTGTGTTTATTTCTGTGTCACTATAATTGCTTATTTCAGCACTGTAACACTGCAGTATCAGTGTCCAGTGTGGGATTACATCCGTTATGCAAGTTTATTGGTAATTAGTGATTGCACAGAGTAAGCGGCACAAAGTGACTCTTGTTCTTCAGCTGCATTGATGGTATCCTCCGCAGTCATTGGAACAAGATATCCAGTTGTAGTTTTAAAGTTCCACATAAGAATCTTCAGCTCTGTCAATGTAGCACCATCAGCAACACTTCAGTCATGGAGTGGGAGCTTGAACCCATACCTTCTGATATCCGAGTGCTCCCAACATAGAAACATAGAGAAACTACAGCACAATTCAGGCCCTTCAGCCCACAAAGCTGTGCTGAACATGTCCCTACCCTAGAAATTACTAGGCTTACCCATGGCTCTCTATTTTTCTCACTCCATGTACCTATCCAACAGTCTCTTAAAAGACCCTATTGTATCCGCCTCCACCACCGCTGCCAGCAGCCCATTCCGTGCACTCACCACTCTCTGAGTGAAAAACTTACCCCTGACATCTCCTCTATACCTACTCCCCAGCACCTTAAACCTATGTCCTCTTATGGCCACCATTTCAGCCCTGGGGAAAAGCCTCTGACTATCCACCCGATCAGTACCTCTCATTATCTTAAATATACCTCTGTCAGGTCCCCCCTCATCCTCCGTCGCTCCAAGGAGAAAAGGCCGAGTTCCCTCAACCTGCTTTCATAAGGCATGCTCCGCATTCCAGGCAGCATCTTTGTAAATCTCCTCTGCACCCTTTCTGTGGCTTCCACATCCTTTCTGTAGTGAGATGACCAGAACTGAGCACAGTACGCCAAGTGGGGTCTGACCAGGGACCTATATAGCTGCAACAGCTCAAGCTGGATCTTTAACAACTTACTTCACAACTTGTGGTGTGGAAAGGAAGATAAGATACTGACCTTCTACTGCAGAAGGTTTAAAATCTTGCAAAATATCTCTTTGATTAGCTGGTAAACAGCACCTGGGAGGTGGGTGGTGGGAGGTTGTTGTGGGGGGAGGTGGGTGCAGTTTAGTCAGGGCCTACATAAAAGAATGTAGTTTGTACTTCCATTGCACCTTATGTTCAGGAGACGTGTAGTTCATTAAATTAGTCCTGGGCCTTCCTTGTGTGAATGTGGAGGCTGCTGTTTGCAACATGTAGCAATGTCAGCTGAGGGGCTGCACATGCTTTGATGTCACTTGCACAAAGCTCATTTGCACATCTGTGGCCCAGGAGTGCACACAGGAGCTGGCCTGAAGAAGATAACTGAGGCCCCTGCTTCTGCAGCATTTAAAGGGGACCCACCCTTCCAGGCAGTTGAGTCTGACAGCTGGACCCTGGCAAGTTGATCCACTCGAAGGTTTCCAACCGCTTGCTCTCACGTAGCCCAAGGCATCATATGCATTGGGATAGTCCACCACTTAATGTGTTCAAAGGCCATCATTCAGCAGTGGGATGGTGGCGGTGGGCTGAGAAGGAAGAAACAATGCATCAGTGGTGGGTTATGTATTGACTTCAAAGATCGGCTCAGCTTAGGGTTCAGGGCAACAGAGGAGAGTCATGATCAGCTGCTGGGGCAAGGTTGTATCTGGAAGTGTGGGGGGGATGGGCGTAAGCCATGGAGTGGCCCAACAAAGAGCTGCAGAGATGGGCAAGGTTTGTTCTTAATGGACAACCACTGCTATCAGTTCCTGGTGAGAGATTCCACAGGCTGGCTCTGGTAGATCCCCTTTGTTACACCGTAGGCATGACACTCATAGTGAAAGCCTGCTTCCTCAAGAAGTGCTCCTCTCCATACTTGGTCTCAGATACGTGAATGAAATGCAGGGAAGTGGCACAGAACATCATTGGATGGTATGGCGCATGTCTAACGTCTATGTACACAGAATCAGGAATTAAAAAATGCTGACTTTGAAATCTCTGCAACACATTCCAAGAAAATTCTACCACAGAGGCACACGAACTTTCTACACAATACATTTCTAGGTTCTCCTCTTTCCTAAAGTAAAGGCGGCACGGTAGCGTAGTGGTTAGCGCGACGCTATTACAGCGCCAGCGATTGGGGTTTGATTCCCGTCGCTGTCTGTAAGGAGTTTGTGCGTTCTCCCGTGTCTGTGTGGGTTTCCTCTGGGTGCTCCGGTTTCCTCCCACATTCTAAAGACATACGGGTAGGTTAATTTGGGGGTTTAAAATGGGCGGCGCGGACTCGTTGGGCCGGAAGGGCCTGTTACCGTGCTGTAAATAAAAATTTAAAAATTTTAAATTTAACTCTAATGGGAGACTGCCACAGGATAATAGAAGCAGTGGTGATGTTCAGGAAGCAGTTTACGGCATTGTGCCTTTTCCCTGAAATGTATTTCACAAAAGGTTTTGCAAATTTGTTCATCAATTATTCTCCTTTAGATGCCTTGACATTTGAATTGGAAGTTTAAAAAGCAACCTGACTGGAGGTGAAAGAATATAGGTGAAGGATACTAGATTGTAATGGAGTTAATTGACTGAAAATGTATTAAGCCCAGGAATGTGTCTTAGCCAATCCTTTGTTCATTTTGACTTCATCTACTTGCCAGAGACATTTGTTCACTGTCCCTCAAACAAATGCATAAAAACTTCATTAGCTTTCTCTAGAATGCACGGGAGTCCCAAAATTCATAGCACTTTGGGTACTCAGTAATTAGAGGAAACTCCAAAAAACAATCAACATTTAATAAATAAAGCCAACACTAAGCAAGGTCCAGGTGCCAATGCTGTCAAAAAGATAAAGGATAATAATTTAATTCATGCTGGAACTGACTTTGCAGACACTGTTTATAAACTCTGGCATGCAGACTGACTCATTTCTCCACTATGGACTGAACAGATTCTTAATTGTAACATTGTGCGACCACACAATGAGTTAAGGGAAATGTCTATATTCTCAAAGGTATATTACTTTTTTTTGCAGTGGTGCTTTTTCTTCTATTTTCCTTCCTCTCCCACCATATATCTTCATTGCTGTAGGTGTCGATCTCTCACTGGAGCACAGTGCAGCCTTCCACTCCCGCACTCAAATGTTCATTCTTCATGAGAAAAACAGCAGGCAAGACAGAACTTGCCCATCCTTCATACATGGTCCCAGTAAACATACACAGACAGACTGTGCACTGTTGAATGAAGGAAAGAAAGACTTCCATTTATAATACACTGTCACAACCTCAGGGTGTACTAAAGCCATCTGCAACCAATGTAGGGGTATCAAGGCTGAGTTATAATGACTAAATGTTCATTACAGTGATGATCCAGAAGATCAGTGGATAGAGGTGAGGTACAAAAACCTTGGCCAACCTTCATTCTATCCAGGGATATTAAAACTAAGCTGTGGTTCCCCAGTAATGGCACAACAACTTGTTAACACCCCAGCTGTGAAATGAAAACTAAGGATAAATCTGGTACTGGCCCCTGGTCTTGGCTGATTCATACACCACAGTTGTTCAGTGCCTTATGTAGTTGAGTAAACCCATATCCAGCAAACAAATACAGCATCCCAATCTCCATCATCATTAATTTCTTGCTAACTTTCCAAATTAATGATGAATTCCAATACAGTTTCTCACTCCATTGTACCAAGAGCACCCATGTTCATAACGACACACACATTTCACAAATCACATGCACTCAGATGTTCATAGACTTGTGCACGTACATAGGCATATGCACATATAAGCACACACATGTTCACCCAGACACAAAGCCACACGCACGTACTCATAGACAGCACCCCCATCAAACTCACACAAACACAGACGTGCCCATGCTCACACACTTGTACATACACGTAACTAGTGAGGTACAGTCCTCTGCAGTGGACAAATAACAGGTGGCCTTGTAGACAATCGTAAGCAGCTTTGGGCCTAGGATTGGCTTTGGATGGAGTTGCCTTACCATCTGGGTGACAGATGGAGAGGCAACAGCAAGGGCACTGGAGGAGTTGCAGAGGTGTCGTCCTGAGAGACGACAGCAGACTTCCATTTCACTGAGTCACTGCATCTCTTCTGGCCAGCTCCTTAGCAATAACTGGGACTCTTCGGACTGTGGATTTCTGGACACACCCAATATCTCTTTGGACAATGATGTCAGCTGTGCCACTGTGCCTCAATAAAACAATATCTCCACAAAACCCACAGAATGACACTTACTGCTGATGGCAGCCACAAAGTCCTGGTCCATTCGAAGTGCTGAAGCTGTGGCTTTAAGCAGCACCAGCTGGGTTTGACAGGTGGTAACCAGTCACAATGTTGGGTAATGTGGAGTGCTTGACGAAATCATGGCAGCCCCATGCATCTTGTATATGTGCAGCACCAGGTCAACCTGACCCATGCTTTATGCACATCACGATCCCAGCGCATATCCAGTTTTCTCCCACATAGTAGCATGAGAGTGGCAGGAGCGGTAATCTGTCAGCATTTGACGAACAGAAAATTCAGGCCTGGTGTCTCCCTGAAGCTATTAGTAGCTCTACCAGCTGAATGGTGTATGAGCTGAACTGACATCTCACAGCATGTCAGATGCAGGTAAAGACCTTTTTAATTACAAGAAACATTTTTCTGATTTCCCTCCTGATTGAAAGTCCCTCTGCTGATGTCAGTCTCAACTTTTCCCTTCCTCTGTCATTTACTGATTCCACTCTCTGCTCTTAGAATTGTTTGCCTGTCAATTTATCAGTTCCTGAAGAAGATGCTGAGTACAGAGAGTGTTTCCCACTTTAGGCAGGCAAATAAATCAGTGCAGTACAGACCCCTCTAACTCACTAAATCTAGCAAATATGGTATAGATTTTTATGTTGGAAGGATAAGTGAATGACAAAGTAACATCTAAAGGGTTCTCTCCTTTAATATGGATGTTTTTGTGTGTGTGTGTGTGTGTGTGTGTGTGTGTGTGTGTGTGTGTGTGTGTGTGTGTGTGTGTGTGTGTGTGTGTGTGTGTGTGTGTGTGTGTGTGTGTGTGTGTTCAATAAGGCTCAAGAGGTCCCATTTATGACACAATGGCACAGCTAATAGAGCCGCTACCTTGCAGTGCCAATGACCTGGATTAAATCCTGATCTCCAGTGCTGTTTGTGTGGAGTTTGCATGTTCTCCTTGTGACCGTGTGGGTTTCCTTCTGGCATTCTAGTTTTCCAAAGCCCAAGTTAATTGGCCACTGTAAATTTCCCCTAGTATGTGGATGAGCAGTAGAATCTGGGGGAGTGAATGGGAATATGGGGAGAATAGGTGAAAGGGAGAATTAGTGGGGGAAAGGTACTTCTCTGTGAGCTGGCATGGGTCCAGTGGGCTGAATGGCCTCCTTCTAGGTCACATGAAAACATGGAAGAGGAGGGAGTTGGGGAGAGGGTGTTGCAGGACTTGCAGAAAGAACATGTTTAACTCATATTTAACTCCAACATTACTGAGGGGCACTGTTCTATAAAGGTAGATATGTGACCCTCACACATAAAAATTGACCAGGCTTTACATACCAGCTTGCTGCAAGCAACCATTGGAATTTTTAAATGAACTTTTAAAACATTTTGTGTACTGAATGGAATGCATTACAATTATCCACAGACAGGTACAAAGTTGGTTGACTGACATCAATGAAGGAAGCTGCAGACTACGCAATGACATGTCTTTGTTCTAATCTAAGTGTCTATAATGTCCATTGAAGCTCAGTGGTCAGTGGATTGACAAGGTTTGTAGAATAACACAACAGGTAAACCCCATGGTTCCATGGAGACTGGATGTGTCTCACCATCTTAAACATCTTAATATTAAAGTTGTTGCTAGTGTAAAAACCCACTACCAACTTTTCAAAATGCTGATAAACCCAGAACATTTCCTCATCAAAACACCCTTGTGTGATAATGGTTAAACTTCAAATAGAATAACATTTCCTTCAGGTGACAATGGATTAATTTGGTCACCCAGGAGTGAGAAGGATCTAAATCAACCCACTTTACAGACCTGCAGCAAACTGACAGGATTAGGATGGTTTGATTACAAGGGTGGTTGTTGGGGGGGAGGGGTGGGGTGTGGAGTGTGGGGTTAGTGGGTGGTAGTGGGGACTGTGTCAATCAGTTGTCACACGTATGATTTTTCAATTTAAAGAAGGGTGCAATTAGATGAAGGGGCAAATCTCGTGACTTACCTCCTGCAGACATGTAAGTCTGGCTTACACGGCTGAAATATGTAATCAGCTTTATTTCACCAAAAATTATAATCTCAACTACGGGTGCTTTGCATTATTGAGAATAACTTTGACTCTTGGCCTCACAATCTACCTCGTTGTGACTTTGCACCTTACTGTCTACCTGCTCTGCACTTTTCTGTACTGTAACACTTTATTCTGCACTCTGTTATTGTTTTACCTTGTACTACCTCAATGCACTATTGTGATGAATTGATCTGTATAGACGCTATGCAAGACAAGTTTTTCACTGTACCTCCGTACATGTGACAATAATAAACCAGTTTACCAATTTACCAATTTGGTGAGGAAGGTTGTCAAAGGATACAGCAGGATGTAGATTAGTTGGAAATGTGAGCAGAGAAATGGCAGATGGAGTTTAATCTGGACAAGGGTGGGGTGTTGCACTTTGGGAGGTCAAATGTAAGAGAAAAGTATACAGTAAATGACAGGACCCTTAGGAGCATTGATATGATGGACTCTTGACCTCACAATCTACCTCGTCATGGCCTTGCACTGCACTTTCTCTGTAACTGTAACACTTTACCCTGCATTCTGTTATTGTTTTCCCTTGGACTACCTCAATGCACTGAAGTGATGAAATGATCTGTATGGATGGTATGCTAAACAAAGTTTTTCACTGTACCTTGGTGTATGTGACAATAATAAACCAATTTACTAATTTAGCCGAACTATCACCTAGTTATCCTAATGTACCTCTTTCATAAAGTCACTACAGTGCAGCAGGTAGTACTACAGCCTCACAGCTCCATCCCGGGTTCAATCCTGACCTCGGCTAATGACTGTGTGAAGTTTGCACACTCCAATTTTCTCTCCCATCCCAAAACGTGCTGGTAGGTTAATTGGCAACTGTAAACCGACTCTAGTGTAGGTGGATGGCAGGAGAATCAAAGGGGAGCTGATGGACATGTGAGAGGGAAGAGCTTACAGGGAAAATAAGTGGGAGAATGGGGCTGACAGGAATGCTCAGAAAGCCAGCATCAGCTTTATGAGTTAATGGCCTCTTTCTATGTCATGGAGAAATACAAGAGACATAGGGGCAAACCAGGTCTGAGGACTTAATCTTCAATAGTATTTTCCTCAGTTGCCAAAGCCTGTCTTGGTGTACTGAACTTCATTATCGATGTCCGTCATCACTGAGAGGTGGCTTCGAGAATTGGGAGGTGAACCATGCTTCTCAGGGTCTCCCTGTGAGTTTATATTGTTGGAAGGCAGTGTGGTGCAGTAGGGAGCAGGTTTTGAAAGATAGGCCAGGCCTCATTGCTGCGCAATGTTCGATTCATTTAAACCTTGCCGCAAAACCGGTTCTTCATAGAAAAGTTTCTGCAGAAATACACTTTTGACCACAAGTCCATCAGGCAGTGGTCAGCATGGAATGTTCTGGAGGCCCAGCTGGAGAAGGACATTGTGAATCCTGTGGGATGGTTTCCTGAGCAGACTCTCAAAGCTGTCTGGCAGAATACTGTTGGCCTCCCCATCAGATCCTTAGTGCATAGTTGGGGCCTCAATCCCACCACATGCTGCCCCAGAGGTGGCTGTGCTGTGGATGAGAAGATTGTCCACTTCCTTTTATGCTGTTCATTTGCCAAGAAGGGGTGGGAAGGAATGCACTGGTCATCGTTGAGACTTGTTCCAAGCAGTTGTGTAACGGAGGATTCTGTGAACTACGGGCTGGTCTCATGGACACATACTGAGATGGACATCAGCTGCTGCGGGAAGATCATCAACTCAGTCAAAGATGCACTTTGGTCTGCCCAAAACTTGTTGGTCTTCCAGTGTGAAGAGATATCCACAATGCTGCTGACTAGCACATTCCAAGGTTGAGCATCCTGTTGTCACAGGGCACTGAGGGGGCTGGGTCCTGTGTAACAGCCTCTCAAAAACTTCCAATTTAAGAAAGAAACATGAGCAGCGCTGACGCCTTGTAAGAAAAGATTTTTGTATTGATGGTACAATGAGTGTCGAGCAGGTACTGACTGTATTTTCTGTATATATTATTTTTGAAGTTGAAAACAATGGGGACAGGGTTAATAATCTCATGCTGTACTAGGCAGTGGTGACCTCTGCCCTCCTATATGATTCTAAGACCTGGCCTACCTAGAGCAGGCACCTCAAGGAACCGTAAAAATATCACCAAAGTCATCCAAATTCACTGGCAGGATAGTTGAACCAATGTCAATGTCCTCTCCTAGACCAATATCCCCAGCACTGGGGCCCCAGTTACAGTCAGTTGGTTTCATTGGGCAGGCTATGACTGACATGAGACTCCTAAACAGCTATCATAACTGAGCTCCAGATGGACAGAAGAAAAGGTTCAAGGATATGCTCAAATCCTCCCTGAAGATGTGTAACATCCCCACTGCCTCCTGGGATTCCCTGGCCCGTGATTCCTCAAAATGGCAAAGGGGTATTCAGGATGGTCTTGAGATCCTTGAGTCCAGGCACGAGGAGCACAGGGAAACCCTGCATAAGTGATGGAGGGAGTGCACCACCTCTTAAACTACCTGCCCTGTGAGACACCTCCTATTACATCTGTGGAAGAGGCTGTGGTTTCCACATTCGCCTCATCAGCCACCTCAGAACCCCCCAAAAAACAGAGTGGAAACAAGTAATCCTCGATTCCAAGAGGCTAAGAAGAATGGATGGGAATGGTTCAGAGGGATTTTGGCCAAACGCAGGCAAATGGGACTAGTTCAGGTAGGCAACTTGGTTGGCATGGACGAGTTGGGCTGAAGGGCCTGTTTCTGTGCTGTATAATTCTATGACTCTAAGCTGTCAGGATCAGGTTAGCATGCAAGGTCAAGGGTAAAAAGTAACAGGTTATTGGATTGAGACTCTCAGGAATACATATCCCTTTATGTAAACCCTCTCATTTCCATCGCAGGACAATTTTGTTTTTACATTATTCTAATGCAGAACAAAACCAGAAAAAATATGCAAACCATGTTCACTACACCATGTTCTTGAAAATCTTGTCCTTTTCCCAATGTGATGCTAATAACATTGGTGAAGGATGGATCTTAGGACAAAAAAAACATTGTAAACATTCACTCACATAAATTATTCAATAAGTAAGCTAGGTGGATAATACTGAGCTTAAAGGGTTATTGGGTTTGAGACAAGCTTTTGAAATACAGGCTTTTCATCACAGCAGTTGATATGGTAAAAAGGGCAGAATGCTGCAAAATGAAAGGTAATATGTTGCTATAGGGTCTAAATCAAAGGAGTTTCTCCAACAAAGCAACAGCGCAACCAAAGCATAGATATGATGTAACAGTATGGTGTGAAGAGTCTGGGGCTCCTCATTTCTGATTAACAATCTGCTCAAAAAGCTAGGCAGTCATAAAATACGAGGAAGTGTTGATTTCAACAAAGAGCAGACCACAAAGACAGCACACTGACCTAGAAACTGAAGCAAGTAGCAGTGTGGCTTTGTGTGCTGTGTGCTTCAATTTCAATTAAAAAAATCTATCACAGAGGAAAATCATGAACTTACTGCAGGTTTTGTAGCTCCCTGTGATTTTCCTTCTGGTCCTTTGTGCTTCCAAGGGGGAGCCTGGACCTGCACAACGGAGTCGGATGATGCCACTTCCATTATTTGGGACAGTGCGCGGGCCCTGGATGGAATGGCTCCTTGTAAATGCTGTTTCCTTGTCTCTAAAGGGGTAGACTGAGAAGTTTAGCTCTAGGAACTCCCCTCGTCATTCCTCCTCCCATAGCAATCGCTTGTTCAACCCCTCCCTCACTGATCTGCCATGAACCGCTGCCACTAACTCACCAGTTAGCTGTCTGAAGCCCTCCACTGACCCCTTACCTGATACCCTCATCTCCTGCCTGACCCAGCACCCCCATATTCCGTCGCACAACCCCTGCCTGTCTAGCCCCCCCAACCCTGATCCCAGAGATGGAGGATACATTGAAGCTTGATGCAGCCACCCGAACGCTCTGTGAGGATAGGGCACAGCCTCAGCATCCCCACCAAGTCGCTGCCCAATCCTGATCTCATCACACATCCCTTGGCTAATCCTCGTCCATCTGACATCCTGCATTCTCCTCCCCCCCCCCCCCCGCACCCCTCACACACCAACCACCAATCACTCGCCCAAGCTCCAGAAAAAAATTGTGAGCCACCCAATCTTCAATGACCTAATTTTTCTCTGACTTCCCTCTCTACAATTCCATGGCTGTTGCCTCTATTATGACTAAAGAAAATAACAATTGAAATAGACTAACAGAAGAACAGTTCTGATGTCAGAAGCCAGCACCAAAATGGATATGTAGTCTTGCAGCTGCAACTGAACATAATTGTGTTATCTTTGTGAACATAAAAAGTGAGAGTGGGAGACCATTTTGGAGCAATCATAATTCACTCAGATTTAGCTTAGTTATGGAAAAGGAGTTAAAATTCTAATTTTACTTAGTGGAGATATGATTCAGCAAAAGTGGACCGGAAACATCTACTTGATGGTAAATCGGTGTCAGAACCGCAGGACACGGATAGGGTGGACAAACAATATCTTTTTCCTATTATTGAGTGATCCAATACCAGAGGGCATGCACTTAAGCTGAGAGGGGTAGGTTCAGAAGAGACGTCAGGAGTACGTTTTTTACTCAGAGAGTGATGGATGCCTGGAATGCGTTGCCTGATAGGGTGGTGGAGGCAAATTCATTGGGGGTTTTTAAGAGGGGCTTGGATGGGCACATGAATGAGTGGAAAATGGAGGGATGTGGGCATTCTGTAGGTCGGAGGGAATAGTTATGTTGGCACAACACTGTGGGCCGAAGGGCCTGTTCTGTGCTGTACTGTTCTATGTTCTATTATTCCTCCCAAGCATGATTCACTCTCAGCGTTGCTATTTGTTATCTTTAAAAAGCAGTGGAATAAATAAGCTTTGGAAGAATTATTTTATAGCTTCCTCATTAAATCCTAAGCATTGAAGGTAAGAGTGGTGGGTGTTGCTCTGACTGGGATTATAATTTTGTTCATTATTAATGGGATAAAGTATCAACTGCACTGCATTCTCCAGCCCATGTTAATGGAGGAAGGAAGGAATTATACAGCAAATCCCTATCTGCACATCATCTGTTCATCACACCAAGGTACACATTTTGCTTTGAACCATCTATTCTATACGCAGCCAGAAAATTAATGAATGATATAAGGTGAGATTCTAGCTATGGTTGATTCCCCCATGGTAATCAGAAAATGGGAAAATAAGCTATAAGGAGTACACAAAGAGGCTGCAGTGGGACACAGATAAAGCAAGTAGAGCATGGTAGAGAGTCTATAAAGTGAGGAAATGCGTAGTGATCCATTTTGGCAAGAAAAGTAGAAAAGCAAAATACTTTTTAAAAGTTACTTAACTGGGAAAGTTGGTATTCAGAGACCAGAAGGATAACATGCAATTACTTAGAGCAATTAGGAAAATAAATGAATGTTCATGTTGACCCTATTAATTCTTAGGGTCTCAACTGACGTGTCAAACAAAGAGACTCTAAACCAAGGTTTACTACAACTTAATCTTTATTAGCCCTCGAGTTTCTTAAGCATGCATGCGTACCACTGACTTTTACTGTTACAGCTTATTACTACTTGTACTAAATAACAAGACTCACAGCTTGGACTTAAATACCACTTGTGTGAGATAAGCTGTTCAGGCTCACTCTACAGTTCTGAATTCTCTGAATTCTGTATTCAGAACTGAATACAGTTCTCTGAGTTCTGAATTCAGGGCCCTCCTTCCTGTGATGGTTGTTCCCAGGTCATCACTACCAATGTTTCAGACAGCCCTTCTATACTATTTTCCTTCCAATCTTCTTATGGCTTTCTTTGTTCTTACTAATATTCTTAAACCTTAAGTAATTGCCTCTTCTGTCCCTGCTTCCAGCAGACCTAGCTTTGGCAGTTGGCCAATTGGACACAAGCCCCAGCCAATGGGAGGATGATGTTGCCAGGTTGGCAACCTCAGTTGTCTGTAGGTAAAGGACAAAGGTCAAATTTCAGTGTGTTCAGCCAACACACTGAGGGATGCCACCATGCACAGGTCTCTGTTCCAGGCCCACCATCCACTTGGGGCAAAATCTGTTTCTTGACCTAAGTGTTTTCTCCCAACTAGAGCCAGCCAGCATCACACTACAGTGAGGCAAAGCTCCTGGTAGAGCTTGGCAACAGCGACCTGATCGCATATATCAGGCTTGGACTAGGCCAGCTATTCAAATCATTATGTCCTTGGCTTGCTCCAAATGAGGCCAGTCTAGCTCAGTGTATGTAGTTCAGTGTGTGAAGGATGCCTCTCAATGTGGGTATATCCAGCAAGGCACTGGGAGAAATGCCACTCGCTCACTGATAACCTGCTCACTGATGCCAAGTTTGTGTTCCGCCAATACCACTTGGCTCCAGATCACTTCGCAGTCTTGACTGAAATGAGGACCAAAGAGCTAAATTCCAGAGGAAATATGAGAGTGACTGCTCAAGACATCAAGATAGCAATTAACCAAGCGTGGCTTTAAGAAGCCCTGGTATAACTGAAGTCAAAAGGCATCCAATGGTTAGGGTCATAGCTTGCACAAAGGAAAATGTCTGTGATTGTTGGAGGTCAACCATCCTGGTCCCAGAATATCACTGCAAGAGTTCCTCAGGGCAGAGTCCTGGGCCCAGTCATCTTCAGCTGCTTCACCAATGACATTCCTTCCATCATAAGATCAGAAATGGGGATGTTCATTGTCGGTTGTGCAACGTTCAATTCCATTCACAGCTCTTCAGCATTTGAAGCAGCCCACACCTGCAAGCAGCAAGACCTGGAGAGCATTCAGGCATAGACATTCATGTCACAAAAGTGCCAGGCAATGACCACCTCAAACCAGAGAGTCTAAGCAGTTACCCTTGACTCTCAGTGAGTGTTCCTTAGTATCAACAACATGGGAGCCACTAATGGACAGAAACCCAACTGGACCAGCCATTAGCAGAGTATCCTGTTGCGAACCGCTCATCTGATATTGCAAAGCCTTTCCATCATCTGGAAGGCACAGGTCAGGAATATGATGGAATATTCTTCACGTGCCTGGATGAATGCAGCTCCAGTAACACTGAAGGAGCTTGACAGCATTCATGACAAAGCAGCCTGCTCTTTTGGTACCCCCTCCACCATCTTAAGCATTCATTCCCTCCTGCACTGGCGCATGGTGGCTGCAGTGTGTAGCATCTACAAAATGCATTATATTTACTCGCCCAGGCTACTCTAACAGCCTGCCAAACCTGCAACATCTGCCATCAGGAAGGACGAGGGCAGAATCTGCATAGGAACACCACCACCTGCAGGTTCCCCTCCCAAGTTGCACACCACCCTGACTTGGAAATAAATTGCCGGTCCTTCATCAGTGCTGGGTTTAGATACTGGAAGTCCATGCCAATGGCACTGTCGGATCACGTCCCCCAGAAGGACTGGAGCAATTCAAGAAGGTGATGTGCCACCATCTTGTCAAAGGCAGTTAGGGATGGGCAATAAATGCTGGCCTTGCCAAACTCTCAGATGGAGTAAAGTGAATACCAAAACGTTGTTGCTGAAAGTGTTGGAGTAAGCCAAGGGGATAGGACTCAAGCTCAGGAAGTCTCTGGGGCTGCAAGTTAGTGAGTGTGCCTGGAAGTGGAGAGGGAAAAGAAGGAAACTGGAATAATGGAAATCGGAATTTTGTGTGGGGAAAGGGTTTTAAAATTGGAGCCCATATGGTGGGCCCTGCAGTATTGGGTCAAGTGGCTGCACGTTGTGTGCCCAGGACAGGAATACAATGATGAGTTGGCTGGTGGTTGTAAGTCCTTGGCTGGAGCTAGATGCAGAGTGGCTGTGGTCACATTGGGATTGGATCAGGTTCTAGTCTTGAATTAGTCTATTAATTATTTTCTCTAACAGATATTTTGTTTCTGAGTTTGGTCTGAACTTGTCCTGGTAGGAAAATCAGATAATGCTCACAGAGCCAGCACAACTCATAACTGTCCAACCATTTAGCACAACAAAAATGTTTTGATGGAGAAAAGTTTTTTCGAGTTTATCAGCAGCATAAAAACTTGTTAATGAATGTTTCCACTCATCTTCACACTTGCAAATATCTGTTGAGGACAGAGATCGACGCAACTGGTTTTATATTCAATGGCTTGTTACTTTGATGACATGTCACATAACATGGGTCCAGATGAAACTCATATGTTTTAAATAAACAGATTCAGGATTTCCTCACCAGATTACAGTATGTATGAAAAATTCAGCTTTGACACTGGGGCCCCACAGCACCTTGAGATGAGAATTTCAGTCAATTTTTCAGTTAAGTTTTGATTCACCATAAGCTATATTTTCTTGCTGCAGGCATCTGACTATTACCCTGTAGCAGATCATTATTCCTGGTACAAAACCCTATCAGGACCGTAGCTTGAGGGCAAACCTTATTCTGTAGAGTGTCTGAACTCCTTTAAATAGTTTATTAAAGCCTACCCAAACTCCAGCAATAAAATAATATAAACAGAAGCACTTCAAACAATATTATATCTAATCTTACATGAAATGCTAAATATTACTTATTCTTTAATTCAACGTGATTTGAGACAGAATTCACCCATGTTGACCACTCATGTTATTCTGCCTTGGGTTCTTTTTTACTTCAAAAACAAACTTTATTCATAAAAATATATGCAAGAAATATAAAACAGTGCATGGCTTTCCTTACATTCACAGTGTTGTCCAATCTATACTTTCATGGTTGTCAAGTCAATACATTTGTAGTATCATCGTTAATACATTCTATGTACAAAGCACCAATGCCACTCATGTGGCCCCTTTTGAAGAACACACTCTTCAAGTGTTTGCGGGGCTGTTACACAGGGCCCAGCCCCTCAGCGTGCAGTGGCGGCAGGACCTTAGTTTGCAGTCCATCCCCACAAAGCTTTTGTATTGGCTGCACTGAGCTTCAGTGCATCCTTTAGCACATACTTCCTCAACCTAGAATGTATCAGTAGGCGACATTCCCTTATGGTCATCTTGTTGTACTGGGTGACCAACAAGTTTCTGGCAGACCAATGTGTGTCTTCTACCGAGAGGATGATCTTCCAGCAGTGTGATTTTTGTCTTGGTATGCATCCCTCGGAGCGACGCATAGATCAGGGAGTCCTCTGTTACCCACCTGCTTGAGATGAAACTTGACAAGGACCCTTGCATTCTTTTCCAGACCTTCTCTACAAATCCATAGTCCACAAAGAGGTGGGAGATCGTCTTGTCCTCATCACAGCTGTCCTGAAGGCAACGTGCATTGACTGTGCAGAGAGGATCTGACAAGGAGGATCTCTCTCACTGCCAGCCAGCAAGGTCTTGGTGCTTGTTGGTGAGTTCTGGTGATGAGGCATTCAGCCAAATGAATTGACAATACTGCCTTGGGTTTCTTGCAAGGTGTCCCTAACTGCAGTTGATTCTCTCTCTCTCTTTCTCTCTCTCTCTCTCTCGCTCTCTCAGCACTCTGGTTATAATCCAAAAATTACACATTATAATATGATTAACACAACCTTCCCTTTAATTGTACCACCTCGCTTCTTGTTTGTCCGCTATGGAAATATTAACTGTCCAACAATTTAGCACAACAAAAATGTTTTGATGGAGAAAAGTTTTATTTTGAGCTTATCAGTAGCACAACAACTTGTTAACGAATACTTCCATTCATATTCACACCTGTCCTTTGAGAACAGATCTAGACACATCGCAGTCACAAACAAGAAGCTGGAGGAACTCAGTGGGTCAGGCAGCATCTGTGGAGGGAAATGGATACTCGAAACTGTGGGTCGAGACCCTTCATCTGTACTTGCTGATGTTCCTGACCTGCTGATCCGCTAAGTTCTTCCAGCATCTTGTTTGTTCCTCTAGATTCCAGCATCTGCAGTCTCTTGTGTCTATAACATCTATTTATTCAATGGCTTGTTACTTTGATAACATGTCACATAGCATGGGTCCAGATGAAAAGCATGTGTTTTAAATAAGCAGACACCTCAGGATTTCCTCACCAGCTTACAGTGTGTATGAAAGATTCAGTTTTGACTCTAGAGCCCCACAGCACCAGCTGAGTTAAGAATTTCAGTCAATCTTTCAGTTAATTTTTGATTCCCCATAAGATATGTTTTCTTGCTGCAGGCATCTGACTACACCCTGTAGCAGATCATTATTCCTGGTACAAAACTCTATCAGGACCGTAGCTTGAGGGCAAACCTTATTCTGTAGTGTCACTAAATGCCTGATCCCTTCTACAGGACCATGACTGCCGATGTCTGCTTGGAAGCAACAATCTGTCCTTCAGCTTGTGCATCCTAATCAGAAAACCATTCTGCTTTCTCCCTGTGATGAGTGGGGTCACCGTCAGAGTGCAGCTTCGCTCCCTCCCATCTCTCACTCCATTCTTTAAGCAAACAAACTGCTGACAGGATTAGGTCCCACTTCTCTGCTGTGAGGAGGATTTCATCAGAGGGCACAGGAATAAAACCAGAAATAGTCATGATTAATGGTTTACAGCTTTTGTTATATCTTAACGTACAAAAAAGCTGGCGGATGCAACAGTATTTATAGAATGACCCGGAGCGGTGGATTGTGGGGTGTCCTTGAATAACTTGGGCTCGTCTTGTCTGGATTGGGCAGGGCACTTCCTGCCCTGATTCACCCTTATCATTTCTATGTCACATTTCATGCATCTGAAGATGTGTATTTGACTTACCAATAGAAATTGGATCTAAGTGTCAGGACCTACTGCATTCATTTTTCACTCACAGTACAAATAAGGAGCAAACCCTGCCCTACACTTCTCCTTCATCTCTGAGCTCCTTCAATCCTGGTACATTATGCATTCCCAATTATCACTGTCACTCCATTGCTATGCCTTCTGCCGCCTGAGCTTCAGAATTTACTCCCTCAAGCCTCTTCACCTCTCTTTAAGTTACCGTTTGGAGCCACCTCCTTGGCCGAGTCTTTAATGCGGGTTGGGACACATTCTGTTGGTGGCAGCTTCTCTGAAGCACCTAGGGAGATATTGCATCTTGTTTAAACACAAGTTATACGTTTAGCTGCTGTTGATCCATTTGCTGCTGAATGTGAAACTCTCCCTCTTGCCAAGCTGAACTATTTTAAGCTTGTCCTGGACCCTTCACCACAGCTACTTTCCCACCCAAGCTGTGTGCTTTTGTTCTGCAATGTCAGACGCTGCAGTGTTATAAGGTGATCTGATCTACTTATCCCATTAAACCAGATGACTGGGCAATGTGTTTTGTTCAGTTTAATACCAGCTTTCATGGAAAGTGCTGTTCATAGCGAGCCACCTGCAGTTTCTACCATTTAAGGAACAATTTCAGTACAGGGATAAGTACAGTGGAATCACCATCTTCCACCATAATGGAGGAATCCTCGAGAGCACAATGGAAATTCAACATAAAAGCAGGGAATGCTGTGAAATGCCACAGATTTTAAAAAACATTAAACCTTGTACAACCTCAGAAGTAGAAGCTGAAGAGTAAACGAGATCTTCTTGTGGTGAACAGGATGTAGAGAGGGAAAAGATATAAAGATCAAGACTGGCAATGTTAATAGTTAATGTTTTTGGATCTGTGGCATTTTACAGCACTTGCTGCTTTTTGTTGGATTTGCATTATGCCCCTTCTATACACTTCCAACGTACATCTTGCACTTCCTTGCTCTGTGGGATCTTCCTCTGTAACCAGATCTTTACTTTTTTTGATCCTGACCATCTGCACTGTCAGTGTCTGTCTCTGTGCTATACTGTACTCTCTGTCTCTGTTTTGCTTAAGTCTCTGTGTTTCACTGTGCTGTGGCTGTGTGAGTCAATGCTACACTATACTCTGACTGCACCTCTCTCTTTGTGTTATATTTAGCTCTTATTGGCCCTGTCGCTGAGCTGAACTGTGCCCTGGCAGTGACTGCATCTGGGTTGCACTGTCCCAAACTGTGTTAATCTGTGCTGTACTCTGCTTAATCTGGAGTTCCCTGAACAACACTGAAGGGACGTATATGAGCAATAATCTGAATGTGAGGAGTCAGAGTCCATCATCTCTTTTTCTTCTCTTGATCTCTCAATACTCCTGTATTAAACATGCTTTGCCAACAATTTCTCTGGGCTTTGTTCCAGAATGTAGACCTTTTTTCTGTCCTGAATGTGGCCTCCTCTCCAAAGGAGAAACCAAGTGCGTATTGTGTGATTGCTTTGTAGAATATCTATCCTCAGTCCATAGGAATGATTCTGATCTTCCAGTTGCCTGTCATTTTAATTCACCATCCAACTCCAACTTTGACCTCTCTATCTGAGGCCTCTCGCACTGTTAAGTGAGGCCCAATACAAACTCGAGGAACAACACCTCATCTTCTGTCTGGGTAGGTTGTATCCTCTGGACTTAACATTGAATTCTCTAACCTTAGGTAACGTGCTCTTTCTTCCAGTCTATATCAGAACTATTTCTACCTCCCATTCTTTTTTCCCTTTTTCTCTCTGTGTATGGTCTGGTCTGCTGGACATGTCCTAGTTTGCCAGAACCACATCAGCCACAAATGATACAGCCATAGTACCTTATCCCATCTCCCATATATGTTCTCTCTCTCAGGGAAATTCCCTAGGTTTCACCCACATTTCGCCACTACTCAGACTAACATTTCTCTCTTTCTCAGGTCTGATGGTGAGTCCCTCATTAACTGTTTCTCTTTCCATAGATGCTGCATGACCTGCTTAGTTTCTCCAGCATTTTCCATTTTCTGTTTGCTTTTTCTTATCCTACATGCATAAGTCTGGCCTGCCAGGCAAGTCCCACCACCTTACCATTAACTACTTATTAGACAGGTCTGGTAGATTAATGTGCTGATAATGGTCCCCATTAAGCCATTTTGGCTCATCCTGCAGACACTGCCTTTATTCCACATATTTCCCCCAGCTCCCACCACCTTCCCACCTACTGAAGACCCACTTGCGTCTCTCTATTTCCCAGTTCTGCCGAAGAGTTGCAGACCCAAAATGTTGACTGTTTCTCGTTCCACAGACACACTGACTTGCTGTTTTCAGATTTCGCTGGTTTTGTTTCAGATTTCCAGCATCTGCGGTTTGTTAAATTTTTCATCTGCAAATTCTCATTCTCCCTTCCGTTCTTGGACATTTTGCTCAAATTCACCCATGGCTGCTTGATTGTCTAAAAACAAGCCTGACAGTGCGTCCAGACCAGCCCGTGCTTCAGTGATTTGCTGCTTAAAATTTGATGCCAGTGAGCCTTGTTCTTTCATGCAATTCACACCATGCCGTAATTGAGATGACTTCGGGCAGCTCCTGTAGTCCTTCATTAAGTGCTCTTTGTGTGCTATCTACTTCAACATCTTTCAATTCTCTTTGATTCTCCAGAGGCATTTAGTTTTACTTTCAGGTCTATTTTGCTCAGTTTCTTTGCCCAAATATGTCAGCCTCTCTCCTTCCTGATTCCACAGATTGTTCTAACGATTGGAGCATGTGTTTAAATTTCATCATTTGCTGTGATCTTGAACTTGCCTCCTTCAGAGGTGATTCATTTTTCATCTTCATGCATTGTGTAACATCAAGCTTCTCCCTCATTTTTATATCTAACCCTTCCTCTTTCAGCTCCTAACCCTCTGTTGCTCCCTCAAGCCGTATGTTGCCCATTTGCCCTCCATGGGTGGAGCTGGAGGCGTGTAGTCTTCTCCTACGTCACCATGCAGTGTACCTTCCACTGGGTAGTCTTCTATATGTGCAGATCTCTTTCAGCTCTTGCTACCAGTCCACATGACCTGTTGGTTTCCCACTGAGACTGCACCCTTCACCATGTCACTGGGTGCCATTGCTGCATCTGCTGGCTCTCCTGTTTGTCAAAATGGTTTCAGTAACTTCATCAAGAAGGGTTCTTGTTACATGGCGCACAGCTACCAAATCGACCAGCACTCAACAGTACCCAACCTGAGTGTTGCCGCAGATGTCTTGACCATGCTCCCTAATTGCTGTGTTCTGTTCCCCTAGTTCCGTCAGTCATGTTACCAACCCTGGGGAACAGCCTTGTTCTGTGATTGCAGATACTAGACGCCTCCTGCATTCAGGTCATAGGAGCAGAGCAATCCTAAATCCGTTCTTACCTGCTTTGCCATCTCACTCAGTGCTTTTCTTGTGTGTTCTGATGTTACTTTAGTTCTGTGGAACATCTTTGCCATGTTGGTGCAAGTTTGCAAACTCACCCAGTCTTACTTTTTCTCATTCTGGATTTCCGTACATCCTCGTTGCCAGTGCAGTGTACTCTGTGTTTTTTTGGAACTGATCTCTGTAGTGACTCAATTTGTTCACTTAGTATAAACACAACCTTTAGCTGTGGCAGTCAGCTTTCAATTGAATCGCAAGCATGGTACAAGAGTGTAACAAGATCTAAGCATATGATAGTGTTTCTTAGCCATCGATTAATTTTGAGGTAAAACGTTCCCTACCAGTTAACAGGTATTCACCAAAGGGAGAACATTCTGTAGCACAAGGCCTTGGCTAGGCTAGGTTTGTGATAAGCAGGCCCGGTGTGGTGGGGAGATTATATCTGGGGGGATTGGAGGGGAGGCTTCCAATGAGGGTGTAGGTGGGAAAATGGGGAGAGCATTTGCTGGTGCTCGAAAGGTCCTGTGCTTGGTGGGAAGGGCAGTAGTTGTTAGGTAGCACTCAGCAGGTCAGACGGCAACTGTGGAGAAGAAACAAAGTTAAAGTTTCAGGTCTGAGAAGGGTCACAAACCTGAAACCTTAACAGTTTCTCTCTCCACAGATGCTGTCTGACCTGCTGAGTGTTTGCAGCATTTTCTGTTTCTGCTTCCGATTACCAGCATCTGCAGTTTTACTTATTTTACGCTTTACTTGTCAGGTCTGGATTCACCTCTCTGGCCCCTCCTGGATTTCAGCTCTCCTTGTCCTTTCCTGAGGGGGACTCATTCGACTGTGGCTAAAAATAGAATCACTGTTAAAGTAATGCAGGGTATCGACCCAAAACATTGACAATTCTTTCTCCCTCCACAGATGCTGCTCAACCAGATGAGTTCCACCAGCAGATTGTTTATCACTGTTCAAGTGAAGGCTGCAACTCACACGAAGTGCTGGAGGAACTCAGCAGGTCAGGCAGCATCTATGGAGGGAAATGAACAGTCGATGTTTCAGGCCGAGACCCTTCATCAGGATTGGAAAGGAAGAGGGCAGAAGCCAGAATAAAAGGGTGGGGGGCATGGGGAGGAGCACGAGTGGCGGGTGATAGGTGAATCCAGGTGAGGGGGGGAAGTGGGAATGATATGAGAAGCTGAGAGGTGAAAGGTGGAAGAGGCAAAAGGCTGAAGAAGATGGAATCTGATCGGAGAGGACGGTTGACCATGGAATAAAGGGAAGGAGGTGGGGAACCAGAGGGAGGAAGGTGTGGGTGAAGGAAAGTGAAGGCTGGCAGCCTCATTTGAATATCTAAATGAAGCACCAGTTTGTGTGAGCAGATTGGTTGTCCATCCTCATCGTGCCTTTGCTAAAACTGCAAGTGTGGGGAACTTGGAGCGTTGGGATCCTGGTATTTGATTTTGCTAGTAATCCTCCCACCAAACTTTTTGGAGGTTAAAATCCCCCCCCCTCCTCCCCTCTCCTCCTGTTGCTGTAATCCTAGGTCATGGTTAAGGCTCTTTCTTGTGGCAGTACAAGTCTTACCTTTAATACAGTGCCGAGTCAGCTGCTTGGACTCAGTAACACACTGCATTACCCCAGAAGTGGACTGCATGGTGCTGTTAAAGAAATGTGGTCAGAGCTCTGAGTATGCTTACATTGCTGTGACCCCTCTGAGTACAGGAAGTGTGGATGCTGGAACATCTTGTGGACCTTCAAGTCAAGTTGAGTTTGTTGTCATATGCACAAGTACGGTGAAATACTCACACAATGGAAAGCTTGCTTGCAGCAGCATCACCAGCACGTAGGTTCAGACAACACACAGAACATGGATTATACATGCGCAGTGCTCTTTAGGAGCTGACCATCACCTCCTCTGCACCCACATGTTTCTCTGGATCCTCTTTATATGCAGGCAGAGGAATACTGGCCCCAGGTGTCAGCCTCTTTTGTGGAAGGTACGCCTGTTACCACCTGTGGCCCACACCTATGGCCAGCCAAATCTCATGGCTAAAGCCCTTGGAGTCACTGGTTGACCAGATGGGAAACAAGCAGAAGAATAACCAGACAGTCAGTACTGAGCTGAAGGTCAATGGATAATGGAGACTGAACCTTTAAACCAATGCAACACTGTGACACCATTTTGTCTCTGCGGCTGAACTGGCCAAGTGGCATTACTTGATTCATTCTCACACAGAGCCATTTATCAGCCAGGTTGGAAATAAGGACCAGCTCTGGTGTAGCAAAGGAGCCTTCTGCTGCCAAGTAGCACAGCAGCACTCATCACACAGACAGATGAAAAATAAGTATGAGTGAGCTGTTGATGACCAGCTGTAAAGCTATACTTCAGCACGGTTCCCAATAAAATCAAGAACCCCTCTTAGTTTTCGGCAAGGAGAAGCAGCAGCAATGGTGAAAAGGTTGTTTGCCCAAGGACAACATCAATGAGTTTGCTGTGAAGAAATAGCCATTGCAAAGAGGTTGGGAGGTCAGATAAACAAATCTGTCCTTTGTTCTGCTCCACTTCCATTACTGACAGGGGTCAGGTCCTCTTGTAGGCGAACATCTGGCTAGCTCAATTAGTGCTGTACAAAGCAGCACCATAAAATCACTTTAGGGACATTCAGCTGGATAACAGCAGCTCACCGACCAGCCCTACCAGACTGTAACACACTGCACACATCTGTTGATGTTAGGTTTGAAAGGTAACTGGAGGGACGAGCTGATCAGAGCTAATGAGATTTCATGGACCTTTCAGATGTTTTACAGTGTGAGTTTTAGTTCTTGACCAAAACTTTCCTCTCAGACCATAGATCAGGAGTCAATCCCATCACGGATTGAACTGACTACAAGATTCCACCTATTAGTCTGAGAAGAGAAGGGAACAAGTGCTGCTCAGGAGTGTTTGGACCCGACCTCCCTTGTTGGCATGCGCGTATATGACAGGCAGGTCTTATTGTCCAAATTTACACCATCTTCTTGAGTCTTCACGCCCAATTTTACGCTTCATGATTTGGAGAACTATCAGCTTAGTTTTGGTGACCTTGCAACATTGTGAAACAAGATTTGTGTTGTGAATCACAGGAACGATGCACTCTTAAAACAACGTCAATCTACACAGCCTGGTGATCAATGGACTGTTGTTAATTGAGTTATCAGCCAGAGAATGTCACCATTGACATGATTAATCCCAGCAGCCCCTATGGAAGCAGGACTACTGCTGAACACAATGACCTGTTGTTAAATGTCAAGGAGCAGAGCCCAGTCCAATGCTGCTTACCAATGTGGTCAGGATCTGTATGGAGCCATAAATCCAATATGAGTCAGCCTCTGAAATTACAGCTGGGCCGTTGCCCTGAACATCCTCTGTCACACTATCCAGACTCATAAAGACAAGGCTGTATTGGTTTCCAGTTCAACAGCTATGGGACTATCAGGCTGCCAATGTCTCTGTCAATGGGTGCATTGCCAAATGAGTTGTTAAATGATACAGAGCAGGAGGACCAGGCTTGTCACTAAGGCTGTGCTGGGTTGGCTTATCCTGGCCAGAACAGGGGTGTAGGTCCTAAAGCTAGTGCCCTTCCCTTAGGAAGTGGAAGGGGTCAGCAAGGTTTCCTGATCCTGGTTTTATGATCAGTAACCTCTTGCTAGGAAGTACTGAGTGAAGTTGACTGCAGCAGAGTCCATGCCTGGAGTGAGATCCATGCACAATACTGAGGTTGGCTTCCTTGGGAGAGGTTCTTGGGGAGATGGGGATCCCAGGAGTAAGGCTCTCCTGGCCTGTGTTCAGAGAAATGGGGGCCTCTCCAGAGTTGATGCTGTCAGATGAGAAAGGTGGAGGAAAAACACAAATAAAAGGGAAAATTTGTGTCAGGTTGAGTGTTTAGAACAAAGCAGCCAATTACATAGCCGGACTTTGCCTTCTTGTTCGCACTACTACTCTCCACTGCCACCAAAGATATTTTTTAGATCTACACTGTTGGGGAAGAGGCAGGACAGCCCCAAGGTGGTGCAGCAGTTAGTGTTCCTGCCTCACAGATCTGGAGACCCAGGTTCAATCCTGACCTTGGCTGTTGGCTGGGTAGGGTTTGCACCTTCTCTCTGTATTGGTTTCCTCCTGGTGGCTCTGGTTTCCTCCCACATCCCAAAGGTGCATTGTTAGGTTAATCGGCTATTGTAAATTACCCCTGGTGTAGGTTAATGACAAAAAGAATTGAAAGAAAGTTGATGGGCATTTGGGAAATAAGGAGAGAGGGAATGGGACTAATAGGATTACTCTCCTGGGCAATGACATGGACCCGATGGGCTGAATTTAGAACATAGAACACAGAACAGTACAGCACAATACAGGCCCTTCGGCCCACAATGTTGTGCCAACCTTTAAACCTCGCCTAAGACTATCTAACCCCTTCCTCCCACATATCCCTCTATTTTAAATTCCTCCATATGCTTATCTAGTAATCTCTTGAATTTGACCAATGTACCTGCCTTCACCACTGTCCCAGGCAGCACATTCCATACTCCAACCACTCTCTAGGTAAAAAACCTTCCTCTGATATCTCCCTTGAACTTCCCACCCATTACTTTAAAGCCATGCCCTCTTGTATTGAGCATTGGTGCCCTGGGAAAGAGGCGCTGGCTGTCCACTCTGTCTATTCCTCTTAATATTTTGTGCACCTCTATCATGTCTGCTCTCATCCTCCTTTTCTCCAAAGAGTAAAGCCCTAGCTCCCTTAGTCTCTCCTCATAATGCATACTCTCTAAACCAGGCAGCATCCTGGTAATTCTCCTCTGTACCCTTTCCAACGCTTCCACATCCTTCTTATAATGAGGTGACCAGAACTAGACACAGTACTCAAGTGTGGTCTAACCAGAGTTTTATAGAGCTGCATCATTACCTTGCGGCTCTTAAACTCAATCCCACGACTTATGAAAGCTAACACCCCATAAGCTTTCTTAACTACCCTATCCATCTGTGAGGCAACTTTCAGGGATCTGTGGATATGGACCGCCAGATCCCTCTGCTCCTCCACACTACCAAGAATCCTGCCATTAACTTTGTACTTGGAGTTTGTCCTTCCAAAGTGTACTACGTCACACTTCTCCGGATGAAACTCCATCTGCCGCTTCTCAGCCCAGCTCTGCATCCTATCAATGTCCCTCTGCAATCTTCGACAATCCTCTACACTATCCACAACACCACCAACCTTTGTGTCATCTGCAAATTGCCAACCCACCCTTCTACTCCCTCATCCAAGTCATTAATAAAAATCATGAAAAACAGAGGTCCCAGAACCAAACCTTGTGGGATACCGCTAGTCACAGCCCTCCAGCCTGAATGCACTCCCTCCACCACAACCTCTTGCTTTCTTTAGGCAAGCCAATTCTGAATCCACATGGCCAAGCTTCCCTGGATCCCATGCCCTCTGACCTTCTGAAGAAGCCTACCATGTGGAACCTTGTCAAACGCCTTACTAAAATCCATGTAGACTACATCTACTGCACTACCCTCATCAATCTGTCTGGTCACCTCCTCAAAGAACACTATCAGGCTTGTGAGGCATGATCTGCCCTTCACAAAGCCATGCTGGCTGTCCCTGATCAGACCATGATTCTCTAAATGCCCATAGATCCTATCCCTAAGAATCCTTTCCACCAGCTTGCCCACCACAGACATAAGGCACACTGGTCTATAATTCCCTGGACTATCCCTACTACCTTTTTTGAATAAGGGGACAACATTTGCCACCCTCCAATCCTCCGGTACCATTCCTGTGGACAACGAGGACTCAAAGATCCTAGCCAACAGTTCAGCAATCTCCTCCCTCGCCTTGTGGAGCAGCCTGGGGAATATTCCGTCAGGCCCCGGGGACTTAGCTGTCCTAATATTTTCTAACAGCTCCAACACATCCTCTCTCTTGATATCAACATGCTCTAGAACATTAACCTTACCAGCACTGTCCTCAGCATCATCAAGGCCCCTCTGCTTGGTGAATACTGAAGAGAAGTATTCATTGAGGACCTCACCCACTTCCACAGCTTCCAGGCACATCCTCCCACCTTTATCCCTAGTCGGTCCTACCTTTACTCCCGTCATCCTTCTGCCCTTCACATAATGAAAAATGCCTTGGGGTTTTCCTTAACCCTACTCGCCAAGGCCTTTTCATGTCCTCTTCTTGCTCTCCTCAGCCCCTTCTTAAGTTCCTTCCTTGCTACCCTATATTCCTCAAGAGACCTATGTGATCCTTGCTGCCTACACCTTATGTATGCTGCCTTCTTCCTCCTAACTAGATGTTCCACCTCTCTTGTCAACCATGTTTCCTTCACCCTGCGATTCTTTCTCTGCCTCACTGGGACAAACTTATCCCTAACATCCTGCAAGAGATCCCTAAACAATGACCACATTTCCATAGCACATTTCCCTTCAAAAAAGTCATCCCAATTCACACTCGCAAGTTCTAGCCTCATAGCCTCATAATTTGCCCTTCCCCAATTAAATATTTTCCTGTCCTCTTTGCTCCTATCCTTGTCCATGACAATGTTAAAGATTAGGGAGCGGTGGTCACTGTCCCCCAAATGCTCACCCACTGAGAGATCTGTCACCTGACCTGGTTCATTACCTAATACTAGATCTAATATGGCATTCCCTCTGGTCGGCTTGTCAACATACTGTGACAGGAATCTGTCCTGGACACACTTAACAAACTGCCCCATCTAAATCTTTGGTACTAAGCAGGTGCCAATCAATATTTGGGAAGTTGAAGTTTCCCATGATAACAACCCTGTTATTCTTGCACCTTTCCAAAATCTGCCTCCTGATCTGCTCCTCAGTATCCCTGCTGCTACCTGGGGGCTTATAGAATATTCCCAGTAGAGCAACTGCTCCTTTCTTGTTCCTAACTTCCACCCATACTGACTCTAGAGAGGATCCTTCTACATTATCCACCCTTTCTGCAGTTGTAATAGTATCCCTGACCAGTAACCCCACCCCTCCTCCTCTTCTCCCCTCCCCCCCCAATCCCTTTTAAAACACTGAAATCCAGGAATATTCAGTATCCATTCCTGCCCTGGTGATAGCCAAGTCTCTGCAAGAGCCACAATATTGTAGTTCCATGTATTTATCCAAGCTCTCAGTTCATCACCCTTACTCCTGACGCTTCTTGCATTTAAGTAAATGCACTTTAGCCCATCCACCTTACTACTCTTATACCCTATCCTCTGCTTCTCCTTCCTCAAAGCCTCTCTATATTCAGATCTGACTTTACTCCATGCACTTCTTCCACTGACCTATCCCTCTGGTTCCCATCCCCCTTGCAAACTAGTTTAAACTCTCCCGAACCACACTGGCAAACCTGCCTGCAAGGATATTGGTTCCCCTCAAGTTCAGGTGTAACCCATCCAATCTGTACAGGTCCCACCTTCCCCAGAAGAGATCCCAATGATCCAAAAATCTAAAACCTTGCCCCCTGCACCAACTCCTCAGCCACGCATTCATCTGCCATATCCTTCTGTTCTTACCTTCACTATTACGTGGCACTGGCAGCAATCCTGAGATTGCTACCCTTGAGGTCCTGTTCTTCGGCCTTCTGCCTAGCTCTCTAAACTCACTTTTCAGGACCTCATCCCTCTTTCTACCAGTGTTGTTGGTACCAACATGTACCACAACTTCTGGCTGCTTTCCCTCCCGCACGAGAATGCTGTGGACCTGATCAGAGACATCCTGGACCCTGGCACCTGGGAGGCAACATACCATCTGGGATTCTCGCTCATGTCCACAGAACCTTCTGTCTGTTCCCCTGACTATTGAATCCCCTATCACTATTGCCCTCCTCTTCTCCTCCCTTCCCTTCTGAGCAGCAGGACCAGTCCCAGTACCAGAGACCTGGCTACTGCTGCTTGATCCCTGTAGGTCATCCCTCTCAACAGCATCCAAAGTGGAATACCTGTTTTTGAGGAGAACAGCCTCCGGGATCCTCTGCTCTGTCTGCCTGTTCCCTTTCTCTTTCTCTCCCCTGACAGTCACCCATCTATCTGCCTCCTGGACCCTAGAAGTACCTGCTCTAAGGGGGGGGGGGGGGGTGACTGCCTCTCGATGCACAGCATCTACATAACTCTCTCCCTCCCTGATGCTTCACAGTGTTTGAAGCTGCGACTCCAGCTCATCAATTCTGAGCCGAAGTTCCTCCAGCCTCAAGCACTTACTACAGATGTGGTCACCGTGCACCCCAGCAGGGTCCACTAGCTCCCACATCATGCAGCTGCAGCACATTGCCTTGCCCTCCATCTGAACTATTTTTTTCTTACCTAGCTATAGTCGATCTATTTCCTCCATCTGTGTTGTTATAATTATGAATTATGGTAAGACCGATCCAAAACTCCCCTGAGTGCGTTGAGGAGTACAGTTTTCCTCCAGGCATCACAGAGTAAATCCATGCCTCTGCTGCCCCAGATTCCCAATCTATCAACATGCCAAATAGAGACACACACAAGATTGCAGATGCTGGAATGTGGCAACAACAAACAATCTGCTGGAGGAACTCAGCGGGTCGAGCAGCAAACGTCGACAATTCCTTTCCCCCAGAATATGCTGCTCAACCTGCTGCATTCCTCCAACATGTAAAATAGCCTTTATGCTCTCACCCACAACCACCACAATGCAGTGGTGCAACTAGTATAGTCGCTGCCTTGCAGCTCCATTGACTTGGTTTCAATCCTGCCCTCTGGTCCTGTCTAGGTGGAGCTTGCACGTTCCCCCCGTGACTATGTGGGAATCCTGACTGCTGATGCTGCCTTCAGCACTCACCAAGGTAAGCCGGCGCTATGGCACCATCCAAGGCCACGATCCACGGATCTCGGTGAACGGATGCGGAAAGAAGAACTTACTGATCAATGCTTTAGCAAAAAGGGAGTTCTGAGCAAATCTCTTCAGGTTCAAACAACAACAGTTTTGCTGTTGCAAAAGTTTGTTGATGACTGCAGGAAGAAGTGGCTTTTTATAGAAAATGAACACTGCTTCAGAAGGTCAGTATTTGCATTACTAATGAATATTTCAGTGTATTGATGGAGTCACCCTGCTATGTCCTGTCTGCTCGATACAGCTGAGTACCAGTGATCCTCACGCCCTCTGCTTGCATTACTCAGCAGTGTTCTGGTAAAGATATAAAAGGCCGAATGCAAATAATTTGTTGAAATAGTCATGAGTCACCCGTGTGAGAAAGAATCAAAGCTGCTTTGCAGACTTATTGCAGCAGGTTTCTGGAATGATGTCAAGTTCCTTTGTTGATTTAAATTGCCAGGTAATTCAGCAGCTGAATCTATCAGGAGACACTTGATTTTTTAACAATTATTTCTTCTCTTGCTCGATCCCAGTCTGTGCTGACTCTGGCTGGGGCACACCCCAATCATTCCGAATTACAGTAGACACAAACTGTTCCACAGTCAGGCTGTCTGTCACTGCCACTTGCCATTGCAAAGCTCTATTACCTGTCTATTAATGCACTGGATTCCTTAGTTTTGTTTATGAATCTCAGCAAGCCATTGACATTCGATTCTTCTACGATCTATTCCCCGCATACACCCTCCTGACCCATCAACCTTCATTTTGCGCTTTCGAATTCTCCAAAAAGTCACATTTATAAAGCACCTTGACATGAATGATAGAGAAATGGAGGGCTATGTAGGAGGGCAGGGTTAGATAGATCTTAGAGCAGGATAAAATGTCGGCACAACATTGTGGGCCAAAGAGCCTGTACTGTGCTGTAATGTTCTATGTTCTGTGTTCTAAATAAAACATCCTTCAGGTCATTATCAAACAGAATTTGACACTGAGGCCCTTTCATACATCTCTTCAGCTTAGTTTTCCTCAGAACCCATTGTGCCTTTGTCATCTTCTCAGAAGGAGAAACGAAGGTGGAGGTATGGCATGTGGGTGTCATCGACAAGGCCAATATTTATTACCATCCCTGACGGCCCTTGAGAAGGTGGTGGTGAGTCATGGTTCTGAACCACTCCAATCCTTCTGGTGAAGATACTCTGCAGTGTTGTTGGGTAGGGAGTTCCAAGACTTAACTCCTGTGACAATGATTGAACGGTGACATATTTGCAAGTCAGGATAGTGTGTGACTTGGAAGGGAACCTGCAGGGGTTCCATTGTACTTGTTGCCTATGTCCTTCTTGGTGGTGGAAATCATGGAATTGGAAGGTAAGGAAGGAGGGTATTACCTGAAAAAGGAACATTTGTAACCTCAGCTACCATTGGGAAACAGGAAGAGTAGGGTAGGCACAGTTCAGAGGGGATGTGATTGGAAAGGCAGTGGCATGGGTCACATGGGCTAGGTAAACTTGGAAAGGCTCAAGGGAGAAGAACTAGAGAAGGAAATGAGTTCAGTGTGAAAGCCCTGTGGAGGTTTGGCCCAGTGGGCTGAGGAAGGTGAGGCAGCTGAGTAGGTCTCGGTGAAAGGCTGGGTAATCGTTGGTCAGGTAGGCCTGAAGCTTCAAGCTGCAGCCTGGCAATGTGGAGGAGCTGGTAACCAATGGAGCATGGTAGAGGATGGAAGCTGATGGGGAAGCTGATGGGGAAGGAAGGCTGTGGGGAATCATGCAAGCTGACAGTGGTGGAACATTTAATGGAGCAGCTTGAGTGATCCTTTGTACTGAACGGGAGAGTGTCGAGGCTGGGAGTAAGCAGTTGTCCTCCTTTAATCCAGTTAATGTGGGAAAACGCTTCCCATTCCCCACTGATTTCCACGTCTCCTTTCACTTACCAGTCTTCCCAAACCACGGGAAACTGGGCCAGCCAGTGTTAAACATGGAATCCAACAGGCAATGAGAGCAAAATACTTGTGCATAAGCTGTCCCCTGAGAGCAAGCTGAGTGCCCAGCTCTCACTCTACCTCTGACGACCCCAGTTTACAAGCAAGAGTGGACCTGCTTCCGGTCTGTAGTGCTTTACGTTTCAACCCTAGCTCAATACAAAACTTCCCTTGTTTGGGATTGCAAGATGTTTGCGCAGTGGAGTAAAAAAAGAATTTAAATACAAATCTGAGAGAATGAGAGAGAGAGAGAGAGAGAGAGAAGTCAGCTATTCAGAGACAGAGGGCTACAGATTTACTCAAGGTGACAATAAAGCTGAGAATTGGACAGTAGGACAGTAAGATATCACAGCTTGCTGTTGTAACAAGCCAATAACCATCAAGAGTCTGAGCTGGTTTCAGTAATTGTGAGAGAAAAACTCCCTCAACAAGCCATGTTATTATCCTCTTGCTTTCTGTGTATTATACAGAGATGGAGATTTCTCAACCGTTTCATCTGGGTTTTAGTGATTTTCCTTTTTTCATTAGTCGGTGGGTGGTGCCAGTGAGGTTTAATATAACACCATGACACACATGGCTGCAGTGTACTTCTGACAGGGATAGTAGACTTAAGGGATCTTGCTGATTATCCTTAATGCCAGAAATATCCTTTGCATATTTTCTTTTAAGCTTTATTCCATTTAGCATGGTGCTGTGATGAGGATTTGACAGTACTCTGGAATAATATGATCAGGGTCTGTGTTCTGTGATTATGTGAGCTGAAATGTTTAGACTATTGGTTCAGACTTGGTATTCTACAACAATGTGATCAACAATGGTGTTTTGGAACAATGTGAATAGAGAAGGTATCCCAGGCAGATGTTCCCATGGCAGGGTTTTGGAATACTTTGATTCTTAATAATCGGCATTTTAAAGCAATGTGACCAGGACGGTGACCAGGCGAATGTGACTAGCACAGTGAGTCAGCTTGTCTTATCAAGACAAGATCAGCACTGGTATTGTGAAACGACACCATCATCTTTCCTATTCCAGAATGGTGTGATCAGAGCCAGGATTCTAGAATGATGTAATCTGGGGTGATAGTTGGTGAGTAAGAAATTGTTGGTATTCTGGAATAGTGCAACCACAGTTGGTATTATAGAACCATGTAATCGGGGTTGGTACTCCAGAGTAACTTGCTCGGGAATGCAGCATTGATGAATTGTGATCAGGATTAATATTGGAATTGGAATTGGCTTATTATTGTCACTTGTACCAAAGTAGTGAAGAACTTGTCTTGCGTACCATTCAAACAGATCAATTCAATTACACAGTGCATTGAGGTAGTACAAGGTAAAACAATACAGAATGCAGAGTTAAAGTGTCACAGCTACAGAGAGAGTGCAGTGCAGGTAGGCAATAAGGTGCAAGGTCATAACAAGGTAGATTGTGAGGTCAAGTGTCCATCTCATTGTACTAGGGAATCATTCAATAGTCTTATAGTAGCAGGATATAAACTGCCCTTGAGCCTGGTGTTACATGCTTTCAGGCTTTTATATCTTCTGCCTGATGGAAGAGGAGAGAAGAGAGAATGTCCAGGGTGGGTGGGGTCTTTGATTATGCTGGCTGCTTCACCGAGACAGCAAGAAGTGTAGACAAGAGTCCATGGAGGGGAGGCTGGTTTCTGTGATGTGCTGAGCTGTGTGTGTGTGTGTGTGTGTGTGTGTGTGTGTGTGTGTGTGTGTGTGTGTGTGTGTGTGTGTATTCTATTCTAGTGAGATGCTGTCAAATGTGATGAAGATCCTTCTAAATCCCAAGTTCTTAAGGATCTTGTGATCCCCTTCAACATATTATTATTTTGGCTCTTGCCAAGTTACATATATGTGTGTGTATGTGTATGTCTGTCTCTGTGTGTAGATATACATGCTTGTGTGTGTGGTAAATGCAGGTGTGGGTACTGTAGATGAAATCAGTGGGTGGCTCTGAATATGTCAGTGTGAATGTGTGTAGAGGGCTAGGTGGCTGTGTGTGTGTATATCTGTGTGTGTGGGTAAGTGTGTACTGGTTTGTGTGTGTATGTTTATGTGAGGGCATGTGTGTGTGTGTGGATAGGTAGCCTTGTGGGGAGTTTTTGGGGTGACAGGATGGGGACAGGGTCCCTGGTTCAGGGGTGGGGAGTGGTTCTATTATGGTCAGGATGCTTAGTGGTACGCAGGGGAACAGAGACTTGTTGGGTAGAGACCCATTGGTGGGAGGGCCTCAGATAGTGGTCTCTTGGGTTGGGAACATAATTGGATTCAGGATTCTGGTTCGGGATCTAGAAGACATGACAATCCTACAAGGCCAATCACATGCTGATTTTTTTCATCTCTTTCTCAGCTATGTACACTCAGGTGCCCGTGCACCATAGAGGTGAATTTAAGACTGATCGATGGTGTGATTGGCTGAGACTAGTTAATAGCAAGGGTTTGATTTCTCAGATAACCTGAACTCACAACTGCATCTGCAACTGTGTAGAGTTTGTGGAAAAAGCAACCAAATGAGCTCAATAATTGGTTGAGAAAATAGATATAAGGCGGATGTGAGGGGTGGGTTCAGAGATTAGGGTGGGTCCTCACCACACAGAATCTGGCAGCTACAACATAGAAGATTAAGCAATGACCGGCTGAAATGAAAGCATAATTTTTATGATCACGTGAACAAAAGAGGGACAGTTCAAGGGCAAATTACAGTGTCCCCTCTGAGAACTGAATCAGCAGTCTAAATGCAAACCATGAATCTGCAGCATGTGTGTAAGCCACAGTGCCTGCAGTCTATCCACAAACACAAGAGTTTACAAATTGCAGTCAGTAGAAACGTTGCTCATTCTAGATCAGCCCTCGTTGCTTCCTTTCACCTGCTGGGTTTCTGGACTTCAGGAAGGGATGAACCCACAGACCTGAAAGTGAGAATTATCAAATTTGCTCTCTGTGCAAACAGCCAAGTCTGTAGTCTAGCACTTCTGAAGAATTTACAAAGTACAAGCAGTAATGTAATTCAGGGAAGCACAGTTCCACAGTTTGTTGAGCCGCTGCCTATCAGTGCCAGCGATCTAAATTCAATCCTGACCTCCATTGCTGTCTGTGTGGCATTTGCATGTTCTCCTGATGACCCTTGGTGCTCCAGTTTCCTCCCACATCCCAGAGATGTGTGAGTTGGTAGATTAATTGGTCACTGTAAATTGCCCCAGGTTTGTAGGTGGGTGGTAAAATCTTGTGGGAGATTATGGGCAGATTAAGATGGGAGTAGTGCAAACGAATGCTTGAACATTGGCATAGACGTGGTGTGCCAAGGGGCCTGCTCTGTGCTGTATGATGCCATGACACTGTAACTCTAAAATGGCAAAGTGCTGAACCTGTAGATTAAGGGCAAGCTGAAGCATCTCTCAGCAGAACGATCAGTAACCAGGGGATGTAGAATTGGTGGAAGGATTATAGGAGAGCCGAGAAAAAATATTTTAGTCAAGGATAAGATAAGATATCTTTATTAGCACATGTGCATTGAAACACACAGCAGTATGCATCGTTGCGTAGAATGTTCTGGGGCAGCCCGCAAGTGTTGCCACGCTTCTGGCGCCAACATAGCATGCCCACAACTTCCTAACCCATACGTCTTTGGAATGTGGGAGGAAACCGGAGAACTTGGAGGAAACCCACGCAGACATGGGGAGAACGTACAATCTCCTTACAGACAATGGCCGGATTTGAACCCAGGTCACTGGCGCCGTAATAGTGTTACACTAACCGCTGCACTACCGTGCCTGCCCATAGTGGGTATCTGGAGTTATAGCCTGAAAGAGTGATGGAAACAGAATCTCTCACCACATGTAAAGTGGACCAGAATGAGCACCAACAAAGCAGGTGACCAAGAGTGGGGAAGTGGGATTAATTTACAGATCTTTTTCAGTCAGCGTGGACACAATGGGGTGAATGGCCTCCCCCCGTGCTGTAAATTTCAATGAATCTACAAAGCAAGGGCAAGCTGCAAACTGTCTGTTGCCACAGGAGTAGTGTTATTGCTGAGAGAGTGACAGAGGAGATGATTAGTGTAATTGTAAAGTGGAGAATCTACACAGTGTTCGGTGTAGAACATACAGAGTTTATGCCACTGTAGAATGTGCAGCATAAATGCAAACTGGAGAATCTGCAAATGCAAATGACCAATCTGAAATGTGATTGAAAAGTGTAGCTTTAGGAATATAAACACAAACTGCAGGATTAGCAAACTTCAGAATCTACAGTGTGATCTGCTATGTCTTCAAAATATAGACTACCAGTTTCTTTGATGACTTTCCCCTCATTCTCTCTAGGCTCCTCTTCTCCCCCTCATTATCGAGGCCATCTCCTTCTCCTCTCCCTGTAACTTATTCCCCGCTTCCTCACTCGCGAGGTAACCTCTTCTTCCTCAAGTTCATCCACTCACTTAATCCTCAGTGTCTCCTCCTCTCCCTCAGGAATGCTCCTAATCAAGTGAGAAAGAAGGATGACCTCAATTAGGAGTAATCTTAAGGGTCTCAGCTGAAGGTTCTCCAGTTGTTCACTGTGTCGGTTGGTGTTGGTGATGGGGGTGGAGTCTTTGCTTCCAACAATAAAATCTCCCTGAGACAAAAGCAAAACACTGTAGATGCTGAAAACCTTAAATAAAATCAGGAAATGCACAACAAATCAGTGAGTATCTGCGGAGCGTGAAACCGAACTGGTGAAAGGTGATTGACCTGAAACGTTAACTTTGACATGCTGCTCACCCTGCTGATTATTTCTACCATTTTCTGCACCGATCAATAAAATCTCCCTTTAACATTTTGGTTATGAAATCATACACAGGTTGATATCCTGTGAATGTATAATGAGCCTCTGCTGGCTGCAGTCCAAACAGAATCTTCTTGTTTCTGTGTGAATAAATGAGATAAGCAGTCAGCTGCTCTCTGGAGATAGCTCTCAGCTTCGAGTGAAGATGGCCTACCTCTATTATCGAGTCTGCTTACAGTCAGAACCTAATCAGATCAAGTTTGTTCCTTTAATTTCTCATGTTCTTTAAATTTAAATATCTGGAAGTTTGCCAAATAGAAGCAGCATTGCCACAATAATGAAGGGTACGTCATGTCATACAGAATTCCGAACAGTTTCTTTAACAGAAAAATCCCCAGGCGACTAAGTGGTTACTGTTCATAGTCCATCCACTTAAGCATTGGAAATCATTACCGACCATTTATTATTCTAATTAGTAGCCTGTGAAGAATAAAGCTCTATCTTATTCAAAGCCCGGTATTTATATAGTACCATTCACATCCCATTGTGCTTTACCGCCAATGCTTTTAAGCATGGCAACTGTTGTAATGTAGAAAGTGTAATCAGTGCACAGCAAGCTCCCAGAAGCAGCTGTGATAGGGACCACATTCTCTCTTTTGTGATTTTAGCCAGTTGACTGGGGATAGTTTGTCAGCATTCTTCAAAATAATACGATGGGATCTTCCAGCCAGGTCTGTGGTGTAATTGACCTTATAAGAGACAGCTTGTCCAACAGTGTGGTACCCTTTCAATATTGCACTGAAGTCCTCAGATCTCTGGAGTGGGATTTAAATCCATGATCGCTACCTCCTTGACTCAGTGTCACTCACTTACTCCCACACCTCCGGAGGCTGCTTGACCCATCGTATCTATGTCAGTTCCCAAAAGGGCAACCTCATCAGTACCATTCCCCTGTACCCCTGCAACCTATTCTCTCTCACCTGCCCACCAACTCCCCTTTGATTCTTTTGCCACTTACAGTAGCCACTTAAAATATCAGCACATCTTTGAGGTGTGGGAGGAAACCAGAGCAACCAGAGGAAGCCATGGGGAGAACATGCAAAGTCCATAGGTTGTTTGAGCTATAAGGGAGTAGCACTGATTGTTAATTCATATCCCTATATCTCTTTGTTTCAGCACATGCTTTGAACTGAGCCACAACCTGATTCCTTGCCTGACATGGCTCAATAAATAGTGGAAGTACTGCCTTTATCTGGGGCTTCCAAAACCTACGTAGCTGATTCAAATATGTTGACTTTCCCCTCTATGGCAACGACTTTGCTGCACCTATTTGATTATGTGATGTGAAAATCAAGAAAAAACCTGGATTTTGAAATAAAAACAGAAAATGCTGGGGAAAAACTCAGCAGGCCACGCAGCACCTGTGGAAAGAGAAACAGTTAATGTTTCAGGTTGAAGACCCTTAATTGGTTTCTAACATGCTGTTGTCCAATGAAACATCCCTGAGCCGAAGTGCTAACTGTTTCTCTCTCCAGAGATGCTGAGTGTTTCCAGCATTTTCTGATTATGTTGCTGAGATGAGATCCCATGGGTAGAAACCAGAGCAGTTATTACAGAATTTGGGACTTCTGCATTAAAACCATAATTCAGTGTCAACTAACTTCTTCAGGAGTAAAAGGGGGGAAACTGGGGCAAAAGGGCAACACATCAAGTGCATGAGGTCTTGTCCTCATCATCTGACATTTGGAATTCAAAATCATGGCTCAGAGAGAGGTTGAGTTGAAATAGTTCATCTTCAGATGTATTAGCATTGGCGAGAGTCTCTGAATTTGATGTAGACGCCAAATCTGATTGTTTTAACTTGGGAAGTGCTGATTAATTTTGACACTTTTGATATTGCTCATTGGGGTATGTTTGAGGAGCAGCTGGAAAGGAAAGAGAAGTCACTTTCACCAGAATGATGAGATTAACAGAATCCCTGTGGAGATAGGAACCTCGATTTATATCTGGTCAATGATCAAGTTGAATCAATCACTGATCAGTCACCATAGCAACAAATTAGCAAACAGCCATTATGGATTGTGAAGCCTGCTATTGTATTTTATTATTGAGCAAAGGGACTTGATAATGGAACATTTAATATCCTAAAACTCCACAAGGCCTTCTCTGAGAGATGATAGGATATCTTTTTTCAGTATCAGGGAGCCCTGCCCTCAGACTTCATACAATGATCCCTGCCTACATATAGTTGAACTTAGGTAGATATCTCCAGCCAAAGCTATAAACTGATTATTAGTCCCTTGACGACCCAGAGACTTATTGATCAATTGACCTTATTGCACATGAAGGCCATGGGATTGATTACAGGATACTGGTTGGTTTTGTTACCCTACACACTACTACTTACCCCCCCCCCCCCCCCGTCCCCGTCCCCCCCTCCATCTCCACCTCCTCCAGTGGTGTTAAGTTCAGTACCTTCAGCATTTAACACTGCTCAGACTCTGATGACATCCTTCATCAGTCTTGCCCAGCATGGAACATGGCAAAGGATTAGCAGGGTCTGTTGGTGCAAAAGCCCTGTCCCTGACCAGATTACATTAAGCTTTAGGTCGATTCCTACTTAAAGGTTAAGAAATCAGCTGAAATTTAGCCTTCAGAGTATGTTTGTGAAATGGATGATGGAAACAGGGAGGCTGAAACAAAGAGAAATATGAATGATGTTTGCTATAAAAAGAGGGAAGTATTTAGGATAATGGCTATAAGTGAAGAAAGAGTAAAGTTAAAAGTAAAATAGGAAGTGGGAAAGGGAGGAAAATACTGAGGATGAATAAGAGTGGCAATGTGAATTATTCACTAACTCTTATTGAGAAGTAAAATGTTTCTAGTATTTAATTGTAGTGTTATCCTCCAGGTTTATACTTATATCTCGAATCTTCCATTGTACTGTGTACTGATGCTTATTAATGAACAAATGCAGATCTGAAATCAGAGGGGGAGTCATTTATGACTTTGATAAGTGCCAGAGAGGACAGAAGGGGACATCAGAAGGCAATTAGAAAAGGACATACAAGGGCAGGGGAAAGCTTGGCTTGGTGGCCAGGACAGAGAAACATGGAAGAGGCAGATGTCTGGATGGACTTGGTCATAAACAATCTGAATTCCACATTCAACTTTGGGGCCTGTTTTCTTCTGCTCAGCACTCCAAGATCACCATGGGTAGTCATCTGTATGCTTTAACCCATGAATTACCGAATTAATCATTTTTTGAAATGTTGCCGGAGCATTTTTCATTCCAAATGGCAAAACATTATATTCATACAATCCAGAAGGGGTTACAAAGGCAGAAATCTCCCTTCCTCTATCTGTTAATGGAACACACTACCTGATGAATAACTTCCCATTCCTCATTAGCCTTATAGTTCCAGCATGTTGTTGGCGAGGGGAAGGATGGGAGGCTTGACTACCCGTGGTGATCTTGGAGTGCTGAGCAGAAGAAAACAGGCCCCAAAGTTGAATGTGGAGTTCAGATTGATTTTACCTTTCTGGTCATCTGGAGGCCACATGTGCATCTTTCTTATTCTTTTGAAGTGCCTTATTATCCAGATGCCAGGCCTGAACTTGCAATGTACCCAACACTCGTCAGTGCCCTGCCATTCACTGTGTAAGTCCCACCCTGGTTTGAATGTCCAAAATGCATCACCTCACACTAATCTAAGTTGAAATGCATTTGCCATTCCTCAGCTCATCTCCCTAACTGATCAAGATCTCTTTGCAATTCATTGTAACCTGCTTCACTATCAACAAGACCCCCTAATTTAGTATCATCAGCAAACTTGCTGATTGTGCCATGTACATTCATATCCAAATCATTTACTTAAATAATGAATAACAGAGGTCCCAACACCGACCCCTAGGGCACCCCAGTAGTCACAGGCCTCCAGTCGGAGTATCTATCTCAACCATTATCCTCTGCTTCCTGTCATCAATCCAATTCTGAATCCACCTCGCTAGCTCCCCCTGAATCCCATACAACCTAACCTTCCGGATCAGCCTGCCATGTGGGGCCTTGTCAAAGGCCTTACTAAAGTCCATAAAGACAATATCCACGCTCCTACTTTCATCTAAGCCCTTCATTACCTCATCGAAAAACTTCAAAAGATTTGTCAGATATGACCTCCCACACACAAAACAATGCTGACTATTCCTGATGAGGCCTTGACTATCCAAGTGATGGTAGATCTTGTCCCTCAGAATTCCCTCCAGTAACTTCCCTACAACTGAAATCAGGCTCACCGGCCTGTAGTTCTCTGGCCTGTCCTTGCTACCCTTCTTGAACAATGGAACAACATTAGCCACCCTCCAGTCTTCTGGAACCTCGCCATTGGCTAACGATGAAACAAATATTTCTACAAGGGCCTCTGTGATTTCTTTCCTGGCCTCCCTTAAGTTCCGGGGGTGCACTTGGTCAGGCCCTGGGGATTTACCCACCTTAATGTGCTTCAATGCTGCAAATACCTCCTTCCTCCTAATAAGCATATGATCCAAGACCTCACTTATTACCCTCATTTCTTTGGCATCCATGATATTTTCCTTAGTAAACACTGAGGAGAAATAGACATGAAAAATCTCAGCCATCTCCTGTGGCTCCACACAGACGCGGCCCTGATGGTCTTTAAGAAGACCTAGTCTCTCCCTAGTCACCCTTTTACTGTTAATATAACTGAAGAACCTTTTGGGATTATCTTCAACCCTGCCTGCCAAATCCATCTCATACCCTCTTTTTGCCCTCCTGATTTCCCTCTTAAGCCTGGACTTAAACTTTTTATATTTGTGGAGGGATTCATTCATACCCAGGTGCCTAAACGCAATGTACACTTCCTTCTTTTTCCTGACCAGAGCCTTGATATCTCTAGCCAGCCAGGGTTCCCTGAACTTGGTATGTCTACCCTTCATCCAATAGGAACATGCTGGCCCTGGACTCTTGACATGACCTTTTTAAAAGCCTCCCACTTGCCAACTGTTCCTTTGCCTTTTACTAGAGTCAACCTATCAACAACCTATTTTGGTGTTGCAATTATTGTTGGTTCTTATTTCACTGATTTATGTTTCCATTGATACAATTCTAATTAGGGTTACACATATGCTGAAAAAGGAGAATTGTGAAGTGGCAATCACGCAAAGGGTATCCATCCTTTAAGGGTATTTGTAATATGTTTGAATATCACATTCCCTTTCTGGTCAATATGGTTTAAACTAGCCGATGTAGTGTGCATTCAAAATGATGATATAATTATAACAATAAATTTCTTGAGGGGATATTAGCTCATTAAAATGTGGATCCTGATCCTCCTATTTATCACTCAAAAGTTCTATGCAAAGTTCCAAACTTTTTAGGAATATACTTCCAAGCCAAATACAATAATGCAATTCTAGCCAAAATTGCTGGCACAACGAGGAATGAATTACATTGATTTTGGGGTGAAATGTTACAAATTGTTTCACAGAATCATGAGAACCTTGGCAGAAACCTCTGGCAAATAGCTTTATAGATGGAAACGGGAAACGATATGGAACCATGGAGACCACAGGATCTGTGTTGTGATGTCACATTTGGTGTTGGTGCTCTGAACTTGAAAGGTGGAAACTAGTTCTGGCCAGGCTGTGGAAGAATGGCAGGAGGAGCGTGTGGATGACATTAAATTGTCATTCGATTTCTCACTCACATCAGACAGTTCAGTTATTGACACTATACTTAATTTAGGGGAGAGGTGGGATCTGCATGTGGTGGGCTACGAGGCAAGAGAAGCCTGCACCAGGACAAGGGGAAAGGACAGCTCATGTGCCACCTTACTGGAGGGCGAGATTGCACACAGGTGCTGTGGAGGAGGACCAATGGAACTCAGGGCATGTTACAGAAGTAAACTTTGGAGCATGGTGAATGAAATTGCAGGTATATTAAGAAACACAAAATGCTGAAGAGAATGGATGTGTCCAGGACTAACTTGGCAAGAGACAATGGCACCAATGACGGTGCCCAACTCTCCCCCATCATTCTTTGCTAAGGTACGATTCAAAGAATTTTTCCTGAAGCACCCTCGGTAGATGTGGCATCCCGCTGACAGCCCTTTCTGCCCCCACACACCCGCCCACCCCCAGCAGCTTACTGCTCTTTGCATACCCTCTGCTCATGCCGTATTTCATGTTGCATTCAACTGGTTTGTGCAGAAATTAAAATCGTCAAAAATTCCTTCAACACTGGTCATACTCTGGAAACAACTATAAAGAGCACTAAACCTTGTAGAATTGCAGCAACAACCAAAAATAAAATCTGCACTCGTGCTTGTTCCTTCTCAGTGAATGTGTGTTCAGCTGTGTGAGGTTAGCTCAAGCATTGAGCTCCACATTGGTTGAACTTGGCTTCCTCCAATCTTGCAAATCCCCTGCCCTGATCCCCACTACTGGATGCAGACAAAAAGCACCTCCCATTAAAAGGTAAGGATATGGTTTCAAACAGCAGCATCCAGCTTCGACAGGCACTAGTTACTACTGACATTGGATTGTGGTCCTCCCTACCTGCTCCCTCCCCATTATTTCCTCCTCTACATGCTTTTCCTCCCCACCATATCCCTTTACCCGCACACACCCTCCGCACCCTCTTTAACCACACTCTCTCCCTACTCACTGTTCCCCATTTTCACTCCCTCCCCTATACTCTATCCCACCATCACTTTTTCCCTTCAGATCCTCTAATTCTCTCCCCACCTTCTCTAACCATTTTCCTGTCCTACCTTCTCCCTTTCCACCCACCTTATCCTCACCCCCTCTGAGGGGGTGTCCTCACCCCCTCACCTCTTCCACTTCAGCAAATCTTCACCCTACCATTTGTCCCTCCACCATCCCTCCATTTCCACTTCTTTCTCCATTCTGTCTCTCTTCCAAGCCCACTGTCTCTCCATCCCCACTGTCTCTCCATCCCCACTATTTTTGCATCCCCCCCTTTCCATCCCTGCTACCTCTCTATCCCCACTACCTCACCCAAGCTCTGCAGCCTCTGAGGTTCCCATACATCTACTTTGTTGTAATTACATTCATAGGAACTGTTTCCCAGCGATCTCTTCCCTAAGATCTCACTCCACCGATATTCCACGTGATCCTTTGATCTCTACCCCCTACGTCCTCTCCCACACCTCATTCCATCATCCCGAACTCTGTCTCCCCTACTGATCCAATCTCCCTACCCTCCGCCCTATCCCATCACTACCTTCATCCAGGCTTTGTCACCTTGGCAACCATCTACCATTACTTGGAGTCTGTCTGTAACTGAGTGGGGAACAGAATTAAATGATAGCAACAAGAACCTGCCACAAAATTCACATTGAGCCCAATATTCATGGAGTTTCTGTCCCTTCTGTGTACAGCAGGACCACCTCTTGATGATGAAAAACTAAGGAAGACACTTTCTCCTGAGGTGATTGGTCAGTATAGTTTGTTGGTGCCAAAGTTTGGAATAGCACCGGGGAGAAACTCTGGATGAGAAAGTACTGTCTCTGAGGTATTATCACTGTGTGGGTGCCTCACATTGAGATATTTGGACTCCTCTTCCACAATAAGCTCTGGGAACCAGATAAGGTATTATCTAGTAAGCTGTCTGCAAGCAACAGAGCTCAGAGATGCATAAACACGGAATGGAAACTACTTTGATGTAACATGAAACAATTAAGTGGGAATTTATCAATGAAATCCACCCGAAGAATAAACCTCAACAATGTTCCCATGGGAAGCTATGATATTTGAATGCTTTCTACTGACAATCTGGAGTAAATCACATTGGCAATCATTTCCTGGAGAACTTGTACCAATTGTAAAAATGAACTGGGCACTTCTGATATATGTTACTGTGTCTGATATTTTCTCAGCACCTTATATTGTTCCGCATCATGTTTAAAACCTTCTTGATCTAAACTGGAGCTCCCAGGCCTGGAAACCGACTGTTGTTGGGCCGTCACAACAAACAAGGAGCATAGCCTAAAGGATTCTCCATCTGGACACCACTAGCTTCACAGGGCAGCTCCAGACTGCTCTCTGCAGACTACTCACACACCTCCCACAGTGCTCAGACTGAGAACACATGAACAAAGGATGTTTTTTTTGGAGAATTTACTCCCTAAAGAACTCATTCTTCAGGAGGAGCAGGTTCCTCCCTCCAGCTGGTGAGGAGCTGCTTCCAAGTTCCCACTTCCCTTCTTTTCCTGGCAATTTCTGCCTAGGTACACAAGAACCCGAGAAAATAGAAGCAGGAGTAGACCACTTGGCCCAAGCCTGTCCTGCTGTTCGGTATGATCAAGGCTGATCTACACTGGCCTCAACTCCTCTTCTGTGCCAGTTCCCCATAACCCTCAATTCCTCCATCTTTCAAACATTTATCTATTTCCACCTTAAATATATCTAACGATCTGGTATCCACCATCCTCGGGGGACAGAGAGTTCCAGAGAATCACCACCTCTGAGAAAAGAAATTTCTATGCACCTCGATTTTAAATTGCCGGCCCCTTATTTTGTGGTTATGTTCCCCTATTTATGACTCTGTCACGAGTGAAAGCATGAAAACATCTACCCTATCAAGCCCCCTTAGGATCTTATATGTTTGAATAAGGTCATGCCTGATTCTTCCAAACTCCAAGGAATACAGACCCAAACTGTTGATCGGATGACCCTTTCATCCTGAGAATTAGCCTGGTGAATCTCTTCTGCCCTGCCTGGATGGAGGACATGAAGCAAATGTCCATTTTATTTTACATTCATAGAGTTCATCTATGTTTTTGGGGTGAGTGGGGGGCAGTGGTCTATGGGAATGTGAGGTAGTGATGCGGGTTGTAGGTTGTAGTCGGAGGTTAAGAGGAGACATGATTGAGGTATAGAAAATTATAAAGGGTATAGGTAGGGTAGACTGCGGGAAACTTTTCCCCAGGTTAGAGGTAGATAAAGCTAGAGGACATAGGTTTAGGGTGAGGGGGAAGAGATTTGGAAGAGAAATGAGGGGGACCTTCTTAATCCAGAGAGTGGTGAACACCCGAATGCACCGTCAGAGAGAGTGGTTGAAGCTGGGTCATTTAAGAAGTGTCTACATGAACACTTGAATTAGGCATTCAGGGCTATGCATCAAGTAAGATAAGATAAGATATCTTTATTAGTCACATGTACATCGAAACACACAATGAAATGCATCTTTTGCATAGAGTGTTCTGGGGGCAGCCCGCAAGTGTCGCCACGTTTCCAGCGCCAACATAGCATGCCCACAACTTCCTAATCCGTACGTCTTTGGAATGTGGGAGGAAACTGGAGCACCCGGAGGAAACCCATGCAGGCACAGGGAGAACGTACAAACTCCTTACAGACAGTGGTCGGAATCGAACCCGGGTCTCTAGCGCTGTAATAGCGTTACGCTAACCGCTACACTGCCGTGCCTGTTGGGCAATGGGGTTAATATGGCAGAGTGCCCACTGGTTGGCATGATGAGTTGGGCTGAATGGCCTGTTTCCATACTGTAGAATTCTATAATTTTGTGACAGTGGCTATATAGGAGAACGTTGGGAGCTGTGTGATGGAGCAAGTGGAAGCCCGCATCAGTGTTTATGTATAATTCTGAGTAAGCGTCAGCATTGAAGAGCACAATAAATGGTGCTGTGGAGATCACCTTGACCTACCTACTGGTCAAGATATATTTTTCTGCCATTCGTCCTGTGTATCTCATTCACCAGTACCGTGTCTGTCAGAGCATCTTGCTGCTCTTCTTCCTTCTCTAGCCTCTCTCTCTCCTGCGACCCTCTTTTTTATTTCGAGTAGAAACTTTATTCATAAAAAATATGTACAAGAAATATAAAACAGTACACAGCTTTCTTTACATTCCTCATGTCATTCAGTCTACTTTCATAGTGTTGTCAAGTCTATACATTTGTAGTATCATCAAGTTAATACATTCTATGTATAAAGCACCAATGCCACTCGTGTGGCCCCTTTGAACAATACAACCCTTCAGGTGTTTGTGGGGCTGTTACGCAGGGTGCAGCTCCTCAGTATCCAGTGGCGGCAGGACCTCAGATTGCAGTTCTTCTCCACCAAGCCCTTGCACTGGCTGAACCAAGTTTCAGTGTGTCCCTCAGCACATACTCCTACAGCCTGGAATGTGCCAGTCTGCAGCATCCACTTATGGACATCTTGTTCTACCAGAAGACCAGAATGTTTCGGACAGACCAAAGGACATCTTTCACCGAGTTCTTGATCTTCCAGCAACACCCTTTTCTATTTCAAAAATAAACCTTATATACAAAAATATATACACGAAATACCAAAACACAGTGCATAACATCTTTATGTTCATTGTGTCATTCAGTTCATACATTTTTAGTGTTATTGGCTTTATACAATTGTAGGGTGAGCACCTTCTGTGTACACAGCACCATTGCCACCCGTGTGGCCCCATTTGCACAATATAAACTTCTCATGTTTGAGGGGCTTAGCCCCTCAATGGCTGGTGGCAGAAGGACCTTAGACTGCAGTCCTTCTCCACAAAGCCTTTGCGCCGGCTGCACCACGTTTCAGTGCATCCCTCAGCACATACTCCGGAAACCTAAGATGTGCCAGTCGACAGCAATCCCACACAGACGTGCCGTTGTAATGGAAGACTAACAGCACGTGGGAGAACTACATTGTGAGTCTCTGCTGTCTGGCTACAGTGGCAGTGCACATTAAGAGCTGACACCCTTCTCTACTTGCTGCACAGGAAAGTGGTGGTGTTGCAATGACTTGGAGTGTTCCTGACAAGACCTGGGCAGGTCAGAGTTTAACACACCGTTCTGGGTGGAGAGCCTCTTGTTTGAGATGACTTTGTGGGTTTTTTTTGGTGCCCAATCTGACAATAACACTAATGTTTTAGTACAATAAAAAACATGAAATCCTACTTCTGGGCACATATTCTAAACCAACAAAATTTGTATTGGCCAAGGAGACCAGAACCAATGTGAGATGTTTTCTATTGCTGATACCTTCATCATTGCTGGGTCTAAATCCTGGAACTCTCTAACCAATAGTGTTGTGGGAATATCTTCACCAAGAAGGTGGTTCACTGTCATTTTCACTATCACTGTCACCGTAAAGGGTAATTAAGGATGGGCAATAAATGCTGGTCATGCCAGTGATGCTGAGATACTGACAAATAATTTTAAAAATGCCTATATTTGACATCTCTGAGTGAATTTGTTAATTGTGAAATTAGTCAGTTTAATACCTTATATGTGAGAATGTTTGGATTGGAACCCAATACAAATGGATGGATGGAAGAGGCAGTTAGATGTGGTTCTGGAGACAGAAGGTAGGCTTAACCTATGACAAAGTGGATTTGGCAGCTTCTGGATGCACCTAACAATTTTCATGGTATTCTTTCGTCTTTGTGTTTTCTCATCATCTTTCAGCCAGAAAAAATGTAAGCAGGGGAAGCAGGTTACTGGCCAATAATATCCCCGCAATGCCATTATTGTTTTTGGGTCAAAGCAATAAGTTGAAGTCTGCAATTCAATCTCATGCAAAGTGGCAACTCAGCAAAGTTTAGGGAATGGGTCAGGAATATTAATGTGCCAAAGCATTTAAACATTCAGGCAAAATGTCTGCATAATAGTTTCCTCCATCTGAATGTGTAATTCTGATATTCCTTCTGTGTAGTACTCCTGTTTATGAATATTCTATAAAATATAAATATGTTTGTTTTACACGTAGTTATTTTCTACCTCCACCCTTCCTTTCCTCTCCTAAGGGTGCTGAATTACATTGGGATGTGACTACCTGGCTGCTATCCACAGTCTATCACATCCAGCGATCAGATACTTCATGTCTGACTTGGACAGGCTTTGTCAGCAGGTTGCTTGATGTGAGGCATACTGTAGTTGAACTCCCTGACAGGTTACAGAAGGGCATGATCCTACTTCATTACCATTGAGAGCGAGAAAATTCCTAGCTTGATTCAAAGGTTTCACAACCAATTGTAGGATCCTTTCAAACCCAAACACGGAGTCATAGAGTCAGACAGTATGGAAAAAGGCCCTTTGGCCCACCGGATTCGTGCTATCAAGCACCTATTTACACTAAATCTATATTAATCTTATTTTATTCTTCTCACGGTTCTGTCAACACCTCCCCCCCCCCCCCCCCCCCAGATTCTATTGCTCACCTGCACACTAGGGGCAATTTACAGTGGTCAATTAACCTACCAATCTGGACACCTTTGGGATGTGGGAGGAAACTGTAGCAGCTGGAGGAAACCCACATGGTCGCAAGGATAATGTGGGCTTGCGTACAGTAGCACATATGCTTATGGATGGCCCTTGCTCCTGCTGGTTCCCCTCACACACATCCCTGGCTTGCACTGAGCTTTCTGGGCTGCTCTGCCTTCCTGGGCCCAACCTCACAAAATGCTTAAACACTCTCCCAACCCTAGCCCAGGTGATTTAAAACATATGAGCCAGCAGCAGCAGCTAGAAACTTTATACAATCTCTCCTTATAACTTAAGTCCTCCAATCCAGACAACATGCTGGTGAATCTTCTCTGCCCACATTTTATGGAATCAGGCACAGATGGATAAGATAAGATATCTTTATTACTCACATGTACATTGAAACACACAGCGAAATGCATCTTTTAGAAAGTGTGTTCTGGGGGCAGCCCGCAAGTATCGCCACGCTTCCGGCGCCACCATAGCATGCCCACAACTTCCTAACTCGTACGTCTTTAGAATGTGGGAGGAAACCAGAACACCCGGAGGAAATCCATGCAGACATGGGGAGAACATACAAACTCCTTACAGACAGCGGCCAGAATTGAAACCGGGTCGCTGGCGCTGTAATAGCATTAGGCTAACCGCTACACTACTGCCATTGTTATCATACTAACTTTGCAAGAACTATACCTCAATTCCTTGTGGATCTCTGAATGTGGACTGCTGGGTGTAGATCTACAGGGAGAATGAGCCTGGTACTTGGAAATGTCTGGGGGTGGTGGGAGGTGACGAAAGGAGGAGTAAAAACACAGACGGAGGACACCAGTGAGGCATTTCATTCCTCAGTTAACCAGTGGGCTCACATGCAGAGAGAAAATTGGGAAAACCGCCTATGTGCAGGCACGGCAGTTAGCAGTTAGCGTAACGCTTTACAGCGCTGGCGACCCGGGTTCAATTCCCGCTGCTGTCTGTAAGGAGTTTGTGCGTTCTCCCCGTGACTGCTTGGGTTTCCTCCGGGTGCTCTGGTTTCCTTCCACGTTCCAAGACGTACAGGTTAGGAGGTTGTGGGCATGCTATGTTGGCGCTGTAAGCGTGGTGACACTTGCGGGCTGCCCCCAGCACATTCTACGCAAAAGGTGCATTTCACTGTGTGTTTTGATGTACATGTGACTAATAAAGATATCCTATCTTACAATAGTTGAAGTTCTCTCGGCACTTGAAGCAGTGGTCCCTGATCTGCAATAAATTAGTTACAACGGGATTAAATATACCTTTTGGTAATATTGGGAGAAAGGCTCTATTAATAACATGAGGTGTTAATCCACAGTTCTGTAGAATCAATCAGGCCTATTAGGATGGCATAATGGATGCAGGCTTGTGCAAGACTTCTCTGTGACAGAGCAGCCCTGAATACACTGAAAAGGTTACGGTTTGCAACATTACCCAAGAGTCTGGAAGTACACCTCAGATTTTTTTCAAGAGGAACTAATTGAGATTTTGGTGCCGGAGTGCATTGATTGTAACTAACTGTCTGTCATCCAATCTGAAACAAGGAGGCCTGGTGCTGTGGAAGCAGCAGCATTAGACATTTTCTGATTGTGGAACTCTGACCTGACCAGTTTCCAAATGAGGTTATTACAGAGCAGAGCAGCAAACAGAATGGTGATTGGAAACGTGGTCTGACAACAGAATTTAAGGTTGCTTTACTTCCCTTGGTGCTCAGTTTTCAGTGGGATATAAGGATGGTCATAATGAAATACAGTGGATTCCTAGATGGACCATCAGAAGCTGGCAGTTATGGAGTTGGACAGTACAGAAGTGGATTCATTGGCTTGTTGGCCATTATCTCCTTTTATTAACGAAAAGCATTTGGAACAAATCTAGTTTCTGACGGAAAAGTAACTTGGAAAGCATCAGAAACAGAAGAGGAGAAATCATGATGTGCATTTCACCCATGTCTCTCCAAAGCGATGGCGAGAAGGTGTCAACTTCATGTTGCCAGTTCATGTTAATGACCTCAGCGCAGAGCCAGTGCTTCCTGCTCCTTGGCTGCACATATCAACAGGGGGCCCAATGTTGTTTGTAAGTTATGCTACTTACAGCTAGGCAGTGTAGGGAGGTGCATCGTGGCTGGGGACTGAAGCCAACTTGGGAACCAATGAATGATGATGGAAGAAACTGGACTGGATTCTCAGAGCTAGACTGGCAGTGGTGGAAAGGAAGAGGATTGTTCTGTTTCCCAAGAAATACTATTACAAAGCATTAGGAGCATTGAGTATAGAAGTTGGGATGTTATGTTGCAGTTGTACAAGACGTTGGTGAGGCTGTATTTGGAACAGTGTTCAGTTTTGGTCTCCCTGCTATAGGAAAGATGCCATTAAGCTGGAAAGAGTGCAGAGGAGATTTATGAGGATATTGCCAGGACTCAAGGGAGTGAGTTATGGAGAGAGGTTGAGCAAGTTGGCACATTTTTCATTGGAGCATAGGAGAATGAGGGGTGATCTTATAGAGGTGTATAAAATCATGAGGGACATAGATAGGGTCAATGCACGAGTCTTTTTCCCAGGGTTGGGGAATCAAGAACTAGAGGGCACAGGTTTAAGGTGAAAGGGGAGAGAGTTAATAGGAACCCAAGGGGCAACTTTTTCACCCAGAGGGTGGTCCATATATGGAACGAGCTGCCAGAGGATGTGGTTGAGGCAGGTACATTAACAACATTTAAAAAGTACTTAGACTCATACATGGATAGGAAAGGTTTAGAGGGATATGGGCCAAATGTGGGCAAATGGGACTAGCTTAGATGGGAATCTTGGTCAGGATGAATCAATTGGGCTGAAGGGCCTGTTTCTGTGCTGTATGACTCTACGACTCTATGACCAGATAGCACATGCGTAGCCAAAGTGATGAAAAATGCTGGAAAAACTCAGCAGATCAGGCAGCATCTGTGAAAAGTGAAACGTTTAATGTCTCAGGTCTGGGACCCTTTGTCAGAACTCAGTTTTTCCAGCATTTTGTGTTTATAATTCAGATTTCCAGCATCTGCAGTATTCTGCCACTGAATTTCCAAGGATGGTTCAGTATTAAATACACTTTGACTAGTGTCTTGTAGTCACCGATCTCGTGGACTTTTCCTCCATTGGAAGGTGTCCCACTTCTTCAGTTTTTAAAAAAATTTTATTTACAGGTTAAGGCAGCCGTGAGATTCTGTCTTTCATTAAGTGAGACATGGAACATCAGAGAAGGAATGTTATGTCGAACTGTGCACAAAAAGCCACAACTAGAGCAGTTTTGGTCAGCAAATTACAGGGTGTGTGTTTGTGCAGTGGAGGAGATTACGAGAATAATGACAGGATATTTTTCCAAAGGGAAACAAATAGATAGGATGTTGTTTTCTTCGGATCAGAGCAAGAACGTGTTGAATAGCTTGAGCAACAAACAATCTGCTGGAGAAAATCAGCAGGTCAAGCAGCATCTGTGGGCGGGTGGGGGGAGGGAAGGAATTGTCGACGTTTCGGATCGAAACCCTGGATCAGAACTCCTTTAGAAAGGTTGCAAAGCAGCTGGATAAGGAGATTCTGTTGTCCGAGCCCTATCCTCGAGACCCTGCAAGAGCTTTTTGGAGAAGATTAGCAGTATAATGAAATCTGACCAGAGAGCAAATCAACGCAGTTTGATTCAAAGTGTAAGAAGCGCGATCGATAGCTGTGGTTCTGAACACTGCTCTTTTGTCAGTAAACAGACAGGAGTGATTTAAATACACATTTCCATCCTGAACAATGCTCAGCTAAACAACTCACCTGAATACAAAACACTTCAGTGCCCGTGGAATTACCGAGCCAGAAAACCAAGCTGAAGCCTGCTCCTGCTTCCTCCCTTCCCAGTTAATAATCACCAGGCCCATTCACGTTGCAGCACCGCCTCTGGAGAGTAGGGAGTTTGCCTCATGAAGTGGAGATTATGTTTAAAATCCTTCCAAGACTAACTTTCTCCAATCCTCTGCCCCCACCCTCCTCCCTATCCTTCTTTCATAGAGTCACAGTGTCATAGAGCAATACAGCATGGATACAGGCCCTTCAGCTCAACCAGTCCATGCCGACCACAGTGCCCATCCAGCTAGTGCCAATTTCCTGCTTTCGGCCCATATCCCTCTAAGCCCCACTCCTCCATGTACCTGTCCCAGTGCTTCTTAAATATCACTGTTGTACCTACCTCAACCACTTCCTCCAGCAGCTCATTACCACCTCTCCACCTCCAATAACTGCTCCCTCAGGCATCTGGATCCAGAATTTTTTCCCTTTCCAATTTTACCTCTCCCCTTCCCCCTTGTATGTCTTCAAATGAATTTTTGGAAATATCTATTCTAGGGGGCTTTTTTATTTCAAAAATAAACATACATAACAAAATACATATACAAAAAGAAAAACAGTGTAAATCATTTTACATTCTTAGTGTCATTTGGTCAATAGATTCAGTAGTGTTAACACTTCTTTTAAACATAGCACCATTGCCCCTCATGTGGCCCCCTGGGGCGATACACCCTTCGCTGTTTGAGGGGCTTCCTCACCAGACGCAGCCCCTCCATGTCCAGTTGCGGAAGGATCCTAGACTGCGGTCCTTCCTCACGGAGCCTTTGCATTGGCTGCACCAAGCTTCAGTGAATCTCTCAGCATGCACTCCTGCAGCCTGGAATCTCTTCTGTCCAAGGGGACTGTGGAAGCTCAGTCGGTGAGCACATTCAAAACACTGATTGATGGATTTTTACATATGAAACAAATCAAGAGATTATGGGTTAGTGCAGAAAAGTGGCACTGATGTTAAAGATCAGCAATATTCTGATTGAATTGCAGAGTAGGTGAGGAGCCAAGTGGTCTTGTCTAGCTACTAATTGTTAAAGTTATCTTCTCCTTAAAGCATATCCTTTGACCAAGCTTTCTGTCACCTCTTCTAATCTCATTTACTCTCTCTTTGAAGAGTTATGTCAAAGGTTATAAATAAGTGCAATGTGTGCCTGTTGCTACAGTTTTTAATCCATACATCTATTGGGAGCTGTCTGATTCTGAAAGAAAGAAAGGCTTGCAGTGCTTCACAGACATAGAATAGAACATAGAATTTAGAACTTTACAGCACAGTACAGGCCCTTCAGCCCACAATGTTGTGCCAACATTATATCCTTCTCTAATATCTATCTAACCTTTCCCTCCCACGTAGCCCTCCATTTCTCTATCATTCATGTGGCTATCTAAGAGTCTCTTAAATGTCCCTAATGTATCTGCCCCCACAACCTCTGCCGGCAGTGCATTCCATGCACCTACCACTCTCTGTGTAAAAAAAACTTACCTCTGACATCCCCCTTATATCTTTCTCCAATCCCCTTAAAATTATGCTTTCTCATGTTGGCCATTGTCGCCCTGGGAAAAAGTCTCTGACTGTCCGCACGATCTATGCCTCTTATCACCTTGTACACCTCTATCAAGTCACCTTGCATCCTCCTTCTCTCCAAAGATAAAAGCCCTCGCTCACCCAACCTATCCTCATAAGACATGCTCTCCAATCCAGGCAGCATCCTGGTAAATCTCCTCTGTACCCTCTCTAAAGCTTCCACATCCTTCCTATAATGAGGTGACCAGGACTGAACACAATACTCCAAGTGTGGTCTAACCAGAGTTCTATAGAGCTGCAACATTACCTCGCATCTCTTGAACTCAGTACCCCGACTAATGAAGGCCAACAAACCATACGCCTTCTTAACAACCCTATTGACCTGCGTGGCAACCTTGAGGGATCGATGGACGTGAGCCAAGATCCCCCTGTTCCTCCACACTGCTAAGAGTCCTGCCATTAACCTTGTATTCTGCCTTCAAATACGATCTCCTGAAGTGTATCACTTCACACTTATCCAGGTTGAAGTTCTTTTAATTTGTAGCCACTGTTATAATACAGAAGATGCAGCAGCCAATCTGCACACAGCACAAGCTCCCACAAACATCAAGGTGATAATAACCAAATCATTTGTCTTAATGATTTCAAAGCATAAATATGGCTAGCATACTCAAAGTAGCTCCCCTTCTCTTCTTTAAAGGGGTGTCATTGAATGTCCTGAATTGCAGATGGGTTTTACACCCTATCTAAGAGAGGATAACTCAGTCATTGGAGTAACACAATACATTTCTGTGCTCAAATCTCTGGACAGGGACTCAACCCACAACCTTCTGACTCAGAGGATGAACCAGGGACTGATATTGTAGCTGAAGCAATGTTCAAGTCAAGTCTATTGTCATGTGCACATGTACAGTGAGGTACAGGTACAATGAAAACTTACTTGCAGCAGCATCACAGGCACGTATATACAGACAACACACAGAATCAGATTTATTATCACTGACTTAGATAACATGAAATTTGTTGTTTTGTGGCAGCAATACAATGCAAAGACATAAAATTATTATAAATTACAAAAATAAACAATTAGTGCATAAATAAGGAATAATGAGGTAGTATTCATTGGTTCATGGACCATTCAGAAATCTGATGGCGGAGGGGAAGAAGCTGTTTCTGAATTGTTGAGTGCGAGTCTTCAGGCTTCTGTACCTCCTCCCCAATAGTAGTAATGAGAAGAGGGCATGTCCTAGATGGTGAGGATTCTTAGTGATGGATGCAGCCCTCTTGAGGCACCCTTGGTGGTGGGGAGGGTTGTGCCCGTGATGGAGCTGGCTGAGTCTACAACCCTCTGCAGCCTCTCATGGTCCTGTGGATTGGAGCCTCCATACCAGGCTGTGATGCAACCAGTCAGTATGCTCTCCATATCCATAGAAATTTGTAAGAATCTTTGGTGACATACTGAACCTAAATTATAGAAGACAGTGAAGCGAGGGAAAAAAAGTGCAGAAACAAGATATTAGTGCAAGAAAGAAAGAGATAAATCCATGGTAGTGCAAGAGATGGTTCCAAGTGTTCTGTTACTGAGGTAGGGTTAAGGTTAGTGTTGTGCACTCCTGTGATACTGGAAATGCTGGAAAGTGGCACCACAGGTAGTGTAGACACTTGTGCAATGAGACTGCTAATCACACTCTGAGAAAGGTCTACGTCCTATCCTGGCATATGTGTGATTTGCCTTTTATATAAATGGCTCCAACAAGTACAGGCCCAACCTGTTCAACCATTCCTCTTAAGGCAACCATTCATTTCAGGAATCAACCTAATGAGCCTTCTCTGAGATGCGTCAATGCAAGTATATTCATCCTTAAAACAGGAGACCAAACAGCTCAGTCCCTCAGATATGGTCTTGCCTACATCCTGTCCTTGTAGCAAGACTTACCAACTTTAATGTTCCATCCTACATTCCATGCAATAAAGGCTGACATTCCATTTAGTAGACTAAGCTGGGTGGAGTTTTAACTGATGGTGATATTCCAATACCATTACAATACCTGGTTTAGTTGGAGTTCAAATACCAGCATCTATTGTTCTAGTTATCTGCTATAATACATTTAGTTTACAGCAGGCATGTGGTACACCGAGGTGTTACTACCCACTCACAGCATAACCTTGTTTATCAATTCCATAATACAGACCACCATGACTTAAAACATCATTAACTGTAGTGATCTGTGAACAAAAATTAATTAATCCAGATGGTGTATTTTGTGCTTGACTAACAATTCAAAGTTGTTATAATATTTTAGTCATTCTTATCATAGTGAAATATCTCAAAGTTTTCACAAAACAAACTTTTCTTTATAATAACAGAAAAAGCTAGAACCCTCAACAGGTCAGAGGGAAATATCACTGAAGCCTACTGGATACCAAAAGGCTTGGATAGAGTGGACATGGAGAGGATGTTTCCAGTAGTAGGGTTGAGGGTCCATTTCATTCTAGAGTCTAGGGTCCAAGGGCACAGCCTCAGAATAAAGGGACATCCCTTTAAAACTGAGATAAGGAGGAATTTCTTCAGCCAGAGGGTGATGAATCTGTGGAATTCAGCCACAGAGGGCAGTGGAGGCCATCACTGGGTGTATTTAAGGCAGAAATTGTTAGGTTCTTGATTGGTAAGGGGGAGGGGGGGGTGAAGGGTTACAGGGAGAAGGCAGGAGAAGGGGGTGGAAAAAAAAGCAGACGATGGGCCGAATGCTTAATTCTGCTCCTATATCTAATGCTCTTATAGTCAGACAACATCTGGCAAAAGAAACATAATCATGTTTCAGGTTGAAGATATTTTTTCAGTACAGAAAAGAAATCAGTATTTAATTGCCGGGGAATGGATCGGACAAAGGGGATGTCTGTGATAGTGTTGCCTTAAGGATAAGCTGTAGATAAGGTCATCTGGTTGATGAGTTAATGGGAGTAATTAGGGAGAGAAAACATGATCATTGTTTATAAAACTATGAAATGAGGGCAATTAGAGAGTGAGAACACAAACAGAGGAATGTAAAAGTTGTGAAATGCAGGGTTGCAGGACATGCCCAACAGGTCAGTTTATACTTATAGAGAGAGAGAGAGAAGAACTGGGCCAACATCACAGATGACTGATTTACAGCAGAAACGGCCAGTTCTGATATAGACAGAGAAAGCAACTTACCTGTCTGTATCGGTTGTGGAATAGAGCAGTGGGTCTGGAAGTCTGCAATATGCCCAGACAGAAGATGAGATGTTGTTCTTCAAGCTTATGTTGTGCCTTGTTTTTACAGAAAGATCAGTCAGAGTGGGAAAATTAAAGTCGCAGGCAACAGGTAGCTCAGGTCCCTCCTGCGGACTGGACACAGGTGCTCCCCAAAGCAGTTCCCATATCTGTGTTTGGTCTCTTCAGTGCAGAGGAGAGTAATTTATGAACTCTGGATTGCCCACCGCAAACTGGTCACTTGGTTCATTTTCCAAAATGACGGCATTGTGAAGCAATGGATGTCTTAAACATTGCTACCTCATAATTTTCATCCCTGATGTAATGTTAAGCTATCGAAATGCTCAATAATTCTATACTCCCTTTTTTAAATGTCTTTAAAAGTATTTCCTTACCATAGGCACAATTCTTTGTCACCAGTTCCTGCAGGAGGTTAATGTCTGATGGAGAATTCCATTCAAGCCCAGCTTCAGCACCTGAGAAATGTGCCTGTTAGTTGTGGTTCGATACAGGAGTGGCATGTCACGAAGTACACAAATTCTGCCTATTATATTCCCAATGAGAATGAAGAGGAAATTTGTGAATGTTTGAAATCTAAGTGTAAAAATAAAGCAAGAAAATAGTGGAAAAGAATATTAGATTCCACATCAACCTTTCAAGTTAAGGTCTACAACTAATTGGCCTTTTTGTTAAGGGATGTGGTTGTCATGGGCATAGCCAGGGCCAGAATGTGTTGCCATCTCTGATTGCCCTGTAGAATACAGCAGGGAGTCAGCTTCTTATACATGTATAGTCCCATATGATGATGGCACTCCCACAGTGCTGCTAGGGAATCCAAAAACTTGACCCAGAACTGATGAGGAAATGGTGATGCGTCTCCAAGTCTGGGTGGTATGGAATTTTGGAAGAAGTTAAGATCTCAAAATGATTTAAATACTGAGCTAGGAATTACCTTTTATGAAAGGTCATTGACTTGAAACATTAACTCTGTTTCTCTCTTCACAGATGCTGAGTATTTCCAATATATTCTGTTTTTATTTCAGATTTTTAGCATCTGTACGATTTTGCTTTTGGACTTGAAGGAAGTGGCCCACCTACCGTGAATTTGCAGCATTTTCTGTCTTAATTTGTCAAATAAGTTCTCTGTCAGCTTCCTGTCATCTCATACAAAACTGCTCAGTTATGCTACAGCACTAAAAGTTGGGATCCTAGTTAAATCTTCTTCCCTGCCAACTCATTCAGTTTTTGGCTGACTGCCTCAGCACTCAAACCAGAAACAAATTTGCTTTACGGTTTTCTTAATGACACACAAGATATTCCAATTTTTGCTGAGAAAGCCTTTATTAAAAAAAGTTATAAGTTAATGCAGTTGGAAGCCGAATCTAATGTGAATCTTAAAACTTAGCAAAAAATGTTTTTTTTTTGTGGATTTATGGTATGTAATAGTGCAGTATACATTAATGGGACATATTAAAATCAGCCAATCCCTTTGGCCATCTACTCAATGCACCGTAGCTCACTGACCATGGGAAATGAGGGCCGAGCATGTAACCTGGTCAGGCCTTTCACTGCTTCTACTGGCCTTATTCCGATGGCCTCAGCCCCACTGGTTCAGGCACATGTCCAAGTTATTTGCATGCTCTCCTTTAGGTAAGCAACACTTAATCATTCTCAAATGTGGCAACTTTTAAGACCTGATCTGAACTTTCAATCCCATATTCTAAAGGCCAATTCTGCCTACTTCCACTTCATCACCAATCTCTGGACTTCCTGACCTCAACAGATTACGAATCATGCCTTTATACCAAGTCCAGGCAGAAAAATTTCAACGCTCCCCTGACCGATCGCCCCCTCCATCTTCCACTCACTCATCGAAAACCTTATCATTCATCCCCCTATCACCCATCGTCCCTCTATCTACTTCACCAACATTGACTTCTCATCAGTTCAGACCACAGAAGTGACCTTGATCTTCCAATTGCCTCTCACTTTAATTCACCATACCTCTTCCACTCTGTCCTGTCTGTTTGTGGTCTCCTGCACTTTTAGAGCAACAGCCAATGCAAATGTGAGGAACAACACTCACCTTCCGTCTGTGCACATTACAGCGTTTCAGCCTCTGTATTAAATTGGCCAAACTTTAGACAGCACTAAAACAGGCCCTTCACCCCATCAAGTCCACACTGATCATAAGTACCCATTTACACTAATCCTGCATTAGTTCCATATTTTGTTCCACCCACATTCCCATTAATTCCCCCCAGATTCTACCACTCACTGGGTGCAATATATAGTGAGCAATTAATATGTTTAATAATTTAAAAGTAATAATTAATAAAATAAAATTAATATTAATACCAACCTGCATGTAATTAGGACATGGGAGGAACAGGAACACCCAGAGGAAACCCACACGGTCGCAGGTGGCACTGAAGTTCAGGATTGAACCCAAGTCTCTGGTGCTACAAGCAGTGGCTCCATCAGCTCTGCCACTGTGCTGCCCAACTAAATGCAGCTAAAGAGTAGAATGACAAAGCCAAGGATGGTGGAATGAGCTTAGGAAAGCAAGGAAGGTAGAATAACACAAGTGGAGTTGAGAGAATGCAGCATAATACACATCACATATGGTCAATAAGATTTTTATGAGATTTAAAATAATTTCATAACCTGGCAAGAGCAAAAATAATTAGACAAATCTCCGATAATTATTCATTGCTGAAGTTTGTGAACAAGTTACAGTGATATGTTTGCTGACATCCCCTGCTAATATTGACAAACTTCCAGGCATCCCCTGGTAATATCGACACACAGTGGAATCGTCTGCTATATTTACACACTCCCAGACATCTCCTGCTAACACTGACACATGAAATTATAATAGAAAATGTTGGAAATACACAATAGGTTAGGAAGCATCTGTGGATAAAAAAAAGTTAACATTCAGGTCCAGGCCCTTCATCAGAAATTAAATAGAAATCTGGACCTAAAATGTTAACTGTTTCTCTGCTGAGTGTTTCCAGAATTTTCTGTTTTCATTTCAGATTTCCAGCATCTGCAGTTTGTGTTCACACATCTTCTGCTAAAGTCAACATATTCCAAGACATCGTATCTTAAGACTAACAAATCTCCAGGCATCCACTGCTAATGCTGATGACACACATCCTAATGTCCTATTCCTGTTCGTAATGTACTGTGCTGCTGTTGCAAAAAGCTGATTTTTATGGCAGTTATACGCTGGGCATGTATATCTACAGCAATAAACTCGAACATAAACTTCCAATATTGACATACTCCCTGCTACTCGGTGCCAATAATTGGACTCCCCACGCATTCGCTGCTGTTATTGACACACTCCCAGACATTACGTGCTAAAATTGACACACTGCCAGGCATTATCTGCTGATATCAGCACACTCTCAGACATTATATGCTAATATTGACACAACCCCAGATATCCCTAGATAACCTAGGCACACTATTGTATATGCCTTGTCAATACTGATACATCTCAATGCTTACCTTTCTAATATTGACATATACATCCTTCTGTTAATACAGACAAACTCCCAAAAATTGCCCACTAATACTGATAAACACCCTGCTATCCTATGCTAACACTGGCACACTCCCAGACACCTCTGCTAATATTGACACTCTACCAGGCATCCTCTGGTAACATTGACACAGACCCAGATGTCAGCTGCTAACATTGGCACATTCAGAGACATCATCTATTAATGTTGACAAACTACCAAGCATTGAGACACTCCCAGACATTCCCTGTTACAATTAACACGAGCTAAGACATCCTGTGCTTATATTGACATATTCCCAGACCCCCACTGTAATGCTGATGCACAGATATCCTGTGCTAATATCTACATACTCCCAGACATCCAGTGCAAATATCAACACACTCCTAGACATCCTATGTTAATCTTGCTACACTCCCAGTAATCTTGCACTAGCATTTTCACAATCCTAGTCATCCAGTGCTAATATTGACACTGCCCCAGACATCCTGTGCTAATACTGACACACCCAGATATCCTGTGACGATGTTGTCCAGTTGCTGATATGGGCAAACTTCAAGAAATTGTCTGCTTATACTGACAAATACCTTGATATCCTATGCTAATGCTGGCACACTCCCAGAATCTCCTGCTAATGGTTTTCTACTCCTAGACATCCTGGCAAAGTCAAACTCGAGTTTATTGTCATTTGCACAAGTACATGTATGCACAGGTGCAATGAGAGACTTATTTGCAGCAGCAGCACAGGCACATAGCATCAGATAAGCTGCATTCACAAGAAAAACATAACTTAAACATAAATTATACACCAGTCATCCCATGCAGGTATTAACGTAATCACAGACATCCCTCTGCTTATATTAACATACTCCCAGACTTCCAGTAATAACAGTGACCGATTCACAGACATCCTTTGCTAATTTTGACACACTTCAAGACGTCTTGTACTAATATTCACACATTCCTGGATAACATTCACACTCTCCTAATATTGACTGAAAGTAGCAAAAGCACAGAATACACTCAGAGTGTGGGCTTCATTGTCTACCAGCAAAAGTGACTTGGTAGCACCACCACAGACTGAGCTGGCCAAGTCCTTCAATGACAAGTAACTTGATTTCTCTGTCTGCCTTAGTTGTCCACCTACAACAATGGCTCAGCTTGCTTATTTTTTATCCCCCTTTCTTCTTCTTGTTCCTCTGGGAATGGAGGATATGACCAGCTTGACCTGCCAGGCATGTCTTCCTGTTCTACATTTCGCAACTCCTACATTCTTTTGTCTACGTTCTCACTCTCTAACTGCTCCCATTCACTCACTGACCAGATAACCTTGTTTGCAGCTTTTCCTCATCGTCATCTCAGTTTTACCCCATCAGAGACACCCCACCCCTCACCCACCCTCCCTGCAGGTTAACAAGCTCTGTTTCTCTCCCTCCCAATTCTGATGAAGGGTCTTTGATCTGAAACCTGAACTCTGTTTCTCTTCCCATTGGTGCAGCCAGACCTGCTAATCCCAGCATTTTCAGTTTTTATTATAACTGCATATCTAAGCTAAATTGTTCCAGTACGTTTACAATACAAGCATTAATCTGACAATGTGGAACATTGCACAGGTATGTCCTAGTCACAAAAAGGTCAAACACAATCTGACTAATTACCACCAATCATCAGCAAAGTGATGGAAGCTGTGGTCAATGGTGCTATTAAGTGGTTCTTAATCATCAATAACCCACTCAACAATTTTACCAGGAGCACTCTGCTCCAGACCTCATCACAGCCTTGGCCCAAACATGGACCAAAGAGCTGCATGCCAGGGGTGGGGTGGGGTGAGGTGAGGTGTGAATGACTGACTGACTGACTGCCCTTGTCATCAAAGCAACATGTGATCAGATGTGAGCTCAACATAACAGGTGTCAAAAGGAGTGCACCTAAGTGGTTGGTGTTGCAACTTGCACAAAGGAATATGGTTGTGGCTGTCAGAAGTAAATCAAGCCCGCCCCAGGATATCACTGCAGAAGTTCCTCAGGGCAGTGTCCTAGGGCCAACCTACATCAGTTACTTCATTTGTTTGGGAAAGAGGGGAACGTCTGTGCCTGTGTGTGAGGTGGTGTCTGAGGGCATCAGAGCATGGCTGTTGATGACAGGACTATTGAAGAGTGGGTGGTACAGCTCTCACCATGTCAGCTCATGACACTCCTTAGGGCATGGATTCACCTTGAGCACCTGCTATCTTTGACCAGCTCCATCACCAAATGGCCTTGAGATTCCCTGGCCACTGATGCACAGTATCACAGTCCAGATAATTCCACTAATTCCATTCACCAGGAAATTTATTTATTTTCTTTCTTTCTATGTCTGTCTGTCTGTCTATCTACCTATCTGTTCCATTGCCTCACCACCTGTGACAGTTTGTGACCTCATGTGGACTGTACTTCTAAGGCCTTGTCGGATCCGGTTATTTTCGAATCTGCAGGTTCTTTCAGGAGTCCAGGAATGAGCTGAAAACAACTTGGTGCTTCACAAAGTTTTATTGGAAAAGTTTAAAACAAAGAAACAGTCACAGAGCACATGGCACTAGCTTTATTACTAGGAGATGAGCCGAAATAAAAGGCACTAAAGATGAACTCAGGCGGGGGGGGGGGGGGGGGGGGGGGGGGGGGGGGGGGGGGGGGGGGGGGGGGGGGGGGGGGGGGGGGGGGGGAGGAGGAGAGCAAGAGATAGAGAGGGATAAGCAAAAGAGAGAGATGAGCAAGAGAGTGAGTAACAAAAAGTGACACCTTTTATATCTGAGATAAGAGCTACTCCTTAGCTAACAATAGTCCAATCAGGAAACCTATTAGATACCTGTGGCCAAACCAACCAATGAGAACACACATATTCACCTGATGGATGAACCAATAAGCTAGGAAACGGCCATTCCTTGTGCAACCACTTGAAGTGTATTAAACACTATACATGTTAAAAAAAAACTAATTAAAACAGTCGAATCCAACAGCTTGGAGGCCTGTGTGTTCTCCGTGCAGCTTGATGTTGGCTCCGGACCACAAACAATCTGCGATCAGAGTTCTGCTTCTCTCATTAGGAAGCATTGCCTTGTGAAAACGAATCAGCTTTGCTGCACCAGTATCATGAATGATTGAATGTTATCCTAATGCTCCAGAGCGGTTACCTGTCTGCTGCTATTTTAACGCTTTATTAAGGAGCAGATGAATTAATAGCCATTAATCCTTGATTTTAAAATTCTTTCTAAATATTATCTTCATGTCTGTTAGAGTCATAGAGAGATACAGCACTAAAACGGGCCCTTTGGCCCAGCGAGTCTGCACCTACCCATTTACACTAATCCTACATTAATCCCATATTTTTATCAACTCCCCCTGGATTTTACCACTCACGTCTACACTAGGGGCAATTTACAGTGGTGAATTAACCTACCATCCCACACGTCTTTGAGGCACCCGGAGGAAACCCACACAATCATAGGGAGAACATGCAAACGCTATGTAGACACCACTGGAGGTCAGGATTGAATCTGAGTCTCTGGTGCTGTGAGGGAGCAACTCTGTTTGCTGCACCACTCTGCCACTGTTTTCTGTACATTACCTTGAGAATATTACTTGAATGTAAGGTGATGGAGATGGGATCATTCCATGTATTGGACAGAACACCAGTGTGAATAAAGCATCATTTTATTGGGTGGCAATGTCTCATCATGTTCATTCTAATTTACACATTACACAGAAACTTCAAACATGCTGACCATCATGGGCAAGCAATGATAAAAACCTGGGTTCAATGTGACTGCTTACTCTGTTAGCACTTGTTATATAATTATGTAGAATTTTCAAAGCCCCTGATCTTAATTGGATCTTTCTCCTCTCAATAACTGGTTAAATTGCTGTTCTTTTTTTTCTGCACCATTTAAATGATTTACCCTCAAGGTATTAATGCTGCCTTAAGTTAGCCACAGTTAGTCAGTGTAAAATCTAATGTTCTTCAGGAGCAATCAGCAGGTTGGGAGTTGGTAGGGAAATCCTACATTGAGGAGACAGAGGGAACCAGTTTCAGGAAATAAAGAGATAGAGCTGATGAAGAATAAAGCAGCAGTTAGAGTAGAGTCATATATCTGAGAAAAACGAGAGAGAGCGAGAGAGAACTGAATAAAGAGATGATGGAATGTATTTAGTCATTTTCTTACCAAGAGAGTTCTGTTGAGTTGAAAATTGTGTTTTAACCATTATCTCTAGCAGAATTACTTTGGATACACGTTAAACAGGGAGCTGAGCAATTACTGCTTGGAAACTAAAATCACCAATTTAGTCAGTCAGTGAAGTAGATCATATTAACCACAGGCAGACTGCCACTGTTGAATAATCTGAACCATTGTTACTGCTGCACATTGGATCACAATCCAACCAGTTACCATTACACTAATGGACTTCTGTGAATAAATTGAAGTTAATTTTATTTTAATAAAATCAGATCTGCAGTATAATTAAAACTTTTGTGATTCATTGTAATTTATCCCAAAGCAATGCAATTGAGGTGCTCCAGATTGATGAAGGATATCTAACAAGCCTTTTAACAATCATTAGGTTATCTAATTACACTGAACTGAATGGACTCTTTGGACTTTCCCAATTGGAAATATAATAAAATAATTTCTTTGTCTCAGCAGATGAAATGATGCCATCTTTGACATGGATACATTAGTGAAATCAGTGCTGAAGGGGTGAAGGCACCTACATCTCAATGCCAAGATCCAAGCAAACAGGTGAGACTGAGTAGGGAGGGGAAAGTAAAGAGATTTTAAGGAGATACAGATAAACTGAGTGAGTGGGTAGGAATATGTCCAATGGCTTATTGTGTTAAAAATGTGAAAGCATCCACTTTGTAGCATGAAAGAGGAATGCAAAGTATTCATTATGTGGTGAAAAATTGGGTAGTGTTGATGCCAAAGGGACTGAGGTCTGTTTATATATTTCCACAAAAGTCAATAGATAGGTGCAACAAGCAACTATGCAAATGGTACATCAGCCATTATTGTCACAGCAAGCTCACAGAGAACCCAAATGCAGCACACTGGTACGAGACTAGAGTCAGGATGCTTCCACAGAACCAAACACAGGCAGCAACTGGAAGGAATCTTGCCTCAGGGATCTGAGGTGGAGTCCCAACACAAAAACTGGATAGCCTAAGAGGAACAGTAAAACCAGGACTGCTCAAGAGCTGCTAACTCTAAGCCACCAGGCAACAAAGCATACCCCTAAGGCTGACCAATACTCTGGCAACTAGTGCTAGAGAAACCCGGGTACTTATGCTAGGCCCCTGATGGGGCTTAGGTGTGTGTCATTATGCAATTAGTCATGCAGGGAATCCATGTGCTGCCCAATAAGGCATCATCAATAGAGCCGAATCAAGGCCAGTACTTGGAACCATGACAGTTATTACAAGAGGATTTGAATTCAGGAGTAGGGAAATCAAAATTAAAGCATGTGGTATTGGGGAAAATATAAGCACCTGGATTGAAAATTGGTTGATGTCAGAAATAGTACAAATAAATTGGTCTTTTTCTTGTTATGCAGTGGTCAGTGCTTGGGCATCAGCTCTTCATAATATATAGTAATAATTAAAACGAGGGAATTGAATGTAATATTTTGAAGTTTGCTGACGTCACTTACCTAAATGAGATTGTGAATTATGAAGAGGAGCAGAGAGGATTGGTGAAGACTGTGACAGATTGGGTGAGTAGGTAGAAACATGGCAAATGAACTATAACATGGATAAATGTGGGGTTATCTACTTTGGTAGAAAAAGAAGAAAGGCGGTATGTTATTTAAATGGCGTTAGATTGGGAAGTGTTGATGCACAGAGAGACTTGGATGTCCTTTTACAGCCTTGTTTGAAAGCAAACACACAGGTGCAGCAAACAGATAAGAAGGTAAATGGTACATTGGCTTTCATAGCATGAGGATATGAGCAACAGTGCCTTGCTTCAATTATGCAGAGCCTTGGTGAAACCATATCTGGAGTATTGTGTACAGTTCTGATTTAGCAAAGATATATTTGTCACAGAGGAAGTGCAACAAAGGCTCACTAGTCTCATTGCCGGGATGATGGAACTGCTGTGTGAGGAGAGATTAGGTTGACTATTTTATATTCTCTAGAGTTAGGAAGAGGGAATCTAATTGAAATTTATAAGACTTTGACAAGGGTAGACGGACTGGATGCAAGAGGAATGTTTCCCTGATTGGTGGATCTAGAATGAGGGATTCAAGCCTAACACGACAAGGTTAGGCATTTTGGGCTGAGATATGGAGACATTTCTTCAGTGAGAGGTTGGTGAACTCATGGAATCCTCTTCCACAGAGGTCTGTAGAGGCCAGGTGACTAAAGACGGAGATGGATACATTTCTAAATGCAGATGGCTTCAAGTGACATGGTTAGAGAATGGATATATGATCATGAGATAGAGCATTGACCATAATTGTACTGAATGGCAGAGTAGGCTTAAAGGGTAAATGGTCTACGCTAGCTCCTATGTTTCGAAATTTCTATAGGGCTTTGGTGAGACTGTACCTGGACTGTGTGTACAGTTTTCCTCTCCCCACCTCAGAAAGGATATACTTGCCAAGTAGAAAGTTTAGTGAAGATTCACTAGACTGGTTCCAGGGATAGGGGGTTTGCCACATGTGAATACATTGGGTAGACTGGGCTTGTGTTCTTTAGAGCTTAGGAGAATGAGGGGGGATCTCACTGGATGTAAGGACACTGCTTCTCCTAACTGAGGAGTCAAGGATCAAGGGTCACAGTCTCAGAACAAGGCATAGGCTGTTATGACTGTAATGAGAAAATATTTCTTCACTCAGAGAGTGGTGAATCCCATATTCCAGAGGGTTGTGGAGGCTCATTGAGTTCATTCAAAATAGAAACCGATAGATTTCTGGATATTAAGAGAATAAAGGGATATGGAAATAGTGTAGGAAAATGATGCTGAGGTCGAAGATCAGCTGTGACACTGACGAGTGGCGGAGTAGGTTTGATGGGCCGGGTGGCCTGCTCCTGCTCCTGCTCCTGTCATTATGTTCTTGTGTAAATGCCGGTTAGTTTCTGGACTCTTGCCGAAAGACGTTGGCCATGACTCAACAGCCAGTTCCTGCCAGTGTACTTCAGCTGGTAGGTTTTAGGAAGCAGTGAGCAGCCATGAGAAAGATTGTAGTGAGGAAAAGTACTGTGGAGCACCCCAGGGATTTCTGTTCAAATATGTGTTCGTTCAGAACCCCAATCATAGTCTCAAAGCAAGGCTGGTAAATCCACAGATCACAGCTAACTGAGGAAGTGGCAAGACCATGAACTTACAAAGGACATGCAATAAAACTTGGGCTGATTAATGGCAAGTAAAGTTTCATCTGGATGTCCAAAAGTGTCCAAAACTTTGTGTAACTTAACCAAGGATGGAAGGATTTGAAGGGATTGTAGAGAGTGAATAAAATGTTCACTACACAGCACAAGGAAGAATGTGTAGAAGGAATTGTCCAATGATGATTAACACTGTGAATCTGATGGTTCATTACTTTGAACTGCTAACTTATAGGATGCTGAGGAGGTGGTAGGTGTTAACAGGATGTATAATCCTGGTAAAAGCAGAGGAATGCTGCTTAAAATTTCTATACTTTTGCTTGTGTAGCCTGAACTCTCCATTCTATTTGCTATGTGGAATGCGTTTGGACATTGCAAGCAACTTCCTAACACATAAGACCCCACTAATTAAAAAGGAATGACCCAGATTCACTGATAATAGCAATCTCAACCAGAACTGGAATTCATTGCAATGTTGGGGCAGTGGAGACTACTTTTTCTGATTTTGGATTAAAACACCTTTTTTGGACAAAGAAGATCAAACAGCAAATATCTGCTCCGAGCAGTATCTTTCCACTTATAAAATAATAAAAAGTAACAAATAACTTATTATGTTTCAAAATACATTTTGCGTTATCATTAAAATGAAAAGTCAATCATAACCCCAAATGAAAGGAAAAATACTGAACTTCCTCACGACGTTTGAAGGAACATACAAGGGCTCCTGTGGATATCTGCCTGCTCCACCCAACATGTCCTGTTGATTCCATCAAGTGCCACAAGTACCTTAACAGAAGATCCATTGATGCAGAGTAGTCTCAGGATACAAGTTTTAGGATTAACTGTTGATATTGAGGGAAAAAGAAAGCACCAGTTAAATAGCCAGGTGTTCACTCTGATTTCTTTGGTTGTTGAAAGGGATTGAATGTTTTTTCTCATGATTGCAAGACAATCAGTATCTCCTTGGTAATGATGGTCTGGTGTTGGATGGATGAGAAGGAGTGACTAACCTTGGTGGTTATGGAGGAAGATCCAGTTTTAGTATTAAAGGAGGCAAGTCCAACTTTGGCGGGTAAGGTGAAAGGTTTAGTTTTGGTGGTTATGGACCATCCAACTTCTAATCAATGTGCGGGCAGTAACTTGATAAATGACCGGTTACTCTGTTTCAAGTGCTGATAGTTCAGGAATAAATGCTGGTCAGAACACTTGTCGAATACCACGTACTATTCATCCAGTAGTGCCATGGCATATTATACTTGGCCTCATGTGTAAAAGGTCCAAATCAAATGAAAACCTTTCTCCTTGGAGAATCCTGGCAATATTCCAGGCTTGAACATCATTAATCATTCCCTGCTGGCCACTTGCCCATTGGGCATACCTGGTCTCATCTACGTGAATAAGGAGAGGATAATGAGAATCCCCAGCCCTACCCCCATCAAAACCCGAACACTGAAACCAACTAACCACACACAAGATCAAAAGATTTCTGTTTGACTGCACTCTCAGTTTCTGCTTGCCCTTGCAGATTGGACCCATCTTCCCATTTATCTTGAAGCTCATCCATCTTTAAGTGAAGCCGACATGTTAAGTGCAGCCGCACTACTTTGTCCACAGTTTGTATGTGAACGCTTCAGTCAGCAACAATTTTATGACCCGAGTTATTAGTAAAATGAAACAGTAGCAGAGCAGAAAACAAATGATTCAGAACTGTTGGGGCTCTGGAGATAGAGATTTATTGGCCCACAAAGCTCGACATTTCAAAAGTTTGCTGAACATCCTTTAGTGAATATAAATTAAGCATGCTGACAAAATGATGGCAGGAAATTCCATTGGATAAGAGGTTTCGTCATTCTGCTTTAGACACTCTAGCCTTGATTTAATCTTCTTGGACTAGTGAGACTGGTGCACGGGAGTGGTGAAGATTGAGATCCTCAGCTGCTCCATTCCTGCCTGGCACTGTTTCATCACTGGCTTCATTACAGACCTCTGAGATTCCTGGGGAGGGGAGTGAGGGCTTTAAAAGTTTCTGTCCTGATGATGTCAATGCTCTTGCAATGGGATTTCAGCATTGGTTCAGCAAGGCTTGAACAGTGTGGCGTTCGACTGACATACCTCAGTGGGAGCCTATGACGGTCCACAGATCCTAAGCTAGTTTATTGAACTGACCCCCCCAGGCTAAGAAGAATAGGAGGTGAGGCTGCATGGGAACGCTTGGCTTCAGTTGACCTGGAGAGCTGGATATGGAGTGATCCTGTGGGTCATACACTACAACACCCAGCAAGTAATAGGCACCCCAGCCTGACTGAGCATGTGAGCTCTGGGCCTGTGGCTGTAGTTGTCAGTCTCTGAAACAAGTGCAGTTTACAACATTCCATAAAGGTTAGAAGATCTTAAGAGGGGTGTTGGTATGGTAATCAATGATGAGGCCTTGTATTAGGTTGGTAAGAACAATTCCTTTTATTTGTCTGCACAAAGATACTTGTAAAAGAAATGGATTACAATGTGGTGGAGGGGATTTAAGTTACACTATTCATTTTGGCACATAGCAAACAATGTTTGTTGAGCTTGATGCCTGTGAATGTATTTTGGTCTTTACTGGCCAGCACTTGGCTCTTTCCCATGACCCCAGCCAGCACTTGCCCCTCTTCTTCAGTCTGGTGAAGATAAGATAAGATATCTTTATTAGTCACATGTGCATCGAAACACACAGTTGAAATACATCTTTTTATGTAGTGTTCTGGGGGCAGCCCGCAAGTGTCGCCCACGCTTCCAGCGCCAAAATAGCATGCCCACAGCTCTTAACCCGTACATCTTTGGAATGTGGGAGGAAACTGGAGCACCCGGAGGAAACCGACGCAGACACAGGGAGAACGTACAAACTCCTTATAGACAGTGGCCAGATTTTAACCTGGGTCGCTGGCGCTGTAAAGCGTTACACTAACCACTACACTACGACTTCAGTCAGGGTGGGTTTCCTTCAAAAGGCTTTCCTTAGTTCTGCATTACAATCAGTCTGGGTTTCTATTACCACATTACACTGACATGTTTGCCAAAGTAAACAGCAATTTAAAAATGTTTGTTCCCCTCAGATATCAACTAAAGCAGATCACATCTTTTTGTCAATAATATATGGGCGACCCCTGCGTTATGGGGGGGTTGCGTTCCCTGGAAACAGTCTGTATTGCGATTTTCCATAAGGCGAAGCTGACTCATTTGCACGTCTGTCAAGAAATGTGGGTTTAAAAAAAAGTTTTGTGTTTGTTTATTTACTTTTTTTTCCCACTTAAATTCTATGGGAGCAAATTTTATTCTGAAGTCAAATTTTGGGTAGTGATTGGTGAATTCTGTATGGGCCATTTTCTGTTACTTGAATGGCCGTAACTCTGGGTTCTCCTGTACTTCTCATTTGTCTACAAAGATTTGTTGTTTTGTTCAGCTGGTGTTTACTGTCCATGAGACCATTGTTACATTTTCACAGCCTCACTTTAAACACTTCAGCATGCTCTCCCCATCAGTTTATCTCCCCATTTTGTTGCCACATAGTAACCTCCAGGCAGTTTTTTTTACACAAATAATCAGTGTGTCACTTTAACACTGAGAGAAGGTCCATCTGTTCAGCAGCTCCTCCATGCTACCAGTTCTACTTCTCTAGGTCTCCCTTCCCGAGTCCACATCTACCTGGAACTTCAAACATATCACACACACTGCTATAGGAAACTTGTGATTGAGTTTCCTGGAGCCAATCAAACAGCAGCACTGTCAACAGCAACATGCACTACATAACTACTTATGATTAGGAGCCACTTGACTGTTTAATCCTGATTTGCCATTTAATAAGCTTTTTTAGGTTGATTCAGTTGTAACCTCAACTCTGCACTCCTATCTATCCTGGGTAACCTTTTCACTCCTGCTTAATCAAAAAATCTATCTATTTTCTGACTTAAAAAGTTCAAAGACTGTAATCTCCACCCCTTTGAGGAAAAGAGTTCCAAAGACTCAACCTCAGAGAGGAAATTTCTCCCGTGCCTTAAAAGGGTGACCACTTATTTTTTAAGCAGTAATCCCTGGTTCAATATTCCCCCACGAGTGAAAAACATCCTCTCAACAACACTCGTCAAGACCCTTCAGGAAGTTGCATCTTTTAATCAATATGCTTCTCATACGTCTGAACTCCAGTAGATAGAAGCCTAGCCTGTCCAATCTTTCCTCATAAGACAACCCATTTCCAAGTATCAGTCTAATAAAACCTTTTCCATGAATTGCTTCCAAAATATTAACATTCCTTTGCGTTGAACTTATGAGGAGCAATAAAAAGGAAGCTCTTGTCCCCGATTAGAAATGCCTACAAATGGATTAAAATGTGAATATACTCCAGAGTCCCAGATGGATAGGGCCAAATGGAATGTTTCTCATAAGGGGTACAATTCAATATTGAATCCAGAAGATTGCTATGTACCCTGGTGAAGATGAGTTTTTTTCCTCAAGCTTGTATTGAGCTTCATTATAACAGTGCAGAAGGCCATAGACAGATAGGTCAGAGTGGGGATGAAATGGAGAATTAAAGTGACAGGTACTGAAAAGCTCAGGGTCACCTGAATGTAAGTGCTTTGGAAAGACATGACCCAATCTGCAAAGATATGAGTCAATGTGTTTGGCTTCTTCAATGCAGAAGAGACAACATTGTAAGACAACAGTGAGAGGATGTTTCCACTCGTGGGGGAATATTGAACAAAGGATCAACTGCTTAAAAATAAGTGGTCACCCTTTTAAGACGGGGGAGAAGTTTCCCCTCTGAGGTTTGGGTCTCTGGAACTCTTTTCCTCAAAGGGTGTGGAAGCACATCAGATAGGAAGAAGTGCAGGTGAATCACTGCTTCACCTGCAAGGACTTTTGGGTCTCTGGATGGTGGGAAGTGAAGAGGTAACGGGAATCTCATCTGGTTGCATTGGAATGTGCTGTAAGAAGGGGAAAGGTTAGTGGAGATGGAGAAGCACACCAGGGAGTCACTAAGAAGATGGTTCCTTTTTAACCGTTGAAAGAGGAGGAGAGGGAAACTGTGTCTGGTGGTGGAATCTCTTTGAAGGTACCAGAAGGCTGACCCATTGACTACAGAGGCTGGTGCAGTGGAAGTGAGGACTAGGGGATCTCTATCCTCGCTCTGACCATGAGAAGAGGGATGAGAGCAAAGGTATGGAAGTAGCTGAGATGTGGTTAGGGGCTTTGTCAACAGAAGTGGAAGGAAAGCCACAGTTCAGGAAGAAGGAAGACATCTTTGAGGCACGTGTGGAAAGAGTGATGTTGAACTTCCCATGGACAATGTATCCCTTTCCTCTCCAAAGCTGAATGTGCACAGATACAGATAGAACTCATAACAGGCATGTGGTATAGTGTTCATGCGTTCCCTGGTTAACTCGGAAGGTGGAAGATCCTGTAATTTTTGCTCCAACCTTCCGCTATGGAATGATGTCTGCTGGTAATATCTAAAAATCAAAGTACGATATGAGATGCAATGCTGCTTTGTGTTTTACAGCTTGGATTTAACAGAATGAACATGGTTTAACATTAACAAAGTCAGAAACGGTAATTATGTCAATTAATTTTATCCAGTCAGCAATGCCAGAATCTCTCCAGATTTTTATTCTCTGTTTCTCCTGAGTTTCTCCATTCACGGCTTCAAACCTTTTCTCCCCCCCCCCACCACCAGCACTCTGTGGCTCCAGTGTGTACCAAACTCAGCAGGACTTCTTCAGTAGCACCTCCTAATCTTGTGTCCCCCTTTCCCAAAAGCACAGAAAGAAAGTGACTGTTTCTGTGGGGAGGGGTTGCAGAGACTTGAAGAGGTTGTGGCGGAGGGTTGTTTTCCTGACTGGTAGTCTGTAACCAGTGGTGTACCACAGGGGCCGTGCTGGAACCTTTGTTGTTTGTCGTGACCTGGATAAGAACGTCTGTGATCTGATCCAGTAAGTTTGTAGACAAAATGAAGACTGGTGGAGCTGCAGATATTGAGGATGGTTGTCTATGGTTGTCAGGGGGAGATAGATCAGTTGGAAAGTTGGGTGTAGCAGTGACAGGTGGAACTTCATCCAGACAAGTGTGAAGTCATACATTTCGGGCTGTCTAGTACTGGCCGGACATGTGCAGTAAACAACAGGGACCTTAGAAGTGTTGATATACAGAGGGATATATATACCCCTGAAAATGGTGACATTGGTGGATAGGGTAGTGAAGCGGACGTTTAGCTTACTTGCCTTCATACACAGGGGTATTGAATATAACAGCTGGGACATCATATTGCAGCTGTACAAGACATTGGTTAGGCCACACTTGAAGTATTGTGTACAGTTCTGGTCACCACACCTTTGAAGGGATGTGGTAGCACTAAAATGAACGCAGAAGAGATTCACCAGGATGTTGCGTAAAATATTACAAGGAGAGACTGGATGGGCTGGGACTGTTCTCACTGGAGCACAGGAGGCTGAGGGGTGACCTTGTCAAGGTTTATAAAATGATGAGAGGCATGAATAGGGTAGATATTCACAGTCTTTTCCCAAAGGTAGGGGAACCTAAAACTAGAAAACATGTGTTTAAGGTGAAAGGGGAAATATTTAAAAGAGATCTGACGGGCAAGTTCTTCACACAGAGGGTGGTAGGTATGTGGAACCAGAGGAGGTGGTAGAGGTAGGTATAGTTATGGTGTTTAAGAGGCATTTGGACATACATGGATAGGAAAGGAATAGTGGAAAATGGGCCAAATGCAGGAAAGTGGGATTAGCATAAATAGGCATCTTGGTCGGCAGGAATGAGTTGGACTGGAGGGCCTGTTTCCGTGCTGTATGATTCTATAACTCTATGAGTCAAGTGGAAATGTGTGTGCAAAAAAAAACCTTCATGAAACCTGGTGCAAGGTAACAGGAACACACAAGGCAACAACAAGCAGCCAGGTCTCTTTGTAGGACATGCTGGGTTTCTGTATCCTTGCATTAGCTCCTCAGACAAAATCCTCAGACCCATTCCATCCCCTCCCCCCTTGACTACTGTCAGATAGTTGCTCAGTACACAAGTGTATAGTTTGCCTGACAGGTCTCGGGAGATGGTTTCAAGAACATCCTAAAGCTGCCCCCCGATAATGACAATGCAATTGTTAGCATTGAAAATTGGCCAACCACTTCAAATTAAGCGCCCTAATAAATCTTTTGTTTTGCTTGGACTTTGGGATCACAGCACTATGTCAACTCTGAGAGATTTCATTACATTTATCAGAACATCTCAGCCCCAATAGCTTTTGACGTGTGCTCTCCTCCTGGCTGGTCAGTCAACTCTTCTCGATTGTTTATTGACAGTTGTGCTTTAATCAGAACCTTCACTCCGCTCTCTCTTTTACATCCACTCTGAGGTGGGTTGTCACATTCCATAGCAGTGGGAAAACGGTGACAGGTCACCTGTACCAATCCAGAAGTTAACTGGAAGGAAAATAGAACAGGGTTGGAACAGAATCCAGATCTATCAACCCCTGTTTACCACTCCTACTGAATCTGAATTTAGCTTGTGTGATTAAAAAGCATCCCAGCCACTGGCAAATATCTTTCAAATGTAAAAAAGACACTGGGAAGTGGTGCATAACATGTGGTGTACACTCTCCGGGATTCATCATGAGTGTTTTTAATCAGTACAGAACGCATGCAGTTTGTACTATTTAGCACGGCAGTGTAGCGGTTAGTGTAACACTTTACAGTGCCAGTGACCTGGGTTCAATTCCAGCTGCTGTCTGTAATGAGTTTGTACGTTCTCCCCATGTCTGTTTGGTTTCCTCCGGGTGCTCTGGTTTCATCCCACATTCCAAAGACTTACGGGTTAGGAGGTTGTGGGCCTGCTATGTTGGTGCCGCAAGTGTAGCGACACTTGCAGGCTGCCCCCAGAACACTACGCAAAAGATGTATTTCACTGTGTGTTTCGATGTACATGTGACTAATAAAGAAATCTTATCTTACCTCATGTATGGGGCTGGCCTGAAAATAGACATCTTAAATTACTGTATCACAGGGAAAATTTCAGGGCAAATGATCAAACTACATAAAGAAAATTACAATAACGAAGGATCACCCAGGCATTTTTAGAGGCTAAAAAGGAATAGTAAATGCATCAGTGGAGGGAATAGCAAAGTAGTGACTGCACATCAAGACTAACTTCAGAGTTAAACACATTACTTTCTGAGTGTCACGTCCATATTGTGCTAACTCATACTCCACCCCTGTGATACTGTGCTGTCCATCAATCAATCACTGGCTTTACATTTCACAGTCACTGAGAGCAGTCCACTGCAGGATTTACAATCAACAGTTAAATCTCCTTCAAAGCCAGCAGGGGAATTATGGGATTATAATCACCAGAATTGTTTCACCTCATCACACGACTACCAAGGATGGACCATCAAACCCATAAATTTACCACCACCCTCCACGCACCAAGCTTGCTGTTGTCTGATTTAAGTATATGCCGATGAAGGCCAGAGGTCTCCAACCTCCTGCAGAGAAACTCCATGGTTGGCAACTCTACCAGAACCAGATGTAATCGAGAGGTGTTTGCATTTTGGAAGGATTCTTTCAGCATTCAGTCCTTACTGCTTTTGATTCCTTCTTGTTTTCTGTCAGATGGTGAGACCAGAGTCAGCACAGCAAAGGTTTCTCGGGAGCATAGTCATGGCATTGCCTATGAATGTAATGTTAGAGCCAACACAGGGTGTAAGAGGACCGACAAAAAGGGATGGAATAAAGGAACAAGGATGATGTACTCCTCAAGATGTCAGCACACAGTACAACACTGATCCCACGAGGGCTTTAGTGAGGAGGCAGAGGACTGCACTCCATAAAAGAGTTAGAACCAGCACCGTGGTGATTAAACTAATGACAGCACTTAATCTTTTTGACGTTGGCTCTAAGAGTAACCAATATAACATCAGCCAAGGAGAACATGGACAGGTGGTCAAGGTAGAAGTTAGTGATGCTAATTCATAGCTCCAGGGACCTGGGATCAATCCTAATCTTAGGTGCAGTCTGTGTGGAGTTTTCACCTTGTTTCTGTGACCCCACATGCCAAAGATCTGCTGCTCAGAGAATTAGCTACTGTAAATTACCCCTTGGTGTTGGTGGGTGGCAAAAGAATCAAAGGAGGGTTGATGGGTGTGTGTGAGAGAGGGTATGTTGCAGGGGTAGAGGGAAATAAGCAGAAGGAATGGGAATGGTGGGGTTGCTCCCAGGAGAGCTGGCATGGACTCAGTGGGCTTAATGGTGTCCTTATGTGACATTATAAGTATACGATAGGGTGTTCTATTACTCATCAAACACAACGTAACTGAGATTCTATTGGTTAGATCATTTGTTTGATGAGGAAGCAAGCCTAATGCACCCAGTATCCACAGGTGTCTCCTATCCAAGTACTGAGCAGGCCAGAGTCTGCCTAGCCAGGTACTCACAGGGAGTGTGACAAGAACACTGATCCACTGCCTCCTCCTCGACAGAGAGTGGAGAACGTAGTGCATTGAACAACTGAGCTTTGAGCTCCGGCGAGTTCTTTTACACCACAGCTGGTCTTCCCAAGGCTTGGTTTATATAAACGGCACCAATGCTCATCTTTGGCATCTTATTGAAAACACCCAACGATTTCTCTAGTGGAAAGCTTTCTACTCCCTAAGTATACTGATTGTGAGTAAAGTCACGTTAATGACCAAGTGGACCTTGATAGAAAGGATTGTTGTAGATGTGGGGTCTGTACAGTCATCACTGGTGATATGTACAGTTGTCACCGGTGATGTGGGGTGTGTACAATCATCACTGGTGTGTGTGTGTGTGTGTGTGTGTGTGTGTGTGTGTGTGTGTGTGTGTGTGTGTGTGTGTGTGTGTGTGTGTGTGTACAGTTGTCACCAGTGATGTGGGGTGTGTACGGTCGTCACTGGTCATGTGCAGAGGGTACATTTGTTATAATGTAGGATATGTACAGTTATCTGACAATATGCAGCATATACTGCTATTTCTGTCGAAAGGTTAATGCACAACACCTTTTCACTTGTCATCACAACCGTCTCTGAATCAGGTGGTTATTTGTTCATCTCCCACTCCAGAGACCCAAGGCCAACATGGTAATGCAGAACAGAGTATGCACTGTATTTTCAGAGGTGCCGACTTGTACGTGAACAAGTAAAGCATGCAGAGTCCCTCTTCCCTTCCTATAGGAAAGGGCAGTATTTTGAAAAAGTACTTGGTTTTTCGCACTTCTTTGCAATATTTATCACTTAATAAACCTCACAAAATGTCAATATCTGGTCATTCTCCAGGTGCTTTGTGAAGCACTAATTAGCAATGCTATTTCATATTTTAGATAAAAAGACCAAAAATTTCCCATTGAGGTTTAAGTGTCACTAGGTAGTGAAATCTACCATAAATTCCAAATCTTACTTTAAAGGTTAGTTATGCCATTCCCCAGAATTCCCATTGATTTTCCACTGTTGTTACTGGAGGAGAGTAGGATAAGTCTGTTGATGTTCCCCCATAGTTATGCACTAAAGTAACTCTGATGTTCTGGGGGGTAATTCTGACTTTGGCCAATGATGTGTAAAACATGCAACAGAGCCATTCCTTGATTTCAGGAAAATGTTCACTGAGCAAAGTTTCATAAAACAAAAAGGCTGGGGGATATCCATCATGTGTTCCCTGTACAGTGAACACACTGGAGAGTGGTGTGCCCTTCATTATAGTGAAAAATAGCTTTGTAATTCAAAGAGATGTGCCCACAGATTCAAAATTCGTAAATCGAGTGTCCATAAATCAAGGAATTCCTGTATTGTGTTGTCCGCTATCTTGATTTTTATTTTCCTATTTGTTGAAATGAGTAGACTGTAAAAATATACGTGGCCAGATCCTGTGTAGTCACAACAACACCACTGCTGAAGCATCCCAGCAATTTCTGCCCAGTGTAACCGGGTCACTTCATAAACAGTGACATTGATGTTAATGTAACCACATTAATGTCCACGATGACAATATTTGACCACCTGTTTTAAATGTGGATGTCTACATTCAGTGAGCAACCACCAGTGCCGGTCATTTCACTCCTATCGGTGTGCATTTAAACTGCAAACCCTCTGTGCTCACACTTGTAAACTCAGGAATACACTTTGAACCTCACTGTATTTTCCTCTACCTTGGGGATCTGAGCAAATTCTCACCTCATACCTGTAGCTTCTGTAAAGTTCTGCTTGCTGCGACCATCTATAATTGGGGCAACTGCAGCAGGATGAGGAGCTTTAAGCACTGGAATGTTGTTTGATGATCTGCAGCCAGCTGATGGGGCTGACTAGATGTGTGTTAGTACTTTGGGGATGAGTGTCAGTAAATGGGATACTGCTTTCACTGTAACATAAAGCTGTCAGCCTTGCCAAGGCATTGCTGTGCCCAATGTGGGCACCACAGTGTTTAATAGATATTGGTCTGTTACCCCCAGCTTATGCATGATGATGGGTTCTGTTGCCCTGGTGCACCCATGTTTCAGTCTGATTACTATGGAGACCCATCCTGAGGTCAATTAGATGCTAACTGAAACAATGATGAAGACCAAGGTGTGTGAGGTCACGTATTGCCTGTTTTCCTGCCAATGGTACAGATTATCCCACAGTGAATCATGCAGGTAGGAGAGCAGCACTCTGCAGTGATGGGACAAGCATGTCCAGGAAGAATTGACAAAACGCTCTGTGTGCTGCGTGCTTTTATAAATGGCTCTGTGATTAAGATTTAATCAATCTCCTCTTTTCACCCTGTCGTATGTAGAGTGGGGCAGGCAGGGGAGTATAATTTGCACTAAATGACAGTCTCATCCTGAGATACTGTGGGAAGACAAAAGACACACTGGTGCAGACAGTGCTGAGACATGTTGTTGTGGAGCAGTAAAGAGAACTTGGGTCAGCGCATAGGCTGTGCGTGCTTGAACGTTTCCTGCATCACCAGTGTAACAGCACTTAAAGTATTTCTTTGGCTTAAAATTATTTGGGACATCATAATATGAATGCAGGTTTTATTTTAGGTAGGACCTGGATTTTCTGTCCCTGGCCTGTGTGCGGGGTGGGATCTGCAACCAACATCACGGCAGTGTAGCGGTTAGCGTAATGCTATTACAGTGCCAGTGACCCGGGTTCAATTCCGGCCGCTGTCTGTAAGGAGTTTGTACGTTCTCCCCGTGACTGCGTGGGTTTCCTCGGGGTGCTCCGGTTTCCTCCCACATTCCAAAGACGTACGGGTTAGGAAGTTGTGGGCATGCTATGTTGGCGCCGGAAGCGTGGTGACACTTGCGGGCTGCCCGCAGAACATTCTACGCAAAGATGCATTCTGCTCTGTGTTTCAATGTACATGTGCTAATAAAGGTATCTTATCTTATGAGGATTCTGGAAGACCTTCTGGAGAGAGGTTCACCAGGTGTCATCACTGGGCTCCGCCTGTATTCACACAGCTGACTGGCGGCTCACCTGAGGTGGGGATAGGAAGAGAACGGCTTTTGTGTTTGTCCTGTATATCCAGTCGGGGGTCTGGGTGAATACAAAGCAAACGGAGAACATCTTACCTTTTCCCAGAATCTCTGGTCTTGGTGAGAGGTTCACCCACCAATCAGGGTTGGGCATTCAATTCTTCTGCCTTCCTGCCCACAGTGAAGGAAATCCACTACAAAATGTGGTGGTTTCTTATTCTGCAAAACCAACACCCTGCACCAGATAAGCACAGTAGCATCCCACAATACTACAAGAAAGCAGCAAGAGGCCTTGTTTCAGGCCTGGTGACAGGGAGAGGCTTATTATTAGCCTTGTGTGCTGTGAGTCTCATTGCAGGACTTGTGCGCAATGGGAGATCTGTTGCAGGACTTCTGGATGACACGGTGGAGCAACAGGTAGTGCTACTGTCCAGAGCTCTAGTGGCCCAGGTTAAATCCTGACCTCTGGTGCTGTCTGTGTGGAGTTTGCTCGTTCTCCTTATTTGGGTTTCCTCCTGGTGCTCCAGTTTCCTCCCACATCCATGAACGTGCTGTAAGTTGTCCCAAGAGCGGGCAGGGGAGATGATGGGCATGTGAGAGAGACAAGGTTACAGGGAAAACAGTGGCAGAATCTTAAGATAAGATAAGGTAAGATATCTTTATTAGTCACATGTACATCGAAAAAATGCATCTTTTGCATAGAGTGTTCTGGGGGCAGCCCGCAAGTGTCGCCACGCTTCCGGCACCAACGTAGCATGCCCACAACTTCCTAATCCGTACGTCTTTGGATTGTGGAAGGAAACTGGAGCACCCGGAGGAAACTCACGCAGACACGGGGAGAATGTACAAACTCTTTACAGACAGCGGCGGAATTGAACCCAGGTTGCTGGCGCTGTAAAGCGTTACACTAACCGCTACACTACCGTGCCTGCCCAACTCAGTGGGCTGAATGTCTTTTTTCTATGTCATAGGAAAGTTGGAAGGAACAAATCTGTCCATAGGATGAACCCGTGATTCCTAACCAGGCATGTGTTGTTGCAGTTAGGCAGCTGGCTGTTGGTAAAACTCCTTGAGATCCAATTCAATGGGAATTGAAATTCTTTACAAGTCTCCATCTGTGGGAAAGCATGTCAGGCTTCAGCCGGCAGAGTAATAGAACCTGACATGGTGGATTGCTGCCAAAAATATGTTTACTGTTGGAGAAAAAGATTTCAATGCCGTAGCCTCTTTCATTGCTTTTAAAAGCTGTGCCTGCTGCCAGACAGACAAGGAGTCCATGTACAATCAGGGAGTATCAAACCTGAAGTCTGGCATTGTATCAAAACTCATGGAGTGGAGGAACAGTCATCCCTTTTGGCCAGTGCCTGTGCTGTAAAGCTGACAACCAGGACCCCACTCCCACTGACAACAATAAACCCACTGACAGCCCACCCTTACTGAGGAGCACACTCAATGACAACCCACTCCCAATGAGAATCTACTCCCACTGACAACATAAACCCACTGACAGCCCACCCTTACTGACAACTTGCTCCCACTCAACCCACACCCAATGATAACTCACATCACTGACTACTCTCTCATGCCGACAACCCGCACCCATAGGCAACCCGCTGACTCAGATGGGATGACTGAAGCAATACCTTGAGGGAACTTGACAAGATTGATATGGAGAGGATATTTCATCTTGTAGGAGAATCTAGAAGTAGCTTCACTATGGGGTCACATATTTAAGAGACAGAACTCACTTCCCTCCTGCTGGTAGTTTCCCCCTCTCCTTCTGCTGGTAGTTGCCACCTCCCTTCCCTCCTGCTGGTTGCCCTCCTCCCCTCCTGCTGGCATCTCTACCAAACCCTTGTCGGTGTTTATTTTGCTTTGAATGAAGGACCCACTATTCTGAAGACTATGGTAATTGGTGGTTGGGTGGTAGCTCCAGGTTCAAGGTCCCTTCATACAGTAAAACTATCACCACAGGCAGTGTCAAGGTGGTGAATCCCAAGCAACACTGTGGTGCTGCAGGTGGTGCCAGTGTCTCACACCTCTGGTGCCTGGGTTCAATCCCGACCTTGGCTCTGTCTGTATGGAGTTTGCACGTTCTCTCTGTGATGGAGAGGGTTTCTCCTGGGTGCTCTGGTTTCCTCTCAAGGATGTGCTAGTCGCCAGGTGAATTGACCACTGTTAATTGCCCCTGATGCAGGTGGGTAGTTAGACAATTAAGGGTGGGTGATAATGGGTCTGTGTGAGAGATTAGGTTTCAGGGAAATGAGAATGATGGCATAAACTCAGTGGGCTGAATGGCCTCATTCAACATCCCAAGGCAATATAATTTGTCATCATAAATAAATTAACTACACAATACTTTGATGTTTGTTACTAATTTATGCTTGGACAGTTCCCTTTGTTTGCTACACATGTAATAATATTTTCATGTTCCAGTCTTTAAAATTGGGAATGGGAAACATCAAAGACTTGTGGTTATAGTTTGTTCCTGACTGAATGGGACTCACCACTTTGACTTTTATTTGAAATTCTAGTGGCTGTTTTTACTGTATGAAGGGTTTTTGAAGTTGTGGTACATAACACTGCCATCTCAACCAATATCAACTCAAAGGTTCCAGCTCTCACTGTTGCCAACTGCAGATCACTATAAGGTTGCTTTCTGGTCCTTTAACTCCTGGAGGAACAGTGAGGACCACCCAATTAACACAGCAAGCTCTGGCATCAGTTGTGTGGTTGAAGGAACTTTCTTCCCTTGCCAGGTTCTTCTGAAGCCAGTAATGCCTCGTTTTCAAGCCTTTCAGGAACCCCTGTGTTCACTGTGCTACAGGCAACAGACTCCACATTTAACAGCTTCCCGCCCTGGAGTTATGGCCACATATTGAAGCTGCACAGAGCTGCATCCTAGAACATTAGGGCAATTGTCTGTTCAGTGCTGTTAGCTGTGAGGAGGGGGGTGAAATTCATCAATAGTGACCGTGTCGGTGGGAATATCAGTCCTCAGCACTCACATCCTACACAGTTGCTTCCGTTGAAGTTAATGCTGGAACCCTAATTGGATGAATTGTGTCTGTTCCTTCTCCTCCTTCCCTGAAGTGAAGCCCTCACTGTGCAGGTGTGGTTTAACTGAAGGTCGACCGTTCACCCCCACATCTCCCCACAACTGCACTGTGTAATGAATTGACCTGTACGATCGGTATGCAAGACAAGTTTTTCACTGTACCTCGGTACAAGTGACAATAATAAACCAATACCAATACCAAGGTGCCATAAGGGGACTGAGTGAGCTGTGAAGCAGAGGGCAAAACAACCTTTTAGCCAATCAATGCACATGGACACATGGATTAGGAATCCCTCACCTATGTGCAATATTCTACTTCTTGGCTTTATCAGAAGTTTCAGGTCTTCATTAGATATTCTCTTGGTTCAGCAGTTTTGCCATAAGCAGGACTGACTGGACTTCCTTTGTATCCTCCCAAAGCACAGTGGTGCGCATTTGATAATCGGCTTAACTTGGAGTAGAGAAATTTTCCGCACATTTTTCTATGTCAGAATACTCGTCAGAAAACTCATCTTCTCATTTTTCTACAGGAATTTTGTTCTCCCTTCTTCTGGTGTAAAACTGACCCAAACAACACACTGGGCTTCTCAATTTCAGCAGTGTGAATAATGGCATTCTTATTTTCTCTTGGAACAATCAGGCTTTACTGATTCTGTTTCCTCTGAAGCCATGTTAGTTAAAGAGTCAACACTTAAACAAATTCTTTGTCCTCACTGAGCTCTGTGACCTTCACACATTGCCTCACACATACATCCACGCCCACAAAGATCAGGGTGATGGTTACACTCAGCTTCCTGGTCTTGGGATAATTCCAGGCTGCTACTGCTGATTTCTGCTGTGCCTCACTGTTTTCTGCTCAGTGGAAGGGTCGTCCAAATTCTACAGAGGAGACTTCTGTCTATTTTTCCATCAGACCACAGAAGCAGGCAGAGTGAATCTGGCTACATTGCAGGCTTCCTGAAAGTGCAGGAATTCAGAGACAGGTTCATCTTTACAGAGACCTCTCTGACAACTTCCTGCTAGGAGCTCCTGGAGGCATCCATTTTCACCAGCCTGCCCAGCTCCCTCTCGCCCCTCCCTCTGTCCCACCTCTCCAACCCTTCACTGCAGTCTGGTAGATTGATTCATTTAGTAGCAACAGTTCCCAGTAAGTGTAAGAGTGTTGCTGGCACATCGATATCTTTGTATAAGCGCTAGTTCCAGAGATTGTACCTGCTTTTGTAAAAGTCTTTTTTCAGGATCTCGACATCACAGCATTTATTGTTCACCTCTAATTGCCCTTGAACTGAGGGGCTTTCTGGGCCATTTCAAGTGTAGTTGATGGTCAACCACAAGGTGGGTCTGGGGTCACATGTGGGGAAGGATGGCAGATTTCCTCCCTTGAAGGACATTAGGGAGCCAAGTGGACTTTTATGACAATCTGGTGGTTTTTGGTTTGTGATCATCCTTATCAACACTTGTTATTTTTTCCCCCAAATTATTTACTGAACTTAGATTCCACAGATCCCATGGTGGGATTTGAACTGGTGACTCTGGATTGTTAGTTCAGGCCTCTGGATTACGTCCGATAATTTAGCTGCTGCACCACTGTTGTACTGCAGTTGGACTAATGTTGATAAGTGTGAGAACTGACAGCATGTCAGTTGGGAACTGTACACTTAGACCGACACCTGTGGTGTTACAGAGGGAAGTCCAAGCACGCCGTTCTGTGGATTACACAACTGAAGGTCTCGCTCTTTATGTGACCTCCACACACAGCATTACGATGACATACAATGGTGTTTCAATGCCAGTAAAAGGTAACAATGCAATTTCCAGGCCACTATTCCCTCAGGTTCATGTGGCTATCGATATTTCCCAAAATCTCATTCAACACTGTTATACAGGTTATAAGCATTTCCTTCCCCTACTGTGAGTACTGATTACTTTAACCTCAAGCCCATCTACTATTTTAGGTGGAGAATTGAAAAACATACTGCTGAGGCTAATTTAAGTCAAAAAATCTACACAAAATTCATAAATGAACAGAATACCTGTTGCTCCTTGAGAAAAATAATGATGTAAAAAAATTTTCGTGCTTGGTCAGGACATGGCATAGATTCACATTAGTTTCTGCTAAAATAAACTGCTACTAACTTTGTGTAAATGAGGGTCTCTGGCTGATAGACCATTTCAATATAGAACCCACTTCTGATCGTGTTTTCCACAGGACCACAATATAATAAACAGATATAAGAGCTCATCCGAGTTCTGTGTGTCAGGATTGATTCATTAAACAGCCAATCAACATTGCTGCTCTAAATCAGAACCTGAACACAACTGTGAGCTTCCTGTCACCTGCCAGTTTATTTCTCCCTCCCGCTCCCACTATCTGTCTGAGATCAACTGCATTGTTACCACAAAGCCCAATGCAAGCTTGTGGAACAGCATCTAATCTTCAGTCTGGGCACGTTGCAACCTTCCAGACTCTATATCAAATTTTGTAAATTTGTTCTTTCTGTCTATATTAGAACTGACCATTTTTTTGTTGTAAGTCATCCATCTGCGATATTGGCTGAGTTCTTGTTTTGCTTTTATTTCCTCCATTAGCATACCCTGACCTGCTTTTTGCAACACATCACACTTTTTGTCACCCTCTAACTATCCACGTTAACAGTTCATCTCCGCAATAAGCCTGGCCTCAACCTATCAGTGATATTCTCTTTGTTTTACAATCCTTCCTCCACATTCTCTCCAACTTAACACTGTATTTTCTCTCTTTCCCAGTTCTGATGAAGGGTCTTCAACCCGAAACGTTAATTCTGTTTCTCTTTCTGATGCTGCCTGATCTGCTGAGTGGTTCCAGCATTTCCTGTTTCAGAAACCTATAGTCAAATACCTGGCCTGGATCAGGACACATAGGCAAAGCCCAGCATTTAATATCTATCATCAAATTGCTAGGGAAAAAAGTTTAGGCAGGTACAATAATAACAGTTAAAAGATATTTGAAGAAGTACATGGATAAGAAAGGTGTAGAGGGATATGGGCTAAATGTGGGGAAATGGGAGCTGCTTAGGTGGCACTTTGGTCCAACAACAAAGATTTATATATCCATAGCAGATCACCAGTAGCCTCTCCTGGTCCAACCACATAGATCCTACGGTCAAGAAAGCTCATCAGCGCCTCTACTTGCTCAGGAGGCTAAAGAAATTTGGCATGTCTACTTTGACACTCACCAACTTTTATAAATGCACCATAGAAAGCATCCTATCTAAATGCATCACGGCTTGGTACTGCAACTGCTCTGCCCAGGACCGCAAGAAACCGCAGAGAGTTGTGGACACAGCCCAGCACGTCACGGAAACCAGCCTCCCCTCCATGGACTCTGTCTTTACTTCTCGCTGCCTTGGTGAAACAACCAGCATAATCAAAGACTCCACCCACCCGGGTCATTCTCTCTTCTCTCCTCTCCCATCAGGCAGAAGATACAGGAGCCTGAGGGCACATACCACCAGGCTCAAGGACAGCTTCTATCCCACTGTATAAGACTATTGAACGGTTCCCTTATATGATGAGGTGGACTATGACCTCGCAATCTATCTTGTTATGACCTTGCACCTTATTGTCTACCTGCAATACACTTCCCTGTAGCTGTGACACTTTACTCTGTACTGTTATTATTTTTACCCTGCACTACCTCAATGTGCTCTGTACTAACTCAATGTATCTGCACTGTGTAATGAATTGATCTGTAGGATTGGTACGCAAGACAAGTTTTTCACTGTACCTTGGTACAAGTGACAATAATAAACCAATGCCAATACCATTGTTACATTGGATTAGGAAAGGTGATGTTGTGCTAATTTGATAAGGGTCTGGTGTCTGTGTGACTGGAGGTCCCCATTGATCGTGTGGCCGAAGGGGCCTCCTCTACTATGAGTGGCCCCAAACTATTGTAAGGTGTAGGGTCATCAAGGGGCCAGTGATTTCAATATCTCGTGCTGAGGTGCATAATAGAACGAGCATAGTTACTGATTCTTATGGATAAAAATGGTGCCCAGAAAATTGTTTGGCAGAGGCTGGTGGAAGAACAGCTGGAATACTATAGTTCACGTCTCTTTCCCAACTTGCTGCAGGATTTGGTCCTTGTTTTACTGTGAGTGAAACACTCAGGTGATAGGTCACACCTTTAAAAGCTGATTTCCATTGGTAAGTAAGTGCAGAAGTGGAATGTTATGAGATGCATCAAATGCCAGATTCAATAAGCTGAGTTACTCCCAGAAGTGCCTGGACCTATTTCCTGATGGTCACTAAACAACCTAAGAATGATTGCTGGTGTGTTCTAACTAACGTGAACAATGTCACTTTAATGCACAAATCAGACATAAAAAAACATTCATAAATGGGTTGATTTTCTAGGCGAGCTTTTCTTACACTCAACCTTTGTTATGCTGTCTTTGTCCTTGACAATGAAGTCATTTGAGGAACATCAAACCCAAGCCAATATTTAAGAGTATTTTCACAGGCTTTTGTAAGACTGATGGTAGAGCCCATACCAAGTGTTTAAAATGCCATCTTTTGTGTTGTTTAAGATAGAACGTCTTACAAAGAAGCAAAGGGAAAGTGAGTTAACCTAGATAGCAATGGTCAAATGCTAAGTTAGCAGGAATACATAGCAGAGGCTGAACCAAAAGCTGAAACAGATGAATACACTTAAACAGTGAAACATAGGTAGGGTTCCCTTGCAAGCTAAATGTAGGACTTTTTCTGAAGGAAGGTATTTAGCATTTCAGCTTGTGGCTGAGAGCACAGGTAATTCAATTACACACAGCTCCTGGGACCTACACTAGCAAGAAAGAGATAAATTGCTTAGGCAGGTGATTAGTGAGTGGAGCCGGGAGATTTCCATTCAACCATAGTACTTTGCAGAACCAATAGGTAGCTGCGTTTTGAAAAATCAATATCTGAAGTAGGTCTTAAAGGTGAAATCTAAAAGTCAACTAAAACTCTTCAAAGGGAAGCTTATCCTCCAACGAATCCATAATTAACTTAAGCCTTAAATGGTGATTAATTAAAATCATTATATCAATTAATGATGAACTTGAACTCCATGGCAGTGATCAACTCTTAACCTTGCGGTTTAACCCTAAATTAGTGATTAATTTAATTTCTATTCTGCTAGCTTCCTTTTTTTAATCAATTGCATGTAAACTGAAAAGTAATTCTTGAATTCCACACTAACTTTGTGCAGCTTAGAGTTCACACTGTTGCTGAACATGAGGCTGGTTAGACGATGTGTGTTATGTGTAGAATTAACCTTTCTTTTAAGATGCCCCTGGTATTGGCATTGGTTCATTATTGTCACTTGTACCAAGGTACAGTGAAAAGCTTGTCTTACAAACCGATCGTACAGGTCAATTCATTACACAGTACAGTTACATTGAGTTAGTACAGAGTGCATTGACGTAGTACAGGTAAAATCAATAACAGTACAAAGTAAAGTGTCACAGCTATAGAGAAAGTGCAGTGCAATAAAGTGCAAGGTCACAACAAGATAGATTGTGAGGTCATAGTCCATCTCATTGTATAAAGGAACTGTTCAATAGTCTTATCACAGTGGGGTAGAAGCTGTCCTTAAGTCTGGTGGTACGTGCCCTCAGGCTCCTGTATCTTCTACCCGATGGAAGAGAAGAGAGAATGTCCCGGATGCGTGGGGTCTTTGATTATACTGGCTGCTTCACCAAGACAATGAGAGGTAAAGACAGAGTCCAGGGAGGGGAGGCTGGTGTCCGTAATGCACTGGGCTGTGTCCACAACTCTCTGCAGTTTCTTGCGGTCCTGGGCAGAGCAGTTGCCATACCAAGCCGTGATATATCCAGATAGGATGCTTTCTATGGTGTATCAGTAAAAGTTGGTGAGAGTCAAAGGGGACAAACCAAATTTCTTTAGCCTCCTGAGGAAGTAGAGGCGCTGGTGAGATTTCTTGACCGTGGCATTTACGTGATTTGACCAGGACAGGCTGTTGGTGATGTTCACTCCCAGGAACTTGAAGCTGTCAACTCTCTCGACCTCAGCACCATTGATGTAGACAGGTGCATGTACACCGCTCCCTTTCCTGAAGTCAATGACCAGCTCTTTTGTTTTGTTGACATTGAGGGAAAGGTTGTTGTCATGACACCATTCCACTAAGCTCTCTATCTCCTTCCTGTACTCCGAGTCATCGCTGTTTGAGATATGGCCTACAACGGTGGTATCATCTGCAAACTTGTGGATGGAGTTAGAGCAGAATCTGGCCACACAGTCATGAGTGTATAGGGAGTAGAGTAGAGGGCTGAGGACGCAGCCTTGTGGGGCACCAGTGTTGAGAATAATCGTGTCGGAGGAATTGCTGCCTATCCTCACTGATTGCGGTCTGTTTGTTAGAAAGTCAAGGATCCAGTTACAGAGGGAGGTGTTGAGTCCTAGGTCTCGGAGTTTGGTGACAAGCTTGCTTGGAATTATTGTATTGAAGGAAGAGCTGTAGTCAATAAACAATAGTCTAACGTAAGTGTCTTTACTGCCCAGATGCTCCAGAGCTGAGTGTAGGGCCAGGGAGATGGCATCCGCTGTAGACCTGTTTTGGCGATAGGCGAATTGCAATGGGTCCAGGTTGTCTGGTAGGCTGGAGTTGATGCGTGCCATGACCAACCTCTCAAAGCACTTCATGATGGTGGATGTCAGAGCCACTGGTTGGTAGTCATTGAGGCATGTTACCTTGCTTTTCTTTGGTACCAGGATGATAGTGGTCTTCTTAAAACAGGAGGGAACCTGAGATTGAAGCAGGGAGAGGTTGAATATATCTGCAAATACTTCTGCCAGCTGATCAGCACAAGATCTGATCACGCGGCCCGGGACACCATCTGGGCCAGGTGCTTTCCTTGTGTTCACTCTCCGGAAGACTGATCTTACGTCCTCCACTGTGATCACAGGTTCAGCTGCGTTGGTGGCTGTCAGAGTGGATGGTGACAATCCACTTCCCTTCTGTTCAAAACGCGCATAGAATGCGTTAAGTTCATCAGGAAGGGATGCGCTGTTGTTAGCTATGCAGCCTGTCTTCGTCTTGTAGCCTGTTATGGCATGTAGGCCCTGCCATAACTGGCGGTTGGTCAGAGACTCTATTTTGAGTCGGCATTGCCTCTTGGCATCCCTGATAGCTTTCTGAAGGTCATACCTCGATTTCTTGTACAGATCAGGATCCCCAGATCTGTGTGCAGCAGTCCTTGCCTTCAGTAGGGAGTGGATCTCCCTGTTCATCCATGGTTTCCTGTTTGGGAACACCCGTATTGTCTTCTTTGGTACACAGTCCTCCACACACTTGCTGATAAAGTCTGTGATGGTGGTTGCATACTCACCAAGGCTGGCAGCTGAGTCTTTGAACATGGACCAGTCCACTGTCTCAAAGCAGTCACGTAGGAGCTCATCTGCTTCCTCAGACCAGCACTGCACGACTCTCCGTATCGGATCCTCCTGTTTCAATTTCTGTTTGTATGCAGGGAGAAGCAGCACAGCCTGGTGGTCTGATTTCCCAAAGTGAGGACAAGGGGTGGCTCGGAAGGCACCTTTGATGGTTGTATAGCAGTGGTCAAGGGTGTCGGCGCCCCGGTGGAGCAGGAGATGTGCTGATAGTATTTTGGTAACACACTCTTGAGGTTGGCCTGATTGAAGACCCCTGCAATGATGAAGAGGGCCTCAGGGTATCCTGTCTCAAAGTTGTTGACCACGGAGTATAGCTCATTGAGTGCAGGCTTCATGTCCACCTGTGGTGGGATGTAGACTGCCATCAGGATAGCTGAAGCAAACTCCCTTGGCAGATAGAATGGTTGACACTTCACCGTTAGATATTCCAGGCTGGGTGAGCAGGAGCTCGCCAGGACCGTCACATCCGAGCACCACAAGTTATTGATTAAGAAGCAGACCCCTCTGCCTTTAACTTTGCCTGAGGGCTCTGTGCGGTCCATTCGATGAAATGAGAAGCCCTCAGGTTGAATAGCAGAGTCAGGTGAGGCAGGTGTGAGCCACGTTTCAGTGAGACATAGTACACAACAGTCCCTCAGTTCTCTTTGGTAGGTCAGTCTTGCCCTTAGTTCACCAACTTTGTTCTCAATGGACTGGACATCCTCGAGCTAGTAGTATGTTGGGGAGGGGGGTCTTGTAACCACGCTGTTTCAGCATCATCTGCAGCCCAGCCCTCTTGCCACGTTTCTGAGATACGTGTCGACGACTCTTCATTCTTGAAGTGGAGCCACCAGGTAAGTTATTTTTTAGGGTCAGACGTGTAAGACCTGGAGTGGATTCTCCTGGACTGGATGGTAAGTATCTTCTCCTTGCTAGACTTTGAAGACCTGGAGCAGAAATAAATGATTTAAATGATTACTTTCTCATATAAATGATTATTTATGATTAATATAAATGATTACCCCTGATATAAATGATTACTTTCTCAAAACCTACTTGCTGTATATTTCTACCAGTGTAATTTTCTGGAGAGCGTTGCCTGAGGAGGTGGTGAAGGCAGGTACTCTCATAAACTTTAAGAAGCATCTAGACAAGCACTTGAATTGCTAAGGAATAGAAAGCTATGGAGCCAATGTGGGGCGTATTCATTCCTTGCTTAACACAGGAGGGCGATGTCTGTTTACTAACACGATTCCTATTCCTGGGCCCATTGCTCCCCATTCTGCTCTGCAGAGGCTGTGGACAAAGAAGAGGTAGAAGTTCGTGTCTCCTGGCAGTCTGGTTAGTTCCAGGGCTCACTTAAGGTCAGCCCTGGGTCTTTGGGCTGCACATTATCAGGCACTGCTCCCTGATGCCCAGCCAAGGTCAGGGCCAGGTCTTCGGGGCCCAGCTAATGCTGGGCTCACATTCCAGCTAATGTCTGGCACAATTCCTCTTATGGACGTGACCACTGCAAGGTTCTCTAACCTTATCTCAGCTAATGTCATCAAAGATTCCACTGGCTAGAGACCAGGGAACAGGAACACAGTCAGACTTGGTCCAATCTTTAGGGCTTCAGTCCGTAGACAGGTCCACATCCAGCTCTTTATGCTGAGGTTCCTTACTGCTGGGCACAGGCCTGTCTCTGTAACTTAGGTACAGTTCTGATGGCCATAGAGCTGTCACTACAGCACCAAGGTACAGTACTGGTGGGTGCGGGTCTCCCCCAGTAAAACACTGGGGTACAGTTTTGGTTACTATGGGTCTCCTGGCACTATCTGCAATATCAAAGAGTTGTTTGAAAGAGCCCTTCCAGGCTCAAAGTGCTGATGGATTTGCTGAATTACCAACTCACCTTGCTCCTTCCCACTCACTACCACTGTTAGACATGGGTACATTTACATAAACTTGAGGGAATCCCAGGTAAAGCTGGAGCTGGAAGTCCAGTGGGTTTTGAGGGTGGACAGAGAAGAAATGTGTCCAGCTTCCTGTGATAGAGATGAGAGAGGTAGATGTGAACAGCTTTCCTTAAAAAAACAATTAACTTGTGTCTTTTTCTGAATGGCTGTAATGTTGGCTTTAGAGTTTACTTGTGAATGTAACAGCACGCACACATTTTGAGGCTGAAGAGTTTCATAAAGTGGTCACATTTCAGGAGTGTGTAGCCAGCTGCTACTGTCTTGTATTTTCTTCTTTACTCATTTAATTTCATTTCCACATTCACAGAGGACAGATTGGCCCCTTTGAACCTGTGGAGCCCTGGTGGGCTTGATGTGACCACACAGAGCCCCAGTCACAAACCTTGCCCAGAACAATCTCCACCCACAGCCTGTGCCTTATCATTGGAAAACATCATTGGTAACCCTAGCATGGGTGTTCCGCAGGAGGGGAGGAGTGGAAGAGCTTTACTGGAGGCAGAGTACTGATCATCCTTCACAGGAAAGGGGCCCATATTGGTTCTATTAGAAGGATTTTGATAGTTTTGGATAATGCGCAGAAAATAGCAGCTCAACAACATACCTTTTTGGCTACTTACCAAACAAGTTATTTCACCAACTTGTGCAACTTTGGAAAGAACAACCTTCTGCTGGTGTACTTTGTATCATCAGCAAAGCATCTGGCAAATGACATCATTTTGTCAGTCTTGCCTAATTAGCTAATGTATATTTGAGGTGGGGGTTACAAAAAATGCTGCTCCCTACACTTCTGGAAAACCTTCAACAGCCAGCTATCTGTGAATGGTGGGAAACTGGATGGAACAAATGTCTCTGAACTGGGACTGGAATCCTTCCCAGAGCAGTAGAGGGGAGGAGCTAACAGCTTTTAAAAAGTTAGCAGCTTGTTTTATCCAGTTGCAGCAGCCAGAGCAGCAGAGGGGGGGAGCTAGCAGCTTTATTTTTGTTAAAGTTGTGTCTAATTGGCTAAGTGTGTGGCAACTCAGCCAATAAAAAGAAGGTAAGCTTAAGCAGAGTGGCTCAGTGTAAGAGTGGGGCTTTGATGTGGAGGAAGTTAGCAGAGGCTAGGGTGAGGTTCTGGTATGTTTTCTTTCTTTGTTATTGCATAGTTAGAGCAGTGGGAATTGCAGTCAGGACAGTGGTATGCTCCTCTAGCAGAATGTGGGAAGTCAGGGAGTCATCCAGTGTCCCTGATGACTACACCTGTGAGAAGTACATCTGGCTGTAGTTCCTTACAGACAGTGTTAGGGAACTGGAGCAGGAGCTGGATGAACACTGGATCATTTGGGAAACTGAGGAGATGATAGAGAGGAGTTACCGGGAGGCAGTCACACCTGGGATGCAGATAGCTGGGTGACCATCAGGAGAGGGAAAGGGAGTAGGTGGTCATTGTGGGGTCCCCCTGTGGCTGTTCCCCTCAATAACAAGTATGTTGTTTTGGATACTATTTGGGGGGGGTGGGGGGGAATGACCTACCAGGAAAGCCACAACTGCCAGGTCTCTGGCATTCTGGCTCTATAGCTCAGAAGGAAAGGGGGAGTAAAGGGTACGGTAGTGATAGGGGATTCATTAGTTTGGGGAGCAGATAGGAGATTGTGTGGATGAGAACAAGACTCTCAGATGGTGTGTTGCCTCCCAAGTGCTGGGGTTAGAGATGTCTTTGATTGAGTCCACAGCATCCTTAAGAGGGAGGGTGAGCAGCCAGAAATTGTGGTATACATTGGTACCAATGATGTAGATAGGAAAAGAGATGAGGTCCTGAAATGGGAATATAGGGAGTTAGGAAGGAAGCTAAAAAAGCAGGACCTCAAGGGTGGTAGTCTCTGGATTGCTGCCTGTGCCACATGCCATTGAGGGTATGAATAGGAAGATATGGCAGATGAATGTGTGGCTGAAGAGTTTGTGCGGGGGCAGGGTTTCAGATTTGTGGAGCACTGTGATCTCTTCTGGGGAAGGTATGACCTGTTTTCTTTAAAATAAAGGATGGGTTACACCTGAACTCGAAGGGCCAATGTCGTCGTGGGCAGGTTTGCTAGAGCTGTTGTGGAGGATTTAAATTAGGCTGGCAGGGGGATGGGAACCAGTGTTAGGTCAGATGATGGAGCAGTTGGTGTAAAGGGAGATGCAATGAGCAGAGACTGAGGAAGGATAGGCAGTGGATGGGGCATAAGTGCAGTCAGTTGGATGGGTTGAAATGTGTTTAATGTGAGAAGTATTAAGAATAAGGGTGATGAACTTAGAGCACGGATCAGTACATGGAATTATGATGATGTGGCCATTACAGAGACTTGACTTTCACAAGGGCAGGATTGGCTGCTTGATGTTCTGGGGTTTAGATGCTTCAAAAAGAATGGGGAGGGTGGTGGCATTGCTAATCAGGGATTGTATCACAGCTGCAGAAAAAGAGGATGGTGTGGAGGGAATTGTCTACTGGGTCAGTGTGGGTGTAAGTCAGAAACAAAGGGAGCAATCACTCTATTGGGAGTATTCTATAGCACCCCCCCCCAAATAGCCATTGGGACACTAAGGAGCAGATAAGCAGGCAGATTTTAGAAAGGTGCAAAAGTAACAGGGTTGTTGTCATGGTGACTTCATCTTCCCTAATATTGATTGGCACCTCCTTAGTGCAAAAGGTTTAGATGGGAAAGATTTTGTTCAGTGTGTCCAGGAAGGATTCCTGACACAGTATATGGACAGGCTGCCTTGAGGAGAGGCCATACTGGATCTAGTACTTGGCAATGAATCTGGTCAGGTGACAGACCTCTTAGTGGGTGAGCATTTTGGAGACAGTGGCGACAACTCCCTGACCTTAGCATAGCTATGGACAAGGATAGGAGCAGACGATATGGGAAAGTTTTTAATTGGGGGAAGGCTAATTTTGCTGGTATTAGGCAGGAACTTGAGACCATGAATTGGGAATAGATAATCTCAGGGAAATGCACAGGTATGTGGAGGCTGTTGAAGGACCACTTGCATGGGATTCTGGATAAGTTTGTCCCACTGAGACAGGGAAAAGATGGTAGGGTGAAGGGGCCATGGTGGACAAGAGAGGTGGAACATTTAGTCAATAGGAAGAAGGAAGCATACTTAAGGTTTAGGAAGCAAAAAATCCTCCAGGAAGGAGCTTAAGAAGGGATATAGGAGAGCTAGAAGGGGACATGAGAAGGCCTTGGCAAGTAGCATTAAGGAAAACCCTAAGGTGTTCTACACGTGCATGAAGAACAGGAGGATGACTAGAGTGATGGCAGTGCCGCTCGGGGGATAAAGGGGGAAATATGTGCCTGAAAGTGGAGGAGGTAGGGGAGGTCCTTAATGAATACTTTGCTTCATTGATCATTAGGGAGAGGGACATTGAATGTGAGCTCAGTGTAGAACTGACTTGTGTGCTGGAGCATGTTGGGGTTAAAGAGGTAGTGTTGAGCTCCTGAAAAACATTAGGATAGATAAGTCTAGGGGGCCAGATGGGATATACCCCAGGTTACTATGGGAAGCAAGGGAAGAGATTGTTGGGGTGTTGATGATGATGTTTGCATCCTCCTTGGCCACAGGAGTGGTTCTGGAGGATTGGTGGATAGCAAATTTTGTTCCCTTGTTCAAGAAAGGTAATAGGGATAATCCTGGGAATTATAGACCAGTGAGTCTTGTGTCAGTAGTGGGCAAACTATTGGAGAGGATTCTTGGATGGGATTTACGAGAATTTGGAGAAGAATAGTCTTATCAGGGATAGTCAGCGTGGCTTTGTGAGGGGCAGGTTGTGCCTCATGAGCCTAAATGAGTTTTTTGAGGAGGTGACAAAACAAATTGAAGGTAGAGCAGTGGATGTGGTGTATATTGACTTCATTAAGGTGTTTGACGAGGTTCCCTGTGGGAGGCTCATCCAGAAAGTCATGAGGCATAGGATCCAAGGAGACTTGGCTGTGTGGATTTGGAATTGGCTTGCCCATAGAAGGCCTGGTGGTAGTAGATGGAGAGTATTCTGCTTGGAGGTCAGTGACTAAAGTGGAAGAGTTGGTTAGTAAGTTCGCAAATGATGTGAAGGTTGGAGGTGTTTTGCATGGTGTAGAAGGTTGTCATAGGTTACAATAGGATATAGACAGGATGCAGAGTTGGGTGGGGAAGTGGCAAATGGAGTTCAATCTGGAAAAGTGTGAAGTGATACACTTTGGAAGATCAAACTTGTAGGCAGAGTACAAGGTTAATGGCAGGCTTCTGAGCAGTGTGGAGGAATGGAGGGATCTTGGGGTCCAAGTTCATAGATCCCTCAAAGTTGCCACATAAGTTGATAGGGTTGTTAAGAAGGCATATGGTGTGTTGGTCTTCATTAGTCATGGGATTGAGTTCAAGAGCTGTGAGGTAATGTTGCAACTCTATAAATTTCTGGTTAGATCATACTTAGAGTATTGTGTTCAGTTCTGGTCACCACATTATAGGAAGGATGTGGAAGCTTTAGAGAGGGTGCAGAGGAGATTTACCAGGACACTGACTGGTTTAGAGAACATGTCTTGTAAGGTTGAGCAAGCTAGGGCTTCCCTCTTTGGAGTGATGCAGGATGAGAGGTGTCTTGACAGGTGTTTAAAGTTATGAAGGCCATAGAATGGACAGCCAGCACCTTTCCCCAGGGCAGCAATGGTCAATACCAGAGAACATCAGTTTAAGGTCAGAGGGGGAAAGTTTAGGGGAGATGTCAGAGGTAGGTTTTTTACACTGAGTGGTGGATGTCTGATATGCACTGCCGGGGGTGGTGGTAGAGGCTGATACAATAGGGACATTTAAAAGACTTAAATAGACATGTGAATGTAAGGAAAATGGAGGGTTATGGGCTGTGTTGGAGGGAAAGGTTAGATTGATCATGAAGTAGGTTTATATAGGTTGGCACAACATCGTGGGCTGAGGTGCTGTGCTGTGTTCATATCATACACTATGGGAGTGGTGCCTGTTCAGTCCATTTCACAATATCACATGTGCATCAACTCTAAAATCACCCACTTTCCAAATGGCAACACCCATCCTCCTGTTTTATCATGTTTGTCCAAGCTATGTTAGAAGGAGGAGCAACTGTAACTCCCCGTACAAAGTGGAAAATGAGTTTATCATTTGTTGTGAATAGAATGTGGACCTGGGTTTTTGGAGAGCAGATGGTAAATGTTTGAATTTCCATCTTTTAAAGTAGTTGATGGCAGCTTTTGGTGAAGCCTGGATAATGACTTGTTACAACCCAAAGCATATTGCACACCATGCAAATGGATACTTGTTTAATCACAAGAGATCATTAGTGTCCTTCACTGGACATCACAGATACAACTAGTCATGGAACAATTTCCCTAACCCTTGGATAGTTTACTAATTGGGCATTGCTGTCAATTTCTGATACCATACAAGCAGTTCATTGCTCGCATCCTCCAACCTTTCATGAAGCATCTGCCTTCATGAAGGAAGAGGAACTGCAGATGTAATGATAGAAGAGTTTGGAGCAATGATATTAGTTGGAATAAAACACACAATGGGAATTTAGTTGGCAGATCCCAGAGGTCTGGTCCTGATTGGATGCATCCTAAGATACAGAAAGGAGGTAAGTGTCAACAGATATCTGGCCACATTCTTCCTGGGATATGGGGTGCTGTAACACAAATGTGAACTCTGCCGTTTAAAAGCAAAACAGAGAGAGTACCCAGCAATTGCAGGCTAGTCAACCTGAAGTTACTACTGTGGAAAGTTTCAGAGAAAATACTCCAGGACAAAATTCACTGGAGTTTAGAAAAGCATAGACAAGTAAATGACATTCAGCATGGGTGAGAAAGTGCAGCATGGATTAATGGTACAGCTTTAAATAGGGTCAGGAATAGAGCAGTTTATGTGCACAGTCCATGAAAATGGAAGAACTTTGAGAAGGCTCTACCAAGGTATATTGGATGTTTTGATTTTACAACTAGAGGTTGGGGAAGAAAATCAAGGAGGTTGTGTTACACCTGAGCAAAACTCCGATCAGGCTTAAGTAATTTGTTTAAACTGGACAGCCTATTTCAGGGGGAACATTAAGATCATAGACGAGGAGTAGTATGGTCTCACTGGTCAATGAATCGTGGGATGAATGACAATCTGGCTGCAGAGAAAATTAGGGGAGCATTATCCAACACAAATGTTTTGGATAGAATAAAGGAGAAGCAGAAGGCTCAGGAATCAGACTGGCATAAAACACAAATGTGATATGAAACATTTTTTAAGAGTACAGGATAACTACTTGCACAGAACAATTATAAGACAAAGGAGAATGAGCAGAGGAATGGGTTTGCTTTGGCATACGTCAGGCACAGGCACGAAGGGCTGAGGGGCTTCTGTCTGTGCTGTAACATTCTATGATTCAGGCCATTCATATCGCACAGTGAATCCCTCAGTCAGCCCTTGTATAGTACTGTAAATCATCGACACATTCGGACTCTTTTATAGTATAGCAAATCACTGACCTTCAGGACCTTATCTATAGTCCAGTAAATCCCAGACCTTCAGAGCACTTGAGAGAATGTGGCCCGTCATGCCATAAACCATTGGCCCTCTATATTTATGGTAAATCACTGATTCATCAACAGGCAATTTATCATCCTGTAAATACTTGACCTACGAGGACACTTATATCGTACACTAAGTTAGTTATTCATAACAGTCTTTATGTATTAGACATATAGGGCCCCTGATATCAAACATTAAATCATTAGGGCCCTTGATACAGCACAGTAAATCACTGGTCCATCATGGTCTATGTATTGCAGTAAATTATTGACATTTTATATGTACAGTAAATTACTGACCCATCATTTTTATAAATGCCTTAAGTCATGAAGCAATTAGGGAATTTCATATCTTGCGATAAACACCTGCCCATAATGGTCCTTGTGTAGTACATCAATCATTGGCTCATTCGGGCCCTTAATAGACTACAATTAAACACTCAGCCAATAGGAGCCTTTATAGTACATTAAATCACTGACACTTTAATGTTTTTCATAGAGCACAGTAACTCCCTGGCCCTTTATCCCTTTATCATGTAGAGTAAATCATTGCCTTCTTTTATAATGTAGTAAATCAAGCTCAATTTAAAGCAGTTGAAGTTTTGCACTGTAGGTAAGGTGTGCAGTGAATAACCACGGACCTGAGAAATTTTGCATTTATTAGCAATAGGGAGGCCAGTAACTTGAAAGAAGTGAATCAGATGGAATGGAGAGAGGAACCAGCCATGGCTCATGTTCTGGTATATGATGCAGAAGTGCCTGTTTATACATTGATTATAATATCAGGACTCTTTGAAGTGTGTGCACATTTCAGATGTATTTTGTCTTATCACTGAAGCCATCTTTTATGTTGATGTTACTCTTCTATTCTGGTTGGGAGAATGTTTCATAATAAATAAGATTACCCTACAAAAATGTTGCTGACAGCAGGTTTATGAAATTGCAAGTCAGTTCCACTACATTAGACTGATGGCCCTAACCTGCCATACAATGTGAAGATGGAATGTAGTATTCTGATAGCTTTGCCTTCTATAATTTTCTAATTATCAACAAAGTTTTGCCTTGCGGGGGAAAAGCTGCATGGAGTTCAATGGGTAGCAATGAATATCCACTAGAGTGGGGGCTAGACTACATCCCTGCTGTAGTGCTGAAGGCTTGTTCTGCAGAACTAGCTCAGCTCTAGCCAAGCCATTACAGTGCAGTTATAACACTGGTACTTGTGTAGTCATAGAATCATGTAGCACAGAAACAGGCCCTTCGGCCCACCTTGTCCATGCTGACCATCAAATACCTGTCTGCAATAATCTCATCCCATTTATCAGAATTTGGTCCGGTGCCTTCTCTGGTTATTGAAGTGCTCATCTAGATTTCTTATGTTGTGAGTACCTGCCTCCACCATCCACATTTCTGACAAAGTGGATGTTCTGCTCACAAAAAGCAAGATAATCCAAACTGACTAGTCATCATCTGCTGAGTCTCGTTTCAATCATCAATAATGTTGAATGAGGTGCCATCAACACTGTTGTTGCTAACCTGTTCACAGCTGCTAATGCTGGGTGTCTATAGGACCACTCCTCTCCAAGCCTCATTGCAGCATGTAGATGGGGATTAGACGGGCGACATGCACATGGTGGACTGAAGGGCCTGTTTCTGTGCTGCATGACTACATAAGTGCCAAGGGTGTGGCTTAGAACATAGAACAGTACAGCCCTTTGGCCTATGATGTTATGCCGAACGAATTAAATTAGTAATTCAGAGCCTACCTAAACAAATTCCTTCTGCCTACACAATGTCCGTATCCCTCCATTCACTGCACATTTATGTGCCTATCTAAGAGCCTCTTAAATACCTCTAATGTATTTGCTTCCAGCACATTCCAGGCACCCACCACTCTATTTATTTTTAAAAACAAAAACTTGCCCCGCATATCTGCTTTGAACTTACCCCCCTCACCTTAAAGGCATGCCCTCTTGAATTAGACATTTTGACCCTGGGGAAAAGATACTATCCATGCCTTCATAATTTTATAAACTTCTATCAGGTCTCCCCTCAGCCTCTGCCACTCCAGAGAAAACAACCCAAGTTTGTCCAACCTCTCCTTGCATCACATGCCTCTAATCCAAGCAGCATCCTGGCAAACCTCTTCTGCACCATCTCCAAAGCCTCCACATCCTTCCTATAATGGGGAAACCAGAAATGATTGCAATACCCCAGATGTAGCCAAACTAGAGTTTTATTAAGCTGCAGCATAACTTCCCAACTCTTGAACTCAATTCCTTGACTCATAAAGGCAAGCGTGTCATATGCCTTTTCCACCCTATTAACTATGCAGCCACTTTCAGGGAGCTGTGGACTTGGGCCCCAAGATCCCTCTGTACCTCAGCACTGTTAAGGGTATTGCTATTAACAGTGTATTGTCCCTTTACATTTAATCTCCCAAAGTGCAATGCTTCACAGTTAGCTGGATTAAACTCCATCTGCCATTTCTTTGCCCATATCTGCAACTGATCTAAATCCTGCTGTATCCTTTGGCAATCTTCTACGCTACCCACAGTGCCACCAATCTTTGTATTGTTCATGAGCTTACTAACCTACACATCCACATTTTCATCCATGCCATCCATTTATTTATATATGCACACACGCGCACAGAGCAGAGGTCCCAGTGTGGATCCCTGCTGAACACCACTTGCCATGGACCTCCAGCCAGAAGAAGACCTGTTAACTGCCGGAACCTAATCCTTCCAATGAACTCTGGATAGTTTGTGAATATTCTTTGGTTGAAGGTTCTGAGGGTGCTGACCTCCACAAGGAGAAGCTACAATCTATAAAGCAAAAGTTAGCCCTTCCAAGGTTTGATTCTGAATTTCCAATCTAAATTAAGTTAACTGCTCAAATTCCGCACACTGAATCATTGAGTGGAATCAGTCTATACTACTGTTTTTGTGTTCTAAATTAGATCCCTCCCACAGAATTTACTATCTCACACAATAAATGTATCCTCTGTTTGTTTGTTCCTTCCTCCCTCAGACTTCTTCCGTCAGACTTTCTCTAAGGTGTGTACATCCCCAGTGTATGCACCTAACACTGAGCTAAGGCTAGTGTTTAGTAAACTACAATATCAATATTGTGCTCTTCTATCTTTTGCCTCCGCATCTCATAAACATTTTAAAACACTTTCCTTCTGATGCCAGTTTTTCATAACTTACTAGATGGTCTTAAATAGGAGGTGAAATGCAAGTACAACTTTCACATCAGTCCCTACAGTATTCCTTGACAATTTTGGTTTACATACAGGTACTCTCGTCAAAATCCCATCTTCACTTCCACTGATCTCAAACCATCTCTCCATCCTACCTGCCAAAATCCCTACCCTTCCAACACCCCACTCCCTCTACCCCATGAGTCACAATATACTTCCATCTTCATCCCACCAGTCCCAGGAAGATAACATGGCTGAGTAGATCTATGGGATGCTGGCCTTCATTAGCGCCTTGAATACAAGAGCAGGAAGGTTATGCTCCAACTTTATAAATCATTGGTCAGACCTCTGCTAGAATACTGCATGCAGTTCTGGTCACCACACTATAGGAAAGATGTGATAGTGCTGGAGGGGGTACAGAGGAGATTCATCAGGATGTTGTCTGGGATGGAATGGTTCAGTTATGTGGGGAGGCTGTCTGTTTACCCTGCAGAGGAGAAAGTTAAGAGGGGACATTATTGAGGTGTATAAAATTGAGGGATAAAAATAGGGTAGATTGCTAGAAACTTTTCCCCAGATCAGAGGTAGATAAAACTAGAGGACATAGATTTAGGGTAAGGAGGAAGAGATGTAGAGGGGATCTGAGGGGGACCTTTTCTCACCCAGAGACTGGTGAGTACCTGGAATGCACTATCAGAGACAGTAGTGGAAGCAGAGTTGCTGACAGCATTTAGGAAATATCTAGCTGAGCACTTCAATCGCCTCGGCATTAAAAGCTGCAGGTCATGTGCTGGAAGATGGTATTAATGTGAATGGGTGCCCACTGGTCAGTGTGGACATGATGGGCTGAATGGCCTGTTTCTGCACTGAATGACTCTGTGGCTGTAACAGCAGAATAGCTTTGAATCTGTTTTGTTTAGTGTAGGTCTTTCACGGAATGTTTGTTTAAGCCTTCTGCCCAAAGGTATGGTGAGAAATTGAAGCAAACCCTTGAAGTTGCAGAATCTGACAGCAAATCTAAATTCTACATCTGATTCACCTCTCCAGGCTTTTCAGCAGAGGTGAGACTGGAAGAGAGATTCTACCGAGGAGCTGGATGGAGAATGTCAAAATACCCATCTGAAGGTTGGACTGAAACTGCACAAACCTGCAGACTGAACACACCGCCCAAAGGTGGTTGACGGGAGTTGCTTGGAATGTAAGGTAGGTGTTGTGTGAAATGATTAGTGGTGACAGGGATAATGGGATCATGATCCCCGGATTGCTAACACCCACTTTGGCTTCAGCACCAGTCCCAGCCAGGATTTTAACAGAAATGTGTGACTTTTATACAATTAGGGCCAGTGTATTTCTGGTTAAAACGAATGATGTCAGGAAGAACTATCTTCTTCCACTGCTGCTAACTCGGTTCTTTCTCACAGATCGTGTGAACTCCTCTTCCTGTAGCGAGACATTTCCCAGCATTGTGATGAGTCATTGCCGGACACCCGGCTTGTGCTCTACCAATAGCATAACACTGGTGATCTTTTCTTTAAAGATGGCTTGTATTAAAATCTAAACCACCAATCAGAAATTGCTTGGCAGAGAACAGTACAGGTTCTTGCAGTGTATCTAAGCTGATACCTTTGTTTTCTTTATTCTCTTTATGCTTTTATTTGACATTTTGGTGTATTAAAGGTGTTCTATTAATCAACATACTGTTAATGTGAAAGATCTTTTGGCTGCAATAGAATAGGGAGTGTTTTTTTTAAGTGTCCTAACCCCCATTTCATTATGACCAAATCCTTTTCTGGTCATTTCTCTCATTGTGATCTTTGGCTGTTCCCATGCTGCATTCTATCTGAGTACTGTATTTACCCACAATAGTGTGACGACACTTCAAAAGTTCTCCAGAACCTCCTGAGTGCTTTGAAGGATTTGAAAAGTGCTGTATGAATGGATCCTTGTTCTTCCCCTTTCTCTTCATCTTACACAATTAGACAATAGTTTTTTGGAACATATATTCTTTTCCTTGTGAATCTAGTCAAATCAGGAGACTCCAGTAGCCAGCTGCAGAGGTTGTAGAGAGTGCAAATGCAAGGGATAAAGTTCTTGTGTATTGGAGTCGATGCTCTGAGACCAGTTACATTAACAAAGGTGACATAATGGAATACAATATGCAAAGTCCATTGTAATCTGTTCCCCAAGGGGCTGCCTAATATATTAATAAAATGGATACAGATCAATATCAGTAAATAGAATGGGGGATTGGGACTCCCAGTGCAGTCTCCTCCCAGTGTCAGGTTATCACAGTCCAACAGATTGCTCCACATCTGCCAGATCTTTCTGCTGCAGGAAATGTGGTGAGAATATGATTTCTCTCAAATGGATTTAGTATCACTGAGGTGTTAACAAGCTCCCAAGAGTAATGAACAAAGAATAAGAAAAAAGCTTTGCATATTATTCATATGCCCAGTATGAATCCCACCTGGCACGGTAGATTGTGATTGTGATGTAGGTTTCTGTGTGAGGAAGAGAAAAGTGAGACAGTTAGAGAAAGAAAGGACACATTCCCAAGGAACTAGTTATTGTAATTTTAATTTGCCTTTTCTTTTAATTTGAAATAAATTCCTCAAAACTTTTCCCTCCTTTTAAAAGCCTGTTTACTTTGGAAGTGGCTTTTGCCAGCTAACCCTTTCCAGCCACTGTTGATTGCCTGATTCTCTCTCATGGACCTTGCAATATTTATTGCATAAATGGTTCTATCTGTGCAAAATGTGTTTCTGTTTTGAAGACTATCTTCCAGTAATGATGTCTGAAGGCAAGGTTATCTCGATGCTTCTAGAATGGCTGAAAATAGCAACCCCCAGTACTATGAAAACGAAGCATACCTCAGTTGCCATTGTCACCTTAATAAACCTGTCAATTTTCACTTGTCCATCCTTTTGGCACAGCATAGTTCGATTGTACTCTAGCCAGAACATTATGGAAGGATAGAAAAAGGCGTCAAGAGGCCAAACAGCTCTGCATTCTGTTTACCAATTAAAGCAAATATCAAAACAGTCATAAATAATTCATAATCTATAAACAGACGATCACATTTCACATTCCCTGTGACATTTTTGTGTAATACTACTTCCATTAATTCAATGCTATTCTTAATCATAGCCAAATCCAATTTTATATAGGCACCTGATCATCCTAAATATATGGTTCATTTCCAAAACCTATTTCAACTTCAGTATGGTGAAGTAAGTTAAACCATCCAGGAAAGAAGTGATTTTTTTTCATCTTTTGCAATGTGGCAAGGATAATTAATAATCTCATAATAGGGAAATGATCATAAAGTGATAGAATTTACCAAGAGTTATAGGGTGATGCCCTCAAGTACAGAACTAGCTATCGATTCATTAACTGTCCCTCATCCTGGAGTGATTGAGATGACTACCATAGATGCATTTAAGGGGAAATTAGATAAATGCAAGAGAGCGTAAGGAATGGAAGGATTAAATGCTAGATTGGATGAAGAATGCTGAGTAGAGAAAATTGTTGGTATAGGCTTTTTGGGCTGAATAGCCTATTTCTGTGCTATGAATTCTATGTAACTATTATTAACAGATGACATGGCTGTTGAATCAATCCCTCACTTCAGTATTGAATTCCACAGCTTCACAACTCAAATATGAATTATGTGTTGGATAAAATAGATTGGAAAATTAAAAAACATATCAGCGTGTAAATATAGTGAGCTTTTACAGAACTTTTCATAATTATCACTAAATATACACCCTATAGAGTCATTTACAGCATAGAAACAGGCCCTTTGGCCCATCTAGTCCATGCCAACCTGATCTTCTGCCTATTCCCATCTACCTGCACCCAGACCATATCCTTCCAAACCCCTCCCATCCATTTGTCAGGGAAGATCTCCCCTTAACGAAACAATGCTGACTTCACCCTATTTTATCATGTACTTCCAAGTATTCTGAAATTTCATCTTTAATAATGGACTCTCAAATCTTACCAACCATTAAGGTCAGACTAACCAGACTATAATTTCTTGTCTTTTGCTGCGTTCCTTCTTAAACAGGGGCGTCACATTTGCAATTTTCCAGTCCTCTAGGACCCTCCCTGACTCCAGTGATTCCTGAATGATCACAACTAATGCCTCCACAATCTCTTCAACTACCTCTTTCAGAACCTCTGCTGAGGAATGAAATGTCAATGGGGCACATAGTTACCCCAGAGGAAGTTGGTGGCCAGTCACAAGGGCAGGGAGTGCAAAAGACTTTAGAGGTGCTGCACTATCGGATTGGTAGTCAGCATAAGGAACTGATTGGGTGACCACACCTTGAAGGTGTACAGTCCAGAACATGTCACCATGGAAGAAAAAGTACTGAGGGAAACTGTAAAGATCTGAAATGCAGTGGTCATAATCGGTTGGGTCGGCTGAGGGGATCAATGAATCAATTCTGTAATTGCTGACAGGTAACCACCAACATGGAGAGGATGAAGAATATTCTGTGGAAGGAAATGGGTATAAGAAATTGTAGCAATCACTGGCTAAGCTGCAAGGAAGGCAGTCAAATGAGTGGTTGGAGGCATGGTGCAAATCGGAGGGCTTCAGATTCTGGGAGCACTGGGGCAGGAAGGTTGCACTTCAACTGGACTGGAATCAAAGGCCTTGTGGAGAAGCTAACTGCTGTAGCTGGGTAGTGTTTAACCTAAATTGGCAGAGGAACACACAAAGCACTGGAGGAATTCAGCAGGTCAGGCAACATCTATGGAGGGATATGGACAGTCAATGTTTCGGGCTGAGACCCTTCATCTGGACTCTGAAATTGGCAGAACATTGGACACTTCTGTGTAGCAATGGAAAGGGGAGGGGGGACTGTGCACAAGGAACTGCAAGTATTAGATAGCTCTAGGCTAGGAAGCAGTGCAGTAGTAGATGGCTACAGACAGATCAAGGGAAAGGCAAAGACAGGCTCAGAATATGTATGTGTGAATGCACAGAGTGGGGTGGAAAAGTTAGAGCTGTAGGAACAAGTAGCCACTGGTGAATGTGAAGTAGTGGCAATAATTGAAATGGGATTTAAAAAAAAAGCATGACAGAAATTATTGTTCCTGAATATTAGGTGATCAGAAAAGATAGAAAGGGGGGAAAAAGGGGCCAGTGTTGATTGAGGAAGATATTTAAGTATTGGAGAGACACAATGTCATTCAGGGGCCAAGGACAGAATCCAGTTGGTTAGAGTTCAGAAGCAAGAAGGGTGCAATCAAGCTCTTCAGGGTATTCCATTGGCCACCAGCCGCTGAGATGGACAATGCAGGAACATAGCTGCAGAAATTATAGATTATAGATTTATCATAAAGGGTTGTAGTTGAGAAGTAACAACTTGTAACTGTGAAAGGCTTTGAGATCACATCTGGAGTACTAGATACAGTTCTGGACTAAGGAAGGATGCAGTTGCTTTCTGGATCATGTGGTTAGGTTCACTAGGTTGATCTCTGGGTTGAGGAGTTATTCTCTGGTATGAGAGCCAGCATGGACTGGATGGATGGAACGGCCTCCTATGATGGAAGTACTTTCAGACCAGTGATATTGTTTTGATTTCTTCATTAATTTGCACTCATATTTTTGGTATGCTTTCAGTGCCGTTTTATTATGAGGACAGATAGAAAATATTTACCTAACCTTTCTTCAATGTCAATAAAAATTCACAATCAATATCAGTGAAAATCCACACCCAATGTTAGTAAGATTCCACATCCAATGTCAGAAATAGTCTACACCCAACACCAATAACATTCCACATTTAATGCCAATAAAATTCTACAGCCAATGTTGATGATAATCCATAAACAATTTCATTAATAATCCACACTCAATATTACAACCTACACCTAATATCAGTAAAATTCCAGTTGTTAATAAACTACATACAGTGTTATTAATAATCCACACCAAATCACAATAATAATTGCACATTTATCAGTAATAATTCACACCCAATATCAGTAATAACTCGCAACCAATGTGAGTAATAATCCACACCTCTCAGTAATAATCCACACTCAGTATTGGTGGTAATAACGCCCAATATCAGTTCTAATCTACACCCACTGTCAGAAATACTCTGCACTCAATATGAGTAATAGTCCACCTTCAATGTCAGTAATCCACACCCATTATTGGTAATGATCTGCTCCCTTCAATCCTGACTTCAGTTTTGTTTATATGAGAGTGGTTTCCTTCGGCTAGGGGTCTGAGAGCTTTTTGAGCACAATATGTGGATAGAAGCAGCAAAGCTGAGGTGCCATTATGTAGCAGGACTGGACGAGGACACTGGGCACGAATCACAGCCCACCCACTGACACGTCAATTAGTAAAACTGCTCTTAATAAACAGCTATGTCTATAATTGTGTGCATGCAATAATGGGTCACGTGGGCTACTTGGACTCCACTTGTTTTAAGCTCCTGTGTTAGTAGATCAGCTTCTCTGATGCTGTGAGTTGGGATGAATGAGGGGACGATTGTAGGGTGCATTATGTAGGCACTGAAAACTTTAACTGTACTGCTCACCCACTGTGGAGAGGACAATTTGTTTTACTTGAGTCTCCTGTAACTAGGTTGTGAAAAGTAATACAGTTCACACTATTTTGAGTCAGTACCAAGGTATAATTAATATAGATTAGATAGAAGTTAATTACTGGGTTGCAACTCCAGAGATTCACCTTTTAATAAAAGCAATGCAGAAGAATTTAGAATTAATACTATTTAACGATTGTAAAGAAGTATTTTGTGTTGCACCTGGAGATGCACTAAGATCGTCCTGATGAAGGGTGTTGACCCAAAACGTCGACTGTCCATATTCCCCCACAGATGCTGCCTGACCCACTGAGTTCCTCCAGCATTTTGTGGGATGCTCCAGATTTTCAGCATCTGCAGTCTCTCATGTCTCCATCTTTCTTTAAACCTTCTTTGTAAATGCACAGTCTTCAAAGAGGTAGGCAACCATCTCCTCCTCATCGCAGCTGTCACGAGGGCAACATGTGTTAAGAGTGAGATTCCAACCGTGCAGGAAGGTTCTGACAGGGAGAACCCCTCTCATCGCCAGCCAAGTTGGCACCACTGCATTTCTCTTTAATTGTGATGCAGTGATCAACCAGGGCTTTTACGTTCAAAAGTCCCACTCCCCACCACTGGGAAGTGGAATTTCCAATATTCTGGATTCATCAGCTTCAAGACATTGTAGAATAAAACAGGCCTTTCCTCCTCTCTCCTATTACTGTGAAAATTGAAGATGACAAAGGAAATGAGTTGGGGAGAAGATAGCAAGAGGGTTTGGTTGTGTCAGGGAGAGGTGCCCAAAACACATGGGAAGGGAGTGGGGAAGTTTGGTCAGGCAGAGGACTGGGGAGTGGTCTGCAGGTGGTGATCAGGGCATCAGGCAGTAGATAGGGTATGGCTCAGGACATGAGCAGTGCGATGGGATCAGTACCAGTGAGGCCCATCTGGAAGAAGATCAATGCTTCTGGAGAGCCTCACAGCTCGGGAGGGTGAAGCTCTTTAATTAAAGCCGGTGCAGGCCTCATTATCCACTTGAGCTGTGTCAGTGGTTTCAAAGAGGCCTTGTTTGTGTGGTAAAATCTCGTGCAAATTAAATTAACCTTGTACGTGATTTGACTTAGAAAATTGAACAGTACAGCACAGGAACAGTCCCTTCGACCCACGATGTCTGCACTGAACACGATACAGAATTCAACTAAATCTCTTCTCCCTGCACATGATCCATATCCCTCCATTCCCTGCATATTTATTTGTCTGACATCATTTCACTTGGCCAGCAGCTTCGTGCATGAGTGTGTCACACACTGAGAGCAGCTTCACCTTAACATAACGTGGGAGCCCTTGGACAGGCAATGATACCAAAAGGCATCTATTTACGCTGCCTCAAATCTATGCTGAGCAATTGTATGAAGCTATGATCATTGTTTCCTTGAGTGTGGATCATTGAACTGTCATCCCCCGGAGAAGCTTGGAGGACAGGAGGTACAGAGAGAAACCCTCTTCTGATGGGGAGCTCCTGAATGAAGCAGGACAACCCATACAGAGCTCGGCCATTCAGAGTGATGTCAGGACCAGCTTCTTCACAGAAAGGGCAGAGGAAATCTGGAGTACAAAAATCTGGAAACACACAGCAGGTCAGGCAGTGTCCGTGGAGGAAGAAACAAAGTGAATGTTTCAGGTCCGACGCCCTTTGTCAGAACTGGGAAGAGCTCCTTTTGCAGGATTGAGAAGGGTTGAACAAGTTTGGGAACAGATCAGCCGTAATCCAACTGAATGCTGGGGCAAGTTTGAGGGGTTGTTCTCCTGTTCCTTCCAAACATGCAGCAGAAGAGTTGACAAAATGATCAGTCCCATTCCATAACCCCTTCATTGAATTTAGTTGGTGAATGTGATTAGCTTCAAGCCCAGACTGATTGCACAGCCTCCACTGCCCAAACCGTTGGCACCAACTCTAAGGAAGGTTTTGCATTTGACATAGGTAGTGGCAGGGAAGGCATTGGATCATGCACCTTGGACACAGCTAACCTTGGCCTTTTCACTTGTTTTATTGTCTTGATCACTTATCTCACCCAGCTGAAAACTCCTCCTCCATGCCATGCCAATGCTCCCAACTCCTGAAGTTCTCAGGACCCCACCTTCCACCACACTGCAGTCCCACCCCCTCACTAATGAACCTTCCTCTCACCCCATACCCAACCGTCTCACCCATCAACTTCATCACACCCCACAGGTTCAAACACTTCATGACCCCATTCAACAGAATCCTTTTTTCCCCCATCCCATCACCCCTTGGTAAACCTTTTCTTCACCCTAGCCCTAACCTCACCACAACCTGAATCAACCTCTTCCCTTCACCTCAACTCTAATCCCCCCAACTCTTACCCTCAAAATACCCCTTCCCCTCGTCACAGCTTCCCCTCATTACCTTTTCTCCTCATTACATCTCTGCACCCCTCCCATAAATTTATCCTTCACCACAACCCAACCCCTTTAATATGGGAGGTGGAGAGGTTTAAGGAGGGAATTTCAGTACTTTGGGCCTTGGAAGTTGAAGGTACAGCCACCAAGCTAGCCAGAGGTAGAGGGGTGGAAATAGGCCACTCAGGTCAGTTCAGACATTTGGTAGGGACAAAGGTAAAAAAAAATGCATTTATTGATGCAGTTGTTTTGGGATCCAGGTACAGGAGCAAGACCGGCATTTATTGCTCCTGAGGTAGTACCGGTGAACTGCAGCCTTGAACCACAACAGTCCTGCTAATGGTATCCCAGAGTCCTGTGGGACGGGGTCCCAAGATTTAGATTGAGCCACAATGAAAGAATGGTGATACATTGTCAAGTTAAGATAGTGTGTGACTTGGAGGGGATCCTGCAGTTGGTGGTGTCACATGTGCCTTTTGCCCCTGTCCGTCTTGTTGGTAGAAGTCATGGCTTTGGGAGGAGCTACTGGAGTAGTCTGGGCGAGTGACTGCATTTTCTAGAAGGTGCACAGGTAGAGGGACTGAATGGGGTACCAGTCAAGTGGACAACTTTGCTCTGGATGGTGTTGAGCTTCTTGAATGTTGTTGGCGCTGCATTCATCTGGGCACGTAGACAGTACTTCACCATGCTCATCAATTGTGCATTGAGGATGACTGGGGTATCTGGAGGTGAGTCACTCACTACAGGATACCTTGCCTCTGATCTGCTCTTGTAGCCACGGTATCTGTGGTTGGCCTGGTTAAGTTTCTAGTCAATGGTAACCCCCCCAGTTATTGATTCTGGTGATTCAAAGACAGCAACCCCATTGAATGTCAAGAGTAGGTGGTTAGATTCCCTCTTGTTGAAGATGCTCGTTCCCTTTCACTTCTGACATATGAACATTGCTTGCCTCCTGTCAGCGAATGTCTGAATATTGTCTTTGTTTTGCTGCATACTGAGGAATTGTGAATGGAATTGAACATTGCAATCATCAAAGAACATCTTCCCTTCTGACTTTTTGATGGAAGGCGGTGATTAATAAAGCAGTTGGAGATGGCTGGACACAGGACACTGCCCTGAGGAACTTCTGCAGTGATGTCCTGGGACTGGGATGATTGACCTCCAACAATCACAACCTCCTATTTGTGAGGTATGACTCCAACCATTGGAATGTTTGCCCTGTAATATCCGTTAGCTTCAGTTTTACCAGGACTCCTTGATGCCAAACTCAGTCAAATGCTGCTGTGGTGTCAAGGACAGTTACTCTGGAAATCAACTCTTCAGTCTGAAAGCCTAACTGGACATGTATAAGTAGGGGTTATTAGGTGTAAGTGCCCCTTGAAAGCCCAGCTTTCATCAATTTGCTGATGATTGAGAATTATTCTAACTGGGCAGTAATTAGCTGGACTGCCTTTGTTCTGCCTTTTGTAAATAGGGCAACTTGAATGATTTACCACATTTCTCAGTAGATGCTGTTACTGTAACTGCATTAGAACAGCTTGGCCAACATCAGTCCTCCTGATTGTGACTGTGGGACTTAGTTATGGTGAAAATTATGGTAACCCAGAGGTGTGGCTTTTGCTAGTGGCTGAGGTAAATTGGTGAAAGGAGCAAGTTTGTGTAAAGCTTGCTGAAGAGTTCAGAAATGATGGAGCTCAGCTCATTTGTCAATACAACTCGGTGCTCAAGGGCATTTGTTTCCAGAATTCAGTTTGTAAACTGATTCAAATCTCTGGAGATCGAAAACTACAGAATTCATTTAAATTCACCAGCTTGGACCTGAAATACTTTCCAATGTTGGAAAAAGACACAGGAACAGAGCAGCTTCAAACTGCAGGTAAACAAAAGAAAGGGTCTCAATCTGAGAAGTATCCCAAGAAATGAAGTTTCATGGTGAGATATCCTCACCGATTAAACAGAAACAGTGACTGCAAAGTAAATAAAAACATTGATGGAAGTGTTTCTGAAAGCCCTGTAATTCCCCTCCTCCCTTGCTTTAATGAACCATTAACCCCTTCTCTGATTTTATTGACTGGGGAGAATCAGCCCTTAATCTACCAGCATTTGTAAGACATTGTTGAGAGGAAACAGACAGATGTAGCAAACAGAGTGGCTCTACAGATAGAGCAGCTGTCTCATAGCTCCTGTGACCCTGGTTCAAATCTGACCTCCAGTGCTGTCTGTGTGGAGTTTGCATGTTCTCCCTGTGATCATGTGGTTTTCACCCAAGTGCTTTTGTTCCCTTCCACGTTGCGGGTTGGGAGGTTAACTGGCTACTGTAAATGGCCTCTAGTGTCAGTGGGTTGTAGGAGAATCGGGCAGGTATTAATGGGCATCTGTGAGGCAATAGGTTACAGGGAGATAAATGGGGGATTGGGACTGATGGGATTGCTCTGATAGCTGGTTTATACATGAGGCAGCAGGGAGGGCTTCAAATTTTTTTTGTGCCATCTGGATTGATTCTGAGAGAAGGAGGTACTACTTCAAGAGGGAAAGGCTACACCTCAACAGGACTGGAGAGTGGTACATGTGATTCCCATGTTCAAGAACAAAATGCAAGGACATTCCTAATAGCTGTTCTGGTTAGTTTAACATCTATGGTAGGTTAAGTTCTGGAAGCAATGATCAAGGAAAATGTTAACAGGCACTTTGAGAAGTCAATTAAGAAGAGCCTGTATGGACTTGTAAAAGGCTGGATTGTATTTGACTAACTTGATGGAATTTTTAGTTGAAGTAACGATGGCTGATGAAGGTGCACTCGATTTTGTCCTGAAGAATTTTGAGAAAGTGTTTAACGAAGTACCACGTAAAAGGCTACTTAGCAAAATTGTGTATGGGATGGTCAGTGTCAATGTGGATAAAAAGAATTAGTTTAAGGACAGAAGTCAGTGAATGTGGTAAATGGTTGGTTTTCAGCCAGAAGATAGTGGACGGTAGTGTTCTGCAAGGGTCGTACTTGAACCCTGATTTTTTTTTCCGTCGTTGTTCTACTTAAATGAAATGGATATTGCAGTACAGAGTAAAGTTTCAAAATTTGCTGATAATATCAACTTTGAATGTGTCATAAACAATGAGGATGATTCCAATCAACAGCAACAGTACATGTGTAGACTGGCAGATGGGAGTTAATGCAGAGCAGTGTGAGCTGAGCCTCAGAAGGGATGGGGAGAGACTTATTATAGATTTAATGGTGCTGGTTTTAAAGTGTGCAGGCACAGAGGGACCTGCAATTCATGTGCACAGATATTTGAAGGTGGCTGCTCATATTGAGAGGGTAGTTAGCAAAACCTTTGGGATCTTGAGCTTGAAAATAGAGATACTGAACACAAGAGCAGGAAAGTTATGCTGTACCTTTATAAAGCTTCAGTCAGACCACAAGTGTAGTATCATGTGCTGTTCTGGCCACCACACTGTAGGAAGGGGGAGTGGGTGCAGAGAAGATTTATCAGAATGGTTCCAGGGGTGAGCAATTTTAGCTATCAGGTTTGCTGTGTTTTCTCTCCTTGGAGCAAGGGGGTCAAGGCATGTTTGGTCAAGCTGTATGAGGTTAGGACAGGTTGTACAAAAAAAGCTGCTGCCATTAACTGACCGTGCAAAGCTTAGGAGATACAGATATACAGTTTAGGATCATAGAGACAAGGGAGATTTGAAGAAGAACTTTTTATGTAGCAAGTGGTAATGACCTGGAACTCACTGCCTGTGAGGATGGTGGAGGCGATCAATGATTTTAAAAGGAAATTGGACAGGCATGAGATAACCAAACACAAGAATACAGGATTTAGGAAGTGAGGAAGGGACTGAATGGATTGCTGTACGGAGAGCTAGCATGGATGATGGGCTGAAAGGCCTTCTGCAGTGACAGTATGACTCTACAACTCCAGCCTGGAGGTAAGGGGAAGGGGCTGGAGGGGCTTTGGAAGCACGGAGGAGACACTGCAATTCGAAAGGTGATCTGGATGCTCTGGTGATCTGACACTGGGATTCTGGCTGCACTGTGGAAGTTCTGGAGGGAGTTGGGAAAATGGCAGGCACCGAGCATTGTCTGGAATCAGTGATAGTCTGGAAAAAGTAAGGAGCACTTAGAGGTTCTGCAGGCACTGGGAAAGATGTAGATTTGATGGGGAGAGGGGAGAGGCACTGGCCAATATCTGGTGGTCCTAGGGAGCCCTGAGGAGGGTCTGGCCATACTGATTAAGCTTTGGATACATCAAACAGCCCAGGCTAGAGGTCTAGGAAAGGTCTGAAGATAAGGGTGAGGGTGTGATGACATATCTAAGTGCATTGCGGATCCAGAGCGGGACCTAGATCTCTCGGGGATGGTGGGTGCAGATTTGATGCTAACATTTAAAATAAAATTGAATAAAAAGTGTGTGGAAAGAGCAGCATGGACAGACAAATTGATAGGCCTGCTGCAGAGCCAGTGTGGGAGTAATGGGCCAAATCGACTCTTGTGTTACATCCTTCTGACGCAATTGCTCAGCACCTCTGATCTCTGGCTCCAGTTCCGTTCCTTCAGGTGCATCACATTTGCACAATGGAGTCTCTGAGAGTACAGGAGGAGGCTGCTTGAGGACGGAGCTGGTTAAAGATGGACTCCTCAGGTTAATCCCTCTTCCAGCTCTTGCTCCAGGGGCTCAGTCAGGAACCTGGTAAACGTGATGGGAGTTCTGCTTCAGCCGTCCTCGGGCAGTGATCTCCAGAGACCCAGAAGTTTTCCTCAACTCCCCACTAATCCTGAGACCAATTAACTTAAATCCAAGCCTCTTAGTCATTATGCTTTTAAGAGGGGCTTGGATGGGCACATGAATGAGAGGAAATAAGAAGGATATTGGCATTCTGTAGGTGGGAAGGATTAACTATGTTGGCACAACATTGTGGGCCGAAGGGCCTGCTCTGTGCTGTACTGTTCTATGTTCTATGCCATCACTCCTTCCTGTTCACTCTGTCTTCATCCCTATTAATTTCCCCACAGTAACCTTTACTGCGAAGAACGTAACCCAGCTTAGCCAGGCTGCTCATAACTATAAATCTCTATTCCTAGCAACATCTTGTAAATCTCCTCTGCACCCTGTCACCTAACACATGTTTTATACAATTGTAACATGACCTCCCTGGGACCTGGGTTCGATCCTGATGACCTTGTATGCCATGCATTGACTTATAAAGGCAAGCATACCACAAGCGCCTTAACCACTTTATCTCCCAGTTGTGTTACCTTTAAGGGATCTATGGAAGTACACCCAAAGATTCTGCTGTTCTGCTTTATATCCGACCTTTTAATTGTGTGTTCCTTTTGTCTTGTTTTTCCTTTCCAAACACATTAGCTCTCAGTTCTCTGTAATGAATTCCATTTACAATTTTGTGCCCACGTAACCAGTCCATTGGCATCATCTGCCACTCAGAACCTCCTTCCTCACTATCAACCATCTGCCAGTTTTAATGTCATTTGCAAGCTTTGTACATCTGGTGCCTAAGTTTATATCCAGATCATTTATTTAAACCACAAGAAGGATGTGTCTATAACTCCATGCAGAACCTCAATGCACACAGCTCCCAGTAACTAAAACTCCCATTGACCATTACACCTTGCTTTCTCCCACTGAGCTAATTTTTAATCCAATGTCACTTTTAGGTGGATTCCTTGGGTTTTTATTTTCTCGATTGATCTATCACATCCCTTAACAAACCTATGCTGACTATCTTTGAAATCCCATCTCTCTTCACATTGATTTATGCTGTCCCTTAGAACAATGGCCTGTTGTTATGCATTCTATCCTTTCCTCCCTATTCAGACAACAGTACCACACCCAGCAACCTCCAGCACCACGCTGGTACGTAACACTGGAAGCCTACAGTCAGAGGCTGTGCTACATTTCCTCCCTTGCTTCTTTTATAACTCTGGGGTACATTTTATCTGAGCCGTTTTTATTTATCGATACAAGATCTCCTAATATGCTCTTTCTGACCGCATTAATTATTTCCAACACTTCACATACTTTCCAGGAAATTAAACAAGTCAGTGGCACAGCTAGTAGAGCCACTGCCTCACAGTCCCAGAGACCCAAGTTCAATCCTGACCTCTGGTGCTGTCTGTGTGGAGTCTGTGTGTTCTGTGGATTCATGGGGGACTTGAATCTGTGTGGATTCAAAATTGGCTTGCCTGCAGAAAGCAGAGGGTTGTGGTGGAAGGAGTGCATTCGGATTGGAGGGCTGTGACTAGTGGTGTCCCACAGGGATCGGTTCTGGGACCTTTACTTTTTGTGATATTTATTAATGACTTAGATGAGGGAGTGGAAGGCTGGGTTAGCAAGTTTGCAGATGACACAAAGATTGGTGGTGTTGTGGATAGTGTGGAGGGCTGTCGAAGCTTGCAGAGGGATATTGATAGGATGCAGAGCTGGGCTGACAAGTGGCAGATGGAGTTCAATCCAGAGAAGTGTGAGGTAGTACACTTTGGAAGGACAAACTCCAAGGCGGAGTACAAGGTAAATGGCAGGATTCTGAGCAGTGTAGAGGAGCAGAGGGATCTGGGGGCTCATATCCACAGATCACTGAAAGTTGCCTCGCAGATGGATAGGGTAGTCAAGAAAGCTTATGGGATGTTAGCTTTCATAAGTCAGGGGATTGAGTTTAAGAGCCGTGAAGTGATGATGCAGCTTTACAAAACTCTGGTTAGGCCACACTTAGAGTACTCTGTCCAGTTCTGGTCGCCTCATTATAGGAAGGATGTGGAGGCATTGGAAAGGGTGCAGAGGAGATTTACCAGAATGCTGCCTGGATTAGAGAGTATGGATTATGAGGAGAGACTAAAGGAGCTAGGGCTGTTCTCATTGGAAAAAAGAAGGATGAGGGGAGACATGATAGAGGTATACAAGATATTGAGAGGAATAAATAGAGTGGACAGCCAGCGTCTCTTTCCCAGGGCACCAATGCTCAAAACAAGAGCACATGGCTTTAAGGTATTGGGTGGGAAGTTCAAGGAAGATGTCAGAGGGAGGTTTTTCACCCAGAGAGTGGTTGGTGCATGGAATGCGCTGCCTGGGGTGGTGGTGGAGGCTGATACATTGGACAAGTTCAAGAGATTGTTAGATAAGCATATGGAGGAATTTAAGATAGAGGGATATGTGGGAGGAAGGGGTTAGATAGTCTTAGGTGTGGTTTGAAGGGTGGCACAACATGGTGGGCCGAAGGGCCTGTATTGTGCTGTATTGTCCTATGGTTCTCCCTGTGTCACACATGGATTTCCTGTGGAAGCTGCAGTTTCCTCCTACATCCCAAGGAGGTGCGGGTTGGTAGGTTAACTGGCCATTTTAAATTGTCCCTAATGTGTAGGCAAGTGGCAGAATCTGGGGGGAGTTGATGGGATGTGGGGAGAATGAAGTGGGATTAGTATAGGATTGGTATAAATGGGTGGTTGATAGTTGGTATGGACTCAGTGGGCTGAAGGGCCTGTTTCCATGCTGTATAACTCTATAACTCTATGGCCCTCTCTGAAGTGTGCAAGAATATCCCTGCTGTGCTAGTGGGTTAATACCGCTGCTGCACAGTTCCACAACCCAGGTTCAATCCTGACCCTGGATACTGTCTGTGCGGAGTTTGCATGTTCTCCCTGTGACTGCATAGATTTCCTCCAAGTGCTCCAGTTTCCTCCTCGTATCCTAAAGACATGGTAGATTGCTCGGCTACCACCTACCTAGTGTAGGTAGGTGGCAGAGAATTGTGGGGGGGGGGGGGAAGTTGGCATGAGTGGGAGGAGAGATTACAGGGAAATGTTGGGGGAATGGTACTGATAGAAATGCTCTGAAAGCCCACATCAGCTCGATGGGCTGAATGGCCTTTTATGTGACAAGGAAAGAATGGAAATAAAAATTAAACATTCCAGGTGTGGTCTGACCAAGCCGCTGCAAAGCTGTAGCAGGTCGAGCCTACTTTAGGTACACAATTGCCCTTGCCTTCCTGTAACAACCCAGATGCTATCTTGCTGTGTTTTATAAACACTTCAAAAGACAAACCCTGATTCTACTATGCAACAGCGTTCTGCTTTTGTGATACACCTACCAAAGTGGAAACCTCATGTTTCCCCGCATTAAACTCCATCTGCCAATCATTTTCCCCCTTATTTTAGCTGTTCCTCTTACTGTCACTACTTCTTTGCAAACTCTTTGGTCATGATCTGATCTGCCAGTGGGAGCTCCAGGAGTAACTACTGGCACTGACCTGTACTTTGTATCAGAAGGCCGGCAGCTCAACCAGACCACTGACATTTTGGTTCCGATGAAGGTCGATCCTGGTGTTTCTTCCCGAGCTCCCATGGAGCTAGGTGTTGATCGGAATGTTCCTGCTCCTGCTATATCAGTGCTCCCTCCTACTGCCAATCAAGCAGCACTGGTGCGAACCGGGTAATGTCTCCCCAAGACCCTATAACCAAGGGTCACATCTCAAAATAAGGGGTCAACATTTGGGACTGAGGTGAGAAGAAACTTCTTCAGCCAAGGGGTGGTAATCATCGCATTTCTCCACTCAGTGGTTGTGGAGACTCAGTTGCTGACTGTATTCAAGGTGGACATTGACAGGTCTTCGGATGTTGCAAGTGACAAGGTGTTAGTGTGGGAAAATGACACTGAGGTAAAGGATAAGCCATTATCTTAGTGACTCGCAGAGCAGGCGAGAGGCTGAATGGCCTACTCTAATACTCGTCTAATATTAGAGGGCATGCATTTAAGGTGGGGGGGCAGGGGAAGTTTTTTTTTACACAGAGCGTGGGTGCCTGGAATGCTTTGCTGCCAGGGGTGGTGGTGGAAGCAGATATGATAGAGGCGTTTAAGAGGCTCTTAGATAGGCACATGAATACGCAGAGAATGGAGGGATATGGACCACGTGCAGGCAGAAGTGATTAGTGTAATTAGGCATCATTATCTTAATTAGTTCAGCACAACATCGTGGGCCGAAGGGCCTGTTCCTGTGCTCTATTGTTCTATGGTCCATGTTCTATATACTCCTGCATATGTTTATGTTATAGTCTTCTATCTTATAATGAGCTTCCTAAGCTTGAATAAACACCTTCACTGTTGTACCAGTTCAGATCTTTAGCTGCATGTCTACTGTATTTGGGCTCTCTAACCCTCACAACACAAGCCCAATGGTTGTTCATCCTTCTCCTTCACCATGTTTTGCAGCTTCACCTTGGCCTGGCACCAGGGAGGCAACGTGCCATCCTGGAATCACATCTGTGACAATAGAAATGCTATCGGCCCTCCTGTCTATTGAATTTTTCAACGATGTAGCTCCCCTGTCCTTGCCACCCACTTCCTGTACAGCTGAGTAAATTGCAATACCATGGACTAACCCCTGAAGATCCAACATCTTCTCCAATACTCTCCAGCGTGGCATAGAGGTGCAGCAGGTTGGACTGCTGCTTCATGGCTTCAGTGACCCAGGTTCCATCCTGATCTCTGATGCTGTCTGTATGGAGATTGCATGTTCTCTTTGTGGCTGAGAGGGTTTCTCATAGGTGCTCTGGTTTCCTCCCACATCCCAAAGGCATCCTTTCCATCCACAGTAAATTACCCCTAGTGTATGTGGGTGGCAGGAGAACGAGGAGGAGTTGATGGGCATGTGAGAGAGAATAGGTTGCAAGGAAATAAGGGGGGGATGGCATTCACCAAGCTGATTGGCCGCCTCCTTTATCAGAAGGATATGTGAGATAAATATGAATACCATTTGGAGAGTATGATGCACTTGGGAGTGTCCTGCAATGCTGATCTCTGTTCCGGCCTGTATCCCCTCTCTACCTGCAAGACCATAATCAACTCCCAGAGCCGGCTGTCCAGCCCACTGTGTGTATATTCTCTAATGAGGTGAATGGGACTGAGAACCCATGCATAGCAGCCAATCGATCTTGATGTACAGAGATAAATCATTGTGGTGATCTAAGTGAAGCATGGTAATATTGACATCTTAAACAATCCAATCGTTCCTCTCTGCTGCAAGGAAAGAAGTTTCCAAGTCAGAGATCAATCACGAGAGGATAATGAATGGTCTATATCTAATGTGTTGGCTCTTGATGGATGCGCCATGAGAATCCCATGATATCAATAGTCTTTCTTTGGCCATTGACAAAGGCATGTTACTGAGATTCCTCTGATTGATGATACCTTGATTGTTCATACATTCATTAATCAATACAAGGTCAGGAAGGAAGAGAAGGAAACAGTCATAAAATATGCAGTGTGATTGTAATTCTGGAAATAATTCTCCCTTGTTCCTCTACCACTCTCTTCCTAATGTCACCTCACCCCCAACCCCAGGAAGCCCAGCTTCCTATCCTTGCCATCCGGACCATTCCTGTGTCATCACAGACTTTAACATTTTATGGATCTCATGACCTGCCTTCATGAGACCAAAGCTCAGAATGGATTGGAACAAAGTGAATGGTTTTAAGGTGGGAAATAAGGAAAAGAATCTTGCCCTGTAACCCTCTCGTCTCATTTCTTGTTAGCAGTAACATGCTAGAATCTAGAGGAACAAAGGACTGCAGATGCTTGAATCTAGATGAAAAACACTATAATGCTGGAGGAACTCAGCAGGCCAGGCAGCATCCGTGGAGAAAAGCAGGCGGTCACTGTTTCGGGTCAGGACCCTTCTGAGTCCTGAAGAAGAAGGGTCCTGACCCGAAACGTCCTGAAGAAGGGTCCTGACCCGAATCATTGACCATCTGCTTTTCTCCACAGATGCTGCCTGGCTTGCTGAGTTCCTCCAGTATCATAGTGTTTTACATGCTAGAATCTACTGTCCCAATCCTGAATGAACAATTTCCATGTGTTAGTCTGGAGGGTGATCATTGCACGACTATTCAACAATGGGAGGAATCACAACATCCAACTCAGTGATTGCCATGTTCTAATGAAAGGTCCTATACCTAAAATGTTAACTGCTTCTCTTTCCACAGAAGCTGCGTGATCTGTTAAGTGCTTCCAGAACTTTGTTTCTTTTTCATTACTTGCCTTGTCCACCACAGGGTCATTTGGAGATGGGACCCTTACTTGCATTACTTACTTTGCATTCTCCCTGCATTGGGTGTTCTGAAATTAATGGCAGCACTCTAAGTGGGAATGAACTCTGCTCCAGAATGGTACTTACTCTGTGAGGCTGGGATATATCACCTGCCCAATAAACCCGCTGGGAACCACAGCTCAGATGAACAATTTCAACAGACCAGAGATATTGGAATTAAAGCAAAGATGGCTCCGTTATTGGTATTGGTTTATTATTGTCACTTGTACCAAGGTACAGTGAAAAACTTGTCTTACATGCCGTTCGTACAGATCCATTCATTACACAGTGCATTGGGGTAGTACAGGGTAAAAACAACAACAGAATACAGAGTAAAATGTCACAGCTACAGAGAAAGTGCAGTGCAGGTAGCAGGGTCATAAGGTAGATTGTGAGGTCAAGAGTCCATCTCATCATATAAGGGAACCGTTCAATAGTCTTTTCACAGTGGGATAGAAGCTGTCCTTGAGCCTGGTGGTATCTTCTGCCTGATGGGAGAGGGGAAAAGAGAGAATGACCCAGGGGGGTGGGGTCTTTGATTATGCTGGCTGCTTCACCAAGGCAGCGAGAGGTATAGACAGAGTCCAAGGAGGTGAGGCTGGTTTCTGTGATGTGCTGGGCACAATTCTCTGCAGTTTCTTGCAGTCCTGGGCAGAGCAGTTGCCATACCAAGCTGTGATGCATCCAGATAGGATGCTTTCTATGGTGCATTGATAAAAGATGGTGAGTGTCAAAGGGGACATGTCAAATTTCTTTAGTCTCCTGAGGAAGTAGAGGCGCTGGTGAGCTTTCTTGGCTGTGGTGTCTACGTGGTTGGACCAGGACAGGCTGTTGGTGAACTTGAAGCTCTCAACCCTCTTGACCTCAGCACCGTTGATGTAGATGGGTGCATGTACACTGCTCCCTTTCATGAAGTCAATGACCAGCTCTTTTGTTTTGTTGACATTGAGGGAAAGGTTTTTGTCATGACACCATGTCACTAAGCTCTCTATCTCCTTCCTGCACTCCGACTCATCGTTATTTAAGATACGGCCCACTACGGTGGGATCATCTGCAAACTTGTAGATGGAGTTAGAGCAGAATCTGGCCACAAAGTCATGAGTATATAGGGAGTAGAGTAGAGGGCTGAGGACGCAGCCTTGAGAATAATCGCGCTGGAGGTGTTGCTCCCTATCCTCACTGACTGCGGTCTGTTGATTCAGTTGCAGAGGGAGGTGTTGAGTCCCAGGTCTCGGAGCTTGGTGATGAGTTTGCTTGGAATTATAGTATTGAAGGCAGAGCTGTAGTCAATAAATAATAGTCTAACATAGGTGTCTTTACTGTCCAAATGGTTCAGAGCTGAATGTAGGGCCGGGGAGATGTCATCCACTGTAGACCTGTTTCGGTGGTAGGTGAATTGCAGTGGGTTGAGGTTTTCCAGGTGGCTGAGTTAATGCATGCCATGACCAACCTCTTGAAGCACTTCATGATGGTGAATGTCAGAGCCACTGGTTGGTAGTCATTAAGGCATGTTACCTTGTTTTTCTTAGGTGCTAGGATGATAGTGGTCATCTTAAAATAGGTGGTAACCTGGGATTGAAGCAGGGTGAGGTTAAGTGTGTCTGCAAATACCCTTGCCAGCTGATCAGCACAATATTTGAGGACGTGGCCAGGGACACCATCTGGGACAGTTGCTTTCTTTGGGTTCACTCTCCGGAAGATTGATCTTGTGTCCTCAACGGTGACCATGGGTTCAGTTGCATTGAAGGCTGTCAGGGTGGGTGCTGACAAACCAATCTCCTTCTGTTCAAAACATGCATAGAATGCATTAAGCTCATCAGGAAGGGATGCGCTGTAGTTGACTATGCTGCCTGAATTTGTCTTGTAGCCCATTATAGCATGTAAGCCCTGCCACAGCTGACGGCTGGTCTGGGACTCTATTTTGAACTGGTATTGTCGCTTGGCATCCCTGATAGCTTTACAGAGGTCGTACCTTGATTTCTTGTAAAGGCCAGGGTACCTGATTGGAATGCAGCAGTCCTCGACTTCAGGAGGGAATGGATCTCCTGGTTCATCCATGGTTTCCGGTTTGGGAACACCCGTATTGTCTACTTTGGTACACAGTCCTCCACACACTTGCTGATAAAGTCTGTGATGGTGGTGGCTTACTCATCTAAGTTGGCAGCTGAGTCTTTGAACATGGACCAGTCCACTGACTCAAAGCAGTCACATAGAAACTCATGTATTTCCTCAGACCAGCACTGCACAGCTTTCTGTACTGGATCCTCCCATTTCAGTTTCTGTTTGTATGCAGGGAGGAGGAGCACAGCCTGGTGGTCTGATTTACCAAAGTGAGGGCGAGGGGTGGCTCAGAAGGTATCTTTGGTTGTATTGCAATGGTCAAGGGTGTTGGGGCCCCTGGTGGGACAGAAGACGTGCTGGTAGTACTTTGGTGATACACTCCTGAGGTTGGCCTGGTTGAAGTCGGCTGCAATAATGAGGAGGGCCTCAGGGTATCCTGTCTCAAGGCTGTTGACCACAGAGTATAGTTCATTGAGTGCAGGCTTCATGTCCACCTGTGGTGGGATGTAGACTGCCATCAGGATAGCTGAAGTGAATTCCCGTGGCAGGTAGTATGGTCGACACTTCACCGTTAGATATTCCGGGCTGGGTGAGCAGGAGCTTATTGAAGGCCATACAGCCAAATGTTACACATTATCACAATGAATGCACTATATGTTTTTAAGTGGGTTTCTTCTGCTAATTTACTTCCAATCATAAGTCTTTACTCATCTGCAAAGACCTGTCTTAATTACCTCCAGCTCATCAGTCTTTCTTGCTTTCCTTCCTGTCAGCAAAGCTTTGCGATGACAGCTGGAATTGCAGTAACAGAAGGCCACCTCCAGCGAAATTAGTGTCGTCTACACTCACTAGCAGCTTCATAATGAATTCACCTCTCAAAGGAGATATTCTCCTTCCTGCCTCAACGTTAATGGATCTGCTTCGGACGGGGTGTCTGATCATTCTCTGCTGGCCAGGTGCCACTGGCAGTGAAGGGCCATCTTCACAACATTCATTCACAGTGTGGGCACGGCTGGAGTCATCAGCTGTGGGGTAATTCCCACTGCTCCTCCACGCCTGCTGTGGCTGCAGGACCTTCTTGTGTGTCCTGACACTGTGTTGGGGTGGTGCAGCTGGTAGACCCGCTGCCTTACAGGTTTGATCCAAACCTCTGATCATGTTTGCATGTCCTTCCTCTGACTGCATGGGTTTCCTCTGGATGCACCAGTTTCCTCCAACATCCCAAAAATGTGTAGGTTGGGAAGTTATTGCCACTGTAAATCGCCCCTAACTGTGTAGGTGAGTGGTAGCATCTGGAAGGAGTTGATGAGAATGTGGGGAGAATAAAATGGGTTAGTGTAGGATTGGTGAGGAAAATGGGTGCTTGATGGTCAGCGCAGACCTGGTGGACTGAAGGGCTTTTTCTGTGCTGTCTCTCGATAACTGAATCTATTTAACATAAATTTTGGGGTGTCAGGTGATTCACTCACCCCAGAATAGGAAGCCTCTGTCCTGCTCTTTCAGCTATGATATTGATGTGGCTGGGGTAGTGAATTGCTGGAATTCCCTGCCCCTGAGGGTGGTGGAGGCCAGACTCATGGTGGAGAGAGATAAATATTTGAAAGATTGAGGAATTGAGGGTGCTGAGGAACTGGCACAGAAGAGGAGTTGGTCAGCATAGATCAGACATGATTATATTGAAGGGGGGTGGGGGGGGGTGCAGGCTTCAGGGACCTGGTGGCCTACTCCTTTTCCTATATTCTTGTGTTCTGCCCTGTCTTTTGCTGCTTTTCAATGAAAAGGTGAGCTGCGTTTTGCTGCAGCCACTCCTCATCTATTCTCACTCCCCCAGCATCTCTTGTTGTGACTCAGATGAGCTAACAAACCACAGACTGAGGATCAATGCTAAGATCTCCTAGTGAGTGTGTCTCACTTTCCAGTGAGGTGTGCCTGTTTCATTCTCTCTATCAGACATTGCTGCAGTTCAGTATAAAATCAATGTGCAGGAAGTAGATAGAGGGAACTTTGTCCACATCTGTGACCAAAGCCCAAGTGATTTTGTCTCAGCAGCTATGGAGGAGCTACAAAGAAATATTCAGAACTGTACTGTAGTCTGCCCCAGTCCTTGTGTTGCTATTCGGTTGAGGGAAAGAAGGAAGTCCTCCTGCACCCAGGTTTTGCTCACACGTTTACTGTGCACTCCTGGTCCTGAAGCAGATTTAAGTGGCCTTTAAAAGTGCTAGAAGCTCTGCCTCTTTTGGTAGAGTTTATTCTGTAAGACAACTGGCTTAAGCCAGTAGACCAAAGTGTAGTTTGTTGTCATATACGCCAGGATGCAATGAAATTCCTTGCTCGCATTAAACTCACAAAGTAAACAGTATACATGGTAATAATAAATACAACAATAGAGCAAAGAGTGCAGAACAACAGAGTGGTGTAAAGATTATGGTGCAGTCTTGAATAGTGCAAAAAGAAATGCTAAAGTGACAATAACTGAATAACCAAGAGAGGTAGAGTTAAGAGTCCGAGAATGTGGCAGCACCACTGGGAAGGGGATCTAGAAAGAGGGGATTGGTTCAAAAGTCTGACAGCAGTGAGGAAGAAGCTGTACTTGAGTCTGGTCGTCTGGGCTTTCAAGCTCCTGTATCTCCTCCCAGAAGGTAGAAGAGGGAAAAGGGAATGGCCAGGGTGGCAGGCATCCTTGATGATACTATTAGCCCTCTTGAAGCAACACACCATGTAGATGGACTGAATGGAAGGAAATGACAAGCCTGTGACGGACTGGGCAATGTTTTCCACCCTCTGCAGACTCTCTCAGTCCAGGGCAGAGCAGTTACTGTACCAGGCTGAGATGCAACCCGTTGGGATACTTTCTGTAGCTCATCTGTAGAAGTTCAAGAAAATCCTTGTGGACAAGTCGAATCTTCTCAGATGCCTAAGGCCATGGACTTCGATGTCTGGTTTCTCTCCATATGCTGGCTGCAGAGTAGCAAAGCCTGGCCGCCTCTGGTGTCCCTGCAACCACTGCTTGTCCCACTACAGACGACTTTGCATGGGAACCTCAAATGAGCACATGTGGAATTCTTGCAGTGACCACCACGTGCCCCCAGAAATCTTTCAGCCTCCAATATTTTCCATTTGCAGGTGCTGGCACCCAGAGGTCAGGGTACCTGACAGTCAGGTGTTGGAGAAAGGAAGTACTGAGCTTCTAGACGGAGAATTACTGCTTTTCTCAGACCAATGAGTCTGACTCCCTTGTGCTCTCTGCTCACCATGTGTTATACAGTAGGATACTCCATGGGTAAAAAAACATCTTGGGAATGATACAGGAAGTCCTCTAATACTAAAAAGAAAGTTCCACCTCAGGAAAGAAATGACATTAATCCTAAAGATTATTACCATATATAAAAACTGCACTACAGTGTAAATTAGAATGTGTCAATGTCAGATCATACTGTTTCCAACATGGAGTAGTCCAAACATTGTTATGTTACTATGAACAATTCACTGCTCTGTCACATGCAGGTGCTCACTGATAAATGCAGTAATAATTCTATATTACAATATGGGAAAACCATATTGTTAGGAGCAGATCTCATTGGGGCACTGTCAAATAATTCACACGTCAGTGAAACATGCAGGTAGAAAGTTAATAACATTCCTCTGTCAGAAAATTCTGCTGGCTATAATTACTGTACCACCATCTGTGGATCTGTACAGAGTTTATTAGTGTTAACTGAAGCATGCATTAAAGTGAAAACTCTCTGTAGAGATTTGATAATGAAATATAAGGAGATTTTTAATATGGAGTTGAAGGACATTTCTAGTATTGGAGACATATTCTAGACAATTTTGTGCTTGTTCAGAATTTGGATACATTCTATGAGCTTTGCCTGTTTGGACCTTGCATCTGTAAGCTCGCTGCTGAACTCAGTGTAAACAATGGCTACCTTCTTCATTGCCACACCCAAAATGCTGGGTATATGTGGAACAATACCCTTAATGAGGAAATGCACTGTATTTTAAGAAGTGAAATGTACCAATGTAGCAAAACAACACTATGTCCCTTGCCGTATTAAGTAAAAGAACAATTCTAGTTTTCATTATTGCTTTGTTACAAAGTCACAAGGAAGGTTTCCACTCACACGATAGATAATGCTTAGTTATTCCCAGATGTGAGGGTGTTGGGTCTAACATCAGCTCAGTTTCTTCTCCAATCTTGAGGTTACTCATTTTAGATTTGCCAACAATGGATTGTGTTTCAACTGCTCCAAAGCATGACATGTTTGTGAACCATTTGATGCTGTGATCATGCATATTCTTGTGGAGATCACTTCAAGTGGCTGCATCTCATGTGGAGTTGCATGCTTGCCTTTGTGCTTATCAGTTTTCACAGTGCCCTCACAGTGTAGGTCTCAATTTCATGGGCTGGATCATGCAACCCACATCTGTGTGCCGCACATAGAACAGTACAGCACAAGAACAGGCCCTTCAGCCCACGATGTCTGTGTTGAACATGACGCCAAATTAAATAAAATCTTTTTGCTTGTACATGATCCATATTCCTCCATTCCCTGCATATTCATATGTCTATCTAGCAGTCTCTTAGACGCCACTATTGTATCAGCTTCCACCTTGGTGACCCATTCCAGGCACTTACCCTTCAGTGTTTTTAAAAAACCTTGCCCTGATCATCTCATTTAAACTTTCCTCCTCTCACCTTAAATGTATGTCCTCTAGTAGTTTACACTTCAACCCTGGGAAAATGATTCTAACTGTTGAACCTATCTCTGCCTCTCATAATCTTATAAACTTTTATCAGGTCTCCCCTCAGCCCCTGAGACTCCCGAGAAAACAACCCAAGTTTGTCCAACCTCTCCTTTATAGCTCATACCCTTTTACCCCAGGGAGCATCCTGGTAAACCTCTTCAGCATCCTTTCCAAAGCCTCCACGTCTTCCAGGAATTGCACACAATGCTCCAACTGCGGGCTAATCAAAGCTTTATACAGCTGCAACTCATCTTGTAGTGGTGGCTGCATTGAGTGCTACTCAGGAGATATCAGCAATCCTGACAAAAACTCAACTAAGGCTGACCCATGGAGGACTCCACGTCACTTGCCAATCATCGGCACACTTCCTTTATTTCACAAATGATTGACATGGAATCCCTTGCTGGTTTCATACCCAACCTCCCTGCCCTAAAATGGGGCACAGCTAAGAAATGTCACTAGGGTTTCCATGCCAATCATCTGGGAGGTAGAGGAACCTGAAAATCTTTGAAATATTATTGCCAGCTTCTGTCTTCATTGAGACACAAGAGATTCTGCAGATGCTGGAATCTGGAGCAACGCACACAAAATGTTGGAGGAACTCAGCAGGTCAGGCAGTATCTATGGAGGGAAATAAACGGTCGATGTTTCAGATTGAGACCCTTCATCAGGACTGGAAAGGAAGAGGGCAGAAGCCAGAATAAGAAGGTCAGAGGAGCGGGAGGAGTACAGGCAGGCAGGTGACAGGTGAGTCCAGGTGAGAGGCAGAAAGTAGGTGGGTGGGGGAGATGCAAGAAGCTGAGAGGTGATAGAGAGAAGAGGCAAATGGCTGAGGAAGGAGGAGTCCAGTAGGAGAGGGCAGTGGACCATGGAATAAAGGGAAGGAGGTGGGGAATAGATGAGCAGGTCATGAGGGAAGGGGAAGGGAAAAGAAAAGGGGTGAGCGTGAAGGGGAGTGATTTCTCTAACTTCTCTCTCCCTCCCTTCCTCCTCCTCCTCCCCCCCCCCATTGTCTTCCCTCATTTCTGTGGCCCCCTCACCCCTTCTCTTTACACTTTCCCCACCTTCATGACCTGCCCATCTATGCCCCACCTCCTTCCCTAAATTCCATGGTCCACTGCCCCCTCCTACTGGATTCCTTCTTCAGACATTTGCCTCTTCTACCTATCACCTCTCAGCTTTTTGCATCTTCCCCCCTCCCTTCACCTAACTACCTTCCCCTCTCACCCTGGACTCACCTGTCACCTGCCAGCTCGTGCTCCTCCCCCTCCCCCCACCTTCTTATTCTGGCTTCTGCCCTCTTCCTTTCCAGTCCTGATGAAGGGTCTCGACCTGAAATGTCGACTGTTTATTTCTCTCCATAGATGCTGCTTGACCTGTTGAGTTCCTCCAGCGTATTATGTATGTCTTCTTTGAATACTTTTCTCAAATTATCTCTGGCTTGTTGGCTGGTCTTTTGGGAAATGCAGGTCATTAAGATAAATTGTAAATAATTGAGGGCCAAGAACTGATCCTATGGGCATTCCACTAATTACATCCTTCCAACCTGGAAAAAATCCATTTATTTTGCTTCTCCATCTTCTGTGCAAAAACCAAAGTAGAACACAGTGCAAACCATTGCTCCCTTGCCTCCCTATCCCAACTACCAAGAAAAGACTGTTCCAGCAGGTCTTAGAGGTTTAATAAACTTCACTAAATATTGCGGCAATGGGAAATAACAGAGGCGTGTGAGGAGTGATGAAACTTTGGAATTCTGCACTGTAGTGAAATGCCATTTAAATTTTCTATGTTTGATAAAAATGTGCAATCTATAAGCAGTTGTTTAAATGCTATAATCAACACTTACCTTGGCAGGCGATTGAAATTAATCCAGTGGCAGGTTCATGGGGAGGAAAAGAAAAATGGACCAAATTAATTTAAGAAATAACGGCGCAATAAAGATTTCTCACTCAAAGTGTCACCGAATACACATGGCACGGTTCCCCAGTGTCTGCAGGCGGCTTTTAACAGGCTCATCCATTTTCTTTTATTGCTTTAATAACTGATTGCAATGTGGTTAAAAACTGCTGGCAAGAATTTTTTTAAACTTTGTTATGAATCTTCCAGCTCACAAAGCAAACAGAGTTGGGGAAAGGGGAGCTCCTTTTAAGTACTTTGGTAGAAGATCAAGGTCCTTTTCTGGGCTGCATGTTGGTTGGGGTGTATACAGTGAGCCCAGTGATTTCACTCACATTGCTCCAGTGTTCCCAATCCTTCCCTAATTCTTGTCTGCACCCCTGTTACATCAACAATAAATGTAATGACAGAATTCAGGACCGTAGATTCATGGTCTCAGGGCTTCCTGAAGATTTCTGCAGCCAATAAAGATGCTTTTAATGTGTAGTCTTTCTGATGATGTAAGTCACACAGTGGCTTCTTTGCATTTAGCAAGCTGCTGCAACAACGACCTAATATTACACCAGATAACTGATTTAGTGATGTTTGGTTCCGGTTGAAAATAGTTCAAATGGCACAGCCTATTTTTGAAATATTGTCATGAGATCTTTTACCTGAAAGGGCAGACGGGACTTTGTTTTAACATCCCAAAAAAATCTGTGCTACCACAAGAGTTTAAATGAAGGTCTCCCTCCTCACCCTAATGGGCAGCCCATCTAAATTGTGTTCAGGTTTTTGGACTGGGTCAATGAGTCTAGAACCTTCAGGGCAGTCGTAATGCTACTGACTGCACTAAAGTTGACACTCCTTTAATAATGATCAATTCTTCATATTGGCTGGAATGTGGATTCTATCTCAGGCTAATCGTAAATCTTTCTAAGAAGTGGGAAGATAAAGAGGTGAGCACTGAAAGACCTTTATGGTCAATGATGGGGGGAGAAAATGCTCCCATTCCTCTGAGTGAGAGAGAAGAATTAGGAATTAAATGAGATATTAGAAAATGTGTGCACGCAGTCACAAGCAGCTGGAGACCACAAGTTTTTTTTTCCAAGTGATTCGTTCAGGATACCCTAAAGGTTAACCACCAGGTCGGATCAGCGGTAAAGAAAGCGAATGCTATGTTAGCATTCATTTTGAGAGGTTAAAGTATAAAAATAAGGAAGTGTTGATGAGGCTCTATGGGGCACTGGTGAGGCCTCATTTGGAGTACTGTGTACAGTTTTGGGCCCCTTATCTTAGGAAGGATGTACTGATGTTGGAGAGGATTCAGTAAAGATTTATGAGGATGATTCCCGGAATAAAAGGGCTTACTTATGATGAGCGTTTGTCAGCTCTTGGACTGTACTCATTGGAGTACAGGAGAATGAAAGGGGACCTCATAGAAACATTTAGAATGTTGAAAGGACTGGACAGAGTAGATGTGGTTAAGCTGTTTCGCCTGGTGGGTGAGTCCAGGACTAGAGGGCACAATCTTAGAATTAGAGGGTACTGGTTTAAAACAGAAATGAAGAGAAATTTCTTTAGCCAGAGGGTAGTGAAATCACTGGGGGCGTTTAAGGAGGAGATTGATAGGTATCTAATTAGTCAAGGTATCAAGGGATATGGGGATAAGGCCAGAAATTGGGGCTAGATAGGAATAGTATTAGTTTAGCGTATGGAGCAGACTCGATGGGCCAAATGGCCTACTTCTGCTCCTTTGTCTTGTGGTCTTGTGATTTTCTGGTGAGAGTTTTGAAGAGAATCAAGTGACCTGCCCATCCCCCCAATTATGAGGGGTGGGTGTCAGGGAGCACCCAGTGTCCAACAAGAATGATGTCCATTGGAGCTCCATTGAGAGCTAAAGGAGACCTGGAGTGAGTCACTGGGAGCAATTGTAGAACTGGAGTAAGTCTCACTAGGAGTGGTCATAGAACTGTGGCCCGACCATGAGCAGGGACCTTGAGATGGTCCCTGAGAACTGCAGTTGAGATCAGCGGCAGTTTGAAGGGGATCATTACTGTGCACACTAACTAGCTTAAAGCATTTGCCTTAGTCAGGGCTTTCCCCCTAAATGTGAGTGGAAGCTGTTTATCCTGAAAATCACACTCAATACCTCCCCTCCCATCTTCCAGGGATCACCCAGATGTTCAAACGGCATCTTCACTTTGACATTACCATTCCTTGAGTTAAAATTCTGGAACTTGCTGACTGCACCACTGGGTGTATCCTCGTAATGACTGCTGTGGTTCAAGATGACGTCCCGTTCCACTTCTTCAATGGCATTAATGATAAATTCCAGATTTCCAATCATGCCCATAACCTGAGCCTGAATTCAAATGGGTTTTAAATCCTTCTGGCCCCAATAGGAGATCCCATTCACAGGCAGAGAGATCTTGATGCCATATGTGATAGCTTCTTCCCTGATTCTTCAGTCTGGGATCTCCCCATTCTCCAATTCATGTAACAGTGTAAGAAATAGAAGTAGGCATTAGCCATTTGCCTCTCATGCCTAATCCACCATTCAGTAAGGTCACGGCTGATCTTTTACCTCGCATTTCCATATTGATCTCAGTAAAAACTATGATGCTCTGCTCTATCTGCCTTTACATGGCCATTTCAGTAGAGTCAACCCCCTTCAATGGCTTGACTTTCCAGGATTCCCAAGAAATTCTAGCCCCCAGATGGGAAGATTCCTGCCCTGTATCCACTGCATTACTTAAATTAGCCGATACTGGGCTTTTAGATGGGTTTAGTCTCTTCCAACTTCAGTTCCACTCTGACCCACCTCGCTCTCCCAACTCATCCCACTCCACTCCACCCTACCTTGCCCCATCCCACCCGAGTCTGTCCTATCCCACTCTGTCCTATTCTGCCCTACTCTGGTCAATCCTTCACACCCCTGCCTTGTCCCATTTCACTCCACCCTCCCCTGTTTGCTATACTCAATAGATTTAAAGTTCAAAGGTGGGGTAGAATGTACAGCCGCTGGTCTATGAAGTGTTTAATGCTGCTGCTCAGAGGCAGAGTAACTGTGCAGAAAAGATACAAAACAAGTGTGAGATAGATAAAGAAAAATATTACATGAGCTACTCTTAACATGAATAATAGGCATTAGCTGCACTGAAGCAAATGCATCTCATAAAGTTAGGGTAAACAATGCCAGTGTGATATCCATTGTGGAACAGGAGGTAAAAACGGAGTCTGGAGCTGAAAAAAGATTATGGAAAATGCAAGTGAAGGGGAGCAACTACAGAAGTCCTTGCTGCCACTGGAAGTCACTCAACTCCATGGCAGTTCCTGACCATCTATCCCTGGTTGGAGCAGTGGCTTGGTGTCAGTACTCACATTCCTGAAGGTGAAGCTTATGGGTTCAAGTCTCACTCTAGAGATCTGAACATGAAAGTCAAGGCTGGAAGGACCATCTTTTGAGGAATGACTTAAAAAGGGACCTTGTCCAACCTCTCAGATGGAAGTGAACAGTACCATGGTGCTATTTCACAGCTCCGTAAATGGGAATCTTTCTCCTTTCAGGGTTTGGGCCCTGACCGTCCAAACATCCTGACCACAGCTCCCCAGTGAGGTACGTTGCTTCACAACACTGCTGTCTCCATGCAGTATCCAAGAGACAGGGCCTGGTTCTTGTATCTTAATAACTTAGACAAATGTTATTTCTCAAACTTTTAATTATGGTGTTGAATTTTGTTAACATTGAAAGGGTTAACTTTTATTGGAACAGGGAAATAGAAAGATGCAAGTTTATTGTTTCATAAATAGTCAGAATGCAATAGTGGCTGGATTGAATTACACTGTCACTATTGATCCTACACAGACAGTACACAGTTCTCGGAGGATCAGGGACTGCAGTGAGGAGACAGAAGCATACTGATGTTATCAAAATCTAATGTGGTTTGTTCAATTTTCTCTCCGATTTTCTAATATTATCAAGACATGAGAGTGTCAGACCCTATGAAGATATTACTACCTGGATGGAAGCTAATGAACACAGCAATCAAGGAACACTATGAAATGTGGCTCAAGTACAATGCTGAGACCTATTGTGAAATCTATTACAGGAAGAAATTACATTGGGCCAAAGTTGTAAAATTTATTTCACTGTACTCTGTCCCTCAGGGTCTCCAAAGACATCAGATTCTCATCAATTTGACAAGACCATGAGCAGACACAGAATTTGTTCATGGTGTCACTGAGGGATAGTGATTTCTTTATCAGGGAACTGCCTCAGAGATGGAATGCAACGGTAGCTTGATTGGTTTGGTGATATGTAGAACCAAGCCTGTTTATGTGCCGGCTCTAGGTTTGCAGTGTTGCAGATTTATAACGGTTCTGCTGCTGAACTCTCTGCAATTTCATTGTGCTGTGGACAACAATCCACTGGGAGCTGGATTGAGAGGGGCTAAACTCAAATTATTTAGGAAGTGTGACAGCAGTCACAAGAGAGAGGAGTTTCATTACTCTTCATATAAGCAAGGAATCGTATGCACATCTCAAAGGTGTTAAAATAGCAGCAATCAAATGCACTGTCCCATCAAGCATCAGAGAGAGAAAGCTCAATTCCCATGTAGGCTGATTCCAATCCAGCCTTTTGGCTTAAAGGACTTAAATCTAATCTTTTATTAATTTCTTCATCAGGGAGAAAAAAAAAGTCACAATCTCAGTCCAGGCAGAATGTTGATCCAAGCCCTGGCAACGGAACACCAACATTGTAAACTACAGCAATACCCTTTCTCTCTGTGATCTTCGCAGTTAACTCCACAATGATACCTAAAGGTGAAAGGTGCAGTGAAAAGTAACGAAATGAATGGAATGCACAAAGCACCGAATGCAATTCGAGTGGTGAAATCTGGAACAATAAAGAAGCTGCATGTGACTTGTATCAGAAAGTGAAAATCAATAAAGAACTGCAGATGCTGGAAATCTGAAATAAAAACAGGAAATGCTGGAAACACTCAGCAGGTCAGGCAGCATCTGTGGACAGAGAAACAATTAATGTTTCAAGTCCAGGACTCTTCATCAGAGAAAATTGTTTCTTCCTCAGTTCTGGTGAAGGGCCCCAGAAATGCTAACTGTTTCTCTATCTTCAGATGCTAACTGACTTGCTGAGTTTTTCCAGCGTTTTCTGATTTTGTTACTGACTTGTATCAGACCAGCCTCAGGGAGAGACTGGATTCATGAGTGCTATTCTAAATAACCATCAGGTATTTCTTGACCTTACCATCCAGACCTTTCTGCTCCTTTCCCTGCATTTGTTTCACATCAGGACCATCCACTCAGATCCCTGCTAACGCTGGGCACCAGATCAGCTACCTGCTCCCTGCCTTGGCTCTGTGTTCATATTTACTTTGAGGAGACAACTTTCCTTCATATGAAATAGGCTAGAAATTAAAATGATCTGTGCGTAAGACTCAAATCAAGTCAAGTCGAACTTAATGTCATCTGCACAAGTATGGTGTGGTACAGGTACAATGAAACACTTGCTTGCAGCAGCATCACAGGATCATAGGTTCAGACAACACACTGAACATAAATTATACCAGACAGTGGGGAAAAAAAGCCTTTACACGGAGGACTATCCTCCTGACCTCCATCCTCATCTAACCTGGCTAGATTCTGTCCCTTCTTGAAGTCACCCCAGTGATACCTGTTCCTTTGCCAGTCATTGCTTGTCACTTTAAATAATGTCTAGTTAACCTGAAGCTTGGTGGGAGATTTTAAAAAAACATTCAGATGACATCACTGTTCGTTAACACCATGATAACACTATTTTCTTTGTTGAATTCATGCACAGCAGGGCATACACAAACTCCACCTGTTTCATGGGGTAATTATGCATATCCCCAATGGAATGGGCATTATGTTACTGGCTGTATGGGGGTTGCTGCTTGACCTGGACTGTGGAACAAAGAGAAGTATCAATATTTGTGTATCTTTATTCTATTGTTAATGTGCAAACTATCCAATGTTGGGTTGCATGATGTTGAGTGTGTCTGTGTGTGGGAGTCTTGGTAAGGGAATTGAATTTGAGGATGAATTCCAGTTTTTGAATCCATCTGGTTGACAATGTGTACACTGTACATAACTAAATGCTATCCTTCAGTGCCTTGGATGGATGGTAAAGGTTCTTTGAAGAGGAGCAAGGAGCCAAGAGGCACAGTGGTGCAGCTAGAAGAGCCACTGCCTCACAGCATCAGAGACCCAGGTTCAATCCTGACCTCTGGTGCTGCCTGTGTGGAATTTGCATGTTCTCCCTGTGACTTTGTGGGTTTCCTCAGGGTGCTCCAGTTAGTTTCCACATCCCAATATGTGTGGGTTGGTAGGTTAATTCATGACTAAATTGTCCCTGCTGGATAGGTGAGCAGGGAATCTGGGAGCAGCTGATGGACTGTGGGGAGAACAAAATATGAGATTAATGTAGGCTTAGTATAAACAGGTGTCTGATGGTCAACGCAGACTAGGTGCTCCTGTTTCTGTGTTGTATCTCTCTGTGACAATCACTCTATGGCTCTTCTCTGTGTCCTCTCCAATATTATTCACTTAGCTGACACCACCAAACAGAATTGGTGAATCATCATTTCCGTTGTTTGGAAATTCTCGGAGTGTGCAATGTGGCAATTTCATTCACAGACACAGTAAAGTCACTGCATGCCACACCACTTCATTACGTACAGAATGCTATGAGATATTGTGAAAGAGTCACTGAAGCAGTCTGTCAGTAGTGGCTCTTCCTCCGATCACTACTCACAGTTTTCAAAGATGACCTAATTGAAACTAATCTCTGGGAGGAACTGTGCCTGCTTGAAGAAAAATCAGTAAATGTAGAAACATAGAAGAATAGGAGCAGGAGTAGGTCATTTAGCCCTTTGAGCCTGCTCCACCATTAAATACAATCATGGCTGATCCTGTATTTCATGACCACATTCGCACCCTTTCCTCATACCTCTTGATGTCTCTGTGTCTGGGCACCTATCTATCCCTTCATTAGATTCAGCAACTTGGCTTCCACAGCATTCTGTGATGGAGAATTCTACAGCTGCTTCACGTCCATCCTAAATATTTTACCTGACATCCCAAGATTGTGCCCTCTGGTTCAATACCACCTGCAACCACCCCCCCCCCCCCCCCCACCCACCTACTACTCAACCAAGGACCATTATCTTCCCCCTCACCTAGTGTGTCCAGCCCTGTCAGAGTTTTGTGCACTTCAGTGAGATCCCCTCCTAAATTCTAATGTATGCAGGCCTAGTCAACCCAATCTCTCCTCATGTGACAGCCTGCCAAACCAAGAATCAGTCTAATCAACCCTCCTTGCTTGCTCTATGGCAAGTATATCCTTTCTTAGATAAAGAGACCAAAACTGCACTCAACACTGGGTGTTGTCTTACCGAGGCCCTGTACAATTGTAGCAAGACATTCTTGCTCCTGGTCCAAAAGTCCCTCTCAATGAAGGCCAACATTAACTGCTTGCTGCACCTGCATGTTTGCTATTAGTGTCTGGTGTACACCCTTTGTACATCAATGTTTCTTAATCTATCACTATTTAAATAATACTCTGCTTTTCCATTTTACCTACTAAGTTGATAACGTCACGTTTATATACTTTGCACCTACTATGTATTTGCCCACTCACTCAACGTCTAAATCACGTTGAAGTTTCTTTGTCTCCTCCCCATAACCTCACCCATTTTTGTGTCATCAGCAAACTTAAAATTATCAGATTAGAGCAATATATATTATGATAGACATTCAGGAAATATCGTTACGGTGTCAGATTAATGGGAGGCATTCAACAAGCAGATTCGAGGTTCTCATGACAAAGTGCATAGAAGGTAAAGGGAAATGGAAAGCTTCTGTGAGATACCTGGAGCTTAGTGCAGCAGAATACTTGGAAGGGTATAGAAAATATAGAGGTAAAATCATAATGGAAATTTGGTAAGCAAAAATTGCGAGCAAGCAGAATTAAATAAAACTCAAAAGTGTCTTTTAAGCACATTAAGAGCAAATAGATAACTAAGGAAAGATTTGGACTTATTAAGAACCAAAGAAACAACTTGTTTGTGGAAGTGGAGGATGAGGGTAAAGTTCTGAATGAAGACTTTGCAGCTGACTTCACAAAAGAGAGGGACGGTCTGTTGTCGTAATTAAAGAGAAGTGTGAAATGTTACATTGAATAAAGGTGGGAAACAAGGGATTGTTAAGGGGTTTAATGTCTTTGAAAGCAGCTAAATCACCAGGCCCACATTAAATACATCTCAGGATGTTAAAGGAAGCAAAGGAAGAAATTGCACAGGCACTGACTGCGATGCTTTAATCCTCTCTGGCTACGAGTGGTGCCAGAGGACTGCAGTACTGCTAAAGTTGTACTGTTCTTTAAAAAGTGAGAACGTGATTGGAGGAAATCATTACAGGGAGGTTAATCTAGCTTCAGTGCTGGGCAAATTAATGGAATCAATTCTGAGGGACAGCATGACCCTTAATTTAGAAAGGCCTCTGTTAATCAACAACTGTCATTGTGGGTTTGCTCAGTACTTTGGTTTTTGGAACATCCACAGTAAATCTCTAACTCACTATCTGATTGTTTGAAAATTCTGATGGTTGGGCGTCTGGCTTACCGGGTGCTGATTCCTGCACTGCCTTTAGCACACTGATGTCTCACTTCACACACTCCTTTTAAACTTAACTGGTTTAGCTGGAAAATTAATAATACTTGTTTATGGCATCTAAAAAAAATGAATTAAAAGTGTGTTGGAAAATCTGCCAGTCCAGCTCCACCAAAATCCCCAGTGTGCGGAATGAAAGGAGTTTTACTGTATTAATGATTTAGAGTAATCTAATGGATATGATTGTGCAGATGTCACAAAAACCGGCTGTGTTGTTGATGGTGAAGAAAGGTTTAGACTGAAGGAAAATATAGATGGTCTGTTCGGCTGAGTGGAAATGTAGTGAGTGGAATTTAATCTGGCAAAGTGTGAGGTAGTGCTTTAGGGGAAGTAGAGGAATATACAGTAAATGGGAACAAATCGAGTGATGTGAAGGGACAGAGGGACCTTGGAGTGTGTGTGTGTGTACTGATCCTTAAAGCTAATGAGATGGGTCAATATGCACCAGCGACCCAGGTGCTATTCCGGCCGCTGTCTGTAAGGAGTTTGTACGTTCTCCCGTGTCTGCGTGGGTTCCTCCGGGTGCTCCGGTTTCCTCCCACATTCCAAAAGACGTATGGGTTAGGAAGTCGTGGGCATGCTATGTTGGCGCCGGAAGTGTGGTGACACGTGCAGGCTGCCTCCAGAACACGCTACACAAAAGATGCATTTCACTGTGTGTTTTGCTGTACATGTGACTAATAAAGAAATCTTATCTTATGATGGTTAAAAGGACATATGGCACATTTTCCTTTTTAGGCTGAGTTACAGAATATAAGAACAGGGAGGTTATGGTGGAATTGCACACAATAGCTAGGCCACAGCTTGAGAACTGTGTACAGTTCTGCATACAGTCCTGGTCACCATATTATAGGAAAGATGTGCTTACACTGGAGAGAGCGCACAGGAGGTTTATGAAGACCTTGCCTGGAACAGAAAATTGTAGCTGTGAGGAATAACTGGAGGTTGTTTTCTTTGGAACAGAGGAGGCTGAGAGAAGATTTAATTGAGATGAATGAAATTATGAGGGGTTTTAGACAGAGTAAATAAGAAAGGCCTATTTTCCTTTAGCAGAGGGGTCAAAAGCTGGGGTGCAGGAAGATATTTAAAGCTGTTGATAGAAAGATTAGAGAGGAGATGAAGATTTTCAATCCACCCATTAATTGAAAGGGTGGTACAGGTAAAGCCCTTGGCACATTTAAACAGTACTTGGATGTGTAGTTGAAGAGCTGTGACTACAGGGCTACAGACTTACTGCTGGAAGATGGGAATTGGCTGTGGAGCTCTTTTTTGACCAGCACAGACAGATGGATCAAATGGTCTTCTTCTGCACAATAAATGTTATGATTCAGTCTTATGAGATACTGTCCGTTCTCAACCTTTGTTGAACCCAGATTAAGTGTGAATGAACGAACTGTCACTGTAACTTGATTCATTTGATTTGAAACTGATCGATATGCTACTTGGCATCATAACAGCAGTCATTTGATATCATGGGATCTGTATTACTCAATGATTTGCAACTCAATTAATGGTTAATAAGAAAATTAGAAGTGTAATTACTGATTCAGTCAAAAACAAAATCACCCAGTATCATTCATTGAAGAAGACGTTATATTAAGGGGCCCAGCAACTAACAAAGGCCCAGGCTCAAGAGAGCAAGTAGTAACAGGAGGGCTCTGGCCAACAGTTTCTAATCCTTGGCAACAGACAAGGAGCCGTAGGAATGGAAGGTTGCAGATAATAGTCATGGAGTCGTACTGCACAGAAACAGGCCCTTCAGCTCGCCATGTCCATGCCAACTATTTACCAACACTTGGTTCACAGCCTTCCATGCCTTGGTAATTTAAGTACTTATCTAGGTACTACGTAAATGTTGTGAGAGAACCCACGTCCACCACTCAGTCAGGCAGTGTGTTCCAGAATCCAGCCACTCCCGGGTGAAAAGATTTTCCTCAGATCCCTTCTAAATCTCTTACCCTAAACATATGCCCACCAACTTTAGATACCTCTGCTATCCAACCATCTACCCTCTCTATGCCCATCATAATTTTGTTTTCCTCCATTAGGACCCCGATACTTCCTCTGCTCTAAAGAAAACAAATCCAGCCTACCAAATGTCTTCTCAACTGAAGCAACATCCTGGTAATACCACTGTCTGTAAAAGGAGCAAGGACTAGACTGTGTCACCACTGACCAGTCAGCATGACATTGGTAGTGGTGAAATCATTGTCAACAAATTGATGGACAGCTTAAATCATTACATTGAAAGACCAGTTAATCAAAGGCAGCATAGATTTGTCAAGGGAAGATCATTTTTGTCTAATGAGTGAATGTTTTAAGGACCTAACAAGGAGTGTCAATAAGAATTGGACATTTTTGCACAGTCTAGTTTAATTTTAGTTAAGTGTTTGACAAGGTGTTTAGTTGATGACAAGGGAGGAAGTTGCGAGCTGAAGGATGCTAACAGTGGAATGGTGATGTGAGCTCAAAAATAGCAAATGGAACAATCCATGCAAACACAGTAAGGATAAATGGCAGAATATTAAGAAATGCTGTGGAACAGCAGGATCTGGGAATGTATGTCCAGAAATCTCAGGAGGTAGTGGACAAATAGATGAGGTGGTTAAGAATGCATATGGAATAATTGCACTCATTGACCAAGGCACAAGAACTGTAGGAAACGCAGGCCATAACTGAAGTACAGTGCCCAGTTTTGGTCATGGCACTACTGAAAGTAATAGATCCATAAAGATCTCTGAGGATGGTAAATGTTTATGATGTGATTCCAGAAACAATCCTTGCCCTATCTACTGAAATTAGAGTTGTAGAAAGAGATTAACTTTTAAAAAAAATTTTACTTCAACACTGTCACATAAGGGGATGCTTCTTATCCATTAACCCTGAGAGATTTCCCAATTCCTTCTCTAAGATATTGGTGTAGATTTTCAACTTGCTGCTTTGGTGTTAAGTTCATGTGGCCGATCTGCTGCCTGTATAGAGACCATCTGCCTGGAAGTGCCTGCCTTTAACTTCCATTTATATTGATAAGTGGTATCTACTTGCACGGCAGGCTAAAGGTCCATGCAGTCAAGGCTTGGAAGCAGGGTTTCAACTATTTCTCTTGGGACGGGATGCAAACACGAATTGTTTTGAGAGAGAAAACAAGAACTAATTCCTGTGAAATATGTAATTGTTTCATTAAATATAGCTTTTATTTAAAGAGCTGAATTAATTGATAGTTCATAATATCCTTTGATGCACTTTTTGCTTTAAACAAGTGTCTCTCAATAATCAGCATTCCTGAGGACTATGAACTTCACATTTTAGTGGGGTTCAAATTATAGCACTTGTCCAAATCTTGTTTGAACCCCTTGAGTTTCAAGTCAGGGATCTCATCAGTCAAGTAGATTGTCAGACCCTGCCTGCTCTCATTGAATGATTTAACCCAGTGTGTGCTCTGTGTTGACTGGATAAATTATTGACAATGATGAAGTATCCATCTACTGGGAAAAGATGCATAAAGGACAAATAGAGGTTGCACATCAGGCATCAATGGCTTGCACTAAATAACATCTGATCATTGCTCAACTCACAATTGCATTGCAAACAAAGGAGCAAGGATTTTTTTAATTGTTGCTTTCCAGCTTGAATGATGTTCCTGCCAGTTTCATTATTATGAAATCCCTAGTCAGGTAAAGCTCTCTCCAATCTCTCATCAACAACTTGCTTCAGTCATACTTTCAGAAGAACACCTCCTACTGTTTACAGTGACATTTCCTTCAGCTCTGCACTACTTCTGGTATCGGGCCACACTTTCACTTGTGCCAAATTGAAGCAAGTTTAATGCCGTAGGTCTAAGCCTGCCAGGAACAGCAGTGAAAATGACTTGAGCTCATTTTGCATTGGACACTGAAAGCCAACAAGTCTGTTAGGGGTTGAACCTCCGCTGGGATTTTCATTGTGCAACAGATTTTCTTTCATAGATCTTGCAGTGGAGGAGTCCTGCAGAACTAAAGCACTCTATTTCTGAAGTCAAATATGTAATGGGACACCCCAAGGGGCAGAGTGGAGGATGAATAGAAGCTGTGGTCTGTCACCAACAGCGCTAGCCACTAACTTTCGGAAAGAAGAAAAAAAATAACAAATTTAAGTAATTTACTTGATAGAGACTTGGTGGTGTCAAAGGTTAGGTGCTGGTCTCTTGCCTTTGTGTCCTGAGATTGGATTAGAGTGAATGAAAGCCATGCAAAGCCAAGATCTAATCCAACCATCTGATTTTGTCCAGCACTTCAAAACTAAATGTCACCAGAAATGCAAGCATAGAAATTCACCCATTCAAAATTTACCAGCAGGAATAAAAGACCAAGGAAAAGTGCATACAAGTTATATTCATTCCATGTGATTAATAAGCAGCTTCCTGAACATAAATGACACATGTTCCCATCCATGTACAGAATTTTCAACCTTTCTCTAAGGGATGAAAAGCTTCTGCCAGACTCCTTCCAATATTCCCTGTAACAGCAGGTTGGGGGAGAGCTTATGTCTGGTCTGTAGGAAAGCACCCGCCACTGACTGCCCTCATTTGTTTGCCATCTTCAGATAGGACAAAGCAGAACTGGAACTTCATAAAACACTGGTCAGGCCGTATTTGGAATATTGTGTGCAGTTCTGGTTGCTACAGGACATGGTTGCCCTGGAGAGAGTGCAGAGGAGATTCACTAGGCTGTTGCCTGAATTGGAGCAGTTTAGTTATGGGGATAGATTGGATATGCTTTCCCTGGAGTGAAGGAGGCTGCAAGGTGACCTGATAGAAGTTTATAAGATTATGAGAGGCATAAATATCGTGGTAGGAGTATCAAAAACAAGGGGGCATAGGTTTAAGTTGAGAGATAGGAGACTTAAAGGGGAACCTGAGGGGTGAGTTTTTTTAACGCAAGAAGTGGTTGATAGCTGGAATTTACTGCCAATGGAGGTGGTGGAATCATGTATAATTAGTATGCTTAAGAGGCATTTAGGCAAAACATCTAATTAGGTGAAGCAGAGAAGGATACAGGCAAATGGGATTACTGTAGATGGACAGTAAGGTCGATAGGGACATTTCAGTGCTGTATAACTCTATGGAAGTCAGCTCCCTAACAAAAAAAATCCCTTCCATCATTTCCTTGTTTTATAAAGACATCGCCTCCTTCTCTGACAAAATCCTGAATGGCAGCTGCTCTGGGTGTTTCACACAGCATAGCCATGCTTGTGTTTGAGTTTGGCACGGAGTGCCTTGAGGCTATTCAACAATCGGCCCAACTGAATCTACTCATGGGCACTTTCCATCAATAGTTGCTTGGATACTGAACAAGACAGACGTCTACGAGAGTTTAGTTCTGGTCTTCCCTCGACTCTTGCCACTCCACCAAAAAGATTGAAGGTTGCTAATGAGCCATGGCACCCTGTTGACTGGGAACTGCTCCCATCCCAAGACCCAGTGGGACACCAGACCTGGATCTCTGAGCTGCTTTACAATGTTTTCAATACACATTTATAATGCAGCAAGTTATTCAAGTATGCCAATGAATATTTGGTATTCAAGTTGCATAATGCATAAGCTTGCAAATGACCTTCATTAACAAAGCATGAACTTGAAATGATAGGAGGAACTCTGAATTTAAATAAGATTTTGCAGTTGAACTCGGAGGCCAGGAATCCTTGTTGCTTCTGCTGTCCAGGAGTGTTCTGCATTCCTCAATCAATATGTCCTCTTAGACTCTGAAACTTCCATAAGTACAATTGTATGACGAGAGACACCCAACACTGAAACACACGTATGAGCTATAAAGAGAGGTTGGACAAACTTGGGTTATTTTCTTTGGAGTATTGGAGGCTGTGGGTGCCTGGAATGGCTTCCAGGGGTAGCAGTGGAAGCAGATACAATAGTGGCGTTTAAGAGGCTATTAGATCACATGAATATGGAGGGATATGGATCATGTACAGCAAAAAGATATTTAGTTTAATTTGGCATCATGTTCAACACAGACATCGTGGGCTGAAGGGCCTGTTCCTGTGCTGTACTGTTCTATGTTCTAAAAACAGGCACTTTAGTCCATCGAGCCTTCACCGACCATAAAGCACCCATTTTCACACTAATCCTACCCTAACCCATTTTTCCCAAAACTTCCCCCGCCCCCACCTCAGATTTTATCACTTACCTGCACGCAATTTACAGCAACCAGTTAACCTACCAACCCATACATCTTTGGGATGTAGGAGGAAATGGGAGCACCTGAAGGAAAGCCAGGCGGTTACAGGGAGAATGGGCAAACTCCACACAGAACATCTGGGTGAACTTTTAAAATGTTGGCATGTTTGATAAGTATTGACTTCAATATTTTATATTTTTGGTAAATATCCACGCCAGAGTTAGAATCCGCCACTGCTCTCAACTGTTCCTACTTTTCTGACAAAATTTCAGCCTGAGATACAAGCTGTCAAATGAAGAAAATAAACAGGTGGAAATTACTGTCCATGAAAACATTTCGTGAGCCTTTCGAACCTCATCAAACTTCTCAGTGCATTTTTTAACAAAGGTGTTAATCCAAGCAGGAGTTAGACACGCAGCACCTTAAAATAAGAGAGGAATAACATCACCAACTGTAAATTTCTAGGTTGTGGGTTAGATTTTAATCTAAGGTTGAGAGATACCATGGTTAAAAATTCAGCTAGCCCTGAGGAAATAGATTTGGCCTGTCATCTCCTTGCCCAAGATTTAAACACATCCCATAATGAGTCATAGAGCACTACAGCACAGAAACAGGCCCTTTGGCCCATCTAGTCCCATCTACCTGCACCCAGGCCACATCCCTCCAAACCCCTCCCATCCATGTACCTATCCAAACCTCTCAAATGCTACATCTACCACATAAATCCACTTTTACCACTTAACTGTCTTAAATGCTATATTTACAGAATCCACCACTTCTACTGGCAGCTCGTTCCACACTCGCACCACCCTCTGAATGAAGAAGTTTCCCCTCAGATTCCCCTTATACGTTTCACCTTTCATCCTAAACCTATGTCCTCTAGTTCTAGTCTCACCCAACCCGAGGGGAAAAAGCCTGCATGCAGTCACCCTATCTGTACCCCTCATAATTTTGTATACCTCTATAAGATCTCCCCTCATTCTCCTGCACTCCAGGGAATAAAGTCCTAACCTATTCAACCTTTCCCTATAACTCAGGTCCTGAAGTCCCAGCAACATATGCTAGTATAAAATTGTCCTTAACAACACCCTGTCCGTCAAGCTTTTCCATGTTGATCCCTTGCTTTTCCTACAACTGTACCTCCTCTACACACCCCCGATCCCTCACACCACCTCCATTCCCTTCCCCACGTATTAGGCCTCAGTTCCATAGAGACTATGTGATCCCCAAACCGTCATCCCATCTCAGCTCCACAAATTAAACTCACCGTGCATTGACGCAGATTGCATTGATGCTTCTTACAATTTAACAGCTTTGATAAATGATTCTACTAATGCAGCTTGACAATGCTGAATGGAACAGAGATCAGTTCAGCAATAGATAAAGTTGGGGGGGGAGGGGAGTTTTGGGTTAGAGGTAAAGTCAGGCTTAAAGATAACATGCAGACAGGAAAGCTTCAGTAAGCGACAACTGTATAAGCAGCACATGACAGTGCCACAGGAGCAAGGAGATCTGAAGCTGGCTGCGTCAAGAAAATGTTAACCTATCCTTTATTCTTAAGAGCTTTGAACAACTTGCTGTCGATTCGAGACGGTTTGCTGGATGAAAGGGTTGCAGGGCAGGGCTGTCAGGGCAGCTCCTATCATGACCGGTACTGACAAACTGTTTGAGGACCTGTTACTGAGGACCATGCAGACTGTCAGCTCGGGAAGCAGTGACATTAATCAACATTGTGGCAATGAGTGTGTTGACATTTTAATAATAATAGTCCTCGGCAGACAAGTGAGAAAGGGAAGAGCAGAAAGCCTGCATGTGAGCAAGTCAACAATCAAGTACCCAATGAGCTAATGGAGCATTGATTGGAAATGACTTTTCCCTGCCTTTTCCTTGCTCACGATGACAATTTCTCCCTATTTTACCCAGTAAGATTCTTAAAAGATGACAGCAGAATATTTCTGTGTCACAAGTTATTAAGTGTGAATAACAGCAACCATAATATTATCCACTCACAATGGGTAGGAAGGACGAATAAACAGAAGATGAGAAAGGTGTTGCTCAGCCTTCACCATTTTTATGGCAGTGGATTTTTTTGTGTCCTTGTGTCCTGGCTTGACTCTCTAGTTATACACAACTCCCAAGCTTAGTGCTCTTCCTCAACACGTGTGTAGACGGCAGGTAAGTAGATGGAATCTAAGATTTTAGACCCGTGCCCTGCATAGACATGGTGCATTGGCTAGAGAACTTACGCCACGTTAACACTTACCTCATTATGTTATTGAATCCTGGAGGTCGTGGGGAACAACACTATTCCATCAGGAGTCACTCCAGGAAACAGACACCAATCAACATCAATGATGGAGTAATGCAAATCCAATACTCTCAATCTGCAAGCCTATTTGTTTTCACCTCCACATAAACAAGAATTAATTAAATATGAGAATATACTGCCATCTCCTCCAGCCTTGGTTGCATTCATAGAGAATCTTTAACAACCTTAGGATTTCCCAGAATGTTTTCCAGTGTGGTAGAATATTGGGGAGAGATAGAACATAGAACGGTACAGCACAGGAACAGGCCCTTTGGCCTACGGTGTCTGTGTTGACCAAGATGCCAAAAGACTAATCCCATCTGATGGGATTGTTTATTTCCCTCCATAGATGCTGCCTGACCTGCTGAGTTCCTCCAGCATTTTGTGTGTGTGTTGCTCCAGATTCCAGCATCTGCAGAATCTCTTGTGTCTCCACTAATCCCATCTGCCTGCACAGGATCCAGTTGACAGGAATGTGAGGACAAATCAAATGTGGTTTATTATCTCCATCTTAATTTATGTGAAATGTGTTGTTTTGCGGCAGCAGTACAGTACAAAGACATAAAATTACTATAAATTACAAAATAAATAAATAATGCAAAAAAAGGAATAATAAGGTAGTGTTCATGAGTTCATGGACCGTTCGGAAATCTGATGGCGGAGGGGAAGAAGCTGTTCCTGAAACATTGAGTGTGGTACATAATGGTCAGCACAAATTCAGTAGGTGAAACTTTTGAAGTTTGGTCATTTATGTAATGTCAGAAATACAGGAGCAGATTTGCAGACAGCACAGTGAATGGAATGACAGATACGCTGCTCATAGAATCATACAGTTTTGGCCCACCGAGTCCGTGCTGACCAAGTATCCATCTGTACTAATCCCAGTTGATTTCCCCCCGCGTTCCTGTCAATCCTCCCCAAGATTCTACCCCTCAGCTTTTCACTAGGGGGAGTTTACAGTGTCCAATTTGCACATCTTTGGGATGTGGGAGGAAACCAGAGCACCTAGAGGAATTGCACATGGTTCCAGGGAGATTGCGCAAACTCCACACAGTCAGCACTGAACTGGCTCTCTGGAGAGGTCAGGTATCACTTCTACCAGCCGTGCCACTGTGCTAGTTCATTGATTGATACCAATATCAAGCCAGGTAGCTATTCAATGCATTTTTGACTATATTTCTATATGTCCTTACGACCTAAGAAGCAGGGCATTTGGTCTATGCCAGTTTTTAGAGCAATCCCATGCCATTAATAATTTTCTCTTTACCTACTTTGTCTACATTCCCCTTGACACACTAGGGGCAATTTACAGGCATCAATTAGAGTCATAAGAGGGCTACACCACGGATACAGCTCAGGCCCTCCAGCCCATTGAATCTGTTCTGGCCATTAACCACCCTCTTACATTAATCCAATACTAATCCCACTTTTTTTTACTCTGCCCACATTCTCATTAAATACTTACCAATGTCTTTTGGATGTGGGAGGAAACAGAGGCACTCGGGAAAATCATGCGGTCACAGGGGAAATGCATAAGGTCCACACAGACAGCACCTGAGGTCAGGATTGAAACTGGGTCACGGGAGCAGTGAGGCAAGAGCTCTGCTAGATGTATCACTGTGACACCATGATGTTGATCAGAAATCAAGGGAGCTCCCCTGCTCTTCTTCCAGAAAATACCATGGGACCTTTTATGTCCACCTGAGAGAGGGGTCTCATCTTAAGGGACTGATGAGGTGGTGACTGGTGAGAGTGAAGGGTGATGGGCAGGCCAGGTGGTGATGAAGGGGTTCAAGTGAGACAGCAATGGGGTGGGAGGGGCAGGTAATGTAGGGTGAGTCGGGTGAGGGATCGGTGGAGAGTGCCAGCTAGGCAATGTGTTGGCACAGGAAGGGAGGGGCACAAGAAGGTGAGGGATCAATGGGAGGTGCATGTGATTTGCAGGTAGGGGGTGGGGTCAGGTCGGGTTAGAAATCGATCAAGGGGCCAAGTAATAAGGAGGGTTGGGGAAGGAGAGTGAAGGGTCAATGGGGAGGGGGGGCAGGTAACGTGTTGGTGAGGAGGGGTAGGTCAATAGAGCGGGGGGTCAATGGGAGTGGGCCAGGGGATGTTAAAGGCAGTGGGGGGGGGGCGATCAAAGGGCCAATTGGGTGATGCGTTGGTAAGGAGGGATGAGGTGGTAGGGAGAGTGTAGGTGATGTGTTGGTGGGAAGTGGTTGGTAGGGCAAGCGATCAGCAAGGTGCAGGGGATGCGCTTTGGCTGACATATTATGCAGGGGGTTCAGGTGAGAGATTAGTGGGGTGGCTAAGAACTGGCAGGGATGGATTCCGCTAATGGCTGGGATGGGGGGAGGGACTTAAGGAAGAACCGCCATGGCTGTTGAACTTTATTAACTGAAAATGATCTACTAAAGGCCAGATCATGGTCTGGGATCTGCTCGGGCAGGTTCCCACTGAAGCACGCCTGAAAGTCACCATAAAGCGTTTCTGCCACGTGAATAACATTTATTGTCTACACCTGATCCAAACATCCCAGCAGCAACATCCCAGCATGCACTGCACGCCACCAGAAGTGTCCGAACTCCTCCATATGTTGGAATGTCAGATGAGTCAAAGAAAAATTGTAGATTGCATGGAACTTGATTTTCTCTTATTGTTGAACTTAGATTAAAATTGGATGAAATAACACATAAAAACATGGCATGCAAATATGCTGCATATTCCATGTTCTCATCATTGAGGTGTAGTTCTAGGCTCTACAAGCAGGACATGCAGCCCATCGAGAATGCTGCCATTCCCTTAAACCCTGTTCAGAACCTGATTCCCACAGTACACACCACACTACTTGCCCTAGCCTGTCTGCTACCACTTGACCAGTGTCTGCCTTGACATGGTTTTCACAGAGTTAAAAATAGGGCAGGCTGTAAATCCTTTGGACACATTATTAAACATCAAAGGGATCACAAGCTGACCCTCCACCTGTTCCTGCCTGACAGCTGTGAGTGATGTGACAATAATTGGGGTTGGACCACAAGCTGAGCCTGACCCGGGGATGCTGAGCCAATGTTACCCACTGACCAACCCAATGCAGATTGAAACTCAACCAGACACCTACTGATCTATGAAGCACGGCCTTTACTCTGAACCAATGGGCAAGCTGAAGACACAATTGCAGCTAATTCCCAATCACTAAATGGATAAGGTTGGACTACAATTTTTCACCAATTAGTTCATTTTTTGTCAGTAAATTGGCACTTCACTTGCTTTTAATTGGAACTGTTCAATGTAGTGTTTACCTGCCTTTCATTCCTTATACTCTTTAATACGCACATAATACCACATAATCTAACACCCATCAAAAGAGAAGTATTACTTTACTATGTTATTCACACCAATGACTGTGTAATTAGTTGCATAAATTAGAAAATAAAGCCGGGGGGAAGACATTGCTACTGTTCAGAAAACTGCTGAAGCATTGTTAACAACCAGTCTAAAGAGAAGGAAAAATGGCCTATCATCTTGACATTTATTAGTAATGAAGCAAGCCACATATCTGAACTGAAGTCAGTTAGAGTAAGCTGGCACATCAGTCCGTGGAGAGTTGAGTGCTGCAAATGCAGCATTGTTCTGTTGGACGTAATTCAACTCAACCGATCCCTTCTGCATAAAACCACAATATGGTTGTGTACAGGAATTTGCATTCATTTTTCAGTATTACCAAACAAAATAGGAAATATGTGCCCCAAAATGGCAGCTCGACTGAGTTGGGCTTAGCATCATTTGCCTTAGCTTTCGAACTAATGAAATGCTACAGGCCATGAAGAACTCTAACCATGTTTGATTTGAAACCCCAGAAATATTCTAAAAGCATTATCAGGGGCTGTTTCTGAATATCCAAATGCTTTCTCATTCAGTTAATCATTTTGGTAACTGGTAATTGGTTTATTATTGTCACGTGTATCAAGATAGAGTGAAAAGCTTTTGTTTACGTTCAATCCAGACAGATCATTCCAAACATAATTACATCGAGGTAGTACAACAGATAATAAAAAAAGCAGAATGCAGATTATAGTGCTACAGTTACAGAGAAAGTGCAGTGCAGGTAGAGAAATAAAGTGCAAGGGCCACGATGAGGTAGATCAAAAGTGCACCTTTATGATACAAGACTTCAGAAAACATAGTATTTTGCTGCCTGCCTTTCAAAGGATAATGTTTAGTTTTGATCCCCAATCCCTCTGTCCTCATGTTAATTTTGAAAACCCTCAGGAACAATGCTTCCTTTGTCCAGAACTACCATGGACAGGGTGGGGTGGGTGGTGCTGGGCGGAATGGGGCCAGGAGGAGGGATTGGTGTGGGAGCACCATCTCAGTGATTGGAGAAGAAGGAATTGCATGAAGCAGCTTCTTGCTCCTAAATGGTTTCACACATCTAAGAAAGAAAAGCATTGAGCTTCCAAACTCAACCAAGCACAAATAACTACTTCAGGAGTAGCTCCATTTTGTATTTCCTTACTTGCAGGTGGCAGTGAAGGTTTTCCAAATTGCTCATTGCCCCATCAGAGTTATCTTTGGGAATGGGCAAGTCAATTGTGAGCAGTTTTGGGCCCCATGTGTAAGGAAGGAATTGCTGTCATTGGAGAGGGTCTAGAGGAGGTTTACAATAATGATCCCAGGAATGAAAGGGTTAACATATGAGGAGCGTTTGATGGCTCTGGGCCTGCACTCGCTGGAGTTTAGAAGGATGAGGGGGGATCTCATTGAAACCTACCGAATATTGAAAGGCCTGGATAGAGTGGATGTGGAGAGGATGTTTCCAGTAGTGGGAGAGTGTAGGACCAGAGGGCACAGCCTCAGAATAGAAGGACATCCCTTTAGAACAGTGACGAGGAGGAATTTCTTTAGCCAGAGGGTGGTGAATCTGTGGAATTCATTGCCACAGACACTGTAGAAGCCAAATCATTGGGTATATTTAAAACGGAAGTTGATTAGTAAGGGCATCAAAGGTTATGGGGAGAAGGAAGGAGAATGGGGTTGAGAGGGAAAAATAAATCAGCCAGGATTGAATTGTGGAGCAGACTCGATGGGCCGAGTGGTCTAATTCTGCTCCCATGTCTTATGGTCAAAATTAATGAGGAATGATGGATTAGGGTTCAAAACTAAAAATTATCCTTTGAAAGACAGGAGAACAATGTATCTAAAAAGCAACAGCTATCTGGGATAGGTTACCAAGCACAGAATAAAGAAAAAAAAAGTAGATCAGGGGTCCTCAGACTTAGCTCATTCTATCATCAATGAAAGTACATTCGAGGACTATACATCATTACTAAAGGGAGTCTTCACAAATTGTATGTCTTTAGATTACATGTAAAATATCCTTACTATCATTAAGCACACTTTCTTCCCATAGTTTTGCATGGAGAGTAAATGATTGTACTTTTCTTGGTATCACATGGAGTCATACTTCTTCAGAAATCTCAGCTTCAACACCTCCCTTTGGCTGAACCAACAGGCCCCAGACAGGTGATGTAGGTCAGATGGATGCCCTGGGACACTTCCTAAGAAGTGACAATGTCCAGGTCAGGGTAATGTGTGACTTGGAAGGAAAATTGGAAATGATGGTGCTCCCATAGTATTGCTACACGTGGGTAGTAGAGAGTGGCGCCGCGCATTGGCACAAGTGCTGCTGTCTCACAGAAATCCTGACCTCCAGTGCTGTCTGTGTGGAATTTGCATGTCCCCTGTGACTGTGTGGGTTTTCCCCTGGGTGCTCTCGTTTCCTCCCACATCCCAAGGACATGCTGTTTGGCAGGTTAATTGGCCACTGTGAATTGTCTCTAGTGTTGGTGGGTGGGTAGTTGAGGGGAGAGACTTGGTTACAGGGAGATGTGTGGGGTAATGGGATTGTTGGGATTGTTCTGAGAGCCAGCATAGACTTGATGGGCTGAATGGTCAGCTTCTGTGTAATGAAGAAATACAAAGAGGTGGATATACATGGATATTGGCTGAGAACAGGATCAGCATTGCTGTTGATCGCCTTTCATTTTGAAATAATCATTCGATATTTGTGTTTAAAGGTTGCCCATGTAAGTGGGCATTGAAAGTGGGAAAAGGTGGCTGTTTCGAAAATCCTCTCCTCCAGAAAAGGAGAACGGATCACAGAACAGCCTTTTGGGGCCGTGGAAACTTCCAGATATTTTGCCAGATTTTCTTATTTTCCTCCATTTCACTTATTCTACAGTTATACAATGTCCACCTGGTTACTGAACTACTCAGCTTGTTAATCTGGGAAAACCAGACAACTATTATAGCAGCCAGCAAACCCTTTGGAATTATACTCCCTCCACAATCGGTATCCTGTGGCTAAAGCAGGTACAATCTTCAGGGAGCACCACAGCAACTCACCGAAGTTCCTTCAACATTGCCCCAATCTCTGAAGACCTTCTTCCCCCAGGAGAAGCAATACCATGGAAACATAATCAACAACAAATCTCCTTCCAAGTCACACATCAACCTGACTGGGACATTGCCATTTCTTCACTGTCAATAGGCCAACATCCTGAACCCCTCCACTGAATGCTGTTGTGGGACGATCGCCACCAGAAAGACTGAAGTCATTCAAGGAAGCAAGCCCATCAGCACACTCTTATGGGAAACAGGTGGTTGCAAAAAATTAGGCCCTTGGTAACAGCAGAAAATCCCATTCAAAATTCTCCTTCCTACAAAAATGGGTGAAATCCAGTTTCCAGACATATGTACATACAGACACACATTTACATATGCGCACACGCACGCACACAGAGTTCATCACCCCCCACACACAGACACTCAAGCCTCTCACACATCTCAGGGATTCCCTGAAGCAACACCTTCATTCCCTGAAAGGGTAACAAACACACCACACATGTTCAGAGTGTTTGCATCTGATGCAACGCCACCCTGATTTTGTGATTAAAGTAACTTTACCAGGTTCTTGCCATTTTACTTTCAAAGTATAGAATATTTATCAAACAGAAATTCTACCTAAGAATGAACCTTGAGCCGACCATATTTTTGGATATAAGTGATGGGTATTAGTAGGAAAGGTGGTGCTTGTGATTGCCGGTATAAATGACCAGTTAATAATGGGTCAATTATGGTATTCCTCTTAGTATTACTTAACACAGCTATAAACTATATATTTTTAATGGGTTACTGCTTCAGCTAAAATAGCAGAGAGAAGAACATAATTCCACTGCGGGAGAATAGTGCCTGACAGAAACAATGATGACCAGTTTTCACTTCTCTGTGCTGGGTAAGACGTAACAAAAAATACACAGAACCCATTCAAAGGTCCACTCGAAGGCTCTATCGTCACACCTCCAGCAGGTGCCATCGCAGTTTGCCACTGTCTGGACACCACACCATTATCGCACTAGGGGCCAGCATTCAAGAACCAACAGAGAAAATCAGTACATCAGGAGCTGATCCATAGGGACTAGTCACTTAGGGCTTGGTACACTGGTCACTGGGGACTGGAGGAGTTAGGGGTGAGTGCACTGGTCACTAGTGGGGTTAGGGGTGAGTGCACTGGTCACTGGTAAGGTTAAGGGTGAGTGTACTGGTGACTGGGGACTGGTGGGGTTAGGGTTGAGTGCACTGGTGACTGGTGGGGTTAGGGGTGAGTGCACTGGTCACTGGGGACTGGTGAGGTTAGGAGTCGGTGCACTAGTCATTGGAAACTGGAGGGGTTAGGGGTCAGTCAGTGCACTGGTCATTGGAAAAGTTAGGGGTCAGTGCACTGGTCACTGGGGACTGGTGAGGTTAGGCGTCAGTGCACTGGTCATTGGAAACTGGTGGGGTTAGGGGTCAGTCAGTCCACTGGTCACTGGTGGGGTTAGGGGTCAGTGCACTGGGGACTGGTGGGGTTGGGAGTCAGTCCACTGGTCACTGGTTGGGTTAGGGGTCAGTGCATTGGGGACTAGTGGGGTTGGGGGTCAGTGTACTGGTCACTGGTTGGGTTAGGGGTCAGTGCACTGGTCACTGGAGGGGTTAGGCATCAGTGGGACCACCACACTGGGAAGGAATACACTGGCCACTGTCATCCAGTGCCTTCATTTGAAGCACATGTCATCCAGCAGTAAAGGGCAGCTCTTTCAGAGAACTGGACATCAACGTGGTCTGAACACTTCTTGTTGCGTTAACTGGAACCAGCCTGTAACCAACCTGTAACTGCTTGTACTACAGCGGGTCCTGCAGGCCAAATATTTGTACTGTCTGATGACCTTAATCAGCTCCACAAATCTTATACAAGTGTAATTTTCAGCCTCATCATACCAAGCCAAGTAAGCAGATGATGCGGCTGCTTGTCTTCACAGTAGGTTGAACATGCAGATCAGCAGTTATGGTCAGGATCACTTTATTCTCAGAGTGTGCATTCTGGAATTGAAAAGGAGGAACCTACCATACTTGTCTATATCAGTCAGCTGTTTAGGTGACTAAACTGGGTAGTTTGTCAGCATTGCTCAGCATTTATAATGCCCTTGCTTGGTGAAAGTCCTCACAGGTTTGCACAATGCCAGTCTGTTGCATGTTACCGTTTACCTTTGGCTCTCTGGTTTTGGTAGGTTTGAACTTTGGTATGACCATGCTTATGAGGCCATTAAGCTGTTTCATAATGTTACTTCCATGTCCTTGTGTTGACCTCATTCGCAACCTTTTCCCGCCGCGCTGACCTGGGTGGATTCCTGGGCCACTGTGCAGAGGTGACTTCTCTCCCTCCATCCACCTTGTCCACTGAGGTCCAGAGCCACGTTAAACAATTGGGGTACCCAATCACTGTCCTCTCTCCCCCCCCCCCCCGAAAAGGATTGTAATCAAGGAACACCAGACGGCAGTTCAACCACTTCCGTCGTTCCTCATCAATGCCATCTCTGGATGTTTACCAGTTTTCTCCAGAAAGTTATTGGATGAATGCATTTTTCTCACTTTAAACATCCAATTACTACAATATCATTGCTTGATGTGTCCCAGCATTGAGTAAAATCAATACTCATGATTTATTAGTTAGAAGATGTGGAGCTGGGTGTAAGCAAGTCATTTTTACTTTGTGCACTCATCTACTGAAGGGCATTGATAAAAATAGGATCATAGGTCTGCCTTGGATATTGTACCTTTATCAATCTTTACCATAATCTCCAAGGTTGCTATTGGGAATTACTGGACCAGTGAGCTGGTGGTTCTGTGGAAAACTGCTGACCATTGGTAGTGTGTTTGGGAATTCTTTGCCTGAGCCCTGCCAGGTAGAAGTACAGAACCCCTTGAAGCCACTTGTGGGTTCACCTGACTTCTTGCTCAGTCCCTTGTCTCCCCACTGAGTCCTGAAGTATTCCATAACTTACGAACCTGAGGAGATGGATGCACTTCACCTCTGTCCTTATTGCTAGATACAGCTGGTGTATCCAACCCTGACCATTCATTTCATTAAAAAGCAAATTTGGCTTAGTTATTTAATTCTTTTTCTTTAGATCATGTTTTTGTTTTTAATTAACTAACTATACATTGTTTATAAATGTTTCAATTTTAATTATTTCAGATGTTTTTTTGTTTTTTTAATTATTTAAATCAATTTCAGTTGTTTCTTTAGTGTCTGGTTATCAGAGGCATTACTAACAGTGAGACTGCTCTTTGACCACTCAAGATGTCAATGGCCACCTGGGCAGTGTGGGGGTGTGGTGGAGTGGGGTGGGGGGGTGGTTTGGCCTCAGGATGGGTAGTCAAGAGGCATAGCCACCTCTGATGGGATGTCTGCTGATGGCATGGCCAAGGAATTGAGTCATGGTAGAGGCTGTGAATGTTGAGGATAACATTTTCACCAGCAGGTGGAGGGAATGAGCTAGGTTGGAGGAAGTGAATGTTTGGGTAGTGTCTGAGGTTCCAGTAAAGTGGGCTGCTTAGCACTTGATGGTTTGGGGTGTGAAACGTGCAAGATCCCCAGGTTTCTTGTATTCAACTTGGGTATTTTTTGAGTCCAGTTGTACAGTCTACATACATTAAAGATTCCTGTAAAGTCCTGCTTGGCTGATTCTTGGTTAACGGGTACAACCCAGCTTCCCCTGAACTATGGAGAAGTCAGTTGATTTTGCAGGCTGCTGTCTGCCCAGTGAAAAGGCAACAAATTTCCCATTCCTCAAGAGGAGAGTTCCCTCCATCTCCAGTTCCATGATTGAGACCCAGCACAATGGCTGTCAAAATCCCAACCTTCCCCTCCATTCAACTTCTCAAAGAAAAAATCCTTGAGCTCCAACAACTCCAGAGATTTTGTTTTAACCTGCAACAAAATATCCTCTGTGAAGTCTTTAGAAACCTCATCTTCTGAAAATAGCAATCTTCACACTTCTCCATAACAATCTCACCTTCTAATTAATCACCAAATCATTGATGATTAATACTCCCTTGAAATAATGCAAGTGAGAGCTCAGGGGCAGGGCTTGTTTCTTCCTCCTGTTTTGCAGTAGGTTTCACTGAGAACAAACAGCACATGGAATTGGCTGGATTATCCAATGTAGCAGTGTCCACAGAAAATAAATGTTGGACAAGGATTGACATCATCCACACTGCACATCCTACCACACGATCATTGACAAAAGGTGGGGGTCATGCTAAGTATGTGTGGTCGATGCATGAATGTAATTGGAATCAAATCAGCACCCCTGTAATGCCCAAATAATCAACACTACCATTTGTTTATACAACTGCCCTGTTTCTTCAGGGGACCTTATGGACATACTTGAAAGGCCAAGGGAGCAGATAGACATGGAGGTCAGTGCCAGGTATCATTGCAAGGAGAGAGATGGACAGTCGACATTTTGGGTCAAGACCCTTCTTCTGGACAGCCCAGATGCAGGGTCTCAACCCGAAATGTCAATTGTCCATTTCCCTCCATAAATGCTGCCTGACCCGCTGAGTTCCTCCAGCATTTTGTGTGTTGCTCCAGATTCCAGCATCTGTGGTCTCCTGTGTCTCCTTCATGCAAGGAGACCCTGGATACAGGGTGGTGCTACCTTGTTCAGCCCTGAACCTGGGTGGGACAAACAACCAAAATTCAGCTCAGCACAGCTCAGAACTCCTTGTTAAAAGTTTATTGAAGCTAAGTAGCACTATACTTATGTAAAACAAAAATGATAAATGATATACCAAGTTATTACAAAAAACTTGTATGAAATAGGATTACTGGATTCTACAAACCATAATAAAGTTCTGTGCACTCCGGCAGCTTTTGTACGCTAACAATCTTACACTGCTTTTAACTCTTATCTAACTGTAACTTCAACTCCCATATAATTAGCTCTAACTCTGATTCTGGAGTCAACTCACTCCAGGATTTGTCCTCATCTGTACTCGTTGATCGGACCTGTCTGTAGTTTCTTTACAAATTGGCCCAGGTTCATGCCCAAGCCCCCACTCCCATCACTTTCTGTGACACGAAAGGGTCCTACTTGTGATGATTGACACAAAGGCCTCCCTTTGTGCCCAATTTGTTCCTTGTAAGGACCTCCATCCCAGCCCCATTGGTTATGTATCATCAATTTTCATTGAATGGAGGTGGTGATGGAGATGAGCTCTCAGGTTATCAGCAGCTTGGTAAATTCCTACTCCACTGACGTTCACAGATAGTCAGACTGTGGAGAAAACAGGAAATGTAAATGATGTCCTTGGGTTAACATTGTCTGTGAGTGAAAAGGTCTTTTCCTCGCAACAGCCTGTTTTGTTTTAGATTAGCTGGAGAAAAAGCTCCCCAGTCCTGAATCAGGTTTTGATCAAATTTTGTCCAGTATTGGTCAATCAAGAGTGAAGTGAACCTCTTCCTGAAGATGCTGTTCTAGCCCTATCTCTCAGCTCTCCACCATCAGTAGTATGCCTCAAGAAGGCAACATCTACCATCAAAGTTCCACCATCCAGGCCATGCTATCTTCTCACAGTTACCATCGGGCAGGAGGTACACAAGCCTGAAGTCCCACACCACCAGGTTCAAGAACAGCTACTTCCCTTTAACCTTTCGGTTCTTGAACCAACCAGCACAATCCTAATCACTACCTCAGTATAGCAACACCCTGACCACTTTGCACCACAATGGACTTTGTTCTTTTTTGTTCTAATTCTGTTCTTCTTGTAAAAATTGTGTATTATTTATGTTTAATTTATGTTTTTCTTGTGAATGCTGCTTATCTGATGCAATGTGCCTGTGATGCTGCTGCTAGAAAGTTTTTCATTGTACTTGTGCACACATGTACTTGTGCATGTGACAATAGACTTGACTTTCGACTTTCGATCCTTTCAGGTAGTCAGAGCTACAGTTGCCCGGCCATTGGTGTTGTCACCCACAGCTCCAGTGACCTGCCTGTGTGGAGTTTGCACGTTCTCCCTGTGGCCATGTGGGTTTTGCCCTGGGTGCTCCTCCCACATCCTGAAGGACATGCTGGTAAGTTAACTGGCTGCTGTAAACTGTTCCCAGTACAGGCAGGGGGCAGGAGAAATGGGGGAAGTTGATGGGCACATGAGAGGAAGTAGGAAAATAACTGGGTGATGGGAATGGCTCCAGCATAGACTCAATGGGCTGAATGGCCTCCTCCTATGTTGTAGAAAAGTCTGAATATGATAAAAAATGAAATACCAAGGTTGTGAATCCATCCTCAAATGCTGTACCCCATCAAATAACCTCACTCATCTGACATGTGTCAATCATCTGCCAACAATCTCCATCAATCAAAACTCATGCCCAGCTTCAAACGCTCTGTCCCCTCCTCACCCACTTGGTGTTGCTGCATGTCGCACACTACACATTACCCTGACACAGGGTGAGGTACAATGACAGGGAGCAGCAGCTAACCAAGAGACAACAGCATGACCTCATCCCATGGAGGAGGCAGAAGATGCTGTCACCTCCCCCCAAACCCGTTTTTCCTCCTTACACCCACTTCCCCTTCTCCCCACAACGTTTTCTGAGTCAGAAGTTGCTGGTGGTAAAAACAAGCACCTTCCTCTTTCTCCTGTGCCCCAACCATACCTCTCCACTTGAGTCTACCCTCTTTCAGATTGCTAAGGACTACAATCTGGTAAAGCAGGAGAGAGCGAGGATGAAAGCTTATCCTAACTTGTATTTAACAGCCCAAGTTCAGAAATTGAAGGTGTGTCACTTACAGCCAGTTTGTTGGTGGGACCAGCCCATGGTAGAGAGACAATGGCCTACAATGAGGATGGCTTCCAGCTCGCGGGAAGGTTGCACACCAATTCTCATCCAGGTAACACAGATGAGGACTTTGATGGGGCAACCTCCAGAAGGCCAAAAGGCATCCATAGTGAAATGTTTGGTGCATTTTCAGACTGCCAGAAACCCTGAATTCAATGTCGACTGGCATGGAGGAGTCCAGCACTAGTTTACGTGGAGCTTAGTGTCCATACTTCCCCACAGGGAAGCGAGGGGCAACTCCAGTAGGAAACTTGAAGGGAATTTCCAAACAGAGTCTAGAGAGAACTATTTATCCTTCCAGAGAGGAACCATGGATATTGGTAGAATCATGGTTAGACATGGTGTGATAGGTTTCTGGGTGCTGGATGAATCTTTCCCTCTGCCCAGCTCTACATACAAGGATCCACCAACAATCCAATGAGGCAGTGACTGTTTAAGGCCAAACTCTGCTGGCTGCTTGCAGTTCTCCCCAGCTTCCTCTTTGATCTCCAACCATGATCTGTACTAACCCTTTGGTCTTGAAAAGGCAAAAATTAAGCTCAAGCTCTCTCATCTTTGTCCATCTTGTGCCAGCATTAAATTGCCTTAACACAGTTTCAAAAGATGATGGACCTAGAATTAAGTTACAGTTTAGATGAAAAATTACATCAGGCGACTCTGAACTTCTGTCTGTGGACAACTGATTTCATGAATAACCCCCCTTTTTCTGATTGCACCATCTAGCATCCTGTTTATATTGTTTTATAAATCCATGAGTTAGTCAGTGCAGTGACATTAAGGAAATACTAATCTGTTGGAAGATTGGTCATTATCATCCAAACATGTATTGATGAAAATGGTTCTGGGTTTATCAACTCTTAAAGAGCTGATTAATGGGATTTATTCTGGCATTGATTTGAACATTAATGCCTGAAGGCTTTTGGGACTGAATCCAGGTTTAATAGAAGCCAGGGTTGCTACTTTTTCTGCGAATTTCAGAATCTTGTAGACATCCAACACAGAGGAGTTCAGGGAAGACACGAGACAGTCATTTTAAGAGATACCTGTCAGCCCCTCCCACATCTTCTTCAGCTCTCAGCTTGGTCTTTAGATATTCCTTACAGACTCCTTAGTTCCTTATGACATGCTGAGCTGTTTGGTCAATTTGAGTGTATGGTCCACAGGACTGATTTTACCATGGAGTCACCTGCCCCTTTAACGTAAGGATAGTTGAATGAGTATTTGCTGCAGGTTCAGTTATAAGGGATAAAATAGTTCTTCTCATTACAAACCAGCCCACATCTTCACTGATAGCTGACAAGCCTGATCAATTGCCAGCTCGAGCGGGACTTGGCTCTCTTTCTTTCCAAATTAAGAGCGAAGTTTTAACATCCAGCTGGCTGGTACTTGCAGTCAGTTATTCTGACTTTCCTCCTTCTTGCTGACTGACCTTCATCAGAAGTCTTGATACAGTGAGCTGTACTCCCAGATACTAGGCACAGTCATTAATGTTAATCCAAATGGAAGGACCAATTTTCATACCGTGTTGTAATTGTCTGTCATTCTAGGGGAAACCTTTGAAGAGCAATGATCAAAACTCAGGTTGCCCATGTGACATACCAGATTACAGGCATGCTATCTGCCACTGTAATAACTCTGAAGTGGTCACAGCCTGTTATTAACACTAAATGTACTAAATAAGGATGTTGGTTGGTCAGCATAGATCAGATTATACAGAAAGCACTTCACTTTGATTTATCTCAGTACAGCAGCCTAGCGTTTTATCAATTTCGCATTCAATACAACTCCAACCCGTCAATAGAATTGAAATCCACTCGTTCTTGCATTGAGTACATCCTACGCTTTATTGACCTGTATATTCTCACAGGATAATTGTACAATCTTTCACTCTTACTGATGCTTTTAAAGATTGTAAGACTACACCCCCTCAGTCTTTTCATCTACAAACAAATTATGGGGATTTAAAACCCAAGCCTGAGGCCACCTGTCTGATTCAACTCCTCTTCCTCTTCGTTATTCTTTTCAACCTCGGTGTGTTCCTGTGACAGGGCCTTAAGCTTTCAAATGGGATTCCAGTTGTGGTTCAAATAATCAGTCACTATCGCACCTCCATTTTATGGCCATTTTGATCTCTCTTGTAATATTCTTTTATAGAATGAAAGAGTATATTTGTGTACTGAGGCAAAGGGCAAGCATGTAGACATCAGGGAAATCTAGATCGAACTCTGTCTGAGGGAAACAGTGGGCCATTGGGGCAGGATAGAAGGAGTGTTGTTTAACCTTTGTTACCGTACTCCTTGTAAGTTGGTTAACCAGAGGAGGGGAATGGCTAGGAATAATGGGGATTCAGGGTCTGTAAGCTTAAGCTACTCTTTGAAACTCTGATGGTAATTTCCTGTTGCAGCACCACACACGTGCACAGTCCTTTTAAAATTGGTATCCAGATTAAACTCTACCTCAAGATGTGTTGAACTAAAACAGAAAATAGACGAAATACCCTGCAGATCAGGCAGCATCAGCACAGAGAGAGAAGCAGAGTTAACATTTCAGATCAACACCCTTTCATCAGAACTGGGGAATGTCAGAGAAAGAGCCCCAGAAATTCCCCTATGCAGTGCAAACATTTTGTGGACTGCATAAATGAACTTTATCTGAAAGCCACTTGCTAAAAGCAATCAAGAACTTTGTGGACTCTTAGCAAGTTTCCAGGAAAGTAATGTGGATCATGTGTTCATATGGTGGCAGTACGTGGAGGCAAATGGACACGATCACTGTTGTCAGATAGGATGCAACATGTGATTGATGTCACATGCAAAATCACACTGCCCATATGCAGTGTTTGAATGTTGGCCTTGTTACAGTAGGTCTTAAATGGAAGGCTGACTGCAGTGACATTTGAAGACTCCATCCCTGCGTGAGCCACTGTCAAAAGGTCCAAGTTGTTGATTGTCCTTCTGCCTTCATCTCCTTTTGTCCTTTTGGTCCCTACTCACACTGACTAATGCTCCACATATGCCCTCTGTCCTCTCCCACCTCTCCCCTAACTGATCTGCATCATACCCCCCCCCAAAATTATTTTGAGCCCCTAATCTCCTCCCAAATGGTTCACCACCTGTCCAACAATCTCTTCCCTGTTCTCTGATCGTTGCCCCATCCACTTGGTCTCATCTTTTCCCCACAATCTTGTCTCTAGCCCATTCAGTTTAAACTAACAAACCCCCTCCCCATCCCTGTTATCATTCCTTGTCTACAAACCTTCTTTATGGAAACACACTGAAGAATTCCTTGTTGATTGAAGTTTTAAGATGCAAGTGAAGGAGGGGGAGGAGAAAACAAAATGGAAAAGTAAATGGATGGGATAGATTGCACGATAAATTAAATGTCAAAAAAGTTAGATAATGCAAGGCAAAAAGATGTCAACAGCACAAATATACAAAAGGCAGATTCAGCAGATCAAACAGTCCTACAGAAGGAGAGGGAAGTTGTGTTTGGTGGTAAGATCATATTAGAGATGTCAATATGGCAAGGATAGTCCATTGGATGTGGAGGCTGGTGGGGAGGCTAGTCCCAGCTCCTGGAACCATCTTTCTGAATCCTGGTCAGGGTTTCAACTCAAAACGTCGACAATTCCTTTCCCGCCCACAGACACTGCTGAGTTCCTCCAGCAGATTGTTTGCTGCTCCAGATTCCAGCATCTGCAGTCTCTTGTGTCTCCCTACTTCATCCTTTCTCATTTCTTAAGACCCTCTTTGAAGCTTAAACCAAGCTTCTGCTCATCTGTCTTTATACTCCTTGTATAACTCAGTGTGGAATATTATTGACTAGAACTGCTATGAAGCATCTTGGGACATCTTAACAATTGTAAGAAACTGAATAAATTCAAGTTGTAGTGGAGAACAACTAACGACGCTGACAAAAACAGATTGTCAGATTAATCTGTTCCCGTAAATCATTAAAGCCACCAGAAATTCCACCCACCCCACTGAACACTTTAGACGTTGATGCTTCAGTGGTGCTTCCGTCTCACAGATCCAGCAATTCGGGTTCAATTCTGACCTCTGGTGCGATCTGTGTGTAGTTTGCACATTCTCCCTGTGACTGCGTGGTTTTTCCCCAGCTTCTCTGTTTTCCTCCCACATTCCAAAGACACGTGGGTTGGCAAGTTAATTGGCTGCTGCAAATTATCTCCACCGTAGGTGGGTGGCAGGAAAATCAGAAGGGAGTTGATGGGCAGACGAGAGATAATAGGTTACTGGCAAATGAGAATGGGATTGAAGAGATTGCTCTGACAGCCTGCACAGACTCGATGAGCTGAATGGACTCCTTCTGTGTCATAAGGAAATAAATATTAAATAATCACCATTGGACTTGATACAATAATTTCTTCAGAAAACAAGACATTGAGCATGAGCACTTGCAGAAAGCAAGGTCAGGTTAATGTTTCAGAGGAACTTCATCCACACATATACCACCCTCTGACCTACACTATCAGGCTGAGGGAGTGGAGGTGTTTGTTATTGTTCTGGCATCACTTCAGTTCTTTCCCCTGGTCTATATTCATCGCAAAATCACCGCTGCTGTTTCTCCTGGCCCACCTTCTGCTGCTGTTCGAAATCCATAAATCAGTAAATACATCAACCTACCCACTGATGCATCCATATCTGCTCTTTCACAACATGCAGCAGACTTCCCCTTGCAGCTGGAGTGGGAGGGAGTACATTTAAGGCTCACACTGCCAACTCAGCAATAAATACTAATTATCATTTCATTGTCACCTCCAATTCCACACATTGAGCTCAGTCTGGTAAGTGTTGTGATAGTGGAAATACAACAAAATTGGAAGCAATGAATTGATAATTGAATAATTTCGATGGTGATTAGGGGACCATACCTCTCTTCATTCACTCTTTGAACAGAAAGCATAAATCTCAGAGCACTCTGACTCACTTTCATTATTGGCGATTGTCACTGCTCCAGTTGATCATCACAGCTCTTTGTTACACCTAGTTATTACACCCATGTGTTACACCTTGTGGTTTCATTGGTTTGTTTCAGTTGTTATAGCTGTTTATTACACCATTCATTTAACACTTGTTTGTAGCTCCTCTATGCCTCTTACGCACCGGCTGAGCCCATATACTACAGCAGTGTGTTAAAGCCAGTTGTACAGTGTATTATTTTGTTGTAGCGAGGCTAATGTATATCAGGTTACTTATTGCAATGGGACTCAATTTTCATTGTGATTTCCATTAACTTAAAGCTGGATGTAGGAAGGTGAAAAAAATGCATCAGCTCACACTGTTACTTCAGTCCACATCCAAACCATCCACCACTGAGACCAGACAAAGCTTCCTAAAACTGTGAGCTAATACTCAACCAGCTGAGATTAATTAACAGAGCATGCCAAGGATTAATTAATTAATGGCACACACCAAGGATTAATTAACAGCACATAGCACACTACCTGTCCTGAAAGTCTTTTAAGTTTAGAGAAAAGCACACCAACAGAAGTGTCCTTAAGAGGGACACAGCGAGTAGAAAACCATGCCAGAGGTTAAGGAAGTGGAGCTGCTGTGTGTGACTCACCACCATACAACCTATTTAACTTCTATCCTAATGTTTTTCATTTGAGCTGTTATATTCATTCACATTAGAAGACATGATTTCTTTTTATTGAAAATGTCTCTTTATTTGGTCTGGAGTTCCATTCCTTCCACACCGGGAGTAATCTGTGCCTCAGATACCTTAACAGACAAAGTGTATGTCCTTCTCCTTAGTTCTGAAGTGCCAGACAATTAAACACCACTGGAGTCAGAGCCCTGCACCATATTAACCAGTAACAGATAGGACGTTGGTAATGGTTGCCAGCCACTCCATTTTACAAAAATAAGAATAAATTGGACAGCACTAACTTACCAAGTCACGAGACAGTTACAGACAGAGAAAACCAGTCTCCACATCTTCTATTATGCCTGCAGAATCACATTCTCTTCTGTTTGCTGTGTATAATTATTTTTCTAATGGCTGCCTGGCACTTGCTCCATCACTCCATTACCAGGGGCAGGACAAACGGACACCTAGTACCAAGTTCTCCAAGTATAAAAACAGAAGATGATGGAAGTGCTCAGCAGGTCAGGCATCATCTGTGGAAAGAGAAGCAGAGTTAGCGTTTCAGGTTAAAGATCCTTCAGTGGAGATAAAATAAGTTAGTTTAAGTTGTAGAGAGAAGGGGGAAGGATGGATAAGACAGTAATCCCATGTTAATATTTCCATCAACTCTCCCCAGATTTTGCTACTTATCTGCACAGCAGGGGTAATTTATAGCCGCCAATTAGTCTTACAACCCTTGCATCTCAGGACGTGGGAGGGAACTGTAGCAGCCGGAGAAAAGCCAGGCGGTTACAGAGAGAACATGCAAACTCCACACAGAGAGCACTGGAGGTCAGGACTGAATCTGTGTCACTAGTGCTGTGAGGTAGCAGCTCCACCTGCTGCACCACTGTGCTCCGATGTGTTAAGTTTCAACTACAATTGTTCACCCATTCTCGTATTTTTTTAACTTATTCTGTAATTACGATTCAACTAGTCCTTCAGTGTGATATTGTCTGAAAATTGACTGGATTATATTAATTTTTGATTCCGTCTTTAATAAAAGTTATAAACAATGGTGGTCTGAGCATGGAGCATGGAACCATCAAAGATGCCTTCCAAGTCACCCCTCGTCCTCACTTTGGCAAATCAGACCACCAGGCTGTGCTCCTTCTCCCTGCATACAAACAGAAGTTGAAACGGGAGGATCCGATATGGAGAGTCGTGCAATGCTGGTCTGAGGAAGCAGATGAGCTTCTACGTGACTGCTTTGAGACAGTGGACTGGACCATGTTCAAAGACTCAGCTGCCAGCCTTGATGAGTAAGCCACCACCATCACAGACTTTATCAGCAAGTGTGTGGAGGACTGTGTACCAAAGAGGACAATGCAGGTGTTCCCAAACAGGAAGCCGTGGATGAACCGGGAGATCCACTCCCTACTGAAGGAGAGGACTGCTGCACACAAATCTGGTAATCCTGATTTGTACAAGAAAGCAAGGTATGACCTTCGTAAAGCTATCAGGGATGCCAAGAGGCAATACCAACTCTAAATAGAGTCCCTGACTAGCTGCCAGTTATGGCAGGGCTCACATGCCATAACAGGCTACAAGACGAAGTCAGGCTGCATAGCTAAGAACAGCGCATCCCTTCCTGATGAGCTTAATGCATTCTATGCACGTTTCGAACAAAAAGGAAGTGGATTGTCACCATCCACTCTGACAGCCACCAACGCAGCCGAATCTGTGATCACAATGGAGGATGTAAGGTCAGTCTTCCAAAGAGTGAACACGAGGAAAGCACCTGGCCCAGATGGTGTCCCGGGCCGCGTGCTCAGATCTTGTGCTGATCAGCTGGCAGAAGTATTTGCGGACATATTCAACCTCTCCCTGCTTCAATCTCAGGTTCCCACCTGTTTTAAGAAGACCACTATCATCCCGGTACCAAAGAAAAGCAAGGTAACATGCCTCAATGACTACTGACCAGTGGCTCTGACATCCACCATCATGAAGTGCTTTGAGAGGTTGGTCATGGCACACATCAACTCCAGCCTACCAGACAACCTGGACCCATTGCAATTTGCCTATCGCCGAAACAGGTCTACAGCAGATGCCATCTCCCTGGCCCTTCACTCAGCTCTGGAGCATTTGGACAGTAAGGACACTTACGTTAGACTATTGTTTATTGACTACAGCTCTGCCTTCAATACAATAATACCAAGCAAGCTTGTCACCAAACTCCGAGACCTAGGACTCAACACCTCCCTCTGTAACTGGATCCTTGACTTTCTAACAAACAGACCACAATCAGTGAGGATAGGCAGCAATTCCTCCGACACGATTATTCTCAACACTGGTGCACCTCAAGGCTGCGTGCTCAGCCCTCTACTCTACTCCCTATACACTCACGACTGTGTGGCCAGATTCTGCTCTAACTCCATCTACAAGTTTGCAGATGAAACCACCGTTGTAGGCCGTATCACAAACAGTGATGAGTCGGAGTACAGGAAGGAGACAGTGAGCTTAGTGGAATGGTGTCATGACAACAACCTTTCCCTCAATGTCAACAAAACTAAAGAGCTGGTTATTGACTTCAGGAAAGGGAGCGGTGTACATACACCTGTCTACATCAATGGTGCTGAGGTCGAGAGGGTTGACAGCTTCAAGTTTCTGGGAGTGAACATCACCAACAACCTGTCCTGGACAAACCACGTGGATGCCACGGCCAAGAAAGCTCACCAGCGCCTCTGCTTCCTCAGGAGGCTAAAGAAATTTGGTTTGTCCCCTTTGACTCTCACCAACTTTTACAGATGCACCATAGAAAACATCCTATCAGGATGTATCACAGCTTGGTATGGCAACTGCTCTGCCCAAGACCGCAAGAAGCTGCAGAGTTGTGGACACAGCCCAGTGCATCACGGACACCAGTCTCCCCTCCTTGGACTCTGTCTTTACCTCTCGTTGTCTTGGTGAACCAGCCAGCATAATCAAAGACCCTACCCATCCGGGACATTCTCTCTTCTCTACTCTTCCATCGGGTAGAAGATACAGGTGCCTGAGGGCACGTACCACCAGACTTAAGGACAGCTTCTACCCCACTGTGATAAGACTATTGAACAGTTCCCTTATACAATGAGATGGACTATGACCTATGACCTCATGATCTACCTTGTTGTGACCTTGCACCTTATTGCACTGCACTTCCTCTGTAGCTGTGACACTTTACTCTGTACTGTTATTTTTTTTTACCTGTACTACATCAATGCACTCTGTACTAACTTGATGTAACTGCACTGTGTAATGAATTGACCTGTAAGATCGGTTTGTAAGACAAGTTTTTCACTGTACCTCGGTGCAAGTGACAATAATAAACCAATACCAATACCAATACCAATGGAGAACCACAGTTACTAATTCCCATAGAGATCCTTATCCCAGCAGGGGAGAAAACTGGAGGAAAATGAAAAGCCACGAGATATTGAAGCTTCATTCCAAGGTGGGGAATCTTCAGGTATCTTTGGATGGGAGAGATTTGGATGATTGGCCATACTGAGCTTGTGAACTTATGGAATTTCTACCCTCACCCCTCAGATCTCAACAGCACCATCTATTGCTCAGCTGACACAAATGTGGGTGGTGAACTTGGCCTTGGGACAGAGAAGATTAAGTCCGTTTCACTCCCAGCCTAAAATCTTTCAACTGAGGTGTAAAACAAACCCTGCTGATTCACTACTGGCTGGGACCAATTCTACCTTTCAGTTTCAAATGGATCAAACGCATCATGGCACATGAAGCATTAGCCTATCCCAGGCTACCTCTGAGGTAGTAAAGTGGCAAAAGCACAGACAGAGGAGGGAGTGAATTCCTCAGTTCCTAGTCCCAAATCCAGCATAAAAGCTCAAGTTTTTACAGTGAAGCAGCTGAACAATTGCAGTGTGACAGCATAAATGTGATTGTGCCATTGTGCCAGGACTGAAATTAACTTTTGCCTATGTGGTGTAGCTATCAGGGAAAATCTGTCACAAACCTATTGAGTTTTCTTCCTGATTAAAAGCTTTTATCGATTTTGAAATGACAGACTAGACACAGTGCAATGAAACATAGCTTGACAACGCGGGGTGAATTAAATACATAAAAAAGGCTAGTGTAGGAGGCTCCGACGGAATAGAAAACCTTCTGCAGGGATTGAGAACTATTCTAATCAACTGAGTTGTGCACAATGTTTAGATTGTGGGGGTGTTGGAGGAAGGTAATTGGGAGGCAGATATTTGATGGACCAGCATTTGCAAGTCAGGATGGTGTGCCACTTGTAAGGGAAACTGAGATGGTGGTGTTCCCATTCTCTTGCTGCTCTTGCCCTTATTGGTCAAGCTTGTTGGTTTGAGACGTGTTGTCAGAGTAACCTAGGAAAGTAATTGCAGTGCATTTTTTTGATGGTGCACACTACAAACACTGCGCTGATGATGGAGAAAATAAATGTTTAGGGTGGTTGCTGTGCAATTAATAGGAACAGTAAGAAACAGGAAGAGATGCTCAAATACAAGCAGATGTGTGTGAGGTCTACCTGGAGCAGTGATCCACTGGAATTATTTAAGCCTGGAGTGGATGTTTCAGAGATCTCAAGTGAAGCTCACACTGACAAGTTGTAGCAAAGTGGCCAAGTAATACAGTGAACTAACTGGTTGAATATACAACTGTATGTTGATGTAAATAGTTAACTGATTCTGTCATTATATTTATAGAAATAGTTGATAGTTTGAATGGGTTTATTATTGTTTAGGAGGCAGCACTGCAGTATATACATTTGTCATTGTTAAGGTCTGTATGTACCTTTAGTATAACTTTGATACATTGTAGTCCCAGGGACCGCTGATAGTGCAGAGTAACCACCTTCATTGAAGGATGTTCTGTTAACAGCTCAACCTCTGTTATTAGCTCATGAAAGCAATAACATGAAAAAACCTCCAGGCATCACAAGAGGCAACAAATGATAACTTTGCCTGCCAGAGATACATCCAAATAATTATTTTACAAAATAATCATAGAATAGGAATAAACAAAGAAATTGATAGAAACACCAGAAAGAACATCTATTATCTCCAAAACATTCTCCCATACATTACTCGACTGTTACTTCTGAGAGCTCTACCTGTTGCTCGGATGATGTATTGACACCAAGGCTCCTCTCTAAGAGGCTCCACTTGCCCTGAGGAGCTCTCCTCTGGCGATACCAATCATTTCACTGGCAGGCATTTCCCACCTCTGATCATGTTGCTCTAAAGCCTCTGCCAGCTCTTTGAATCACTCACTAATGTTTCTCCAGCATTATTAATGAAGCCATTTTACCATTTCTCATGTCTTCAGGAGTTGCCATTTAAGCCAAACTATTCTGTATCCTATTATCCCGTTTGTTGCCACTCAGAGCCTTCATCCCTTTGAATCCAGTGGGGCTGAAGACCTTTGCTTAAGAGAACAGTATCCACGGCACATGGGGGGAAAGTGGTTTTGTCAGGAGTGATGCCACATTAATGTTGGTATTTCATGTTTCATGCACTTTGGGAGGTCAGCACATATTTAACCACGGCATGTTGGAGAGCAGCAAAATTAACCCTGGCAATGTTACTGGATACATTGGCTGCCCACCTACTCCACAAAGCGCACCTGTAAGTCTCTGATTCTGGTCTGAATGGCAGCTGAGACCTGATGTACATCATACTCGAATAGCCTGCTAACACAGTTGTATTGTTGGGTGAGCTGTGGGGGTGTGGATAGTGGGGTAATTGGTGGGAGAAGGGAGAAGGTATCCCCACACTGCACAGAATCCAAGTACTTGTAGGTCAGAAGGCCATGGATCCAGCCACCCCTGCTGGTGTGAGGCCTTCCAATATAGAACATCTCCAGAGGCATAAAGATACATTGTTGGCTGATGATAACACTGCAGTGGAAACAGGAAATAGATGCTTTGAAAGCAGGCAATTTCTATTATTACGTTGTGACTTGAGTCACTAGCAGCCTGTGTTGACTACTCCTGACGATAGCCTTGCAAGTTTTTAAGCAGCAACAGATTAATTAACCTACATTTTTAAAGCTTAATTACATAACCTTGTGGGCTCAGCATTAATTAATCATTCAAGTGAAGTTATTGAGGGAAGTTCCCAGATTGAAGTGACTGTAAAACCAAGAATATGGCATGAAAAAGTCAGAGCAGTGCAGGGGAGAGAAGGAAATGATACCCACCTGGGATAGGTAGTAGAGGGAGAAGAAGCAGTCCTTAATAAAGAGCCAAACGTTCAGAAAATCATGAATGCATCACAGATGACAAGTGTTCTATGTTTGTATTACACTCCTGGTTCTTCTACTGAGTTATGTTACCTTTCACCAGTTATTGCAGCCCATTTTACATCTGTTTTTAATTTTGTTTCCTATTTCTATATTTCATATTTGATCTCCTTATGACACAGAAGGAGGCTATTCAGATCATTAAACATATGCTGCTATCAGAGCATTACTATCAGTCCCTCTTCTCCCACTTAATTCCCTGTAACCTATTCTCTCTCACAGGCCCATCGTGAATTTCCTGCCAGAGGAATAATTTACAGTGGCCAATTAACCTACCAACTGATGTGGGAGGAAACTGGATCACCAGGAGGAACTCCACATGGTTACAGGGAGAATTTGCAAACTCCGCTCAGTATCCAAGGTCAGGATTGAACTTGGATCCCTGGAGCTGTGTGGCAGCAGCACTAACTGCTGTGCCACTGTGCTGTCCGTCTTCCATGACAGTTCAAAATTATCCTGTGTGGTCAGGCTTTGTTCCAGCCATTTCAGGCTCACACCAGATGGGATGTAAAGAGGTACATAGATAGGGACTGATGAGTGTCAGTTCCAAACCAGCTGACTGCTCCTCCCCAGCCCTTTCCTGAATCCACCCGACACTAGACTCCTTGTGAATTCAGCAGCTGAGCACAAAGTTTGGGCAACTCCCCAGCTCTCATTTGGAGAAATCTGCCCAAGAAGCCTGTGCCACATTTAACTACTCCAGGTTAGGCACAAACAGTGTGTCTCAGTTCACTTCTGTTCTGATGAAGGAGCTCAGACCTAAAATGTTAACTATTTTTGTTTCCACAGGTGCTGTCAGACCTGCTGAGTTTTTCCAGCGTTTTCTGTTTTCCATCTCCGTTTGTTTGACTGGAACAAACTGCTGCAAGAGACCAAGTGCTATGAAGTAAGTTATATTTTGTTTGAATTAATTGAGTTTGGTTAAATATTTTAATTGTTTTAAATGCCCTTCATATTTTGAGTGTTTCAGTTTGTTTTTTTCTATTTTTAATATGATTCTTTTTCAATTGTTTGATTGATTTATAATAATTCAACTGTTTCTGAATGTCAAAGACATGGCAGCATTTGGGCATGAAGGACCCTGTCACCATACAGGACTTCAACAGGGAGGCTTGGTTTGGCACCCTGCAAGAAGGTAGCCCCAGCAGGCAAGGTCTGCCACTTTAACACTGATACAGTACTGGTGGGTACAGGTCTCTCACTGGCACTACCTGCAATTTCAAGGACCTTTCTTAAAAGAAAACTGTGCAAGCATAATGGACTGTGAAACTCTTTGAGTTACTATCACCACCTCAGGCTCCCTGGCAGAATTTATCCTTGTTAGAAATATTAGTACATGAGCTTGAAGGATTCTCAGGTAAAGGCGATGTTCTGAAGGACAGTGAGTTTTGAGGGTGGACCAAGAAGAAATGTGTCCAGCTTCCTTCCTTAAAGGTGTGAGAAGCACTTACCTTCAGAGAGGAAGGTGTGAACAGCTTCCTTTTAATAAATCGCTTAGCTTTTATGTATTTATTTTCTGTATGGCCTGGAATGTTGCGTTTGGAATTTATTGGTCACATTTCAGGGAAGGTAACTAGCAGATTCTTTATTATAGTTTTTTCTCCACTTACTTAATTTCATTTCATTCTGTGCCCACAGTTACAGGAGGCAGGTTGTCCCATAGGGGCTGCAGTGGCCCTGGGACTTTATGCTATACAGTGGAGTCGTTGTGGCCTTGCCCATAAACCTCACCTACAACAGGTCCTGCCCACAACCTGTCCCTTATTCTTGGAACATAATGTTGAGTACTTCCAGCATTTTATGGTTGTTTTTTTAGCTCTTCCAACTTTGGCCTTGTTAAATCCCACACAGACCCTTCCATATTACCCCTGGCCTCACTAGCATTGCTCATCAATGTTTTGTTGACCTGAAGCATTACTATTATTATCGTAGCCTTTGTATTCCATCCCTCTTGGGATAAATATTCCATTCTCCCTTTTAATTGTTTTTATACCCATGCACCAGGTTCGAGGAAGGTTTGTAGCAAGACAACTCAATTGCTTTGCTCCTCCTCGTTACTTAGTCTATTGTTATTAATAAATTATTCCAGTTTATTGAACACCGATTCATCAGATCGCTAGAGTAGTTGTCAATAACCTACTATTCTTACTGTTAACTTGAAGCTGTCCCTTCATCCCATTTAACTGTCCCTCCAGAGAAACAACCATTCCTCCTTATTGCAGCATTATCTCTTCCTTCATGAAGTCAGTGCTGTGGTCTTGGCCACTCCGTGTTGTAATTTCTCCGCTAGCTGAGACCTCAGCTGTCCAATTTGCCATGACCATCCTAGCTTGGCTCCAATATACCAATCCAATTATATTCTGACCATGTTCACCAATCCCTGCCTTCCTGTGCTATCTTCTCCAAAACCACCGATATTCCTCATTGACTTTCTCAAACTTTGTGGGATCACCTGTATGGCATGGATTTGGCTTTGAGATGAACATTGGTAATACCCTCTCCATCACTGCCCTCAACTACCAATAGGTACAATGTACAGCCTTGGATGGGGCTAAAATTGGGAAAGTCCACAGTTTCTTCCCCAGCACTCGCTCCATATCCGGTGGTTCACAACCCTGCCAAGTAATTTGACTGTAATCTGGGCTTCTAACTCTGTGTACTATCTATCACAAGGACTGCTTAACACCAACTGCATCTCTTCCTAGGTCAACTTGCCTGAAATGCTCATCCAGATCTTTATTTAACTGTTTTGATGCAGTCCTCACTGGCTTTCCATTCTTTATACTCTACAGCCTTCAACTCATCTAATACTATGCCACGTACAACCAGACTTGTCCAACAGCCATTGGCTCTGAGCTTGTGTATCTCAAATGCATCATTGTGCTTGAAAAAACAACAAGATGCTGGAGGAACTCAGCAGGCCAGGCAGCATCCGTGGAGAAAAGCAGGTGGTCAACGTTTCAGGTCAGGACCCTTCTTCAGGATTGAAGATAGGAAAAGGGGAAGCCCAATATATAGGAGGGAAAGGCAGAGCAGTGATAGGTGGACTAAAGAGGGGAGGCGGGGTGGGCACAGGGTGGTGATAGGTAGATGCAGGTAAGAGAAAGTGATAGGCAGGTGCGAGGGAGGAGTGGAGAACAGATCCACTGGGGGATGGGTCAAAGGTAAGGAGGTGGGGGGGGAGGGTCGGAGAGGAAAAAAAATGGCGAGAACAGAGATAGGCTAGGAAAGGGAAGAAGAGAAGATGCAAGGTTTGGGGGGGGGTGGAGGGAGGGCTGTTGCTCTACTTAAAGTGAGAGAATTTAGGCTGTAAGGTCCCAAGATGGAAAACGAGGCGCTGTTCCTCCAATTTGCATTTGGACTTCTCCCGGCGGTGGAGGAGGCCGAGGACTGATATAACAGTGATGGAGTGGGAGTCATCCGTTGCCAGTCACTTCAACTCCCCCTCCCAGTCCATCACTGATATGTCAGTCCTCGGCCTCCTCCACTGCCGGGAGAAGTCCAAATGTCTCCCTTTCCTAGCTCTTCTTTTCTTCCCTTTCTTAGCCTATCTCTCTCTTTTTCTCCTCACCATTTATTTTTCTCCTCACCATTTATTTTTCTCTCTCCTTTTCCTCTCCTCCCCTTCCCCCATGCCGCCTGCCTCTATACCTTTGACCCATCGCCCAGTGGATCTGCTCTCTCCTTCTCCCCCACACCTGCCTATCACTATCTGTTATCTGCATCCAGCTATCACCACCTTGTGCCCACCCCATCTGCCCCCTTTTGTCCACCAATCACTGCTCTGTTTTCCCCCTATATTTTGGGCTTCCCTTTTTCCTACCTTCAATCCTGAAGAAGGGTCCTGACCTGAAATGTTGACCGTCTGCTTTTCTCCATGGTTGCTGAGTTCCCCCAGCATTTTGTTGTTTTTTCATCTAGATTCCAGCATCTGCAGTCCTTTGTTTCTCTCGCATCTTTGTGATATTGCTGTTTCGTTAATGTGAGAATCGAAAGACCATTTGTACTGATAAGTTGGTAGATTTGCTGCACATGTTAATATAGTTTTTGGATGGGTGAGTCGGGGATGTGGTTGTGGGACACAGGGGCACATCCCTGCGTGCATGGAGGTGTTAACATTTAACGTATCCTTTCAAAAAGTGGACAAATTTCAATTGGTTCACATGTCCCTGAAATTCCTCTTGGCCTTGTTGAGCCCCACTTTTCGAACCCAGAGGGAAAGAGAGATAAATCACTGGAATTTGCATTCCTTGTGCCTGGGCTGGGTTCCAACTCCATTTCCTGCAGTGAAACTGTAGCACCCAAGAGATAGTCAGTTTGGTGCACAGTTGATAAAAAAAAAACCTCTGACACCGTTGTTGAATGAAGAGGATAAAAAGTAAAATTCTCATGTTGGTCAGTAATGATGGGGTTCAATTCTGAGCTTTTGCTGTTGTTAACAATCCTCACTTCATACTACAGAGTAGATTTAAATTTGAATGTCGCAGTTTAATATTGCTTGAGACATGAAGGCCATTTGCAAAATTGGGGAAGAAAAGGTTGAAAATGTATGAAGACAAGCTATTAAAACAATACCTGAAAGTAATAAAAACACGGCGCTTGAGAGGAGCTGTAAGCAATATCTTATTTATTGGAGGGTTGTAAAGAATCCTTCTGAACTAATCCCCTTAGTGCAGTAGCATCCCAATTACATGACATGGTTTTTAATGAATTTTGTTTTGTTTGCACAAATAAAACAATTTTGTGCAGTATCTAGATTCTGGGATTGTAAACTATACAAAATTGAATGTTTGCATTTGCTTCCTTAATTATTTTTAAGCAGTTTTAATCTATTTTGAATTAAATATCCATCTAAAAATAGTGCTCGCCACATTGGAGTCCCAACACAACAATATGTTGTGTCTCAGCTGGGTTTAAAGGCTGACAGATAGCAGGAAAGTGAATGTTCCTCACAGTTAGGGAATGAACAAGATAAGGTCTAAAATAGAAAGTAAAGTTATTTCATTAATGTGAGAATCAAAAGACCATTTGTAATGATAAGTTGGTAGATTCGCTGCAAATATTAATAGTTCCATACAGGCCAGGAGTTTTATTGATTCAATTCAGTTTGTATTGAGGTTGCTCACTGCTATTGCCTCAGTAGTATGCAATACATGAAAAACTACAGCAAAGTCCCTTCTTCTGATCATTCTCCAGTAACCTTCTGGGAGTGAGATAGGAGAAGCAATCAGTTGAGTTTTGATGGCCTCTGTGGTTGAGTAGGGGATGTTACTTATCTTGTTGCTCCCTGGAAAATGGCAGCCTGTGAGAGATGATATTGGGCAGTAATAGCTCAGCAACAAGACAGACAGATGGAGAAAAGTTCTAACTTACTAACTCAGCACTTTCCAAAGCTACGTTATCTATCACCTAGAAGGACAACAGGTAAATAACCCCAGTTGCAAGTTCGCTTCCAAGTCACGGACCATCTTGACTGGGAAATCTACTGCCACTCATTTATAATTGTTGGGTTAATATACTGGAACTCCAACAGGACCATACAGACCGCTGCAATTCGGGTGGGCAGCTCACTGTCACTTCCTCAAGACCAGCAAGAGATGGACCATAAATTCCGTCCTTGCCACTGACACTCACACGCTATGAATGAATAAATATTTTTTTCTTAAATGTTTGAATTAAATTTGTTCAAAGAGGAAATGATGGTCAATCAGAAGCTGTTGAGGGTTACTATGATTAACTCTGACTGGTTTGTTTCTGGTAATATACTTCAAGAAAACCATCCGCCTGGATTGATGTGAAAGATCAATCTAATCGGCAATAAACCTGGGAGAGAACTATATATAAAACTGTTTACCTGAGCATAAGTTTGCATAAATTTACATGTATTACAATCAATGATTCTTTCAGGTTTTAAAAGCCAATGAGGAATGCAGAGTCCATTAAATATTGTGGAGGAAAGAAACCCTGTTACCAGTGTTACAGCTCTGCAATGAATGCAGTTTCAGTTGATGGAGTATTTGACATTAGATTGCTTTGTGAGGTGGAATAAAGCAATGATGAATGCACACAACTCTGTCTAAACTGACTGGGGCTAATTTTGTTGATGGCTCTGTCTCCTCTTCTAGCTCATTCTTTGCCAAGCATTTGAATATGTGCAATTCTTTATCTCCTTTAGACAGCCCGCCCTTGCAGGATTGTCGACTCTTGATACCCAAGCTTGGAGGAATCTAACAACTTGTTGATTTATTAGTTTTGATTCTTAGTTTCCTGGTGATGAAATAATAGAACAATCAGGAAACCAGGATAATTACAAGGCAATATAACAGCACCAAGCTCTTGTGCAGTGTACACAGGAGCACCTGGTATCACTGGTTAACATTCCTTTCAGCGTTGAAGTTCATCATTGTAGATGAATTCCCCCGAATCAGATCAGGTTACATAAGGATCTTTCTGGATGGCTCTTGTATTTTAAACTCTGGAAGTTTGAGAGAGTTGCTCTCTTAAGTATCTAGGCAAGCTTTCAGAAAGACACTTGGAAAGTCAACAGAAAAACATAATTGTCAAATATTTTCTATGGAAATATCTCACCCTCTTCAGATCATCACGTCAGAGCAGACTTTATTCAGACTTTATTCCAAAGTTTTTGTTTATTAATCAATTTGCTCTTAAATAATGAAACAACTATGTTTTCAGTAAAAAATGTATTGCAAGTCTACCTTCTTGTGCCCATTGAAGCAAGTATGGCTCAATTGGTGACATTCTCTTTGTCAAAAGGTTGTATTCACACGCTTGAGTGAATTACTTTTGCAGACAGCCAGTACTGAGGGAGTGCAGCACTGTTGCAGATGCTATTTTGCAGGTGAGACATTAAACCAAAGCCTCTCATGGATGAAAATCAAAATGCTGTGGCAGGAGAGGTATCCAAGTGCCTTGGGTATATTTATCCCTCAATGAACCAACATTAATAAAACAGATTGTCTAATCATTATCACATTTCTGTTTGCGAGGCCTTTCTGTGATGAAATTGGTTGCCATGTTTCATATGTAACCACTGTGAGGTTTTGAGAAATGGACTTGTGATATTTGGAGCATAGAACACAGAACAGTACAGCACAGGAACAGGACCTTCGGCCCACAATGTCTGTGGCGACCATGATGCCAAATTAAACTAAACACATCATCCTGCACATGATCTATATCCCTCCATTCCCTGATTGTTCATGTGTCTATCTAAATGCCTCTTAAATGTTGCTATCTTATCTGCTTCTTGTTTTATGAATGGAAGTCTGTCCTTTCCTCCTATTAGGCAGTAGGAAAGTGAAATTTGTCCACACCAGTCAATTTGCAATGAGCACAGTATTAAATGGCATCCCTCAGAGAGGTAAATTTGTCTGCGTCATAAGTGTACATTGGGCTCAGAGTAGATTGGCAGCCCAGTTCTTCCTGTGGCCTCTATCAGTGAGGTAACAAGATGGGTTGTGCAACAGATTATGTGAATCTGCTTTTCACAACCAGTGCACCAAACCTCACCCTGCTGAAAGTGAATCTGGTTTGTCTGATTAAGAGACGTGGTGGGTCACACATAGGTTTGCATTGTGCCCCAGTAGACACAGGCAAGAAACCCACAAGCAGTTTGCAGCTCTACCGAAGCAAAGATATGATGCACATGAATAACTCACTGTTCTCCAGGAGCGGGAGATACTGCTGCAGAAAGCTCTCCTACAAAAGCAGGGAGACCTCACACAAGCAGATCACTCTCCTACAGGATCAGAGACGTGTTATATGTGAACTGGTCTCTCTTCTACAGGAGCAGAAAAAGGCCTCTCACTCCAGCTCACAAGCCTTTCTGCATGAGCAGTGTCCTGCTCAGATACATACAGTTGACTCGGGAGAAGAGTAAAGTTAGCAGGAACCAGACACCTGTGATTCAGGGTCTGCCAGCCAGCTGAACCCCATACCTGAAGGTGGAAGCAGTGGTGGAGTTATCTGAGTGCCACCAGGATGGTCACACTGTCTCCTAAACGGAGACTGGTGTGTAGATGCCCTCTCACCAGAGGGATGATTCATCTCCCACCATGATCCGTCAGGCAGTTTAATCGCCAGGTTCCACAGCCATTCTGGACTGTTCCCTCAATTGGCTCTGTGTCGACAGAATATCTTGGGACAGAGTTTTTCCAGTCATCAGGGACATCAATGCGGATTCAAAGTGTAGAGGAGCAGCCTTTCAGCAGCCAGACTCTAGCCACGTGGTGTTAGGACTTTAAAAAGCCAATGTTATGAGGTTGTGAAACAAGCAAGGTACTTGGGTGTTAAAATTCAGACCCAAATGTTCTGATTTTTAATTTTTTGCATTTTATTGTTGATTTAGGTGATTCTGAAGACAGTAACGCTCTTCAGGAGTCTCATTTAGTGCAAATCACATCCTTCATTGTGTAGAAGTTGGTGACACTGGTGTGGCAGCTGCTGTCATTGCTGCAGACCCTGCCAATACCTCACTTAGAAAGACTGCACACGCACTGCTGTCAAAGGTGTCAGCATTGAGGCACCCGTTGAATGACCATGCCAGCAGCTGAATGCTGGAGAAATCGCTCACTCTCAGTTGTAACACACTCTGGACTTTGGGAAGTGTTTGAGCAGCCTGCAGTGAACCTGGAGTGACCTGGTTGGGTCTCCCGAGTCAGAGAGTGTTCTATATAATAACCAGGAACACGTCAGTACAATGTGCTTCTAGCTGCACTGAGACCACTCCATAAAGTTAATAGTTTGTACCTCTGAGCTTCAGTTTACATCAGTGAGGGTAGAAATATATGTTTCACAAGTAGGGTTGTCTTTAGGTGCATATCTAATGTCAGGGAAACATTAGAGGTGCTAATGTAAATGATGCAGAGAAATGTCCAGTCCAACTCACCCAGTGGGTATAATTTCACCAGGCGTTGATTACTTCAGGTCAAATTTATTTTTACGTGGTTTGCATAAAAAAAACAGGTGCTAAATGATTCCATTTCTAGCTTTCATTTTTTTCCAGAAGACAACAGAAAGCAGAAAAGTTTCCCAGGGAGTAATGAACATTGAAGATTTGCATGCTGAACTCACGGTGACCCTCCAAGCAGGTATATCCAGGATCTACCCAGCAAACCACTTACAAAATGGAGACCCAGACTGCAGATGCAGGGACTTGGAGCCAAAAACAAGGTGCTAGAGTAACTCAGCGGGTCAGAGCAGCATCTGTGGAGGGAAAGGGATAGTCAATATTTCCACCCACCTGTCTCCATCTGCCCATCATCTCCCTCCGTGGCGACACTTGCGGGTTGCCCCCAAATATGCAAAAGATGCATTTCACTGTGTTTCAATGTACATGTGACTGATAAAGGTATCTTATCTTATCTTAACCAGGTTCCACCTATCATCTGCCAGCTCCTCCCTCACCCCTCCCTCTCAACTCTTTATACTGGCTATCTCCTCTCTACAGTCTACACTCTCAGTCCTGATGCAGGGTCTTGACCCGAAATGTTGCCCATCCCTTTGCTTCCACAGACACTGTTCAACCTACTGAATTCCACTAGCAGTTTGTTTTTTGCTCCACTTACAATACGTCCTGCCCACAACCTGTCTCTTATGCTTGAAACACAGTTTTGGCAACTTAATGCAGTGCCGCTTTCTTCTGCTGGATTTTGAATACTTAGCTCATCTAACAGAATGAGTTATGGAATTCCTTCTGTCAATGATCCCAGCTTCTGGGAGACTCATTCCCAGCAGTAAACCCGCTCTTGGTCTCCCCCGACTGTTGCCTCATCTGTGCTCTCGCTGGCTTCCTGGAACCTCTGACCTACAGAACTTGCTTGTGTCACTCACCCTCCTCCTCTTGGATGCTGAGTAAATCTGGGGACAGCTGAACACCCTGTGAAGCCACTTCTCCACAGAACTCTGCAAAGACTTCCAGCTTTAGTGGTCAGGTGTCACTTCAGAGCCGGAGCCTTGGTTGGTATTAGCACAGAGCTGTTCTGTGGGTGAGTGGTGCTGCGTTTTTAACAAGCTGCTACTAATCAGGAAAACAATGCACTGAAAATGTATGCATAGTTTTGTCGTAGAAGCATGATTATAAACTAAGTGCCGGCAGCATTGGGATAAGCAAACACTGGCTGGCCTCACCTCACTAATTCAGCATGTTAATTTAATAGCCCACTGTACTCTCTCTACACTCATGACTGTGTGGCTAGGCACAGCTCAAATGCCATCTGTAATTTTGCTGATGACACCACTGTTGTTGGCAGAATCTCAGATGGCGACGAGGAGGTGTATAGGAGTGAGATAGATCGGCTGGTTGAGTGGTGTCACAACAACAACCTCGCACTCAACATCAGTGAGACCAAGGAAGTGATTGTGGACTTCAGGAAGGTGAAGTCGGGAGAACACACACCAGTCCTCATTGAAGGATCAGCGGTGGAAAGGGTGAGCAGCTTCAAGTTCCTGGGCGTCAACATCTCAGAGGATCTATCTTGGGCCCAACACATTGATGCGATCTTGAAGAAGGCACACCAGCAGCTATAGTTCGTTAGGAGTTTGAGGAGATTTGGTATGTCACCAAAGACTCTTGCAAATTTCTACAGATGTACGGTGGAGAGCATTCTGACTGGTTGCATCACCATCTGGTATGGAGGCTGTAATGCACAGGATCGAAAGAGGCTGCAGAAGGTTGTAGACTCAGCCAGCTCCATCACGGGCACAACCCTCCCCACCATCAAGGACAACTTCAAGAGGTGGTGCCTCAAGAAGACAGCATCACAAGATCACAAGACAAAGGAGCAGAAGTAGGCCATTTGGCCCATCGAGTCTGCTCCACTACCTCACCATTGGCTAAAATATTCTGCCATCTAACCCCAATTCCTGGCCTTATCCCCATATCCCTTGATACCTTGACTAATTAGATACCTATCAATCTCCTCCTTAAACACCCCCAATGATCTGACCTCCACAGCTGTATGTGGCAATGAATTCCATAAATCCACAACCCTCTGGCTAAAGAAATTTCTCCTCATTTCTGTTCTAAATGGGTACCCTCTAATTCTAAGACTGTGCCCTCAAGTCCTGGACTCACCCACCAAGGGAAACAACTTGGCAACATCCTTTCAACATTCGAAATGTTTCTATGAGGTCCCCTCTCATTCTTCTGTACTCCAATGAGTACAGTCCAAGAGCCGACAAACGCTCCTCGTATGTCAGCCCTTTCATTTCGGGAATCATCCTCACAAATCTTCTCTGAACCCTCTCCAACATCAGTACATTGTTCCTAAGATAAGGGGCCCAAAACTGCACACAGTATTCCAAATGAGGTCTCACCAGTGCCCCATAGAGCCTCATCAACACATCCTTACTTTTATATGCTATACCTCTCAAAATGAATGCCAACATAGCATTCGCTTTTCTTACCGCTGATCAAACCTGGTGGTTAATATTTAGGGTATCCTGCACAAGGGCCCCTAGGTCCTTTTGCACTTCTGTATTTTGAATTTTCTCTCCATCTATATAATAATCTGCCTGTTTATTTCTTCTTCCAAAGTGTACAATGGCACATTTCTCAACATTGAATCTCATCTACCATTTCTTTGCCCATGCTCTTAAGCTAAGTCTCTCTGCAACCTTCCTGTTTCTTCAACACTTCCTACTCCTCCCCTACCTTGGTGTCATCTGCAAACTTAGCCACAAAACCATTTATTCCATAATCCAAATCATTGACATACAGTGTAAAGAGAAGCGGCCCCAACACCGACCCTTGTGGAACACCACTGGTAACCGGCAGCCAACCAGAACAGGATCCTTTTATTCCCACCCTTTGCTTTCTGCCTATCAGCCAATGCTCCACCCATTCTAATATCCTTCCTGTAATTCCATGAGCTCTCATCTTATTAAGCAGCCTCTTGTGCGGCACCTTGTCAAAGGCCTTTTGAAAATCTAAATACACAACATCCACAGCCTCTTCCTTATCCATCCTACCTGAGATTTCCTCAAAAAACTCCAATAGGTTGGTCAGGCAGGATCTTCCCTTCATGAAACCATGCTGGCGTGGACCTATCTTGTCACGCACCTCTAGGTATTCCATAACCTCGTCCTTGAGCATCCATCATTAAGGACCCTCACCATCTGGGACATGCCCTCTTCACATTACTACCATCAGGGAGGAGATACAGGAGCCCGAAGACCCACGCTCAGCAATTTAAAAACAGCTCTTTCCCCTCCGCCATAAGATTTCAGAACAGTCCATGAACCCATGAACACTACCTCATTATTCCTCTTTTGCGCAATTTATTTATTTTTGTAACTTATAGTAATTTTCATGTCTTGCACTGTATTGTTGCTGCAAAGCAACAAATTTCATGACATTTGCCAGCAATAATAAACCTGATTCTGATTCTTCTCAGATTCACCAAATACCAGGCATCTGCACGCCACCTCCACTCCTGCTTCCCGTGTCCACAGCCTGGGTGGTGGCTGGTAAATTATCTGTTCGAAAGCTGGCAACCTTAAACAAGCAGCACAGTGACCTCCTGGAGTCCTTTATGGCTGTGAGGGAAGAGTGATGGAAACATAAGACCCTTGGCCCCGAACACAAAATCCCAGAGTCCCAGCAAGAGACTCAGGGGAGTTCTGAGAGTTCCCCGGAATAAATATACCCTCTTCCATGTTCTAGCCCTGTGGAGGACACATTGCCTGTCCTTTATGGTTCCAATCTTCACTGTCTGAGTGTTACAAGCCAGGTCAATGCAGCTTTTTTTTCGGGTTTGACAGCAGAATCTTAATCATGGCACTAATTTCCCATGGGATGGAGTATATTAACAAACAGTGTATCAAGCCCTGGTGGATCTGAATGTTATGTGTTAGTGCTCAGTATTAACGGGGCAAATAATTACTTCCCTAAGTGCTTTTATGTGTCCGAGAGGAAACTGCTGTGATCTTAAAGGAGTTTGTTGCATTCTAATCACATCACTCATCCTAGGAAGCTATAACAAGCTATGAACCATGTCTGTTCCATAAGCATTCTCTAATGGCTCAACAAGATGACAGTAACAATTATCCACCGATTTTCATCAAACCAAGTGGTGATCAATGATCTATGAAGTAAATGATTTAGAATTCTTCTAAAAAGTAGAGAAGCACAAGGGCAAAAAAGGCCAAATGTAAATTAATCTTTTGAAATGTTGTTTTCATTTAGTTTATATATTTGTTGAATATGTCAATCGTTTTTCCTTCAAAAACAAGATGAGTTTCAGGCAAGTCACTCTAATGTTTTAAAAGAAGTTGGTCTCTCCCAGTAGCTCAGACGTAAAGGCAAAGCCGATATCGAGGGTTTATTCCAGGGCTGCAGTGAGTTTTCTGATCTCAGTTGTGGCAGGACTGCCAAAGAAGGAATAGATCAGAGTGTGATGCCTTCCATTGCTGAATTTACTGCTGTGGTTACATATGATAAATACTTAAGTGTGAATTCTTGGAGAACCATTTCAGCCTTAGGAATGAATGCTTGACAAAAGATGGCCGCCAGGATTATGTTGATAATACAGCACCTGCCTGACTATGGCGCATTATACTGCACTTAACCCTCAACCAGGTAGAGTCATAGAGTCATATAGCAGGGAAACAGGCTCTTCGGCCCGACTGGTCCATGCCGACCAGTTATGTGCCTGTGATGCTGCTGTAAGTTTTCATTGCACCTGTGCATACATGTACTTGTGCATATGACAATAAACTCGACATTGACTTTGACTTTGACCAAGACACCCATCTAATCTAGTCCCATTTCCCCCTGTTTGTCCCATATCCCTCCAAACCCTTCTGATCCATGTACCTGTCCAAGTGTTTTTTAAATGTTATTAATGTACCTGCCTCAATCACTTCCTCTGACAGCTCATTCCATATATGGACCACCCTCTGGGTGAAAAAGTTACCCCTCAGGTTCCTATTGTATCTCTTCCCTCTCACTCTAAACCTCTGTCCTTTAGTTCTTGATTCTCCCATCCTGGGAAAAAGAATGTGCGCATTCACCCTATCTATGCCCCTCATGATTTTATACACCTCTATATGAGTACCCCTCTTTCTCCTACGTTCCAATGAATAAAGTCCCAACCTGCTCAGCCTCTCTCCATAACTCAGTTCCTCAAGTCCCAGCAACACCCTTGTAAATCTCCTCTGCACTCTTTCCAGCTTAATGGCATCTTTCCTATAGCAGGGTGACCAAATCTGAACATAGTACTAATTTACTGTGTAAATAACTGCTCATCAATTAGTTGAACAAACTTAGAGCCTTGTTTCAAAGTAGCTCGAGGTAAAACAAAATTACATTTATCTAGAGCTTCCTTTGACCATGGGAGGTATCAAAACACTGTAGCCAATGAAATTCTCCTCAAGTTGTAGTGTGGTAGAAAGTTAGCAGAGCCACAGCTGTCAAGCAGCCCCTTAGTAGATGGGACCCAGGCCAATGGCTGTCTACAGGGCATGCTGACATCAAGTCATCCTTCCTTCCAATAGTTTACTTGCCGTTGTCTTTAAAAATTTGCCTTCATCATGATGGAGAATCCATGCCTCTCACCTCCTGTGGCCACAACATGAAGCTATTTAACTCATTTTTCAAGGCCATTGTGTTAACTCTGCAGAGACTATGTATGCACTGGCAGCCTATGGTTTACATTAATTTTTCTGAACCTGGGTGTCAGCATTTAGTCCCCATCCCCAGAGAAGGTGGTGAGACAACTTCGTGAACCTCTGCAGATTTTCTGGTGACTGATATTGGTGATATCAGAATTTAGACCCAGATTCAACATTCCAACAAGAAGGAATGTTGATATATTTCCAAGTAAGGAGACAACATCAAGCCAGGGGGGAACTTGCCAGCAGTGGGGTTCACAGGTACCTCGTCCTTCTTGGGGGTATAGATTACAGCTTTGGGAGGTACTGTCAGTGTAGCCTAAGTAAGTAATTATGGTGCATTTTATAGATGAGGAGAGCTGGTTAATAGTTGCACAAAGTAGATAATTTCTCTACCCAGAGATTTAGTCTTTGTGATTCAACTCCTGAGTGAACAGAAATGTAATTAGACGAGTGATTTTGCATCAATTAGCACCTACATTGACCAGCTCACTGACACCCAGTTTGTGTTTAATCAGGTCCACTCCAGCTCCAAATCTTAATCATGGACAAAAGAATGGAATTGTAGATGTGAGAGAGGGGTCACCCTTAATATTGTTACATGTGACCGACTTTGGTATTGAGGCAGTTAAAGTCATAGAGTTGTACAACATAGAAAGAGGCCCACTGTGTGTATGCTGAGCATCCTGCCTATCCATAGTAATCCCATTTGTCTGCATCACTTTGATATTCCTATTCTTAGTTAGTGAACATAAGGTACAGGGGAATTAAAGAGAAAAATCCACCTGGTGGTTAAACCTTGCAAAAGGAGTGTAGTTGTTATTGTTGGAGGTTAATTCTCTCAGCTCCAGGATTTCACTGCAGGGGTCCCTCTGGGAAGTGTACTAGGCCCAACCATCCTCAACTGCTTCATCAACAGCCTTCCTCCATCATAAGGTCAGAAGTGGATATGTCTGCACATCATTGTACTGTTTTGTTCCATTCACATCTCTTCATATAATGAAATAGTCTGGTCACATGTGCAGTAAAACCTGAACCACGTCATGTACTGAACTACCGCACATATCATCAAATAAATAAAGTTTACAAGAATTGCACAGATACAAAGGGGCCATTCAGGCTCACTGGTCACTCCTCTAAATGACTCTCCTCCCTTTTCAACCTCATCTTAGCCATTCAGCATAACTTTTGGCAGATTTCTGTCATGTCTGGACTAGAGGGCAGGTGCTATTAGAGGTTGGACAAACTTGGGTTGTTTTCTCTCGAACAGCAGAGGCTGAGGGGAGACCTGATAGAAGTTTATAAAGTTATGAGAGGCATAGACAGAGTAGATAGTATCTTACTCCCAGGGTTGGAATGTCTAATACCAGAGGGCATGCATTTAAGGTGAGAGGGGAAAAAGTTCAAAGGAGATGTGCAGGGCAAGTCTTTTACACACAGAGAGTGATGGGTGCCTGGAATGTCTACCAGGGGTGGTCATGGAGGCAGATACAACAGAGGTGTTTAAGAGGCTTTTAGATAGGCACATGAACATGCAGAGAATGGAGGGGTATGAACCATGTGCAGAGGGAAGGGATTATGTGTGATTAGCTTAATTAGTTCGGCACAACATCTAGGGCTGAAGGCCCTGTTTCTGTGCTGTGCTGTTCTATGGTTTATGTTCTAGTATGCAGTTTGATCAGGTCAATTATGTGCCGATTTATGTAATAACTCCTCTCATTACATTTCTGTTCAGTCAGAAATTGAATGGAAAGTGATATTCACACCTAACAAGTGTCAGCCAATTAGTATCTTCAGTGGAAAGTTTCCTGACCACTGTCACTCCAGGCACTCAGTCATTACCAGTCCCACCGTGAATATTCTGGGTACTACCGATATCAGAAGTTGACAAGGAACAGATACAAATGTAAGGTGGCTACCAGTACAAGCCAGAAATGGTCATTCTGCTGTAACTAACTCACCTCCTGACTGCTAATCCTTTCAATCTTTTCTAAGGCACATCAGGAATATTCTTCACTCACTGGGTGAATGCTGTCCCAACTATACTCAGGGAGCTTCTGGACAGGAACTGCACTTAATCAGTACCTATATACCATCATAAAACTTACTTCACCGTGTCAGCTGCAGTCTGAAAAAGGGGGAAATCACCCAATTCTTTTCCAAGTCACACACACTGTTCCAACCTGGAAGTCTGTCACTGATCCTATATTGCTCCTATGACAAAATCCTTCCTAAGAGCACAGCAGTAATACCTCCAACACAAGAACTACAACTGTTGAAGAGGTCGTTCACCTCCACCCTCTCAATTAGGCAGGGGCGGTACCTGCTGGTCTTGACAATGACATCCACATTCCACACTTACTGCTAAGACAATCCATTTTAGCCTCCTGAACAGTGTGATCAGTGTCATTGCATTTGCTCAGGAGAATGGGGTATTTGGGAATTGCTGGTGGAAATCTGCCAAGGATATTTAGAAGGAAGTAAATGGTGGATGGCAAGTTGTAGCTGAGAGAACCTTCCTGCCCTTTAGGCGTTCCCTGGGCACTGAATGTAATTAACTTTCACTGACAGAGTTTACCAATCCATTCCTTGAATCTGTCACCATCTGTGCCAGTGTTCTGCAGAAGCATCTCATTGAAGGTTCGATGCCATTACTGGCATCAATTTGGCTCATTCAGTAACTCGCAACTCTCAGTGAGTGGAATTTGAGCCTGGTCTATCATGTAATAAGTTGTATTTACCCAGCCAGGGATCAGGCCTCACATTGCAACATCAGCACCTGATCTAGGCGGGGGCTCCAGCCCAGTGCCGAGGCCTGCTATGTTTTCACCAGGATTAATTTTAAGTGAGACATTAAGCCAAGGTGCTGCCTGCCAGTTCAATGTTAAGAATCCCTTCGTGCTACTATATCAAAGGACAGAGAAAGCTCCCGACTTCCTTGCCAACTGCCTTCCTCAGTCAATGCCATAAAAATACAGGAGCTGGTTATTCACTGCAATGCAGTTTATGGAAGCATGCTTGTCCAGCACAGCTGCTGTGGTTGGCTGCAGAGCAACACTGATATACTTCACAGTACTCGAAGGGCTCTGGGACATTTCTGTGAGCTGTAATAAGCTTCTGCATCAATGTATGTCTTGCTTTCTCTTTTATTGACTGTTTGCTCCATTAAGGATGAATCGCAATGAATTGTCAGACAGTGGTGTACTAACTAGCTTGAGCTGAAGCACACAAATGTTTCTAAAATGTGAAGTAGGTCTGGCAGATTCATTTGTCTATTGTTTTGTCCAAACTGGCTGAAGACAGAACAAGGAGCCTCTCATTGTTCCTTCCCCTCATTACATGGTTGTTATGATGTGCTTTCTTGCATTGCTGAAATATAGGGGGGAGAAGTACATAGGGCTATCTCACAAGGGGTAGCTGTCTAACCATGGTTCACCTTCAAACATTACTAAAAATTGCAAATACTATAATCTTACCTCTACCACCAGAAAAGTGACCAAGTTACTTACCCCAGCTTTGCTACTTACTCATGGAAAAGGTCTACCTGGTCTTTTCCTGCAGGTAGTCATCCTGTGCCCTCTTCTTGCACTTCTGTCTAAAACCTGATCAATTATACCTGGTCCCTGGGACACCACAGTGGCAGCCAGTAGAGCTGTGGTCTCACAGCTCCAGCAACCCAGGTACAATGTTACCTTCCAGTGCTAGCTGTCTGGAGTTTGCACGTTCTCTCTGTGACCACATGGGTTTCTTCTGAGTGCTCCAGTTTTCCCTCACATCCCAAAGACATACAGATCGGTGTGATAATTATCAGCTGTAAATTGCCCTAATGTGTATGTGAGTAGTGGAATTTGGGTGGACTTGGTGGGAACGTGGGGAGCATAAAACATGGGATTAGTGTAGGATTAGTGTAATCAGGTGGTTGATGGTTGGTGTGGATTTAAGAACTATTCCCATGTTCTATGATTTTGTGATTCTAGGATGGATGATTTAAAGGGAATAAATCACCAACATCAATGCACTCACTGAGTAAAATCCTTCCTGTTGATGTACATTCTAGATATGAGTCAGGGGCTGAATGTGTATGTATATTTAATTATTCGGTCCTTGTACCATCAGAAACTCAGCATCATCACGAGAATGGATTAGTGCTGATGTGAGCTTTATATTTGCACGACGCTACAGTGTTCTGGCACAACTCTGAAGCAGAGCAGGATGAACTGGATGATGTTGGAGAAACCTCCAGTGTGGGGGAGAAATAACCAGCAGCACTGAAATTTGTGATATGGTGAGATTCTTTTGTACAAATCCACAGTTGAAAGTTGGTTAAACTTGGTGATGATTGATCTTGTGCACATTTCTGGGAATCCCACTCTTTTCGTGCACATATACACAAGATTTTCATTTGTCCATAGCTTTTCTTCCAGTGTAAATCTCTCCCAAATTATGTCAACGGTAGTGTGACACGAAACATTCTTCTCCAGCGTGATCTTCAACTTCACTAGTCCGACAAACAGCAGTTATTCTTCACTCACAGAACAACCGATGTACTAATCCTGAAACCATTGAATGAGTCATAGAGTCACACAGCAGGGAAACAGATCCTTCAGCACGTCATCCATGGTGACCAAGATGCTGATCCACGCTAATCCCATATTCCTGCATTTGGCCCATATCCCTCTATTCCTTTGCTATCCATTTCCCCTCTCAACTTAAACCTATGTCCTCTAGTTTTAGACTCACCTACCCTTAGAAAAAGGTTGTGACTATCTACCCTATCAATGTCCTCCATAAGGTCGCCCCTCAGCCTTCTGCATTTCAGTGAGAATTATCCCAGCCTATTCAATCTCTCCTTGTAACTGAAGCCCTCCATTCCAGGCAACACCCCGGTGGATCTTTCCTGCACTATTTCTGGTGCTACCACCTCTTTTCCATACTGTGATGCCAGAGTTGCACATAATATTCCAAATATGGCCTAACCAGCTGCAACATGGTGTCCCAACCCTTATACTCGATACCCCTGCCTATGAAGGCAAGCCAGCTAAATGGCTTCTTCACTACCCCATCCGCCTGTGTCACCATTTTCAGGGAGCTATGAAATTTGCACTTCAACGTCCCTCTTTACATTAACACTTCTAAAGTCCCTATGGTTTACTGTACATGTCCGGCCAGGATTTGACAACCCAAAATGTATAACCTCATACCTGTCTGGATTAAGTTCCATCTGCCACCACTCCACCCAGCTTTCCAGCTGATCTATGAATCCTCAGGCAACCATCCTCACTATCTACAACTCCACCAACCTTCCAAGACCAAAACTCTGACTCACTGAGATCTATGTCCTCCTGCCTCCAGTACAGCCTCACACCCTGGAGGTCAGGGTCACTCTCAGCTTCCTAGAATGACCATTCCACATTGCTGCTGCTGCTCCCTCCTACATCGCCCACCTTTTTGCTCACTTTTGCATTATCCCTTGAGACTCTCTGTAACTCCTTTGCCCAAAGCAGATGCCTCCTTCACCAGCCTCTCCAGATCCCTCTGAACCCCTGGGAGAACTTCACCATCATCCCTACCCCACCATCATCATTTTTTTGAGGCATCAACACTCCCCAGTATCTGGAAGAGTGCTGATTGTATTGTACTATGTTCCATCACTAGCTGGCAGCTGAGATCACAGCTGCTAGAGTAAATGCAGGCAGTTTTAAGAATTTTGTGGTAGATCAAAACAATAATGCACATGAAGCAGGCACCGAACAGCATCACAAATGGAAACAGATCAATTTGAAGAGGAGCAGGCCAGTCAGCCATTTGACCTACTCCACTGTATAATAAGATCATGGCTGCTCTGATTGTAACCTCAACTCTACCTTCCCATCTACCCATAGTATCCTTTCAAATTCTTGCTTATCAACAATCTATCATTTGGCCTAATAATATTCCAAGTCTCGACCCTTTCCGGAAGAGATTTCCAAAGACTCTCAACTCTGAGAGGGGGGGAATAAAGTCACCTCATCTGTATCGTAAGCGGGTGGTGTCATATTTTTAAACAGTGAACCTGATTCTGGATTCTCCCACAGGAGGAAACATCCTTTACACAACCACCCTGTCAATCAAGTCCCCTCTCACTCTTCTACACTCCAGCAGATACAAGCCTTTATAATACAAAGCAGATCTACATTTAAGAAGGGGCTTGAATTCTTCAAAAGACTTTTGTAAGGAGTTATAATCATTTTTGGGCTAAGTCATTGACAGCCTGATAAAAGATAGATGGTAATAATCACACAAAGCTGACCTATCTTCGACAACAACAACAGAAAATGCTGGATATACTCAGCAGGTCGGGCAGCAAATATTGAAAGAGAAACAGCTTGCCGTGAGAATACAATACCAGGATTCACGAGGCACGGAGATGCCCGGTGACCTTGTTTTCCCTCTTCTACCCATGTAAATAGAGGAGCCCAAATTCACTCAGGACTTGAAGACACCTGAGCAGGTTCGCCTGGCACCTGTGTCACATTAATTCACTGCTTCTGCTTAAAAGTTTGCTGTCTGAATCCATCGCTAGAAGCTTCCAACTTTTCTCCCATGGAATACGCTCCGGGAGCTGAGCACCCTTGACTGGGTTCCATGTTCTTGCCGCCTTCTTCCCTCAGATTGCCCAGCCAAAATACCTGTAAGTTTCAAAAATCCAAACACAGGTGCAGTCCCTCACTTCTTGTTGTTTCTTTCCTGCTCATCTCAATGTTGGTAATGCTTCATATTAGGAACATTCGTGTAAATGCTGGAAGCCTTGGGATGCTTGGATTTGACCAAAACCTGACACCACTGCTCTATGGAGTACTGGACACTTCCAGCTGTAATAGTCCTCAACAAGATTTAGTTCAACTGCTTACCCATGGCTGTTTCAGCCTTCCCTTGTCTAGTTCCTCTTACAAAGCTGAAAAGGTAATGTAACGGAAGAGAAAACATTCTTATAGAAACTGGCTTGCAATACGTCATCTCATTGTTTTATTTGATATCAGCTTCTAATTGAATGGCTCTTATATGGAAAACAAAGAATGAGCTGGAACTATCTATTCAAGTGTGATCATTGCACTGGGATATATCTGTCTAGAAATGCAATGTGTCAATGTGGCATACTGTGACAGTATTGAATGGTCCAGGACAATATACATCTCCTTCTTGTTTGACAATATCACAATCAGTTTTCTGTGTTATTGTGCCTTACTTACTTTGCCTGTGCCATATCATCATCATCTGTCATTGTGAGGTTGTCACCTGCATTCTCAAACACTTTGTCATCGGTTAGTGTACTTGGGAGTGTGTCAGGAACAGCAAGCCTCATTTCACTGAAATCACAATGCTACGTCGACACAACATACCAAATACACTAATGAACTGTTGTCAAACAGCAGAGAGACATAGCGTTCTGACACAGGTTAAAGGAGCAAAGCAATGATACAAAGATACAAAGACTGAAACAGATCATTATCACTTAGCATTGAGGTAGTGGAGCGACAGAGGGCAGGCATACGGGCCATGGGACAAATTTTGGGATATCTCAGAGCCACTGCTTTAAAAGTGTACAGACAAGCACAGTGTGTTCCTGTTATACTTATGGCATTCTCCATGAATGTAATTACTGGTGAACTTAATTGAAGAGAGATTTAGATGTTGCGTGTACTTTCTGCTGACTGTATTGGTCTTTGCTTATTCTTAATGTACTGAAGAAGATTTCTTGATGGGAGTTGGTTTCTTTTCAGATAAAATCAAAATACTGCAGATGATGGAAATCTGAAATAAAAACGGAAAATGTTGGAAACCTTCAGCAGGTTGGGCAGCATCTGTGGAAAGAAAAGTGGAATTAGTGTTTCAGGTTGATGATCTTCCACAACAGCTGGGAATAGTTATAAATAAAACAGCAAAGAAAAGTGGAGCGCTGGAGAGAAAAAATGAGAAGATCTGTGACAGGATCAGAGGCAGGAAAGATTAAATGCCTGAAGGGTGATGGTGTGATCTGAAAGAAGTGATGATAGGGCAGTCTGAAGGAAGTGTGCAGGCAGAATAATTACCTGAAGTTACCAAAGTAAGATGGAGTTATTGACAAAAATCTTAAATAAAAGTGTTGAAAATATTGATTGTTTGAAATTGTTTGGTCCAGGAGGGTGCCTATCCCAGTCGGAGATAAGGTACCGTTGTTTGAGCCTCACTGGAACACTGTAGGAGGTTAAAGAGAGAGGTCAGAGTGGGAACAGGATGGAGAATTAAAGTGACAGGTGACTGGAAGCTGTATCTGGTTATTACAGTCTCTATTCATTTTTCAAGGTATTTTTACCTTGGTATTGGTTTATTATTGTCACGTACCGAGGTACAGTGAAAAACTTGTCTTGCATACCGTTCATACAGATCAATTCAATTACACAGTGCATTGAGGTAGCACAAGGTAAAGCAATACAGAATGTAGAGTAAAGTGTCACAGCTACAGAGAAAGTGCAGTGCAGGTAGACAATAAGGTGGAAGATCATAACAAGGTAGATTGTGAGGTCAAGAGTCCATCTTATCGTACTAGGGAGCCATTCAATATTCTTATAACAGCAGGATAGAAGCTGTCCTTGAGCCTGGTGGTACATGCTTTCAGGCTTTTGTATCTTCTGCCTGATGGGAGAGGGGAGAAGTGAGAATGTGCTGGGTGGGTAGGGTCTTTGATTATGCTGGCTGCTTCACCAAGGCAGCGAGAAGTATAGACAGTGTCCATGGAGGGGAGGCTGGTTTCTGTGATGTGCTGGGCTGTGTCCATAACTCTCTGCAGTTTCTTGCAGTCCTGGGCAGAGCAGTTGCCATACCAAGCCGTGATGCATTCAGATAGGATGCTTTCTATGGTCCATCGATAAAAGCTGGTGAGTGTCAAAGGGGATATGCCAAATTTCTTTAGCCTCCTGAGGAAGTTGAGGCGCTGGTGAGCTTTCTTGGCCGTGGCATCTACGTGGTTGGAGCAGGACAGGCTATTGGCGATGTTTACTCCCAGGAACTTGAAGATCTCAACCCTCTCGACCTGAGCACCATTGATGTAGACAGGTGCATATGTATCACCCCCCTTTCTGAAGTCAATGACCAGGTCTTTTGTTTTGCTGACATTGAGGGAAAAGTTGTTGTCATGACACCATGTCACTAGGCTCTCCATCTCCTTCCTGTACTCCAACTCATCATTATTTGAGATACGGCCCACTACGGTGGTATCATTTGCAAACTTGTAGGTGGCATTAGAGCAGAATCTGGCCACGCAGTCATGAGTATATAGGGAGTGGAGTAGAGGGCTGACGACGCAGCCTTGTGGTGCACCAGTGTTGAGGATAATCGTGGCGGAGGTGTCACAACCTATCCTCACTGATTGTGGTCTGTTGGTCAGGAAGTCAAGGATCCAATTGCAAAGGGAGGTGTTGAGTCCCAGGTCTCAGAGTTTGGAAATGAGTTTGCTTGGAATTATAGTATTGAAGGCGGAGCTGCAGTCAATAAACAATAGTCTAACGTCTCGATGCTCCAGGGATGAGTATAGGGCCAGGGAGATGGCGTCCACTGCAGACGGTAGGCGAATTGCAGTGGGTCGAGGTTGTCTGGGAGGCTAGAGTTAATACATGCCGTGACCAGCCTCTCGAGGAACTTCATGATGGTGGATGTCAGAGCCACCGGGTGACAGTCATTAAGGCACCTAACCTTGTTTTAACCTTGTTTTTCTTAGGTACCTTGCTTACCTTCTGCGGGATGCCTGTAACCCTGGTGAACTGGTTCAGAATATATTTTCAATAGGTTGATGTACTAAGTATAAGTTCCCAGTACCATTGGTCAGTTTGCGTGATTTCACCAACGTTAACCAGACCAACTTTGCAAGCAATATGGTAGTATAGCAGTTAGCGTAATGCTATTACAGTGCCAGCGACCTGTGTTCAATTCCAGCTGCTGTCTGTAAGGAGTTTACCCATGTACGTTCTCCCCATGTGTCTGTGTGGGTTTCCTCCGGATGCTCAGGTTTCCTCCCACGTTCCAAAGACGTACAAATTAGGAATTGTGGGCATGCTATGTTGGCGCCAGAAAAGTGGCGACACTTGCGGGCTGCCCCTAGCACATTTTCAGTAATGCAAAAAGATGCATTTCACTGTGCGTTTCAATGTACATGTGACTAAAAAATAAATTGTCTTATCTTACCTTATCTTGTCTTAGTGACTGCGGTAAGTGAGATTGCATGATATAACCAGCATTGATCATACCAGCAGAATGACCTCACTAAATTAATCCACCTGACTATCTTTTACCTGGACCAGTCTTGTGGCCCACGTTGTTGTTTCTCCCCTGTTTTCTTTCCCAGAACTTTATTTAATTTTCCTCAGCCTGAGAACAGTTTTGCCCTTTGATATTTTACACCAGGTGTGGATTTATTTCGATGTGATATATTGATCAAAAGTCTAAATGGAAGCTATTCCCATGCTGCCATTTCTCACATTTTGTTTAGACTTTCACTTCACTCTGAAGCAGCAGAATTGAAGATGCTTGCTGGGAGTTACGCCAGATACACAAAACCTGGAGAAGCTGAAACTCAAGGTACATGTGTGTTAAATAATAAAAACAGCATACAATGGATGGAGTTAATTGATCCAACAACCAACTTCTGCAGCTGAACACGCATTCACTTAGAAGTGCCAAGTGCATGATCATTGGGGCTTCCTCCCGAGATCCCCACTATCAGATAAGCCATTCTTCAGCTAATTGTATTCACATCATGTGATATCAAGAAACATCTGAAATCATCGGATACAGCAAAGGTTATGGGAGCAGACAACATACTAAAGACTTGCACCCCAGGACATGATGCACCTCGTTCAAGACGTCCCAGTACAGTTACAAGATGGGCATCTGCCTGACAATGGGAAAAATTACCCAGGTGTGTCTTATCCACAAAGAGCAGAATAAATTACTGTCCAATTCGCCTGCTCTTAATCATCAACAACGTGATAGAAGATGTCATAGACAGTGCTATCAAAAAGCACTTACAATAACCTACCTATTGAAGCCCTTTGTAAGTTCCACCAGGACCACTGGGCTCCAAACATCATCACCCTCTTGGACCACACAGCTGAATTGTAGAGGTAAGATGAGAGTGATGGCCCTTGACAACAAGGCAGCATTTGACTAGGTGAGAGCTCCTGTTAACTAAATAAGTTAAAAGTCATTCTAACTTAAAGAAAAAAAAGTTTATTGCCAAAGGATGGGTGGTAAATTGGACAGAATATAAAGCAATGAAGAATAACTAAAATATTGATAGTGACAAAAAATTAGAGTAGAAGATAAAACTCGCCAGAAGTATCAAAACAGTAGGAGTTTCTCTAGATAATCAAAATAAGAACAGTTAATAAAGTAAGCATTGGTGCTACAGAAAATGAGTGTGGGGAATTAATAATGAAAAACAAAGAGATGGCAAATGAATTGACCTGGTATTTTGCATTGATCTTGTCTGTAGAGAATTCAAGTAACATTCCAGAAATAACTGTAAATTAAGAATTGGAAGGGAGGGAGGAACTTTGGAAAATCACACTCAGCAGGGAAGTGATATTAAGCAAACAGTTAGAGTTGCAGGGTAACAAATCTACAGGCTTCACCTTAGGGTCTAAGCATAAGTTGCTAGTTCAAAACTTGCTTCCTGTTCTCCCTTAGTGGTTTCTGTTTCCGGGTCGTTGATAGACGTTGACCAACCTTTCACGTTAACAGAGATATTCCCTTTGTCCTATCCATCCTTTCCCCACCCTCTCTGCAGCTTAAAGCTAACCTGTTTTCTCACTTATTCAGTTCTGATGTAGGGTCTTTGACCTGAAATGTTAATTCTATTTCTCTTTCCACAGATGCTGCCTGACCTGCTTAGTGCTTCCAACGTTTTCTGTGTTTATTTGAGATAGTTGATAGAACATAGAACAGTACAGCACAGGAACAGGCCCTTTGGCCCACAATGTTGTGCTGAACTAATTAAACTAGTAATTAAATGCCTAACTAAATTAATCCCTTCTGCCTACATGATCTCCATGTCCCTCCATTCTCTGCACATTCATGTGCCTATCCCAGTGCCTCTTAAATACCTCTATCATATTTCCCTCCACTGCCACCCCTTGCAGCACATTCCAGGTACCCACCACCCTCTGTTTAAAAAAAACTTACCCTGCATATCTCCTTTGAACTTACCCCCTCTCACTTTAAATGCATGCCCTCTAGTATTAGACATTTCGACTCTGGGAAAAAGATACCAGCTATCTACTCTACCTATGTTTCTCATAATCTTATAAACTTCTATTAGGTCTCCCCTCAGCCTCCATCACTCCAGAGAAAACAACCTAAATTTGTCTAACCTCTCCTTGATTCATTACTTTGAATTTTCCAAAATTCCCTAGGTGCCAGCAGGAGAAAGTCTAACCACTCCCTTGACATTCAAAGTTTTACTATCACAGAATCCACATCATCAGCATCTTGGCCAGAACCCAGAAACCGAACTGGACCAACCATATACATACAGTGACTTAAAGAACAGGTCTTGTCTGAGTGTCCTATATGGAGTGACTCCTGAAACCCCAAAGTTTTTCTATCAACTGCAAGGTACAAAGCAGGAGTGTAATGGAATACTTTATACTTGCCACACTATAGGAAGAATGTGATTGCACTGAATAGGCTGCAGAGGAGATTCACCAGAAAGTGGCCTAGATTGGAGCATCGCAGTTATAAGAAGAGTTTTGATACGCTGGGTTTGTTTTCCCTGGAGTAGAGGAGATTGAGTAGTGAACTGACAGAGATATACAACATTATGTGTATAGATAGAATACATAGTAAGAATCTTTTTCCCATGATGGGCATGTTCCAAAAAAAAGAGGGCATAGATTTAAGGTGAAAGGTAGGAGGTTTAGAGGAGATCTGAAGGGGAATTTTTTTTACACACAGAGTGGTTGGAAACTGGAGCTCACTGTTTGAGGAGGTGGTGGAGGCAGAGACTCTCACAACATTTAAGAAGCATCTGGACTAAAACTTGATTCACTTAGGCATTAAAGACTACAGACCAAATGTGGGTAAATGGGACTAGTATAGATAGATATAATGGTCGGCATGGATATGGCGGGCTGAAGGGCCTGTTTCTATGCTGTGTGTCTCTATGACTCTATGAGTTAGCTGGATGAGTACAGCCTACAAGTCTCAAGAAGCTGGATACCATTCAGTGCACTTGTTTGGTAATATGTCCACCAGCCTAAATCTTTACTCTCTCTACCATCACAATGTATATCATCCACAAATGTACTAAGACTAGTCCAACTACACCTTTCAAAATCGTAAACTCTATTGAAGGATGGACAAGGGCATCATGTACATGGGAACACCATTACCTGCAGGTTTCCTCCAAGTCACACACCATCCTGGTGAAATTACGTATCATCGCTGCTGGATCTAAATCCTAGAACTCCCTAATTATCAACTTTGTGGGTATGTCTTCATCAGCTCATCATCACCTTCTCAAGGGCAATGAGATGGGTTGTAAATGCTGATCCTGACAGCAAAGCGCACATCCCATAATTAAATGAAAGTCCGGAGGAAAGGAAGGACAAGGTTGCCTCGGCAGCACTCTGGTCAAAGGTGGCAGCAATAAGAACAACAGCACCACAAAATGCAAGGACTGAGAATAATCAGAACAGGACAAGTAACTGATGGGGTAGGGACATGAGGGAAAGAAACGATAGATCAAGTCTAATAGGACAGGCAGGAGGTGATCAGAGTTAACTTAATTTCAATCTTAGAAGCAGAATGCTTTCAGAACTAATAAAAAACAAAACTGAGTATTAAAAATGAAAAGTCCAAGCCCTGAGATGCATATCAGACACCTCTGATCTATGAATGCAATTTCTCATCTATCAGTAGAGACTTGTTTACAACAGCAAGCAATTATACAAAATAGAAAGTCAATACAAATTGTTTTTGACTGAGTCGGCACTTTCCTTCCACAATGAAACAAAGTTCTTTTTATAAAGAATATGTTGCATTATCATTGGGTTAAACATATCACTCCAACCAATTGTAATGTCACATTTAAAAAATTGAGTAATTACATTTGCAATTTTTCCATTAAATTCTTTCATGCATCCTGTCTTTGTGTTCTCTCGACCTCAACCTTGGGGAAACTGGTTTATTTTACAATCAATACTCCTTCTATCAGTTCTATTAACTATCAAATAGCTCCTGTGTTTCACATTTCTCCAACCAATTAAGCAGTGCAACAACAGCTTGCATTATTAAGTGCCTTTAATACAATAAATACCAAGATCTCACAGATACTAGGATCCATAACCAAAAGTTTGTTTGAGGAAGTGTGTTTTAATGAGAATCTGAGGAGAGGGAGAGGGGGTTATGGTGGGAGTTCCAGATCTCACTCCCTTGGGAGCTGAAGGCTCTCCCATTACAGACTGCAGAAGATCTTGGAGACTTGTAGGGATGGAGGATGTTTCAGAGACAGGGAGAGAGGAAGGCAGAGAGGGATCTGTAGAAGATTATAACACTGAGGCACTGCCAGATCAGGAATCAACATGGGTCAGCCAACAAAGGGTTATTGGGCGAACAGGAACTGCATGTGTTGGGATATGAGCAGCAGAGTTTTGTTGGGCTCGAGCTGCCAAATGGTGTGAGGTGAAAGAGCAGCCAGGAGAACATTGGAATAAGGCTGAAGGTGGCAAGGCATGGCTGGTGGTTTCAGCAGCAGATGAACTGAAGTGGGGTGGAGATGATCAATGATGTTTAAAGTCTTGTCGATTTGTGACGTGGAACCCCTTCCAATACAGAGAACTCCTGACGTCAGTAAAACAGCAAGAAAAAAAATGGTTGAAACTTAAAGAAAGACTGGAGTCTGAGTGAGGAAGAGATTCTCTAACCATGGGAAAATTTTCCTCTTGAAGTTTCCCTGGAAATTTGGAATGGGTTGTTCTAAGTGCTGTTGTGCTTTGATGAATCCTAAAAGTCGGTTCCTTGTTGATGACGTAGTGTGTCGAAGTGACGGTTTGTGCGCTGATTGCCTCTATGACTACAATATGCTATAATTCGTGGTCCTGGAAGCTCTGTCAGGTGCAGCAGAGTGGAGTACAAAGTCAGACCTTGAACACTCTCACACTGTGCATGTGATATGCCTACTGATTACTGTACTGCATAATATAGGATGCAATGTCAGATGCATTACAAAATTATTTCTGGGAATATGCAATCATACTTTATTATTGATTACTTAAAATTTAAATATATCCATGAAATTTATTTATTACATGGATTCTTCATTGTACATTAAATGCCAAAATTCTGCCCCAAATTTTTACTAGCTTTTTAATATATACCACTGTAATTCAAATTAATCCCATGCTAACCAAACAGTCAAGGCAAGTGCTTCTGATGTATATTTAAAACACTGAACTGTTTTTCATTAAGCTGACAAATAAATATAGATTGAAGGACATCTTCATAATTTATTCAAAGGAAGCTCGGGGATATTTAGCTCCATCTCTGGGAAGAGAGAATAGCGGTAGAGGAGCTTCCTGCTTCTTTATATCAAGATATCGGCATGTCCAACACTGGAAAAGATGGTTCCAGATGAGCAAGCCACACCCAAACGATAACTATCCCACCTCACAATCCATTCCTCTGTGCATGGTTTTCAAGTGATTGAGTCCATTGAGTGTGAGGTTGGCCGAGCAGGTGAACAAGAATCAGTGTAAAGAGCCAGAACTTGTACGTTAATTTTCAGGGACAGTGACCAGTCATTCTCAGGGTCGGTAACCGGTCATTCTGAGGATCGCTGACCAGATATTCTCAGAGACAATTGGCATCTTTTTTCAACATCAGCACATGGCCACTGGCGGAATCAGTGTGTTGTTTGTGTTGGTTCACCAACTCCCTTCAACAAAGGAAACTCTGAAGCTGACCTACAGGTGACTCCACTCTCAGAAATATTGTTGACTCTTATCTACCTTATGAAATAGCCTCTGCAACCTATAAAGTAGGATATGACATTAAATTCTGATCTGTCTGCGATGCTCACAATCAATGAATACACTGAAACACATATTAAAATAAAATGGGATAGTGTGAAGGGGTACTTGATGTTTGGTTTGAACCTGGTGGGACAAAGTTTTATGTGTTGTCTGACTCTATGACTCAATATTTCATTGGGTGGCTGTTGATGTTTCAAAACTATAGCAGGGTCATTACACAGCACCAATTCTCATAGGGCAATGGAACTCACACTTTCCATCTCCCTTTGGCAGGAATTTAGAGTCATAGAGTCATCCAGCACAGAAAAAGGCCCTTCAGCCCACATCATCCATGCAGACCATCATGAACTGATCTATTTTAATCCCACTTACCAGCATTTCAATTATTTCGACCACCAAACCCAAACCATCATCACTGCCCTTCTATACACAGGTCAGGTGTGAGTGGGACCCCAATGACATGTTGTACCCATTCAATTAATTGTATCTGTTTCTTACCTCCCTCAGTAATTTACATCACCAACCTTCAGGTATTCTGTGATTTATGAACATATGATTTACAAATTTTTGCTATAACACCATTGTCACTTTGAGGTGCATCTTTGGTTTACAAAGCTATTTTTTGCTATCCTACTGAGACAGGGAAAGGATGGTAGGGTAAAAGAACCATAGTCGACAAGAGGGGTGAAACATTTAGTCAAGAGGAAGAAACATACTTAAGGTTTGGGAAGCAAAAATCAGGCAGGGCTCTTGAGAGTTATAAGGCAGCCAGGAAGGAGCTTAAGAAGGGACTTGGGAGAGCTAGAAGGGGACATGAGAAGGCCTTGGGGAGTAGAATTAAGGAAAACCCTGAGGCATTCTACACATATGTAAAGAACAGGAGGATAACTAGGGTGAGGGTAGGACTGCTCAGGGATAAAGGTGGAAACATGTGCTTGGAGGCGGAGGAGGTAGGGGGGGTCCTTATTGAATACTTTGCATCAGTGTTCACCAGGGAGAGGGACCTTGATGAATGTGGGGTCAACATAGAACAGGCTAATGTGCTGGAGCATGTTGAGGTTAAGAAAGAGATAATGTTGGAGCTTCTGAAAAACATTAGGATAGATAAGTCCCCGGGGCTAGACGGGAAGATATTGCTGGGGCGTTGGTGATGATATTTGCCTCCTCCCTGGCTGCAGGAGTGATACCAGAGGATTGGAGGATGGCAAATGTTGTTCCCTTGTTCAAGAAAGGTAATAGGGATAATCCTGGGTATTATAGACCAGTCAGTCTTACTTCAGTGGTGGGCAAACTATTGGAGACAATTCTTAGGGACAGGGCTTATGAGCATTTGGAGTAACATGGTCTTATAAGGGATAGTCAGCATGGCTTTGTGAGGGGTAGGTCGTGCCTCACGAGCCTAATTGAGTTTTTCGAGGAGGTGACAAAACAAACTGATGAAGGTAGATGTGGTGTATATAGACTTTAGTAAGGGGTTTGACAAGGTTTCCTGAGGGAGGCTCATCCAGAAAGTCATGAGGCATGGGATCCATGGAAACTTGGTTGCGTGGATTCGGAATTGGCTTGCTCACAGAAGGCAGAGGGTGGTAGTAGATGGAGAGTATTCTGCCTGGAGGTCAGTGACCAGTGGTGTTCAGCAGGAATCTGTTCTGGGATCCCTGCTCTTTGTGATTTTTATAAATGACTTGGATGAGGAAGTGGAGAGATGGGTTCGTAAGTTTGCAGATGACATGAAGGTTGTAGTAGTTGTGGATAGTGTAGAAGGTTATCTTAGGTTACAATGGGATATAGTCAGGATGCAGAGTTGGGCGGAGAAGTGGCAAATGGAGTTCAATCTGGAAAAGCGTGAAGTGATACATTTTGGAAGAATGATCTTGAAGGCAGAGTATGAGGTTAATGGCAGGATTCTTAGCAGTGTGGAGGAACAGAGGGATCTAGGGGTCCACATCCATAGATCCCTCAAAATTGCTGCAAAGTTGATAGGTGGTTAAGAAGCCATATGGTGTGCTGAGGTTCATTAGTCGGGGGATTGAGTTTAAGAGCCGCGAGGTAACGTTGCAGCTCTATAAAACTCTGGTTAGACCACACTTAGAGTATTGTGTTCAGTTCTGGTCACCTCATTATAGGAAGGATGTGGAAGCTTTGGATAGGTTACAGAGGAGATTTACCAGAATGCTGCCTGGTTTAGAGAACATGTCTTTTGAGGAAAGGTTGAGCAAGCCAGGGCTTTTCTGTTTGGAGTGATGCAAGATGAGAGGTGACTTGATAGACGTGTATAAGAATATGAGGGGTATAGATAGAATGGACAGCCAGCACCTTTTCCCCAGGGCGGCAATGGCCAATACCAGGAGGACATCAGTTTAAGGCCAGAGGAGGAAAGCTTGGGGGAGATGTCAGAGGCGGGTGCCTGGAATGCACTGCCAGGGGTGGTGGTAGAGGCTGATACAACAGGGACATCTAAAAGACTGTTAGGTAGGCACATGGAAGTAAGAAAAATGGAGGGTTATGGGCTGTGTAGGAGGGAAGGGTTAGAGTGATCATGGTTTATATAGTTTATATAGGTTGGCATAACATTGTGGGCTGAAGGACCCGTACTGTGCTGTACTGTTTTATGTTCTATAACTATGCCCACTATTCTCTGCCCATAGGAATACATTATACAAAAGTCACCACAATTTATTTCATCCATCCTTTTCCATTTACAAAATTTTGCTTCGCAATAGAGACACAAGAGACTGCAGATGCTGGAATCTGGAGCAACAAACAATCTGCTGGAGGAACTCGGCAGGTTGAGCAGCATCTGTAGGAGCAAAGGAATTGTTGACGTTTCAGGTCGAAACCCTGTATTAGGACTGATTGGGTTCACAAGATGTTTTACAGGAACACATCCCTTTCATAAATCGAGGAATGGCTGTATCTGGCATAACTTGCTGACATATTACAACCTGTTCTACGCATTTCTCACTGGGTCTGAACTGTCTGTTCACCATTGACCTTTTGTAAATCCTCACTGGATACCAGGGCCTGCATGGTCGCACTTTTCCTGGGCCAGGCCTGTTGAGCTAGTCTAACTGGGCAGCACTACTTACTGTATATTTAGCGTTATACATTGTGATGGACAGAGCCTGTTCAGCTGCATAGGAGGTGGAGATGTCAGCATGTCAGTCTGTCAAACTGGGGCAGTCAGCAGTACTTTGGACAAGTTAATGAAGCAGGACAGAAGGACCATAGCTCCACATGTTGCTGTACAGCATCTGTCCCAAGAGAGTTTGATATCCACACTGAGAGCAAGCACCGCCACAGCTCAACCTTGATATCTTTTATCAATCTTTAATGCATTAATGTCATCTTTTACAAACATTTATGTGGGAAGGGATGATTTGCCAATGTTTATCTCTCCCTTCACAGATGTCACCTGACCTGTTGATTATTTCCAGTGCTTTTTTTCCACCTTATTTACTGACAGTTTAAAGTTATGCGCCAAAACTGATACTTTAATCTAAAATGATTTAAGCTTTTAATCCCTTCACAGTCCTTACCAGATTGCTGGTTAGAAGTATCAATCACAAATCTGCCAAGCTTACTTTCTGACTGCTGGGATATCCAGTCAGTAATGCGAATTCACGGCTCCAAGCTGCAGCTACCTCTGGCACTGCAGGTGAGATCTTACTAACAGCAAGTCCTTATTAGCATGGGGCAAATTTTGATGCTGGACAGCCCTCCTGGCAGGTAACCTTTAGGCTTTCCATATCAATTCATGATAAAGGTTTATAAGGACCACCCATCTTGTTCTCTATTTTGCTCCTCCCCATCAAAGGCATTGCCTTATATAAAATGTTAGAACATGGGAACAGGCCTTTGGCCTAGCTCTTCCAATCCAACATTATGCTGCACACAATTCTCCTCCCCTCTCAACTTAATTCTGTATAAAATACAGGAGGGCATACAGTATGTTTAAGGAGAGAGGAAGAAGTTTTAAAGGGGATCTGAGGGGCAAGTTTTTTTTATACAGAGAGACGTTGATATCTGGAACTTGTTGTCAGAGGAGGTGATGGAATCAGATACAATTACTATGCTCAAGAGACATTTAGACAGACACTTAAAGGCATAGAAGGATATGGTCCAAATATGAGAAAATGGGACTAGTGCAGATGGGCAAAAATGTCAGCATGGATGTGTTGGGCCGAAGGGCCTCTTTCTGTGCCGTATGACGCTATGACTCTGCTAATATATTCTTCTATTTCTATCTGCCTCATGCACTTACTCAGACTGCCCTGAAATGCTTCAATGTGTTGGGCACATCACTGCTTCATTTAATTGACCAATGTCACTTGTGAGTTAACATACTGAATGCTGGGAGACGTTACCACATCCTGTCTCACCTGACATCATTGAGGGGTACCTTCTGATGATGTCACTGCATAGACATCAGAGGTAGGAACCTTGGCTGGTATTTGTTTCCTCTCACTGGATTCAGGGTGAGTTATTCAACATTTATCAGCACTCATTAAGTTAAAGCCAGATCTTGAGAAAAATAACAAAAACTTGCTTTTAAATAGAATTTTTGGCACAGCGAAATCACTGAAAGTACTTCACGGCAGGTAAACAGACAAAACTAAACCCCATCGTGTCTGTCCTTGGCCTCCTCCTCTGCCAGGGTGAAGCGAAATGCAAGCTATAGGAACAGCACCTCATATTCTGCTGGGGTGGTCTGCGACCTGATGGTATGAACATTGAATTCTCCAATTTCAGGTAAACTGCCCCTTCTGTCACATCTCTCTTTCCTTCTGACCTACCCAGTTTCTCCCACCCCAGACCCCATCACCCTGTTTTTTTCCCCTCCTACACCCACTCCATCTGCCTGTCACCCACACACCCCTCCCACTGGGACCCCTCCCCCCACTGTCCCCATCTGCCCTCCCCACCTCCTTAATTTGATTCCATGCTTCACCTTCCTCTCCTGTCAGATTCCATCATCTTCTGTCCTTTGTTGCCTCCACCTATCACCTTCCAGCTTCTGTCACGATTTCTACCCTCCCCTCCTCCATCTGCCAATCACCTCTCCTCACCTGGATCTACCTATCACTTGCCAGCTCTTGCTCCACCCCTTCCCTTCCACCCTATTATACTGGCTATCTCCCCTTTCAGCCCAGATGAAGGGTCGACCCGAAACGTCGACTATCCATTTCCCTCCACAGATGCTGCCTAACCCGCTGAGTTCCTGCAGCATCCTGTTTGTAAAACCATTGAAGAGGATATTATGACAGTTGACCAACTGGTTGCTAAAAGAACCATCTTAGAATCATTAAGGATGATAAGGAGATAATATGGTTGAAAGAATTTCAGAAATGAGTACCCAGATGGCTAAAGAAGCAATAGTGGAAGAAAGCAAGTGGGGATGCACAGAAGTCAGGGCTGGAAGAATGCATTGTACACTTGGAGAAGGCTACAGGGATTATCCCAAAGGAGGACCTCGGATCCAGGAGTGACGGCTTTTTCCATATGGGCTCAAGTCCCTCCATCCAGGTGTCACAACACGTTATTAAGCATCTTGGGTTCTGAAACCTGGTTGTGGGAATCTGGCCAGCCAGGTCAAGAATGAAATAATTGCCTGGCAATGTAATTATTTCCTCGCTGTCTGCCAGGCCAAGCATCACTATTGTGAAACATTCTGGCATTGGATCTGGCACTGACAGTGACACTCACAATGAAAATGCTTTAAACATGAAGGCTAGTTTAAATCTTCTCCTTCAGCAGAGGCTCCAAGCTGTGAATGTTGATGCAGATTTTGTGCACTCAATAGTGGGATCAATAAAACTCCATAAATTGTGCAAATTTAATGTGAATGAATGTCATAATTATCACGGTGTGTAACATTTCATTAGCCTGGTATGAATGTGGTCTATTGTACAATTTTAATTTCATACAAAAAGATTAAATTTTATGAAGCATAAAGTATTTACACTGTGCAACCGATTCAAGCTGGCTCATCCAATGAGCACACAACACTCAACTATTCATCTCTTCTTATAGAAGACTGTATCTATCACACAGCATCTTGTACTCTAAAAAGAGAGAAAATCTATTAAAAAATAATTGCACATGACTAAAGTTAGTCCAGATTAATCCTGCAAATTTTGCTTCTGACAGATGTGAAGCAGTTGAACACTTGTCATTTTGTGCATCTGGAGACCTTCTTTACTGAAATAATGGGGCAGAAATAGAAAATATCAATCCATGGCCAATTCTGTGACCCACACTCTCACCCAGTGAGGCACAATGATCATTTCATTCATATTATTTTCCATTCCTCGCAATTCTCTCATGTTAATCTAATTCATCGTCCATATGGACAATTTATCAACTCTTTGTTAACTCTTTCATGAGCCTAAAACACCCTACCCTGGCTGTCACATATAAAACAGAGAGTTGGAATAAATGGGTTATTTTCAGGCTGTGGAGATGTAATGAATGGATTGTCCCAGTGATTGGTTTTTGGCTCTCAATTGCTTACCAGTTGCATTAATGACCTGGAGAAGGGAATGAAATGTAAGGTTGTCAAGTTTGCCAATCATTTGAAAATAGGTGGAAGGGCATGTTTTAATGAGAACATTGTGATTCTGCCAAGGGATATAGATAGATTGCGTGATTGGCAAAAACCTGGCAAATGGAGTTTAATGTGGGCAAGTGTGAGGTTATGCACTTTGGTAAGAGGAATCAAAAGGAAGATTACTGTCTAAACACTGAGAGACTGCAAGTCAGTGAAGTTCAGAAGAATCTAAGGTGTTCTAGTTCCTGATTCTCAAAAAGTTAGGAAGCAGGTCCAACAAGTAGTTAAGAAGACAAATGCCATTTTGGCCTTTATTGCAAAGGGGTTGGAGTTTAAGAACAGGGAGAGCTTGTTACTTTGTACAGGGTGTTAGTGAGACCACACCTGGAATACTGTGCACAGTTTTGGTCCCTTTATCTGAAAAGGGATCTAGTAGCATTGAAGGCAGTCCAAAGAAGATTCACCAAGCTAATTCTAGGGATGAGATGGTTGTCCTATCAACAGAAGCTGGATTATTTGGGTCTGTATTCTTTGGAGTTTAAAAGAATGAGGAATGACCTTATTCAAACACACTATGTCCCAAGGAGTCTTGACAAGGAAGATGTTGATATGTTTCCGCAAGTGGGAGAGTCACAAACAAGGGGACGTAGCTACAAAATAAGGGACCGCTCATTTAAAACTGAGGTGCACAGAAATGTCTTCTCTCAGAGGTGGTGAACCTCTGGAACTCTCTGCCCCATGGGTGGTGGAGTCCAGATCATTCGATATAGGTGACGAGAGATAAATGTCTGAAAGATTGAGGAACTGACATGGAGGAGGAATTGAGGCCAGCATAGATCAGCCATGATCATATTGGATGGTGGGGCAGGCTTGAGGAGCCTGGTGGACTACTCCTACTGCTATTTTCTTGTGTTCTCCACCTCCCGCCACCACCACTTACCAGTCTGGTGTAACTATTGTCAAGTATATTTTGGAAAGCCAAGTAAATCAGATCCTTCAGATTCCTTCATCCACCAGTTTGGAGACTTTATTAAGTAGTTCTAATGCTGTCATAAGGTAAAACCTGTTACCACAAAACCTATGTTGATCACAGCCTGTGACACCTGCTGTCTTTAACTGCTAACATTCTTCTCACCACAGATGTTAATGAATTACTGGTAATGGGGACTGTGGGAGTGCTCTCTGGGCCCTGTATGCCTTCAGTGATTTCTCCTGTCTTATCACAAGACAGAATTTCTTCAATTTATGTAAGCGCAGGAGTCAAAATTGATCACAAGTGTAATCATTGCGTACCCGTAATCTTGGAAAGCCAGTCGAGGTGGACAGAGCTCTCAGTAGTTTCAATATTACCACGTGATATGGGTAACAAACTGGATCATTCTGCAGATGTCCCTGGTGTTAGTCAGGAAGAGATTGAATGAAAAAGCTGAGAACCAGGACGAATTGTGGATCGTGTCTGGGTCTTCTGGGAGATGACATCTCCTCACCACTGCCTTCCTTGACGGCTATTGCTGAGGGGCCTAGGACGGTAGCATAGTGGTTAGCAGAATGCTTTACAGCGCCAGCGACCTGGGTTCATATCCGGCCACTGTCTGTAAGGAGTTTGTACGTTCTCCCTGTGTCTGTGTGGGTTTCCTCCGGGTGGGTTTCCTCCCACATTCCAAAGACGTACAGGTTAGGAAGTTGTGGGCATGCTATGTTGGCGCCGGAAGTGTGGCGACACTTGCGGGCTGCCCCTCAAAATCACTATGCAAAAGATGTATTTCACTGTGTGTTTCGAAGTACATATGTCTAATAAAGATCTTATCTTATCAGTAGCAGTATCGGACTGTACACAGTGGTGCCTCTGATGTTACAGTTCTGGCTAGTGATGTTCTGCTTAGGGAGCACTGAGTAGTTAAAATGCCTCCAAATAACATTTCTAATTATATTAGATTAATGTCGGGTTGGATCTTCCTGTGATCAGCAAGCTGCTGTCGCTCCCTGGTCACACACCACTGGCAGTTTCTTCCAGTGTCCATCTGTAGGCAGGGCCCCTCATGCTGCGGGACAGTTACTGACAGACTCTGGCCGAGGTCAACTCCGGTCCTGTAATCAGTTATAGGACACTTGAGGCATTGACCGGGCACAAGCCCAAGACAAACAGAGTTAATGGCCAAAAGACACAGATGTGCCTCCCACCGTTCACCAACAGAGCACATTGACCCAGGTTGTCATTGCCCGATCACCACCAGTGAAAACAGCTTGTGGTCACAGGATGTCTCGGAACACTTCACCTGTCGCTCCCACATCCTATTTCAAAGTGCCTCTTGATTTGTTATTTACTCCTTTTTTCTGGAATCTGAGCATTGCTGGCAAGGCCGACATTTATTGCCAATCCCAAATTGCCCTTGAGAAGATGAACTGCCTTCTTGAACCCCTATAATCCTTCTGCTGAAAGTACTTCCAGAGTGTTGTTGAGTAGAGAGTTCCAGAATTAGATCCAGCAATGATGAAGGACCAGTGATATATTTCCAAACCCGAATGGTGTGCGACTTGGAGGGGAATCTGTGGGTGGTGTGTTTCCATGCGGTAACTACCCTTTTCCTTCTAGGTGATAGAAGTTATGGACTTCGAAGAACTATTGGAGTAGGCAAGGCAAGTAAATAGGGGGCATTTTGTAGATGGTACACACTGCAGCACTGTGCACCTGTGGTGGAGGGAATAAGCGATCAGGGTGCTTGGTGGGCTACCATTTAAGTGGGCTGCTTTGTCCTAGGTGGTGTTGAGCTCCTTCAGTGTTACTGGAGCTGCACTCATCCAGGATAGTAAAGAGTATTCCAACACACTCCTGACTTGTGCAATGCAGGTGGTGAAGAGAGTGAGTCATTCACCACACAATACCCAGTCTCTGACCTGGTCTTGTAGCCAAGGTATCTATGTACCTGGTTCATAGTGACCCCTGGCCTGTTTATGGTGGGAATTCAGTGATGGTCATTCTATTGAATGACAAGTTAAAGTGGTTAGACCCTCTCTTGTTGGAAACGATCATATTACCTGCACTTTTGTGGCACAAATGTCATTTACCACTATCAGCCCTGTCTGAACGCTGTCTAGGTCTTGCTGCATTCAGGCATGCATTGACTCATTTGTGTATGGAATTGAACATTGTGGAACCGTCAGCAAACATCAAAGCTTATGACCTTATGATGGAAGGAAGGTCAGTAATGAAGCAGCTGAAGATGGTTTTGCCCAGGGCACCACCCTGAGGAACTGGCAATGATGTCCTGGAGCTGAAATGATTGCCCTCCAACAACCTCAACCATCTTCCTTATGGTGAGGTGTAACTTTGGAGCGTTTTCATCTGATGCCCTTTGACTTCAGTTTTTCCAGGATGGCACACTTTGTCAACTGGCAAGGTCAATCATTCTCATTTCACTCGTATTTAGACTAAGGCTAAAAGGTGGTCACGAGCTGAGGGGTTCAGATGTAACCCAAACTGGGCACCAGTGAGCCAGTTGTCGGAGGGCAAGTGCTACTTGATAGCACTGTTGGCAACAGCTTCTATCAACTTGCTGATGGTTGACAGTAGACTGATTGGGTGGTAATTAGCCAGATTGGATTTGTCCTGCATTTTGAGACCAGTATATACCTCGGGAAGTTACCAGGCTGTTGGGTAAATCCTAGTGTTGAATTGTACAGGAACAGCTTGCCTAGAGGCACAGCTTGTTCTGGAGTGTAAGTCTTCAACACCACAGCTCTGTAAGAGTTTCCAGAGTTTTACTGTGTCCAGCGCTCTCGGGCATTTCTTCACATCGCATGGAATGAGATTAGCTGGCTGAAGGCTGCCTTCTGTAATGGTGGGGGTTTCAGGTTGAAGCCACGATTCCATGATTGATCATCCACTTGGAACCTCTGGCTGAAGTTGGTTGCAAATGCTTAACCTTTGGTACTCATATACAGGACATCACTGAGGATGGAGCAACAAACAGTCTGCTGGAGGAACTCAACGGGTACAGCAACATCTGTGGGAGGAAAGAATTGTCGACGATTTAGGTTGAAACGTTAACAATTCCCTTCCTCCCACAGGTGCTGCTCGACCCAGATTGTTTGTTGCTCCAGATTCCAGCATCTGAGTCTCTTGTGTCTCCATCACTGAGGACGGGAATGTTTTGGGGGTCTCCTCCTCCTGTTTAATTGACCACCACCATCTATGAGCAGCTGCAGCAGGACTGTGCAACTGTTCTGATCCACTGGTTGTGGGATCACTCTGTCTACTGGATGTTATACTTAGCCCTGGATCGCAGCTTCAGCAGGTTGGCATCTTATATTTAGGAGTGCCCAGTGCTTATCCAATCATGCCTTTCTGCGCTCTCCACTGCACTAGGGCTGGTCCTATACTTGATTATAGTGGTAAAGTGAGGGATATGCCAGGTCAGAGGTTACAGACTGTGCTGTTGTACATTTCTGCTGATTGTCCACAACCATCATTGATGCCCAGTTTTAAGCTGCTAGATCTGTTGTGTGTATCTCATTGAGCATGATTGTAGTGTCACATAACACACTGGAGAGTGCCCTCATTGACTAGTCAGAACTTGGTCTCCACAAGGACCATGCAGTGGTCACTCCTACCAAATCTATCATGGACAGATGCATCTGGCACAAATAGATTAGTGAGGACAAGGTCAAGTAGGTTTATCACTCTTGCTGGTTCACTCACTACCTGTTGCAGATCAAGTCAGGCAGCTATGTCCTTCGCAACCCAACCAACATGATCAGTAGTGATACTATCAAGCTACTCCTGGTGATGTACATTGGAGACCTCGCCTAAGTTAAAATCTGTTCCTTGCTGCTTCCAATGATTCTTCCAATTGTGGTTCAACATGGAAGAGCACTGATTCATCAGCTGATGGAGGGCACTGGGTGGTAATCAGGAGGAAATTTCCTAGCTATGTTTGACCTGATGCTGCAAATGTTCATGGGGTCCAGAGACAATGCTGAGGATTCCCAGGACTTCTTGCTCCTGCCTGCTATACCACTCTGCTACCCCTTCTAGTGGGTCTTTCCTTACAGTGGGAAAGGATTGTGATGAGGGAGTCTGCAATGGTGCCATAAGATTTTATTCTGACCATGTTGCCTGACTCTCCCAATTTAAAGACCAGTCTCCATATATAAAGAGGACTTTGTAAGGTTAATTTAGCTGGGAGCAACTTTACTGTCTGAATACAGTGCCTAAATCAAGGCCAGATTGTCCAACCAGTGTTATTCTTTGCCTGCCTTAAAGTAGTGCTTATGGTACAACTGAATGGTTTATTATATCATATCAAAGGGCACCCAAGATTCAATCACATCCCTGTGGTCAACACACAAACTCAGTCATGTTACTTGAATTGTTTCTGTCCATAGCTTGAATCACCATTTCTGTCTTCATTGCTTCTCTTCCACTCTCCCTTCAAGATTTGGATGAACCAAGTTCAAATGTGTTCTGAATCTTCTACCCCTGTAACTTTACAGATGTACATCCTATTGTGGAATGAGAGGTTGTTTTGTAGTTCAGTAAGAAGTTTACAAATTAACATCTCATTATAACCTCAAGCACTGTTGATAATGTCTATTTCTTCAGTGCTGCTTTGACAATCCTCACACTTCTCAGCTGCATTATTTGACACAGGATGATATGGTGAAGTAAATTATTGATAAACACCACTTTGTTCCATAAAATGCCCAACTAGTACTGAATGAAATTAAAAATTATTGTCCAAGATCCAGTAATTCACAACATGGGAAAGTTGATCTCGGTTCTTAGATCCTTCACTTTATTGTAGTACAACAACCAGAACGTTTCCCATCAAATCACTTTGTTTAATTCCATGAGCCCTGAGCGTTATCAATGCCTTTCACACAATGGTCAATATGTGCTCTTTGTGTATGGTCTTGTTGGCCATTTCCAGCTCTGTAAAGGTGCCTTCGCCGACTTAACCAGAGTCACTTACCAACTCTTCATCTAATTCAGGCCAATGAACAAAACCTCCATCAACTGGCTTCATGCTCTCAAAACCAAAATGTTCATTGTGAAGCTCTTCTAAAATCTGTCTTGTTTGCACATGTGGTATTATAGCTCTCTGTCTTCATGCAACACAATCTTAATCCACCAACAACTCAATTCATCGATCGTAATACAGTCCCACAGTCTTCTTCTAGGGATTTGTCTGATTTGATCTCACCTCTTAACGTTTTCTTATGTGCTCATTTTGGAACAATATCTTTCTGTGTCTTCTCAGTCGCTTCCTTTGTAATCAGGAAATCACATTCTATTATTTTCAAAGTGAAGATCATAGTTGTACTTCCTTATTTGAATTCTCACATGGTAATTTTGACAATGCATTGGCAATTAAATCTTGTTTCAAATTTTTATGTACTGTAGTGTGATCATATTGAAATAAGGGAACGGTTCACCTTTGTATCTTCAGCATGGCCGTTGTTGGTGTTGCTGATTTAAGACCAAGAATTACTAGCAAAGACATGTGGTTCATGACCAAGGTGAAATGTCTGCCTGCAGGAAGTGATTATTTTTTTATGGAAAATACAATTCTAAATGTTCCTTTTTCAATTTGAGCATAATTTTTTTCATTCTTTGCCAATGTATATGATGCAAATACAATTGAAGAATTTCTTCTTCAGTACTTAAGGCCATTAGTACATCATCTTGGTATATTAATATGCATCATGTCCTGCTCAATGTAGCTTGAAAGATCTTTGGTAATGATATCACACCATATGGTATTTTACAAGTGAATGTAGGCCCTTACGTGTATTAATCTTCAAATATTTCTGACTTTCCTTGTCCATATTCAACTGAACAGGTCATGTGAACATGTGACAGGTCTAGTTTGGTGAAACAATTGACTCCTGCCAACTCTGCCTCTAGATCCTGTGAGATAGGTAATGGACAAAGCTCATCATCAACTGCCTGGTCTAATGTCACTTATAAATAACACATAGTCAAGTAGTTCTGTCCACTTTTTAGACACTACTACAACAAATGTTGCTCTGAGTACCTTCAGTGGAATTCCGTTTGACTCTAATTATCAGACTCTTTCTTCATTTGGTTCTTCAACAAATATAGGCCATGTTGAAGAAATTACTAGGCTTTAATGGGCATTGTGTTCTGTTATACCTGTGGAAGTATGTTGGAACATCAATGCATGTTCTTCCAGTGGTATGTCTGTGTGGTTATGAAGCATCATACTGAGCACTTCTTTCCAGTCTTCAGTTCAGTGAGCCAATCTTTGCCCATCACTGTTGGTTAATTAGTGTAATCAGCTACAGCCAGGAATAGATTTATCTGCCGACCGTCATGTTGAAGATTACCGCTGGCCTGAAGTATTTGGTGCTTCTACCGAACATGTTCACTGCACACTTCATCAGTGGTGCTTGGCTAAACTTACTCATATATGCATCCTTGTCCACATTTGAACAATCTTCACACTATTGATACATTTAATGATGCATTTGAATTAAAGTCATTTCACTTTCTGCCATTACCACATGTCAATGCAATATAAGCCCAATTCTGCATTGTTCACACTGGCTTCCACTTCCACTGTGCCTTCTCGCTGTGAAATGAACCCTTCTGTGAGGAATCACACCACTGGATTTGCTCTGAATCACCACCCTGGCTGTAGATATTCATGCTGAGAATATTTTGCCCTTTTACTGACTGTTGCTGTCTTACTGTTTTAAATTGACATAGACATGTTTGATGGCTTCCATTTCAGATATAGCAGTGACTCATGCCAGTGTCACCCACGTGTGGAGGATTCTGCTTTAGGACTGTAACATTCACTATGGCACTAAGACTGTAAGATGCCAATATATTAGTATATCGCACAGGACAAAACTATAAGGTATCCCTCAATGCCATCTCCAGACGTATCACAATTTTGCACACAAGATCAAATGTAAGATTCTGTGTTTAATAACTTTGAATTTGCTCATCAATTAAATAAATGCACTCCACAGTCAAAAACATAAACCAAATGTCCAGTACGGAGACTCAACCATCAACAAGAATAGCTTGCTGGCAGTTTTCCCTCATTTCTGATTCCTAGCTCTGCACCATTTCTGATGGTTTAGGATTAAAATGAATCTGTAATCTTTGCATGACTTTGCTGAACAAAACGTGTTTTGCTCTCTATGCCATTACCTGTGCTAACCTACTGTACACATTGGAACTGATTCCAGTTAGAAGAAAGGCTTTCTTGTGCTCCAGTACAGCATTGATTTGTGCAGCCACATTTCCACCATCAACTTTCACTCTTATTGGCTCCAAGCAGCATTTGGATGCTTTCTCGTTTTGAACTGAAAGCCTCACGCACCTTGTTGTATACATCCAGGCTTCCAACATAATCACAGTTTGAGTTGAGCAGCTATTTTGTTTCCTTCTTCTGACACCTTTCCCACCAAACTGAGGACACAAAACAAAATCACCTGCAGTGTCTGGATAGTTAATTGGCCACAACCTCTGACTCATTAAACTAAAACCATTGGGAGCTTCCTTATCTTGTGTGTACACACATCAAGTGTGGACCACATCATGTTTGCTCCACTCTTCCATGAGAGCCATGCTGGTTCTTGCCCAAACCACTCATCCAGGAGCTTCTCAAGCCATGCTATGCTGTCTTTCCATGCAGAGATTTGGCAGGTAGTCACACTCACCATACTAAGTGTTAGCTGCTGCTATACTCAATAACATTATTTGAGTCCCAAAGTACTGTTGTAGTTCCCAGTGTTGTTGGTTCATAGGAAAGTCTGTTTAATTAACATCAGATTTTTCTTCATGTGAGATCCATTCATCACATCCTCATGTAATGTACTTCAAATACTTGACAGGGATAAAGGTGGAGGTGGTGTTTCCCGTGGCTGGAATGTCTCGAATCAAGGGTCACAGTCTCAGAATAAATGGTCAGCTGTTCAGGGCAGAAGTGGAGAGAAATATTTTCACCCCAAAAGTGGAAGATCTTAAGAATCCTTTACCCAAAGAGGCCTACAGAAGCAAGATGGAGTGGCAATATATTTCATCATCAGGATTGTGTGTGACTTGGAGGGCAACTTGCCAGTGGTGGTGTTCCCAGGAATCTGAAACCCTTATCCTTCTTGGTGGTAGAGTTCATCAGTTTGAGAGGTGCTATTGAAGTAAAGAGATCACTGGATTTTTTAGATATCAAGGGAATCGAGAGATAGAGGGTTAGTGCAGAGAAAAGGTACTAAGATAAAAGATCAGCCATGTTCTTACTGAATGTTGGAGCTGTCATGAAGGGTTGGATGACCTATTTCTGCTTCTGTTTGATATGTTATTACATTCTTATGTTTTATGTTCATCCATTATTTGTTCCAATAGTGGCTAGTACAAGTAACGTTGTGAATAATATCCTGTCCTCTAACTACACAGTACATGTGCGCGTACATCATAAAAATACACCTGCTTGTCCACTTTCTGAAAAGAACAGCCCTGTAAGTGCCAGTAATTACAACCACTACCGTCAGTGGGCCATGGTAAGATACTGCCTTGTCTCGGCATCTTAAACACTATGCACTGAGTTCCAGACTGCACAACATTTCTCTCACCAGTGATCTTAAACAAGTTTGTGAAATAGGCAGGCAGCTTGCACGAAAAGAAAGGCTCTGCTAAAACTAATACACAACTTCCTGAAAGAAAGTGACTGTAAGAAACACACGAAAGTGAAAAAAAGGGCCAGAGAAGATGAATTTTCAGTGGGAATAGGAAATGCAGGTCCAAAATAATGAAAAATAAATTTAAGATTAGGGTCAGAATGTTTTCCTCTGACCATAATGCTGTTTTTCCACTAAGCAAGCTTTCTTTTCAGACCTTCAAACCCATAGATTTCATTAAAGATGGTAGCCTGGTTATAAAACTTATGCTTTTAAGCCAGTATGTACAGAAGCTGCTCCAGGAATCTCTCGGCTTCATGGCTTCTCTGCCAAATTACAAATCAATATCACTTTCGCATTTCTGATACACAGCAGAGATTACCAAGATGACTTTCCAAGCAAATAACAGAATGCTACAGCCAAATTCCAGTAAGGAGAGCAGCAACGTGAACTTCAACAGTGCCTTAAGTACGGATATTTCACAGATAATCACTAACTGTTGTGCCCTGGTGCTAAAGTGAAACATGATCATCCCTGATGAGTTCATGTCTTGAAGGAGCTTTTTAAGGAGTGAGAAAGGTTGCAATGGGTGGGGCATCAGTGGAGAAAGTTCAATAGCAGAGCACCAATAGGATGAAAGGCTTTGAGCATGAGTGAGGAGGAGAGGAAGATGTTCGGAGGCCAGAGGAGGATCATTGGTGAGTGGGACGGCAATGCAGAGTTCTGAATCAGGATCTGAATCAGGTTTATTGTCACCGACACGTTGTTTTGCGGCAGCAGTACAGTGCAAGACATAAAGACATAAAAATTACCGGAAGTTACAAAAATAAATAAATAGTGCAAAAGAGGAATAATGAGGTAGTATTTGTGGGTTCATGGACCGTTCAGAACTCTGATGACAGAGGGGAAGAAGTTGTTTCTGAAATGCTGAGTGTGGGTCTTCGGGCTCCTGTACCTCCTCCCTGATGGTAGTAATGCTGGTGGATCTCAGGAGGAAGGACACACTGCCTCATTGTGTCTAAGTATCCAAGTACAGATCTCGTACTAGCAGAGAATAAGTTAGTGGGGTGTGTTTCACCTAGGACCAGTATGCTGTGGTCAGTTTGTAAGGAAATGTGGTGCGCTGGCTCACTGGAGAAATAATCTACCCATTTGTGCTCTTCTTGAGGGCTATAGGGTGAAACATTCGCGATAATTCTATTTGGATGCACAGTGAAGTATTTATCACATTGTCTGCTCTATCCTATGAAATGTCTAAATCTTTTCCTCAGTCTGCCTGGTAATCGCTTTCCATGATAGAGCTTGAAATAGAGTCTGGTGTATCGATTGCATACTCATAATAAATGGATTGTTGCACACAGTGGTCCTTCATTGTAACCTCAGGAAGCACAGAAATTATAGAAAAATAGATGGTGAGGCCGTCTTACTCACCTGTAATTAAACGAACTGATTCTTTGAAGAGAGCACTGTACCCAAAGTGTCCTTGAAGAGGAAAAAAAACCTACTGAGGTTAGAAACTCTTATATCCCAGGACCTTATAATCTTCTATGAAATGCAAATGTACTCCTCCTTCAGTCAGAACATCTGATAAAATCAGATTTTTTATTTTACCATTGATTTCATGGCCTTAAATAATTGAATGTTCCAAAGTTAAAGCAAGCTCTGTTTTAATAAGATAACTACAAATGGTCTTTTAAGGAATGGAGTGTTCCGTGGAGTTGGGCACTAACATAGTATATATACATATATTATGTATATATACCATGGTATGTTATATATACCATGGTGTATATATATATATATATATATATATATATATGTGGTATATGTATATGAAAGTTCATATATGAAGGCAATTTCACTGCAGAAAAAGCCATGAAGGGAGAATGATGCCAAAAGTCCTAACTTGACTCTAATGTTCTGCAACTCTCTATCTTTCTTTATCCAGTCTTTAGTCTGAACAAAGTTTGGAGCTCTCCAATTTAAGAGTTCCACAATTGTGGCCTGTCATTTGTATGTTGCCCTTGTCATGATAAGGGAAAGGCTTTCCTTCGCTCATGTGATGTGAGGTCGATGGTTGCCTCGGTACCTTGGTTGCAGTCATCCCACAGGCAGCTTTCAAATGGAAACTTTTAACCAGCTGTGATTATATGGGTTCCAAATGCAGTAAAGCAAATCGGTGATTAAATGTTGGACCATAGCCCATAATGGTTAGATCTGACATCAATTCAGACTAATTGTTCACAGGAACTAACAGTGCTTCCAAGTGGCCATTACTTGGGATATTGACTGATCCCACAGATATCTGAGGTTGCTGCGTCTGAGATGTGGAAACTTCCATGTCATATTGTATCCTTGAAACCAGTGCATTGAACGACCATGAGTATCAGGATAAACTGCAGACAGATTGTGAAAAGGTGCCCAAAATACACAGTGCGCAAAGCACAGGATGTGAGGGATGAGGGCTGAAGGACTGGATCATACATCTATTTGTGGGAACTTCACACACTGGCAACCATAGCTTAATTCTTTTCATTCACTTTCAGATCTGGGCATCAGAGGCAAGGACGATATTTATTGTCCATCTCTAATTGGCCTTGAGAAGGAGGCGGTGAGCCATTTTCTTCAACCACTGCAGTCCTCTGGTGAAGGTACACTCGTAGAGTTCTGGGATTTAGACCTGGTAACGATGAACAAGCAATTACGTATTTCCAACTCAGGATGGTGTGTGACTTCAAGGGATAGCTTCAGGTAGTGGTATTCCTTGCACCCTGCTGTCATGGAGTCATGGAGTCATACAGCGTGGAGGTTCCTATTAAATCTCTCCCCTCTCACCTTAAACCTATGCCCTCTAGCTCTCGATTACCCAACCCTGGGAAAAAGACGGTGCACATTCACCCTATCTGTGCCCCATCATAATTTTTTACACCTCTGTAAGATCACCCCTCATTCTCCTATGCTCCAATGAAAGAAAAGTCCCAACCTGCTCAACCTCTCTCCATAACTCAGTCCATCAAGTCCCAGCAACATCCTTGTAAATCTCCTCTACACTCTTTCCAGCTTAATGGCATCTTTCCTGTAGCAGGGTGTCCAAAACTGAACATAATATTGCAAATACAGCCTCACCAACATTTTGTACAACTGCAACATAACATCCCAACTTCTATACTCAATGCCCTGATGATGAAGGCCAGTGTGCCAATTGCCTTCTTCACCACCCTGTCTACGATGCCACTTTCAGGGAACCATGTACTTGTACTCCCAGATCCCTCTGTTCTATTCCTTCTCGGTGGTCGAAGTCATGGATTTACAAGATTCTGTCAATTGCGATGTAGACGAAGCTCACTGTGCGTTAATTTTTTCCGTGGATCATCCTTTCTCAGGCGGAAGAGTACCTGAGTGGCCACAAGGTGAATCTGAACACTGATCAATTCCCACCCCCCCACCCCCTGAGTGCTCCGGGCTGGGAGGCCTCCATTGTCACAGAAATGTGAGGGTGTTTCAGATGCTTCTGCTTGTGTGGTCATGACTCATTGACCTCTCACCATGGGCAATGGCATGAGTTTGGTGTTGAGTGTTGGCAGATGTGTTTGGGTGGTCTGGAAACCTGTGGAGAGTTGTGTTGAAGAGCATGGACAGTGCTTCCCTTCTACAGCGCCTGGCATTGTCTCCTTCCAGTGGGATCTGCTGTGTCCCTCCAGTTCCTCCTTCCCCTCTTAGTTCTCCTCTGGTACCTGCTCCAAGTTATCTAGCAGAGCCAATGGGAGACCAAGATGGTAACTTCAGTAAAGATGCTTTCCCAATGGCAGTGTAGGACTGTGGAAGTCTGTGAGGTCAAATGGAGCAGATTTCAGACTGGGTAGCAAGCCCCCAGGGTGGTTTGCAGCACACTACAGAAGTTGGAAGTGAAAGTGTGAATGTCCTTTCAAATAGCAAGGCTGCAGACAGGCCCTGTACTGAAAGTATGGTTCCATCGAGAGTGACTAACGGCTGATGCTGATTGGAATAATATGACTCCGTTTCATCCAGAAATGTAAAAAAAAGGCATTATAAGGCACAATTGGGATGTGGGAGGAAACCAGAGCACCTGGGGGAAACCCACATGGTCACAGGGAGAACGTGCAAACTCCACACAGACAGCACCAGAGCTCAGGATTGAACCCAGGTCTCTGGAGCTGTGAGGCAGTGGCTCTACTAGCTGTGCCACTGTATGTTCTGTACTGTATGACTTTGTCATTGGTTAAAATTCCAGTTTTAAATTCCAATCCGGGTGCTCCAGTTTCCTCCCAGGTCCCAGAGATATGAGAGTTGTTGGGTTAATTGGCTGCTGTAAATTGCCCATAGGTGAGTAGTGGAATCTGGGGGAGTTGATTGGAATGTGGGGAGAAGAGATTGCAAGGAAAATAAGTGAGGGAATGGGGTTCCTCTGTTAGCCGGCACTGGACTTGATGGGCCAAATGGCCTCCTTTTATCTCGTAAGGAAATATGGAAAAAGGAAGTTCATCTACTGCACCTGGTACTGTAATCAAGTTACCAGCACAAGCATAGTTCCCGATGGGATGTATTCGGACAAATTTCTGGAGTGACACAAAACAGCCCAGAGATGTTTTAATAGCTGTTTTCACTCAGGTAGAACATAGAAACAATTCCGTACAATCTACCTCCACCTGGAAAACTTTACCCTCGTAATCCCAATTAATATGTACTCCATGCTTGCATGCTTACCAAGGCATCCTGTTCCACTGATTCTGGAATGCACATGCTAATTAGGCCAGTAATTATTATGAACAATTAGCTACTGCTGAGCTGCCAAGTTGGCCATCACTCATGGGTTAGAGTGAGGAAACCAGCCAGGAGCTCAGCTCCTTTATTACTCTCAAATTATGTCTCCTGGTTAAAGTGGGAACACGGGGATGTTGGCTGAGGAAAAAATGTTTTGTGTCACTTTCTGAGGATGGGCAGGCAGTGGTGTAACCCCATCGCTCTGCACCTATATATTACTTACAGAAGAATTGGCTCACTATAAATGGTATTTATTAAACAAAGGAATTTATCCAATGGCAGAACAAGATATTAGAGATCGTATGGAGGCAGTAAAATGGCACAGCTAGTAGATCCTCACAGCTCCAGAGACCTGGGTTCAATCCTGAGCTCTGGTGCTGTCTGTGTGGAGTTTGCACGTTCTCCCTGTGACTGCATGGGTTTCCCCCAGGTGCTCCTGTTTACTCCAACATTCCAGAGATGTGATGATTTTGGGTTAATTGTCTCACTGTAAGTTGCCTGTTAGGTGAGTCATAGAATCTGGGGGAGTTGATAGGAATGTGGGGAGAAGAGGTTACAGGGAAAATTAGCGAGGGGATGGGATTTCTCTGTTAGCTGGCATCGACTCGATAGGCCAAATGGTTTATTTCAATGTCAAAAGAAAAAATGGAAAGAGGAGGTTCATCCACTTCTGGAATCTGAAGGACTCCTACACAGATGAAATCTTAAATCTAAAGCTCCATCTGCTCCTAGATGGACATAAAAGATCTTTGCCATTATCTCAGAGAAGTTTTGGTAGTTCTTCCCGGTAACCTGGCAAACATTCATCTCCCAACAAACATTATTAATCTTGCCATTATCCCATTACTATATGTGGACACAGGACACAGAAGTGAAGAGTGCATTGGCAAAAATAAATGCCCGTTCTTTTACACCGATTTCCTTGACACAAAAGAAGAATTAGAGATTGCTGGAGGTAATCAATGTGTGGCAAAGCCACCATGCAGAGATCAATCAAGTTGGTATCTCAGGCTCAACCCCTTCATTAAATCTGCATCCAAGACAATACATTGCTCATTCCCTCTCCACTAATTCTCTTGACCTGCTGAGAGTTTCCTCCGGTTCCTGTTTTTGTTTCAGATCTCTAGCATCTGTAGATATTGTTTGTTCCTTGTCCCTGTTAGAAATTCTAATCAGCCTGTAATTAGGCTGTGCAGAATGTGTCTCAGCATCAGTGAACCATCTAACGAAACATTAAACTCTGAAGTATTGTTAAGTGGCCACACCTGATCAGGATGAAAAAGCATACCATTATAATCATCCATGAAGGTGCCCCATACCATGAGGGCTGTAGCACTGCTGAGGCTGAATATAATTACCAAATGAGGAAATCCCATTTGATCAATTAAGGTTCCCAAACTGCTGCATCCATGATCCACTGATAAACATGCAGATGTCCATTAAAAGCAAAAATAGGTGTCATCAGTCACCAGGACGTCACTGCAGGAACTGAGGTGGTTCTCAGTTCCTGCAGAGGAACTCTGGTAATAAAGGGGCAATGATGTTGATGAACCTGTGCGAGTGAAAGAAATGGGCACACATCCTAGCTCAGGTGTAGTCAGCCTGTTCTCTCTGTGGCTTATGGTCTCTCTAATCAGCCTGACTCCTGTTCAGTACTGGGCAAAGCATTTTCAAACTTGGCCAGCAAGGGACAGTCTTTAAAATATTCTTGACATACTTCTGAAGACATCTGACCCATATTTAACAAATAGGAACAGAAAGAAAATCCTGTGTTGCAATTTGTAAAAAGCTTAGCTCAAATGCATAATTCTCAACTCAAACCCTCAAATGTACTCAGTAAAGGAATTACAACACTGTGGAAATGAATGGTTTCCTAATTTATGGTCCTTTAGTCTTTTACTGGCAAAATGAGGCTTCTGATGAGGATGAGCTAAATGGGGGGAATTTGAATTTTGCAGACCATTGATTTACAATTACTGATGGAGACAAATCATTGCTAACAAAACCCTGCGGGATCCTGAAGGCTTGTTCCTGATTGCAAGCTAAAAATCGTTCAGCTTCAGTTGAAAGATTTAGAGTTTAAACCTTCTAAGACAGCATTAGAAGCAACAGTTGAAAGACTGTGTCACCTAACTGGTGATGCAGAGGGGTACCCCAAAGAGAAAGGTCTGATGGGACGGACATGTGTTACGTACCAGCAACTGTAGAAACACAAAGAGCCATGTAGAAGTGTTAGAATCTATTTATTAATAACTACTTGCAATAATAAGAGAAATAAAAATGTTAGATATTAAACATTGACCCCAAAAATAAACCCGAAGTGTGTGTGTGGCAAATTCCCAAACCCCAAGTCTAGTTCTCAGAGTTCAGTTCAGCGAGTCACAAGGTAGGATGATGAGCAAAGGCTTCTGAAAACCACAGTAGATTGTAGAGAGAACGTAGAGAGAATTTACAAAATCCACATGTTCCATGATGGAACCCATACGACACCTCAATCACTGATGATCTCCATTGTTTTGTTCCAAAGTATCTGCCACACCGAGGGCATTCGATACGTGGCCGCCCACAGAAATACCTGCTTTACAGTACAGGTTAACGACAAAGTGGACTCCACAGATTGCTCCGAGAATCCATGGATTGTATAGTGACAGTCGCAGCTATTGTTCTTCATCCATAGGTACAGAGACTGGCAGTCAGTCAGCAGTCAGTCTCTCTCTCTCTCTCTCTCTCTCTCTCTCTCTCTCTCTCTCTCTCTCTCTCTCTCTCTCTCTCTCTCTCTCTCTCTCTCCCTCTCCCTCCCTCCCTCCCTCCCTCCCTCCCTCCCTCCCTCCCTCTCTCCCTCCCTCCCTCCCTCCCTCTCTCCCTCCCTCCCTCTCTCCCTCCCTCCCTCTCTCCCTCCCTCCGTCCCTCCCTCTCTCCCTCCCTCCGTCCCTCCCTGCAACAGCCAGTATGCCCCGGTTATGGTCTTGATGGTCTTGCAGTCCTTAGATACCACCACACTTATACTACTGTCTAGGTGCCTTAAAGGGACATTCACCAAGTAGCAATCTGGCTCGTAACACATGAAAGCTCTTAGGAAAAGGTTTGAAATGAATAACCTCAGCAGGTACCAGTGACAAAAGATGGAGGCAAATTGAGTCCTACAAAGCAGTACTGACCTGAACTTTTTCTCTTTCCACATACATTCCCTGACCTGCAAAGGTCTTCCAGCATTGTTTTGGTTTTATTTCAGATTTCCAGCATCTGTTTTTTTTATTTTCATCGACAAAGCAGATAGCTTCCCTGGTAGGGATTAATGTCAAAATAATCTTGTGCATTGAAAAGATTGTGGTAATTCCTACATCTGATCTGGACTGTGCAGTTGATAAATAATAGTTGTTTGCTTTTAACTTCTTGTGCCTTGGTGGAAGGAGAGGTTGTGGTGGTCACTTGCTTACATGCATTGGGTTTATATTTAAAGTGCACATATAAGAAAGAAGAGTGGGAAAATGCTATTTATGCCTTAGGTTCTGATGCAGCCAACAACCCAACTCACAGAAAACATAGTCTCCTGCGAGAGCCTAAAAAGTGGGGTATTTCAGAAAACCATATATTTGGGATTTCATGCAGAGAATGCATTGCTATTTACAAAGATCTAGAAGCTGGTCGCTCAGGAATATCTCCACTAGCTATTTGACAATCTAACTTCCGAAATCTGAAATATGTTCCTGTAGGATTTTGGGACACCTTGCGTATGGATTAGTAGGGAGTCTGTGCTCAGCACATACTTCAGTATTCTGTTCCAGAGATTAATGTCTCTTTGTAGTGGAAGTTCTTGCTGGTACATAATCTAATTCTGCGTTTTTATAATTTATATTGATAGCCACAATAACCTAGCGACCCAGACAGAATTTATTCCCTTCATCATTTTGGAAAAGTCAGTATAATTCCTTCAAAATTTACAGTGGAAAAGACCCTGACCAGAGAAATTAGGCTCTGTCACATTGTTTTTCTTGGTCCTGTGGAGCGCGATCTGCTTCCAATTTGCTCTATGAATCACGGGCATGATTTTAGTGCCATTCTTGATGTCCAGTAAATTGGGCATTTCTGTAGCGTGTGTTGTAAATGGGTGCCGGATGAATGCAGATTATGCAGTTGTGACATCAACCTAATTGGACACCAGCCTCCCAACTAATTCATTGTAATACCCACATACATTTTACCACCTGAGCTACTTAAAGAGATGCTAAGTTACTTACAGGTTTGTTGGAAATTGAATAGCTTGGAGAGTACTGTTAACTTTGACCAGTGAGAAGTCAGTAAAAGACAAGGGGTCATTGGTGCTCACATCACAGAGTAGAACATGACAGGGAGAATGAGGAACGGGGCTACCATGTAGGGCACCCTCAGGAGACTGTGCATCATGAAAGAGGGAATGGAGAACACAAAGACACCGGCACAACTGCACGCAGAGAATGCATTGCCACTTGCAGCCAAAGTCACACCGACTCTGAGTTCTTTGTCTCATGGCCTTTCGGGCTGGAGCTGTGGATATATGCGACATCCAACATTCTGCTGTCTGTTACTGTATAAGGAAGGTTGCCAAGGCTTTCAACTGCAGGAGAACTATGTACATCTCCTCTTCCTGGCAGCCAGCATGTGTGAGAGGCTTTTTCAGGATTGCAGACCACCTGAAATGCATGGAAAACCTACCCCTTCATCACAGCACATCAGAATCTGAAGATGGTTGTAAGGCTTTCCGTTCAATTACAGTGACCACAGCCTGCTGGTACTGAGATACTGATACCTGGCAAGCAGCTATGACACTTTTATCCTGGCATGGTCACCCCAATGACTTTTCAACTATCAGCCAAGCCAGTGGTGGCTGCTTGACAGTGAGGTTTAACCTCATAACATTGGTATTGGTATTGGTGGTGGTATTGGTTTATTATTGTCACTTGTACCGAGGTACAGTGAAAAGCTTCTCGTACAAACCGATCGTACAGATCAATTCATTACACAGTGCAGTTACATTGAGTTAGTACAAAGTGCATTGATGTAGTACAGGTAAAAAAAACAGTAACAGTACAGAGTAAAGTGTCACAGCTACAGAGAAAATGCAGTGCAATAAGGTGCAAGGTCACAACAAGGTAGATCGTGAGGTCATAGTCCATCTCATTGTATAAAGGAACTGTTCAATAGTGTTATCACAGTGGGGTAGAAGCTGTCCTTAAGTCTGGTGGTATGTGCCCTCAGGCACCTGTATCTTCTACCTGATGGAAGAGGAGAGAAGAGAGAATGTCCCAGGTAGGTGGGTTCTTTGATTATACTGGCTGCTTCACTAAGACAACGAGAGGTAAAGACAGAGTCCAAGGAGGGGAGGCTGGTCTCTGTGATGCGCTGGCCTGTGTCCACAACTCTCTGCAGTTTCTTGCAGTCCTGGGCAGAGCAGTTGATACATCCAGACAGGATTCTTTCTATGGTGCATCGGTAAAAGTTAGTGAGAGTCAAAGGGGGCAAACCAAATTTCTTTAGCCTCCTGAGGAAGTAGAGGCGCTGGTGAGGTTTCTTGGCCGTGGCATCTACGTGATTTGACCAGGACAGGCTGTTGGTGATATTCACTTATCATCATCCCAGAGCTGACAGTCATAGGTTGAGAGGCAAAGACATGATGATATGAAAAAAATCACTGGAGGCAAAATGAGCTCTTGAGATCACTCTTCTGCTGTCTGGACCAGAGGTGGGGGTGCTCCATAGTGCTGTGCAGACAGCTTCTCTGTACATGTCACGGCTTGCTGCAACCTAACTAACCTGGGACTAATGTGAGTCCCGTCACTGCCACCAGCGAGGCAGCAAGTGCAGGAGCAGCAGGTAGAAGAGGAGGGGGAGGAGGAGATGGAGATGTTGGAGGAAGGGGGTGAGGAGTCGCCAGTGAAGGAGGAAGAGAAAGAGAAAGAGAGAAGATGACGATGACACCGGCAGGAGGTCAGTATTTGATTCATGTGGCTGTGTTTCCAGTGACAATTCTCCTTGACCCTACATTACTGCAGGTCCCATTTAATACTGTCTCTGAATCTGATCATCAGTGTTCCAATTCATCACTGTGTAATGAATTGATCGGTACGAGCGGTATACAAGACAAGACTTTCACTGTACCTCGATACAAGTGACAATAATAAACCAATACCAAGAAACAAACACACAGAAAACCACACCACCATTACCTATTCCATACTATATCTATACTTCGATACACCAGCAAAACCAAACACCCATCAACAATAATTACATCAACCGATTACCCTCAGTGCCGCCTTTTGTTAACCTTACCTGTTCTGTGCTCACTTATCACGCTCCCACTGTGGATGCGGCATTGCCAAGTGTAAGGTTGCTGCTTTCCATGCAGAAAGCTGCAGGTTCCCCTACAGGCGTGGAGGGTCTGTCTTTGGACTTCATGCAGCTTTCTGGGCTGGATGGATAACAGCAAGAGAGCAGCAGGAATAGGAGGACAAATCCTGGCAGATGGTACCGCTCCTGCCCCATGGATATGGATTGGCAACCTAAATACTCAGTGGGAAGGCAGACTGCTGGACTGATGTTACACACTCAAACCTTCTCGAAAGCCATGATTGCAGAAACTATCTTCCGCTGGACTCCAACACTGGGAAGATACTGCTTGTGCTGCTAAAACGTCAGCCGTTATGCTCGACATACTCCTAATAGAATTGAATTGGAGTTGGCTACCCTTCTCTTTTGGAAGGTTTGGATCTGGCTCTGTGCAAAACGTGTTACAAGGTCATAGACGTTGGCTCTGTTTTTAGGCAGACCTGCCAAGATGCTGAGCATCTCAATGTGCGTGTACATCAATCTTGCTCTGTAGGGTACCCAATGCCCTTGTCTGAGCTTCCTGCAGCAGAACCTGCACGCCACCTCACCCTCCAGGCTGTTGACAACTAAACCAACCTTTCCCCAGACTTGCCAGCACCACTGGTGCCCAGTGATGAACCTGGTTCCTATGCCAATTTCAACAGGACGCAGAGGGTGAGTTCCTGAGCTGATGGCTGTATTAGGTTAAGAGGTGGGATGACTCTGTCCTCCTGACTCTTCTGCTGATCAGCCAGTTCTTCGGGAAGTTCTTGACTATCCAAATTTAGAGCATTTCAAGGGTAGGTTTATGGGAAAAGAGGAACACAAAGGGGAGGTAGGAGAGATGGTGGGATGAGGGGTAATTGGAATGTGAGTATGAGGGTTAGTCAGAAACAAACCATCGTTTTCTGTGGTCCAGCTGATAACCGGAGTTACAGTTTCTGTGTTGGCTGTTCCAGTGAGCATAGGCACTCCTTCCTCCATGGTGGTAAACAGCTGGTGGTGTGTTTACCTCTCACCAGCTTGCTGCTGCTGCTAACAAGTGTTGCCTCAAGAGAGGGGAGTGTGAGGCAGTAACATCGATTGTTTGAGTGATGTTCCTGCCATGGTTGAATAGCCAGCAGTGTGTGGAAGCTGAGGGATGCGAGTGGTAATCCTGTCAGGGTCTGGTAGGACGTGTGAATGCCCAGCAGGAATCCTTCCTTTGATAGACAGTGTGAGGCCTGTGGTGCATTTGGGCAGAAAGAAAATGAAATTGCTTTATTAACCTTGTGGAGTCATGAAACCGTTTTGCACGGGATCATGGTCTTGACTTGTGACTTTCTTTTTTCACCGTGTCCTCCTTCCACTTTCCTCTCCATACATCATGACCACCTGTCTCAATTCGGTTGAAACTATCTCAGCCGACAAATGTCCATTTCCAGCCCTTTGCCTGACTTATATGGTTGAGTAATTGTCTCATTGTGGCCTGAGCCCTGATAGGTGTTTTTCTGAGTGTTTCCCCATGACAGGCAGCAGCAGGAGATGGGAGAACAGGCCCCAGTATTTGGAGCGGGTAGCATGTGTCCTGGCAGCTTGAGCTGGGATGGAAGGGTCTCAACAGCTGGAGTCAAGGGAATGTAGTCCTAACAGCTGGAAGAGATGGGGAGTGGGGTCCTAGCATCTAGGGTCGGGTGACTGGTGTCCTAGCAACTCGAGTAGGGCAAATGAGATACCAGGAGCTGGAACTGGGGCAGCGTTAGGTAGAGCAAAAGGAATGGGATCTTGGTAGCTGGAGCAGGAGGAGAGGGATACTAACAGTTGGAATGAGGAATTAGAGTGGTGGGGATGAGATCTCATCAATTGGTACATGCAAAATGAAGTTCCAACAGCTGGATCAGAGGTGCTGGGTACAAGCAGCTGGAGAGAAGAGAGCTGGACCCTGGTTGTTGTTCATAGTGATGGATATGTTTTGAACAGCTGGAGCAGGGGAACTGGGTCCCAATAGCTGGAGATGGGGAGTTAGGACCAGTTTCATTTAACGTTTTTTTTAGTAATCCTATGAATAGGCAGCCTCTCCCAGCAATCCCAGTCTTGTTTTGAAATTGCAATGACTCAGTTAAATATTTAAAATGCAACATTGGCTGCTTCTTCAGAGTGAAATTGCTTTGATCAAGTGCTCTTCACTGCTAAGATAATGTAAACATGTCCCCACATAACATTAAATTCTTGTACTTTTAAATTTCAATTCGTTCCATGTACTAAAACACTTGACAAATTGCATCTATTTGTTTCCTTGAATGTAGTTGTAGAATATTGCTAAAAATTGAAAATAGGAAAGCTGGCAGAAATATGAAATATTGCTTCCTCTGCTTCTTGTTCAAAGCTTATTATAGGTCAGTGATAGGAAAATATTACTAATATGTTGCTACCTCTAACAGCAAGTGTTTTTTTAGCCTCTGATCACTGTGCAAAAAGTTTGGAATGATTATTTAGTCCACTGGTCTATTCGATACGCAATTACACATCCAATTTATAGTTGTAAAAATAACCTGTATGGATATGGTTCTCTTAACAAAAGTAGTTACTCAGAGTGCTTCACTAGTGATAAACCAATAGCACAGGGACTTCTAAAGTTTCCACGAGAATCTTGTATGAGGGGAGCGTGTAAGTCTAGAGGGGGAATTCTGGATCTCAGAGCTCAGGTAACTAGTGGGGTAAAAAGATTTGGGGTGTCTGACCACCTGACTCTATTTATACTGGATAGTCCTGATTTTCAAAGATCCTGTCTGGCTGATCCTGCACTGGATGACAATGGTGTCGGATATGCCCCCTGTCTCAGCCATACCAGACACTTCTCCAGCTCTCCTGGCTCACACTCACCTTGTTATTCAAGGAGGAAAGTAGGGGTAATCCTGGAAACTATGGACTGGCGAGTGTGGGGCAAGTTTTTTGCATAGCGTGCCTGGAATGCACTGCCGGGGTGGTAGTGGAGGCAAATATAGAGGCGTTTAAGAGGCTCTTAGATAGGCACATGAATATGCAGGGAATGGAGGGATATGGACATCGTGTAGGCAGAAGGGAATAGTTTAGTTAGGCATTTAATTACTAGTTTAATTAGTTTGGCACAAAATTGTGGGCCGAAGGGCCTGTTCCTGTGCTGTACTATTCTATGTTCTAGACACAGCCAATGATTACTTACAAACTATTGAACATAGAACACTACAGCACAGTACAGGCCCTTCGGCCCACAATGTTGTGCCGACATTTTATCCTGCTCCAAGATCTATCTAACCCTTCCCTCCCACATAGCTCCCCATTTCTCTATCATTCATATCTCTTAAATGTCCCTAATGTATCTGCCCCCACAAGCTCTGCAGGCAGTGCGTTCCACGCACCCACCACTCTCTGTGTAAAAAACTTACCCCTGACATCCCCCTCATACCTTCCTCCAATCACCTTAAAATTATGTCCTCTCGTGTTAGCCATTGTTGCCCTGGGAAAAAGTCTCTGTCTGTCCACTTGATCTATGCCTCTTATCATCTTGTACACCTCTATCAAGTCACCTCTCATCCTCCTTCGCTCCAAAGAAAAAAGCCCCAGCTCACTCAACCTATCCTCATAAGACGTACTCTCCAATCCAGGCAGCATCCTGGTAAATCTCCTCTGCACCCTCTGTAGAGCTTCACACAAGGTTCAAGGTGTCACTTAGCTGTCCTCTTCCACCACCCCACATCGACACCGGCTGGCTCTGAATGGCAAGGGAATAAGCCCTGCCCACTCAGTCTAACGGAAAATGGGAGGCACTTGGAGGCAGCAATTAGATCTGGAGGCTTGGGGAAGCAGGGCTCAAGAATTGGAGAGGAACCTGGACCCAATAGATAGTGGGACTTGGGAGCTTGAGCAGAGGGTTGGAGGCACTGGGGGCTGGAGGCTGAGGACCAGGGTCAAGGGGGCCATGCCCAGAGGCAGCGGTGGAATGGAGGGGTGGAGACTTTAGCAGGGCAGTGGCTAATTGATTGGTATAACCAATGCTGGGTTGGAAGAAGTGACCACAGAACCATTGTTCTGTCCAACCTGTGTGGAAGACCCTGCTCACTATCAGCATTAGGAGCCTTACATAGTCATAGATGTAGGAAGAATGGATAACCATAACTACATTAATGGGGCTGTACAGATGTACAGTAGAGACAGTTATTGGCCCACAAATTCAGAAGTTTAATATTCCATCATACCACAAAAGAACCAAAGGGGTGTAAATGCACACACTGTAAGAACGGAGGGAGGGGTGGGGGACAGATGTGAATCTTATAGATACATAAAGGACAGGAAAAAGCTCTTCAGCTCAGCAAATCCATGTTAACCATCGAGCATCCATTTAGACTAATCCTACACTGATCCCATTTTATTCTGCCTAGATTCCCATCAGTTCACCCAGATTCTACCACTTACCTTCACACCAGGGGCAATTCACAATGGCCAATTAACCTATCAACCTGCACGTCTTTGGGATATGGGAGCACCCAGAGGAAACCCATACAGTCACAGGGAGAACGTGTGAACTCCACATATACAGCACAAGAGGTCAGAATTGAACCCGGATCTCTGGAACTGTGAGGCAGTGGCTCCGTTAGCCGTGCCACTGTGTCACTGCTTTGTTTATTTTGGATGCTTGGTGCTATTTGACTGTTTATAAGGCTATATTATCCAGAATGCTGTCATAAATGGGCTCCGTATATCTGAGTTACGTCTTCAGAGGCCTTTAGGATTGCTAATATAGTCAGGAGCTGTTAAAAAAAAGAGAAAAAGTAATCCAAACCAATAAAGATACTCTATTGGAACTCCTGCTCTGTGTCTGAAGGAATTGTTTCTTTTAAATGGCACTTCATGTCAACATATGGTTAGCTAGGTTGAACAAATGATGCAGGTACAATTAGTTTGTTTGTATTTTTCCGCCTAAAATGTAACTCCATCGTGAAAGTATAATTCCATTAAAATCATCTTCCCACCTGAAACCTCAATGAAGTGAAAATTCTAACCGATTGAAACTATTGCAATGATCTTTGACTACAAGTGTAATTCAAAATTGTGACTTGGTAACATGTTAAAATTGCATCACACAGCTGACATAGATATCAGACAAGAAGGGGGAAAAGAGGTCAGTTCTGTTGCTCAGTGGGAGGGGAGGGAGAGTACAAAACAGTATTATGTCACAGGGGAAGCTGCAATTTCGATGGAGCAAAAGAACAGCAGAAGTCGGGAAACAAACAAAAACAGAAAATGCTTAGCAAATCAAGAAATGGAGTTGATGCATTAGGTCAAGATGTCCTTCGTCAGAACTGGAAAAGTAAGCAAGTATTAAGTTGCAACAAGAGGGAGGGGTGGAGAGAATAGAGGGAATGTCTGTGATAGAATGCAGCCCAAAATTGTCAAGGTAACGTTTACTTCAAAAACCGGTCATTGAAGACAGAAGAGAAAATAAAGAAACAAATTGAAACAGAAATGTATTGCCACATCTTCAGAGAGAGAGAAGAAAGGATAGTTATCAGAAATAGTTAAAATTTAGAAATTTCAATGTAGCAAAAACCGTTCTGTCAGCACCAAGTGCAGTATGTTAAGTTGGAAGAAGTACAAGTGAATTGTTCTTCACCTGGAAAGACGGGTTAAGTGACTGGATGGTGGGAAGAGGAGTAAAAAGGCAGCTGCTGCACTATCTGTGGCTGCATGGGAAAGTGCAGTGCGGTGGTTGGTGGCGACAGAAGAGTGATCCAAGGAGTCTCAGAGGGAATGGTCCCTTTGTAACATTGAAAGGAGAGGGAAGTGGAAGATGGTGGAATCCCATTGGAGGAGGATCCATTGAATGGAAAGGCTGGCGGTGGTGGAAAATTGTGACCAGGGAACCCCTTTGGTTCTGGCTGGGAGGAGAGGGGTCAGGCAGTAGTGACAGGGAGCTTGGTAACTATGGTACAGACCTCAGCCCATGGTGTAGAAGGTACAGAGAGAATGGGATGTGTATGATGATGTCAGCTAATTATATTAAAGGTAACTGGAATCTCTCATCCTCAGGTAAAGGTATTTCGCCACAGAATAAGTGAGTCTGGTCTTTTTTTATTTACCAGAAGTCCCTAAGCAGAACTCTTGCTCAGATGGTGGTGATTAATCTACCAGCTCATTGCACACATAGGTTTGTAGAGGTGACTTCTGCCGTCCCTTTCCCAGACTAGATGTGTCCATCCATGTAGAGGAAAGGATGGGGAACTTTACACAGTAGTTCTGTTAAACATAGACAGTGCACACCAGACTGAATGAGCTTCTAGCTTCTTGGAAGCTGGAGGAAAATAGAGTGCTAAAAATCATCAGCTGTGACAACTCATATTTGCAAAGGTCGTAGTGCAATGTATTAAGAAACAATTTATATTTCAAGTTCAACTTCAAGTTTATTGTCATAGACACACATACCCGGGGTATAAATGCCATGAAAATTAGCTTTTTGCAGCAGCGGCACAGCACATTATAAACATGACAATTATAAGTTAACATAAACTTAAATTAATATAAATTATACATAATGTATACATACGAAACGAACTAAACATGACAACATTAGTGCAAGTTGAGAGTGATAAAAAGTAAATCAGTCTGAGGTAGTGTCAGGGTTTTTCAGGTTGGTTCAAGAACCTGATGGCAGTGGGGAAGAAGCTGTTGATTATATATTGTGATACAATCATTTAGTGATACACTTAAAATTAAAAAAAAATAGATTCTGGAAAACTGAAACAAAACAAAACAAAACAAAAACAGAAAATGCTGCAAGCACTCAGCAGGTCAGGCAGCATCTGTGGCAAGAGAAACAGAGTTAACGTTTCAGGTCAAAGACCCTTCATCAGAACTTCATCTTCAACCCAAATCATTAACTCTGTTTCTATGTCCACAGATATTGCCTGTTTTGCTGAATATGTTTTGTTAGCAATGTTTACTTTGATTGTCATGGAATATCTGCGAAAAGTATTGTTAAGATTTCTCAGAGAAACCCAAATTGAAATTTTACCTTCTCTGATTACTTTGAAGATTCTTATTAAAACCTGAGGTACCCCGGGAGATTTAAACATTATTGCCAGTACTTTTTGAGGGAACAAAATTGTATTTGCAAAAATAAATTCATATTCTCTGGAATGAACAAACTGGAACCAGCTCCATTCCACTTGATGAGCCCTTTAAGGGCCTCCCAAGCCATTAAACCATCATGTGGGTCAGTTCAAAAGAGACCCCATTTATAACATTGACTATACCCTGCCCCCTGATTTTGCCAAACAGCACACATCACAGCATAGATAGCAAGGTGGCTAACAAGGCATTTGGGATGGTTGCTTTTATTGGCTGAGGCCTAGAATACAAAGTCATGGAGCATGGAGATTTTGTTGGAATTATATAAAATACTAGTTAGGCTACAGCAGCTGTGCACACCACAATGCAGGAAGAAGTTGATAGCACCAGAAGTTGTGCAGAGAACACTTATGGGGATGTGTCCAGGACTGGAAGATCAAGTTTCTTTAGGCTTTGGTCATTTTCTTTGGATCAAAGGACACTGATAGGAGACATAATCAAGATGTGTAAAGTTGTGAGAGGTCTAGAGGTGGTAAATATGAATACCCTGTTCCCCTTGTTCATGGTCAATAATGAGGGGCATAGGTTGAAGGTAATTGGTAGAAGAAGTAGGGAAAAGCTGAAGGAAGATTTTTTTTCTTCCAGAGTGGTGTGGGTCAAAAACTGGTGGTGGGGCAGAATCCTGCACTGAAACAATATCTGGATGAGCCTTTGGTGCATAGTAACCTGCGGTGCTACTGACTGAGAACTGGGAAGTGGGGTTAGTCTGTATTACACTTTTTCAACCAGAATGGACATGATGGGCCAAATGGTCACTTTCTATGTTGCAAATATATTTAATTCTGTTGGGTGAGAAGCATCTCAATGTTCTTCATCAATTGAAAATGCCTGTATACAGTATCAATAGAACATAGAACAATGATGGGCTTTCTTGTATTCCCTATCTTTTCATCTATGTTGATATCTGAAACAGTTTAAAAGCAGACCTGACCCCTTTCCTAAGCCAGTTTTTTGCTGGACATTCAGGTTCGCTATTTATTGCTTTGAGAGTCAGCATAGATTCGATGGGCTGAATTGGCCACCTTCTTTGTCACGAGAAATATAAAATATTCCTCTGAGCCAGGCACCTCACTTATTGCATTTAATGCTGTTCTGAACTAGTAGATTCACATGAATGAAGTTCATAGTGTTCTGGTGTTCTACCCAGCTCTCCCGAGTTTGGAAGATGGTTTGACAGGACGGCTGTGGATCGGCGTTTCCCAAGGCTGTAAATTAAGGGACTGGACATTCAAATGAGAAGTTTCTTGCCTCTGAGGGTCGTGTATCTTTGCAATCCTCTACACTAGCTGTGTTCAGTCACTGAATGTATTCAAGGCAAAGACTGACAGATTTTTAGATGCTAACCTGAGTGAGGGACGTGGCATCAGTGTGAGAAAGTGGCCCTGAGGTAAAATATCATCTCTGCCCTTATTGGATAGTAAAGCAGGTTTGAGGAGCTGAATGGAACTGCATGTCCTCTTCCTGTTTCTATGGCTTCAATTATTTTCATTTTATTCCATCTGCATGTGTCTGTCAGTGGTAATGTTTCCACTGCACAAGTTTAGTGGTATAGCTTTCTTGACTGAGGGACATATTCAACATAGATAACTCCCAGATCTCTCACTTTCAGAAGGCATTTGTAACTCCTCATGTAGCTCTGCCCAGAACCACTGAGCATATTTCCTTGCCTTGCTGCAATTTTATATGGTCACTTTGATATTAGCACTGTCTCAGGAGAGGCATTTATTCTGTGGTGGGGGTATGCTGTATCTTGCTTCATTCACTGGCCCAATTTCCTCAGAGAATGCCATAAACCAATATTTATCTTCAACAACCTTTTCACTCTAAGCTGAGAGTGCTGCTCTGTGTATACCTGTTCTGTATCAACATACAGAGGAGGTAGAATTGATAACAGAGGTCTTCAAGATTTGTACTACATTAGAGTTTGTTGGCCTTTTTTGATACTAGTGCACAAGGAACAACTTTATTTTGTCCTATAGAATTTCTTTGGAGAAATCAGTTTGCAATATTCTATGGTCTACTTCCCAATCTGTCCTGTGGAGATTGAAAGTGTGAAGAACTCTCTGCAGACATTAGTTGATGTAAACTATAGTTGATGCCAATGTACAGATCTAGGCTGTCTTCAGGAAACCTTCTGCTGATGTACATATTGGTGAGGTGGACCTCTATCTGTGTCGGGCCAGTGGTCCTTTCCCCAACCACTTATCTGCATCATTCTGTTGTTTTGTGTTTGTCGCTCTATTTATTGTGGTATTTATTATCACCATGCATTTTGTTTACTCCATGAGCTTCATGCGAGCAAGGGATTTCATTGTGCCTTGGTGTATGTGACAATAAACTAATCTGAATCTGGTCTGAGCCAACTCTGGTAATAAGAAATTAATATTGAACATCACTGGCCAAGCCAACATGTTTTCTGAGCAAGTTTCTGCCTGAGAGCAAGACCTGGATTACCTACATTAGGTACGACATTAGCCCAGATTCCTTTCATTCACACTGCCTAGCTAATTCTAAAGATCAAAAAGGAAGGCAAGTACCAGACATCAACGTGTTTGAAGAAGATGCTGGCAATCTTAATAACCTGCTTCAGCAAAAAGAACCTCGTGTGGCCATCTATATCAGGTGGAATTATGAGCAAATTCCAAAGTACCTTGTATGAAAAACCTGCTGAAGATTCAAGGAGCTGGATTGGCCCTGTCTCAGGTATAGAGACAATTCAGGGCTTGGAGTGGAGGCAGCCTGAAACCTCTTATTCTGCCTCACCTGATTGGAAAGAGTCATGGGAAGAGACTTGCACAGAGGTGCTGTCCAATGATCTGACATCAGGAATACAATTGTATGTATTCACTCCCAACCAATTACTGCAGCAGAATAAATAGTATAAAGACTTGTTTACTGCTCTTCTTTGAAATGGTGCTTTTATATCCACCAAGAGAGCAGATGCTGAACCTCCATTTAATCTCACTGGAACAACACTGGGATTCCTTCAATTCTGTGCAGAGCGTCAGACTAAATTTCTAAACCCAGGTCTCTGGACTGGGACTTGAATTCCTAGTATTTTTACCTCTGAATTGTAAGTTTATCAGTCAAGGCATTGCTACAACACAGGTCAATGTACTCCCTACAGAGAGAATGATTTAAACTGAGAGACATGAGAGGCTTCAGATGCTGGAATCTGAAGCAATAAACAAGATGCTGGAGGAACTCATTGGGTCAGGCAGCATCTGTGCAGGGAAATGGACTGTCAATGTTTTGGGTCGAGACCCTTCATCGGGACTGAAAGATAAAGGGGAGATAGTCAGTATAAAAATGTGAAGGGAAGGGTTTTAGTATATGTTCTCGCTTTGGCAGCACATATACTAAAACTGGAACGATACAGAGAGGATTAGCATGGCTCCCGTGCAAGGATGACACACACACATTCGTGAAGCATTCCATATTTTTATGAGCAGCACGGTAGCGTGGCGGTTAGCATGACTCCATTACAGTGCCAGCGATCGGGGTTCAATTCCCGTTGCTCTCTGTAAGGAGTTTGTACATCCTCCCCATGTCTGCATGGTTTTCCTCCAGGTGCTCCGGTTTCCTCCCACATTCAAAAGACGTACGGATCGGTTAACATGGATCTAAATGGCGGCGCAGACTCACTGGGCCGGTAGGGCCTGTTACCGTGCTGTAAATAAAGTTTTTAAAGTTCTTAAGAGCTGGCAGGCTATAGGTAGACCCAGGTGAGGAGGGGTGATAGGCAGCTGGACAAGGGGAGAGTGGAAATAGTGACAGAAACTGGGAAGTGATAGGTGGAGGCAAGAAAGGGTTGCAAATGGTGGAATCTGATTGGAGAAGAAGGTGGAGCGTGGAATCAAGCAAGGGAGGTTGGGTGGACGGATGGGGACAGTAGGGGAGGGAACCCCATGGGAGGGGTGTGTGGGTGATGGGCAGATAGAGTGGGTGGAGGAGGGGAAAGCGACAGGGTGATGGGGGCTGGGGTCTGTGCAGGAAGAACTGGGTAGATCAGGAGGAGAGAGAAAAGGGACGGAAGAGGAGCAGATAACTTGGAATTACAGAATCCGTTGTTCATACTGTCAGGTCGCAGGCCACCCAGGCGGAATATGAGGTGCTGTTCCTATAGTTTGCATTTAGCTTCACCCTGGCAGAGGAGGAGGCCAAGGACAGACAAGTCAGTGTGGGAATGGGGAGGAGAATTAAAATGGCTGACAACTGGGAGCTCCAGACAGCCATGGCGGACAGAGCGCAGGTGCTCGGCAAAGCAGCCGTCTAGTTTGCGCTGCAGCTGTCCTGATTGGTGAGTTCCAGGCACCCACCCACTGCCTACCCGCTGACTGTTGGCTGCCTTTACACTGGCCGCCCACTGTCCACCTGTTACCCGCTGTCCACCTATTACCCACTGCCCACTCACCGACTAATGTTCACCCATTACCCACTCCCCACTCACTGCCCAATGACCACTGCCTACCCACTACCTACTTCACTGCCCACTCACTGCCCACTGCCCATTCACTGATTCACTGCCCTCTGTCCACTGCCCACTGCCCACTCAATTCCCACTGCCCAATGTCCACTCAATGCCCATCTACTCAATGCCCACTGCCCCCTCAATGCCCACTGCCCCCTCAATGCCCATTGCCCACTCAATGCCCAATCTTCACCCACTGCCTACCCACTGCCCCTGGGTACCCACCTGCTGCTCACTGCCCTCTGTCCATCCAGAATTCACTGTCAACCCCAGTGTCCATTGGCTGCCCAGCTGTTGTCCACCTGCTGCTGAAGCATTGTCCACCCATTGTCCATTCACTGTTCGCCCACTGCCCAGCTGGTGCCCGTGCACAGACCATTTACGCCCTCCTGCAATCCCACATGCTATCCATGCACCGTCTACCTATGCACCACTTTCTGCCTATGCACAAACCACGTGCTGCATACCCATTGACTGCGCACCACCCATACAACACCTTTCCTGCACACATACCACATGTTGCCCATCTGCTGACCATCTGCTGACCATCTGCTTAAAGCTGGCCTGAAGTGTAAAACCGGCCTGTTCCATTTGCGAGCTGATTCAAAGCATCAGTTTGACAGAGTAAAATTTTTAAACAAGTGGCATCTGGGCTGTACTGATGACTGTGCCTTCATATCTGTTACACTTACACAGTCTATTGATCAGACTAGTTGCCTGAATTATTTATATACACTAAAGGGCCGATTGATCAATAGTGTCATAACACTCAGCAACACAGCAGCCATTCTATAAAACTCCTCCTGGCAGCTTTCTGCTGTACTCTGACTGAAACAGCATTGAAAAAGATATTACCCACAAAGAGGTCCACAAAGTGGGACTGGCATTGGAAGCAGTTGAGACGATCCCTTCCTGCTAACAACTTGAAGTGAGTACAGCTTAAAACTGACAGGCATACAATGTCTGTCATCCATACCTGTCCTGCAGTCTGCTTTATTACTGTATGACAGTGATTCATTGACAGTACATACTGTAGCACTTTGGGAAATACTCTCACACACATAGGTCAGCACAAATACTTGGATTTCCCTGAACATCTTATGGTGCTACAACTCCCCTCAACAAAAGGATGCTTTTCAAAACTTATGTCAGGACTCCTTAGAACATCTGCAGTAATTTATCGATGGGGAGGTGAAATCCTGGGTGAGGTTCCTCTCGCTGACCTAGCTTGCTGAGGTTGGACTTTTCACCGCCCCCCGCCCCCCCCCCCCACCCCAGCTGACATCAGCTGACTCAACATAGACTAGGAGCCCTACTGAGGTCCTCTTGGACTGGCTGATTCAGCTCTGTGGTGGGCAGTGCATTCATCAGCTGGGCCAGACTGTTGTGTATTTGTATCCTGCTGAATCACAAGCTGTTCCTACCTGTTGGATAGTTTACATGGAATTTACAAGACACAAACAGTTTCAACAATATTGGTATTTATACTCCACAAAAAGCTTCTCCTGCTTCACTTTAGTGATTTTATCTGGATATCCTTCTAGTGAGTTCAGTATAATTATACCCCATGTGTTGCCCCACTTATTGGTGGTGCTTTTACACCTTCATTACACAGACGGTTGACAAATCTACTCGGGCAGTTCTTCATCTATATCTGTAACAATAATCTCTAGACTCAACTGTCTGCCTGCAATGAAAGGCAACAAGTTATAAATTCCCAGGCAAAATAATGACCACTGCACTCTCCTTGGACCGCAACTGTGTAAGACAAGACCTATGTTGTGCTCTTCTGGGAGGGTGACAGAGCTGTTGGGGGTCAGAAATGTTTTGGGTGGGGTGATGATTTTGGTGGGAGCATTAATGCTGAGAAAGGGAGCAGTCATAATGCCACTACAGATTGAGAGAGGGACAGTAACTCCACGAATGTCAGGCAGTTTAATGGATGCCACAAGAGATATTGAAGAGCTGATTCCAATCCAGGTGAATTTACGGTCAAAGCCCCTGATCCCTTCAAATCAAGGTCTGGAAATAGCTTTGCACTTTTCTTTGGTGTTGAAAAAGTATTGCGTGTCACCTACACATTGTTTGTGAAGATCGCATGGAGAACTTCAGCTATGAAGTTGACAGAACAGTATTGCCAGATGGCCCTCTGCACTAATCCTACCTTAGTCCCAATTTTTGTTCTCCCCACATTCTCATCAATTCCCCCCAGATTCTACCACTCACCTACACACCAGGGGCAACTTACAGTGGTCACTTGACTTATCAACTACTGTAATAAATGTTATTACATCTATAACTGATGTGAGAACATTAGGCCATTTGGCCCCTCGTGCCTGCTCTGCCATTCAGTAAGTTCATTGCCGATCTACATCAGTGCACTTTCTTGCACCAGCTCCTATTCCTTCATTCCCTAACTATTGATCTCTTGAATATACAGCTAAGGAGTCTCCACAGCCTCTTGGGCAGAGAATTCTAAGGATTCACAACCCCCTAGGTGAAGAAAATTTACAGAGGCTGCAACGTCCACCAGGGGAATGATGAAGTCTGTGTGTGCTCTGTCAAACTGCAATAGAGTTTTGTTGGTGTGTTGACTTCTGTTGGCTTCAGCGCACCATTCTCTATTGATGTGAAGCGTGCTTTTACAGTTGTCTGTGTGCAGCACAGCAGGTATGATTGTCACAGCCAGTTCTTAAACAGGCATCTCTCATCATGGTGCAGCTAGTAGAGCTGGTGCCTCACAGCACCAGAGACCCGGGTTCTAACCTGACCACCGGTGCTGCCTGTGTGGAGTTTACATGTTGTCTCTGTGAATCCATGGGTTTCCTCTGGGTGCTTCCACACCACAAAGATATGTGGGTTGATAAGTTAATTGGCCACTGTAAATTGCCCCTGGTGTGTAGGTGAGTGGCAGAATGGGGGGGGAGTCGGGCAGGCACAGTAGTGTAGCAGTTAGCATAATGCTATTACGGCACCAGCGACCCAGGTTCAATTCTGGCTGTTGTCTGTAAGGAGTTTGTACGTTCTCCCTGTGTCTGCGTGGGTTTCCTCTGGGTGCTCTAGTTTCCTCCCACGTTCCAAAGACATACAGGTTAGGAAGTTGTGGGCATGCTACGTTGGCGCTGGAAGCGTGGCAGCACTTGTGGGCTGCCCCCGGAACACTCAATGCAAAAGATGCATTTCACTGTGTATTTCGATGTACATGTGACTAATAAAGGTATCTTATCTTATAACATGGGGAGAAAATAAACTGGGGGTAAGGTAGGATTAGTGTAAGTAGGTGGGTGATGGTCAGTGTGGACTGTTTGTATGACTCTCTATGACTCAGATCAATCCCATTCTCCAATGTACTTCCCTGTAACCTATTCTCTCTGATGTGCTAATTAACACCCTCCACCAACCTATGCCCGGAACAATTTACAGTAACATAATGACCTGCGTGTTTGGGATGTGGGAAGAAAACAGAGTACCGGGGGAAACCCATGCAGTTGCAGGAAAGTGTACAAACTTCATCAAGACAGCACTGGGGGTCAGAATGGAACCCAGGTCATCGAAGCTGTGACACATCTGCACTACCTGCAGCGCCGGTGTGCCACCCAGAGGGAGTTGGAAAGGCTGCTGAAGAGCAGTGCCCTCAGAGGGCATGTTCTTTGTACAAGGTGTTGAGAGATACCCCAGGTTTACACCAGGGAGGTCCCTGTAAGGATGTAGTTTATGAACCCCTGCACTTTGGGGAACGCTGCAATGCAGGAAAATCCCCCTGCAAACTCTGCCTGTTCATGTGGGTGAAAGCAAAGACAGAGAAGTCTTCTCTTCTTGAGGGTGGAGTCAAGGTGACCTCCTCAATGCAGCAGTGAACAGCAAACTGTGAGACATGGAGACCAGCAGCAGCAATAGGAATGTTCCTGTGACAGGGAAGCTGAGAGCCAACATCAGTAGGCAGAGGTATGCGGACAGCTGTGTGAGTCTGGGTTTGAGGTTGCTGGACATCACTGTTCCCTGTGAGTGCAGTTTGAGTGTCATTTCCAGCAGATGAGGTTGGAAATCTCACTGGAGATGAATTCTGCGTGCTACAGTACAGTTGACATCATTTGGGAAGTTTTACATCTGAAGAGGGTGCCAGAGAGAGCAAAATTCCCAATTCCCACTGAGAGACCATGAGACAAATTTCTCAACAGAGTCATAGAGTCATAGGGCACCACAGCACAGAAACAGGCCCCTCGGCCCATCTAGTCCATGCTGACCTGATCTGCCTAGTCCCATCTACCTGCACCCGGACCATCTCCCTCTAAACCACTCCCATCCACGTACCTATCCAAACTGCTCTTAAATGTTACAATTGAACCCACATCTGCCACTTCTGCTGGCAGCTCGTTCCACACTCGCACCACCCTCTGAGTGAAGAAGTTTCCCCTCAGATTCCCCTTAAATATTTCACCCTAAACCTATGTCCTCTAGTTCTAGTCTCACCCAACCTGATGGGAAAAAGCCTGCGTTCATTCACCCTATCTATAGTCCTCATAATTTTGTGTACCTCTATAAGATCTCCCCTCATTCTCCTGCGCTCCAGGGAATAAAATCCTAACCTATTCAGCCTTACCCTATAACACAGGCCCTCAAGGTCCAGCAACATCCTTATAAATTTTCTCTGTACTCTTTCAAGCTTATTGATATCTTTCCTGTGGGTAGGTGACCAGAACTGCACACGATACTCCAGATTCTGCCTCACCAACATCTTATACAACTTCAACATAACATCCCAACTCCTGTACTCAATGCCCTGATTTATGAAGGCCAAAGTGCCCAAATCTCTCTTTACGACCCTATCTACCTGTGACGCCATTTTAAAGGAATTATTGATCTGTATTCCCAGGTCCCTCTGTTCCACCGTACACCTCAGAGCCCTGCCATTCACTGTGTGAATCTTGCCTTGGTTTGTCCTCCCAAAAGTGCAACATCTCACACTTGTCTGCATTAAATTCCATCTGCCATTTTTCAGCCCATCTTCCCAGCTGGTCAAGATCACACTGCAAGCTTTGATAGCCTTCCTCACTGTCCACTACGCCCCCAATACAATGGGCAAATAAGTGGATGCTTCCTCTACTTTGATATAAGCAGATATTCATCAGCAATGCTTTGTCATTCTTATAACTGTATGAATGAATTTCTGGCCAATCTACATTACCACACTGTAATTTCAGCCTTTATCAAAGAGTAGGCAACAGGGATACTCTCATTTTTTTTCCCCAATAAATCAGACTTTACTGTTGTTGGAATGCTGGCTGGAATTTTCACCTGAAGCCTAGATGGGAAGCCAGCCCTGGAATGAGCCAGAAGAGGCTCAGAACCACACTTAGGGAGACTCTGGAAGGGTATTGGTATTGGTTTATTATTGTCACTTGTACCAAGGTACAGTGAAAAACTTGTCTTGCACAACTGATCATACAGGCCAATTCATTACACAGTGCAGTTACATTGAGTTAGTACTGAGTGCATTGAGGTAGTACAGGTAAAAACAATAACAGTACAGAGTAAAATGTCACAGCTACAGAGAAAGTGCTGTGCAGGTACACAATAAGGCGCAAGGTCACAACAGGGTAAATTGAGGTCAGAGTCCATCTCATCGTATAAGGGGCAAATATTCTTCATAACTTTTTCCTGCCCACACATTGTGGGCGGTATTTATTGGTTTGTTCTGGGAGATTCTAGCAGACCCTTTTATTGTTACTGTGCTCCATTGTAGTTGTTTTTATTTATTCACTTCTTTTTGGGTGCACATCGCTAGCAAGGCCAGCATTGATTGCTCATCCCTAATTACCCATGAAGTGAATAGACTACTATTTCAGAGGGCATTTAAGCTTCAGTCACATTGGATCTGGAGTCACATATAAGCCAGACCTGGTAAGGATGTCAGATTTCCTCCCCTAAAGGATATCAGTGAACCAGTGTCGTAAATATAGGTTCTAAAGGTTGGAGATGCCACATTGGCAGAATTCTGTGGCACCTGCCTGGTTGTGGAATGTTTAATGGGGTTGTGTGGGTGGCAGGAGAGGGTCATAGTCTGGTGCAGAACAAATACACATGCAGAGGATGGGATGAGTGCCTCTTCCCCTCCCCAGTCCCATTAGCAGATCTCTCCAGGGTGAGTTTGGGACAAATGCAGCAACTGTGTGGAATTTCCCCCAAGAGCTCCAGTGGAATCCTGTTTGCAGGTATGGGCCCTCTCCAAGGGCCCTGGAGGAATCAGTCCCATAGCTCCACTTCAGCAGGGAAGCACCTCAATTGATCTGCGTTCCTGCAGGTAACATAGAAGCTGTCTGAGGCATTGGGGCTACGGCAACAGGTGGAATATCCACCCTTGCGTCACTTCCTCTTTCCTCCAATAATTTGAGTCATGTATTTTAATATTTGATAAGTTAGTAACACATTGTGTTGTTCTAAGTTCTCACCCTTTCCTATCTCTACAAGCTCCTTCAGCCCTACAAACACCCTCACTCACTCCTCCCATTCCTGTGGTCTTCCTATTCTAGCCTCACATATATTCCTGATACTCTTCACTCCAATACATTTGGAGCCATATGTTCCAGCAAATAATGTATCACTTTAGAATTCCGTTCTTGAAACTCCTTGCCATTCACTCATTACATTTACCTCAAAAGATCAATCTTTTGATCAACAGTACTATTTTGATTTTTACCTTTCAGTGTGATTTTATTCTTGTGAACTCCCTTTGGCACATTTTATTGTATCAAAGGCATCATAGAAATGCATTGTTTTTTTAAGATAAACATTTGGAAAAGTGCCTTGAACATTTCCTTCCTGTTTAAGAAACCTTCTCCAGAATAGTCAAGTCATTTACTTTGAAGAAGAGCACAAAATCTTCGCATCTCTCCTGTTGTTGCAGAAAATTACTGGTCACATCGATTACAAAATTTTGTCATGGGACACCTGTGTTCCTTTACAGTAAAGGGGCCCTGGATGAGCTGTCCATCAATCTTTACAGAAATTCTTTTCCTAAAGACAACAAGTTTCATGAAGGATTGTTTCCATTTTTTCTCATATATGCCTCAGTATTGGTACCATTTATAATGCACGTGTTTGTGCACATGTTCCTTATTTTGAATCTAAGCAATGTACAGAGGAACATGAAGAGACATACAGAGTGCTGGTCAAACAGTGCAATTGTTTTGTTCAACTGCACGTCCCATCAGACATATTCATTTACATACACTTCACCGGTTAGGAAACAGGTGGCTGCTTTATGCCTCCAAGCAATTACTTTCATCTTGGTTTTCAAATCTACCTCAAGTACTTGGGTGTGATGGATGATCCCCTTGTCTGTGTCAGCCCTCAGGATAGGGAGTTGCTTTGTACAGGAAATGAGATACACACGCACAGTGCAGGCTGTGGGCAGGGGGGGAGATGCCTCCAGCGGCTTTGGTGCAATTAGACCTTTTGATTCCATATGATGTATTGCTACTTCTCCATTTAAAAGCAGCTGTAGGAACGAGGGCCAGGTGTAACTCCATGGCGACACAGTTTTGGATTAAATTAGGGTTGTAATCATCAAAATTAAAATCAATTTGCTTCAAAAACTGTTGTGTGTGTTCACCGCCAGTCTTGCTGAACCAAGGAAATGATTAGATGTAGATGGTTTTTGTTAGGTCACCTTTCATTGTTGCAAGGTCAGACATAATGTTTCACAGCATTTCATTGTCATCCCCCGGACATGACAGACATTTCAGTTAAATTATTATCAGTCCATATGCCCTGGTATCCTGGTGGTAATAAACCAAAAATCAACAACAGTAAATTGACTTCACCGGGGTCAATCAGTCACACTGCCTGACATCGAGTGATTCATTTCTTGGGTGGAGACCATTATTTTAATCAGTGTGAGCAAATCACACAAATGAAGAACGGTTGAAGATTACTTCAGAACAGACAGTTCTCCACTCAGTCAATGACTGAAGGCATTGACTGTCCCACAGATACGGATGCAATCCATACCTGACTGAGCTCTTTGGATAATTTCCTGTCAACTCACCTGGTGTGTGTCATGCTATTAATTTTATACACAGAGCCATCATCCACTTATGGCATCTAACTCAGAGTGTCAGCTGGCTGTCCTGCAGTGGCTGAGTCTATCCTTCCCTCCTTTACCAGCCACTTCCCTGTTGCTCCAGACTGCATCAATTATTTCTGCACAAACTGGGAAACAGCCTTTGTTTCTTGGTCCCCTGCAATGCCAACTGAGCATCAGAGGAGAGTTAACAGGAAAAGCAGCATAAAAGCTAACACATGGCATCTGTTCGCAAATTATTTACAAATCATCACCATCTGTGACCAAAGCTGAAAATATAGCCCTGGATATTATGGTAAATGCTGATAGTTCAGAACAGAACTGCCGGTATTTATCTGTTTAAGTGGAAACAAGACTGTGACTTCCACTCATGCACATCCAAACACAGAAATTGCCTGTTTACTGTAGGATTCAGAACACTGCTGGAGTCCAACAGAAAGCTCCAGCTTGCTGGGATTATCCAGCACCCATCCTGGGAAATTGCTTCTTGGACCTTACGCCCATTTAAATGTGGGACGGAATCTGAGACCAAACTGCTCTAAATAAACAAGAAGGGAGGTGAGCTCTTTTGCTTAAATTATTTTGGTTGTTCAATGTATTTACTTATAAGTGTTATAGATGATCCTAATTAATGTTCATTGTTTATTAAATTAATAACTTGTGTTATTTAGTTCACTTTTTATTAGTTTTTTTTAAAGTGTCTCTATGTCAGAGACAAACACCCCTGTACAGCTGGAATCTGGGATTCTTCAGGCCAGTAGGGTCGGCTTCTCGAATCCAGATCTGGCATATTTGGACATGGGGGAAGACCATGGATAGAAATTCTGGTGGGGCAGACCCCAGACTGTATTAGGTCTGTAGTTATGAATGGTTTTAAAGATATAGCTTAAGCAAATTCAAGTTATTTGCCATAATGTTAAGTCCATTATTAATACTTGGCTAATTGAAATTGCAAATGCATATTTCACTGTAAAACACCTTACCCAAGTCACTGAAAATGTGAGCTGAGGAAGCTTAGCAAGCGTAGCAGGGCATCTGGAGTTTAAGCAAGCAACATTAGCACCGGATGTCTCCTCAACCAATGAAATTTATGCGTGGAGACATAAACAGAACAGGACTTAGAAGGAAGTGAATTAGAATGAGTGAGATCATTGACAAGAGTTAAGAATGAGAAGTAAAGAGAGGGGAGGAAAGGTTGAACTGAAGGTGAGAGAAGTAAAGGGATAGAAAGGAAGTTAGCATTTACCCATTCACCAGCTCCTTGCCTGAAGTTGCTGTATGATAAATAAATGTGTGGCATAACCTCAATGTTATTTCGACAGGAAGATCCAGTCCAGTGTTGCTACAATGGCACAACTTTGAAATGCAAATTGAAGTATCTGGTTGTCAGTGGATGTTAATGAAATAACTTCCTCATCTTGATGACAGGAAGGTGTTACGTGTTTGATCATGTGTTCAAAGGTGGCTCATTGTTAGGCAGAAACTGTTCCAGTGTGAAAGATGTCAGTGATCAGATCAGTCATGTCTTGGAAAGCAGTGTGCAAATATGGCCAGACACTCATGAATTATTTATATTTCTGTGTACTTGATGTTGCTTCATCCTGTGTCAAAAATGTCCACAGTTAACTGCTGCCTGAAACCGATACTGTGGCACTAAGCTTGATCATTGAAACTCATTGTCAATCTATCAATGTCAAGGAATAGTGGCTGGTCAAGCTCTAAAGGGAAGCGGGAGAGCGCTACTGAGGGAGTCCAGCTCTTAACCCTAGCTAGGGAGGTAGGAGTACCCAACAAAGTATCATTTGAGAGATACTGACAGAATATAAAGCTTCATTTCTCCTCAATCTGGTTATCAGCGGCCACTTTTTCAGCAAAAGGGCAATTGACCCCTTCGTGAGCACTACAAGGTCCAGTCAAAGTCCATAATGGCTAATGTACTGGAGAGGGGAAGCATATGGCTGCACAATAAGACAGGACAAGATAAGATCTTTATTAGTCACGTACCTCAAAACACACAATGAAATATATCTTTTGTGTAGTGATTTTGGGGGGACAGCCCACAAGTGTTGCCACGCTTCCAGCGCCAACATAGCATGCCCATAACTTCCTAACCTGTACGTCTTTGGAATGTGGGAGGAAACCAGAGCACCCAGAGGAAACCCACACAGACATGGGGAGAACATACAAACTTCTTACAGACAGTGGCCGGATTTGAACCCCAGTCTCTGGCGCTGTAAAGCATTATGCTAACCACTATGCTACTGTGCCTGCAGTAATTTTAACATCACTTCTGAGGAAAAAGTGTTGCTTTAATGCTGTCACCTCTTTTCAGGTGGTCCCAGTGACTAACTGCTCTCTGGGCTATAACAATGTATGAAGAATATTTTGGAGGCAGTCAGTGAGAACCCTTGAATAGAACAAGATAGTTTGAGCTCCTTTTGTCAGTTTGTACACACTTCAAAGGATGTCTTTACAAATCCACTGAGAACATATTTCACAATTGATTTTTCCACTTAGCTTCATAAAGTGACACCTCTACTTCAGGCCAGAATTAAGGTGCTTGAGTGACTTCCCCATCAGCCTGAGCTGGAGGGCAGAATACAGGAACTAACTACTATTCACTTTGGTGAATAACCACCCTTGACAGTTGGCTGAATATAATTTTTTCAGGAAACTTTAGCAGGGCTCTTCTTGTTGACAGTTTTATTTCTTAATTAATTTGGAAGTGTGAACATTGCAGGTAATGCCAGCATTTATTGGCCATTCCCACTTACAGATGCAATTCAGAGTCAACCACAATAATGGAGCTGGAGCCATAGACAGGCCAGAAGAGATGAAGACAGCAGATCCCTTTCCTGAAGGACATCAGTGAACCAAACTATTTTTTTAAAACAACAATCCAGTAGTTTCATGGTTCTTGTTTCTTCCCTTGGAAGGGAGGATTTTGAAAGGGGACCTGATAGAAGTATAAAAAATTATGAGAGGCATAGAGAGGGTAAATAGTAGAGTACTCATAGCTGAGGTATCTAAAACTGGAGGGCATGTTTGGGGTAGAGGGGAATTGAATAGGGGCTGAGGGGGAATGTTTTCACATGGAGGGTAATTGGAGGCTGGAATGCACTGCCCGAGGAGCTGGTGAAGGCAGTAACTCTCACAACATTTAAGTATCTGGATAAGCACTTGAAACTCCAAGGCATAGAAGGCTGCAGACCAAGTGCTGGTAAATGGGATTGGCATCAATGGGTACTTAAGGGTTGGTGTGGACATGTTAGGCCAACTGGCTTGTTTCTGTGCTATATGTCCATATGACTGACATTGGATGGTGGGGACAGAATGCAATTTTTGGACGCCACTATCACTATAATGGAAACCAAGTCACATGTAAAAGAGCTTGTGTTAAGCATCTAGAAGAGGAGTAGGAAAAGTCTTGTGTAAATTCTTCAAGAGCCATTTCACCATTTGATATGAAGAACACCATGGAAGAGACAGGACCTGGGTGCCCCTGATTCCCAGGTATAAAATGGAACCATCCTCAGACGTGTGAAAGGTACCTGACACTGCTATTGCAGCCAAATCTTCAGGCATCTTTGGTGGCTGCCTTAGTAGCCTTTGGGAGTCTTACACATGTAAGTGGCTCCCTCTTCAAAAGCAGATAGGACAAGAGACAGGCTTGAATGACTCCCACCAAAGAGTTACTCTCCAAAGAGATTCTCAGTTTATTCAGGGGGAGCTAGAGTAATTTGGTGACTTTAAAGTATTCCAAACGTTCTCCCCTCTCGTTTGCACCCAATCCCCAAACTTAAGCACTGAATTCTGCACCACTTACACCAAGGCAAACTGGGGAGCTGCTCAGGAGGTAGCGACAGACAACTCAGCCAGTTAGTATTAGTGAGAGCTAGTTTCAGAACTCCTGGATCGAAAGCGTGTTGCTACACTACTAGAAGCTGGGCACAGATTTGGGAGAAAGTGTCCTTAAAAAAATCTCCAGACTTCACAAGTTTAGTCAGAGCTGCAATGCTCATGAGGCAGACCAATACAAGGGAAGAGTAGCTGGGCCAATAGATAGCAGATGCAATTCAGTGTGGTGGGTATGGGTAAAGTGAGGTGGCAGTGCTGAGCATTGATGGGGAGGAGAGGTGGTGACAGTGGGTTAAATTAGTCAGCCTGGGTAAAAAAATAAATTCAAAGAGAGATTGCTCATTGTGAGCCATTAAGGGTTCTTTGTTCTGAGCAGAAAACGACCTTGGGAAAGGGCCAAAGAGGTAACAAAGAGTACTGAATATCTAAGTGCCATTAAACTAATTGTTGGTTGGCTGAGTGTTCCTGGCTAACTGGAAGCTCAGTTATGAAGAACAATTAAGGAAATGGACATTTAGAAATTAGGCATAATTTATGAAGGAAATTAACAAAATTGATTGATGCCTGCTCTTCATTGTGGTGAAGGATCAAATCCCAGGGGATGTGATATAAAACTGAGGAAGTGTGGAGCAAGAAGGGAAGGCAGTGGGAACCTTTCCACTCAAAGATGAATAAACCATTGGAATAACATACTTGGGATACAAAGACGATCCTTGAAAAAGATATGTTTTACCTAGTAGTCTTAAACTGTTTCTAGATACTCTAACAACTGTTTACAAGTTGCATTTTAATTTAAATACTTTACTCATTGCATTTCAATTAAATGGCTTACATTTGATTTAATTGAGCTGGTTACACTTTGAATTTAATGCTTGATTTGAACGGCATCCATTGATTTGCACTGATCCATTCTAGATCCCGAATGACTGTAATACTAAGAACATTTCAGTCAATAAAGAAAAGGTAATGCAACAACATAACTCAGAATGCAACTCAATATAGACTCAGAAATAAAGTTTATCGGATAACTAATAGTGAGTCAGTTGATAAATTGCAAAGTAATTAGTGGGATAATTGTAACATTACACTTGAGTATATCTAGCACTCCATCTGGCCGTCATGAGCTTCACTCAGGATTAACTATTGCCTTGGTGTTTGTTGGGCCTGAAGTAGTCACTTTGAAGTCTAAAAGGATTTTTCAACATGTAGTTTTAAGACAGATGCTGATTGAAATTCTGTGGGGGCTATATTGGACAGTGCTGGAAAATGTGGGTTGGGATTACAATATGTGTCCCATTGATCTGTGTTGACTGCCTTGTGAAATTGATGCTCCCACCTCATTGTGATTTCAACTACCAGCCAGTGCTAACTGTGTACTTTGTTGCCACTAAAGCTCAAAGCCCCATTTAATTTATGGCAACTACCAGCTCAGGATAGCCAGTGCCAATTAGAGGCAGCATCTACTTTTTAAAAGGGGAGGTGCTTTGTGTCTGGAACATATGTCAGAGGTCAATGCAGGGACAATGACAGTTTGCTGGGAACCATGGGTGAACACAGGCAAGAACAAACAATCTTCTTACATATTGCAGATATGCTAATAAATCACAAGTTCGTGTTTCTGCAATATTTAAATGATATGTATTGTTTGGAACCAGTGATGTGTTTGTTGGCACAATGTTGGCCAACTTCTGTTTTTGCTGGAAAAATAGATCTAGGTGTATAAATGAAGTGAACCACTGAATTTTATAAATTGATAGTGGAACAACTGTCCAGATTAGTGGGTGCTGGAGGCAGTTACTCTCATAACATTTAAGTATCTAGATGTGGACTTGAATTGCAAGGCATAGAGGGCTACAGACTGGTAAATGGGATTAGAATAGATGAGTAGTTAAGAAATGAATGCCAGTTTTAATTAGAAGTAGTGGGATTGGGTAGCAACCATTAATACAAATGAGAACCAGTCTTCAATCTAGGACAAGGATAGCTGCATAAATACATACTGTTGTCTGCAGAGAGCTATGATTCAATACAGTGGTAAAGGAAGGCTATTTGGGTATATTTGGATTCCCAAAGGTTTTGAATATGCAGAGATGTTCTCCCATTGTAAATATGTATTTCTACAAAGCCATCTGCTCACACCCAAGTGAGTGTTTGAATCAAGGCCCAGAGTGATGATGATGCAGGAATATTTAAGATCCTATATCAAGAGCAATAAGCATCATGAGCTCAGTGGTACGGGGGGGGGGGGGTGGAGAACTCAGTACATAATCTGGTTTTAAATACTGCTTTTTTATTTTTCCCCTTCCCTTGTCTTTTTTGTCACTGTAATTAATATGGAGGTACTTGAGGAAGAGTTGCTACACAGTAATGCCTGTCAGGCTGGCCCAATTGCAGTCAGACAACAGTAGGCTCAGAATCCTGGTGACCCCAGCCAGCCATTCACACTCATTACCACCATCCAGAGACCCTTCACTGCAGGGGAGAAGCAGAGCATTCTGTGAGCTGTCCTCACCTAGAGTTGAGGAATTTTGGTGCAAGGTAGAAGTGATTGAAATTCATTTGATGGACCCCCAAAGACAGACACATTATGGGAGAATATGGTCCAAGGTGTGTGGGATGTTATGTGGACAACCAGTAATGAGGAGGTACCAGAGCTCTAAGGGGGAAGTCAGACAGCATCTTGGGGGGGGGGGGGGGGGGGGGGGGGGGGGAAGAAGGGGGAAGAAGGAAGAGTAATGGGGGATGATAATGTCAGTTGTTCATTAAGCCAGAGAGCTCACTATAGATGGAACAGAGCAGAAATCAGCCCCATGAGGAATACTCAGGGATGGGCAATCCAGGATGGGATGATCCAGTTTTTCCTGAAAATGCTCAAGGTCTGAGCTCAGCCCACCAGGTGGTCTTGGAAATGGGGGTAGCAGTGGGATCCACCTCATCTGCAATAGTTTCGTGAGCTGGGAAGGTAGACTGGAGGATGGGGAAGAGGTCACAAGGTGACTGCAGTGGATATAGCTGCTGTGAAGGCACAGAACTTGCTTTGTGGTGTAGTGGTTAGTGTAATGCTATTACAGCACCAGCAACCCAGGTTCAATTCCAGCCACTGTCTGTAATGAGCTTGTATGTTGTCCCCATGTCTGCATGGGTTTCCTCTGGGTGCTCCAGTTTCCTCCCACATTCCAAAAGGTGTGGAGGTTAGGAAGTTGTGGGCATGCTGTGTTGGTGCTGGAAGTGTGGCAACACTTGAAAGCTGTCCCCAGAATGCTATGCAAAAGATGTATTCACTGTACATGTGACTAATGATATCTTTTCTCATGCCAGCAACCAGGGCACTTAGAGGGACTACAACACTAGAAGAGTCAAGATGATGTGACAGCTGTTTTCTTAGGCCACAGTTAGAGGCAAGTCTAACAACAAGGGAGGGACATGTGAGCCACCCACCGAAACAGGCAGAAACCACATCAGAACCCAGGTCTCCCATCCCATCAACACCCTCTGTCCACTGACTGCCAACCAGACCATAAAACTAGTAAAGTCAGCATCCAGATTGGATGAACAGCTTGCAGTGGACCCCATCAGTAGCACAGATTACCCACTAATGTACAGAACTGCATTATAACAGGGCCATCAATGAAACATGTTAGTGGACACAAGGTCATCTGTATCAATAACTGACCTACCCTTACCAATGACTGGAAAGGCTACATATTAGAGGTGCAGTGGGAGAAACAATGAGGGCAGAAAAAAAGGGAGTCTCAGCTACTCCAAATGGAGGGGGTGCACATGCCAGGGAATTTCTGGGTATGCCCATACAATGAGTACTGTCCTGGGGATAGATATATTTAGTAAGGCAGCCATTATCACAGACTCAAGGAAGGAAAAGATTACATGGACAAGTCAGGGCCAATAGAATACTACAGCACAAACAGGCCATTTGGCCCTTCTAGTCTGTGCCAAAACATTCTGCTAGTCCTATTTACCTGCACTCAGTCCATAACCCTCCAGCCCTCTCCCATCCATGTATCTATCCAATTTATTCTTAAAACTCAAGAGTGAGCCTGCATTTACATCAGATGGCAGCCCATTTCATACTCCTACCACTGAGTGGACAAGTTCCCCCTAAAGCCACATCCTCTCGTACTTATCCTAATCTAGGTAGAAAGCCTACTTGCATTAACTGTATATACCCCTCAATTTTGTAAACCTCTATCAAATCTCCCCTCATTCTTCTGTACTCCAAGGAGTGAAGTCCTAACCTGTTCAACTTTTCCTTGTAACAACTCCTGAAGACCTGGCAACATTCTAGTAAATCTCCTCTGCACTCTTTCAATCTTACAAATATCCTTCCTATAGCTAGGTGACCAGAACTGCACACAATGTGCCAAATTTGGCCTCACCAATGTCTTATACAACCTCATCATAACATCCCAACTCCTATACACAATACTTTGATTTATGAATGCCAGGATGTCAAAAGCCTTCTTTACAACCCTGTCTACCTGTGACACCACTTTCAGGGGATTATGTATCTGGACTCCCAGATCCCTTTGTTCCTCTGCACTCCTCAGTGCCCTACCATTTACTGTGTATGTCCTACCTTGATTTGTCCTTCAAAATGTAACACCTCACTTGTCTTCATTAACTTCCATTTACCATTTTCTGGCCCATTCTTCCAGTTGGTTCAGATCCCTCTGCAAGCTTTGAAAGCCTTCCTCACTGTCCACTATGCCTCCAATCTTAGCATCATCAGCAAACTTGATCTAATTTACCACATCTAGGTCATTGATATAGACAACAATGGCCCCAGCACAGATCCCCAAGGCACACCACTAGTCACAGGCCTCCAGTCTGAGAAACAATCATCCACTACTTTTCTTCTCCCACACAACCATTTTTGAATCCAGTTTACAACCTTCCCATGGATACCTAGTGTCTGAACCTCCCATGTGGGACCTTGTCAAAGGCTTTAAAGTCCATGTGGACAACATCCACAGCCTTTCCTTCATCTACTTTGATAACCTCAAAAAAACTCTACAAGATTCATTAAACACGATCTACCATGCACAAAGCCATGCTGACTATCCTTAATCAGCCCTTTCTTCTCCAAATACTTGTATATCTGACCTCTCAGAACACCTTCCAATAGTTTACCCACTACTGATGTCAGTCTCACTGGCCTGTAATTACCTGGTTTACTTTTAGATCTTTTTCAGAAACAGAAAATGAGCTACCCTCCAGTCCTCTGGCACTGCACCCATGGCTAAGGATATTAAATATCTGCCAGGGCCCCTGCAATTTTTACACTAGTTTCTCAATGTCAGGAAATATCTTATCAGGCCCAGGGGATTTATTTACCTTTATTTGCTGTAAGGCAGCAAGCACCTCCTCTTTAATCTTTATGTTCCATGACACTATTGCTGGTTTCCCTTCCTTCCACATCCACTATGCCAGTTTCCTGATGCAAAAACACTGTTTAAGATCGCCCTCATCTCCTGAGGCTCCACACCGACAACCACTCTGATCTTCAGGGGATCAATTTTGTCCCCAACTATCCTTTTACTCTTCATATACATGTAGAAACCCTTCAGGTTTACCTTCACATTATCTGTGAAAGCAACCTCATCTTCCTTCTGCCTTCCTGATTTCCTCCTTTAGAATTTTCTTACTTTTTCAATACTCAAGTAACTCATTTGTTCCTAGTTGCCTATACCTGTTATACACCTCATTTTCTTAACAAGATTGCCAATATCCCTTGAAAACCAAGGTTCCCTATGCTTGTCAACTTTGCCTTTAATCCTGGCAGGAACATGCAAACTCTGCACTCTCAAGATTTCACCTTTGAAGGCCTTCCACCTACTGAGCACATCCTTGCCAGTAAACAACTTATCCCAATCCACTCTTCCTAGATCCTTTCTCATTTCCACAAAATCAGCCTTTCTCCAATTTAGAACCCCAACTCGAGGACCAGACTTGTAATCCATAAGGAACTTGAAACTAACATTATGGTCACTGGACCCAAAATGCTCATCTACACATACTTCTGTCACCTGAAGTGTCTGGTTCCCTAATAGGAGATCAAGTATTGCATTCTCTCATTGGTACCTCTATCGATTTAGAAAACTTTCCTGAACACATTTGACAAATTCCAAGCCATCCAGCCCTTTCAATGTGGGAGGGCCAGTCAATATGGAAGGGTAAAATCCCCTACTATTACAACTTTGTTTCTTACATCAGTCTACTATCTCACTACAGATATGTTCCTCCAATTCAGACTATTGGGCAGTCTATAATATAACCCCATTAGTATGGCCTCACCTTTCTTGTTCCTCAGCTCCACCCATATGGAGTCTGTAGACAAGCCCGCCAGGCTGTCCTGTCTATGCACAGCTGTGATATTTTCCTGACTAGTAATGCCACTCCTCCCTCTTTATCACATCTGAAACAATGGAACCCCAGAACATTAAGCTGCCAGTCCTGTATCCAAGTCTCACTAATAGCAATAATGTCATAATCCCACATGCCAATCCACACCCTAAGCTCATCTGCCTTACCTACGATACTTCTGGCATTGAAATAGAGGCACCTGAGAACATTTCTATCACGTATAAACCTTTGATTTCTGTTGATACCTGCAGTCCTCACATGACCTTTCCTCCTCCACCTCACTATCTGCTTTAACAATCTGGTTCCCCTCCCCTTGAAAATCTAGTTTAAACCCCCCCAGAGCAGCACTAGCAAACCTACCCACAAGAATGTTAGTCCCCCTCCAGTTTAGGTGCAAACCAGCCCATCAGAACAGGTCCCACCTTCCCTGGAAGGAAGCACAATTGTCTAGAAACATGAAGCCCTCCCTCCCACACCACCTACTTAGCCACATATTTAGCTGCATGATCCTATTTCTAGCCTCACTAGCTTGTGGCACAGGTAGCAATCCTGAGATTGCAACCTTGGAGGTCCTGTCCTTCAACTTTGCACCTAGTTCTCTAGGCTCTTTGCAGGACCTCCTCCTCTTTCCTATCCACATCATCGGTCTCTACATGGACCACAACATCTGGTTGCTCATCCTCCCTCCTAAGAATATCAAGAACTCAATCCAAGATATCATGAACCCTGGCACCAGGGAGACAACAGACCATCTGGGATTCTCAATCTCTCCCAAAGATCCACTTATCTGTCCCCCTAACCATCAAATCCCCTATCACTACTGTTTTCCTCTTCCCCCTCCTTCCTTTGAGCCAAGGGTCCCATCTCAGTGGGAGAGACACAATCACCGCAACTTGTCCCTGGTAGGTCATCCCACCAGCAGCATCCAAAACAGTATACTATTGTTGATGGGAACAGCCACAGGGGTGCTCTGCTCTTTCTATCTATACCCCTTCCCTGACAGTCACTCAGCTACCTGCCTCCTGACTTTTAGGGGTGACTATCTCCCTGAAACTCCTGTATTTCTGCCTCACAAATGATCCAGAGTTCATCCAGCTCCAGTTCCCTAACGCAGTTTATCAGGAGCTGCAGCTGGATGCACATTTTACAGGTGTAGTTATCAAGGAAAAGTTTGCTGTCCCTGACCTCCCACATACTGCATATGGAGCACACAACTGCCCTAACTGCTGCCATCACTACCTACTCCTAAGGTTAACTAAATTAAAGGAACTTACCAGCCTTACCTCTCTGGGAGCAAGCTCCTCAAAGCACCACTCCTCACTGGCCACTTCTCTCCAGTTACCCCTCCTTATATTTGTCCCTGCCAATTACCTCAAGTAGACACTCCCTCTAATTAAGCACTCAACACTCTGTGTTAACCGTTCAGTTGCCTTCCACTTATTAAGCTTTTTAAATACACTCACCGGACCTGAAAGGAACTGCTGCTCCAACGGCTGCCGGGCTGCTTCTGTAAGAGAAAAGCCCGCGAAACACACAAGCTTTTTAAATACACTCACCGGACCGGAAAGGGAACTGCTGCTCCAACGGCTGCCAAGCTGCTTCTGTAAGAGAAAAGCCCGCGAAACACACAAAACAATGAACACATGTGATTCACAGAGCAGACAACATGGCCCACGGCAGCCCTGATCAGCAGGGACTGGAGCCAAGACAACATGCATGGACTATGTCAGGAATTCCCACAGGGAAGGACCAAACACAACAAGACTGTGGACAGGTCAAGGTCAGTGGCCAAAGTGCAGCCTCAAGGACCTGAATACAGTGTTGCAAGACACTTAATAACCAATCAATGCCAGTTAGTTTCAGCTAGTGCTAAGGACTCTTGAAGTTACTTCCAATGAATCCATGTTATTGGATAACATAATACAATCGTGTTAAGGAAGACCATGCAAGATACAGGGTCATTTTGGACCAGTCACCTGGACATTATTATTCCAGCACACACTTCTCAGTGTTTTTAGATCAAGTTTTCAGGATTACCGCCCTGAACCAGTTAGGCATTATCAAGTTAGAAGTATTAAGCACAGCTAAAGTATAAATAAGATAAGATAAATAAGATATCTTTATTAGTCACGTGTACATCAAAACACACAGTGAAATGCATCTTTTGGGTAGAGTGTTCTGGGGGCAGCCCACAAGTGTTGCCACACTTCCAGCACCAACATAGTATGCCCACAACTTCCTAACCCGTACATCTTTGGAATGGGGGAGGAAACCGGAGCACCCGGAGGAAACCCACGCAAACACAGGGAGAATGTACAAACTCCTTACAGACAGCGGCTGGAATTGAACCCGGGTCACTGGCGCTGTAATAGTGTTACGCTAACCATTACACTACCGTGCCCAGAAGGCTTCAGGTTCCTAGGGTATGGAGAAATATTTTGGACCATAGACAAACTGGTTTAGTTGAAGTCTTTCCTTTGCAAGCAGACTCATACATCTGCTCCTGTAGAAAAAGTGAATGACTGAAGATTTAGGCCAATAAAGTAGAAAAAGGTGCATAGCAAGCTAACCTAAAGGAACTTGATAATACCAAAGACTGGAATGCATGAAGACTAGGCTGTCTCGAACAGAAAAAACTACAGATGCTGGAAATATGCAGATGCTGAAAGCAGAAATGTTGGAAATTCAAGGAAATTCCTAACCTTAGTATTCCTCAGAACAAGAGAACCAAAGATACTTTAAATTAACATGCAAACTGAATGGGTGCCACAGTGAGGTCTATAGTGTGTAGATGTAATATGATTACATTGTAAAAATATTTGTGGAATTTTCGTAAGAGATAATTTGGTAGATAAATCTTCAAAGACTTTGGCTTTAGATCCTCATGCAAAAGTAAAAGGGAAATTGAAGACCCATGGCATGGTTGACAGATTGTTGCTCTGCATTGTGAACTGACCTAGCAAAAGAAAACACAGGATGGTGATAAATGGAAAATGCTATTTGCAATTTGATGATAAATGGGAAAAAATAACCAATGGAATGTCATGGGAACTCTTCTGAATCCCCACAGCTGCTTTGATTAACATCAGCTATTCATCACAGACCTGGAATCAGACCAGGTGTAATCCAGCTCCAGATGGCTCATTTGCAGACCGAACATTACACTTACCAACTGAGGTGTTGGAGGAGCCTATTCTATGCATTTTATTGAGTAACAGTTGCGATGTGTAGAGCTGCAAAATGGCTGCTTCTGTTAAAGTGGCATCACAACATAAAATTCATTGGAGGTAGCAAAGAACAAATTCTATATCGAGAGAAAATACTGCTGTTTGATCCAATCTATCCTCCTGTACTTGTTGAAACAAAGAAAAGTTTTGCTGAAACATTCAAAATTGTTCAACCTTCAGAGATACACGTTAGAACCAAGGTCATCCAAACATCAGGATTTGAATTGCAATATGCAGATGATGCTTGGATTTAAGTACCAAAACACTGTCAACTCATTCACTGAAACATTTGAGAGGAGGGCCTTGCACTCGACATGTGCAAGACCAAGGTCCTTTATCAACTTGCCCTTACTATCCCCAATGATAAAGGTTCACAACATTGACCATATCTCAAGTGCCACCTCTCGGCAAAGGCAGATATCTACAATGAAGTTCACCACCATCTCCAACATGCCAGTACGGCCTTTGGTCAGTTGAGGAAAATGGTATTTCAAGATCTCACACCTGGCATAAAACCCATAGACTACCTATTGGCTGCAACAAAACTCATGGTCTACCAAGAAACAGTGATCCCTGCCATCTTATGTGCTTCTGAGACCTGGACTACCTACAGGAGGCACTGGAAAAATATGACCAATGCTGTTTTCACAAAATCCTCCAAATTCACTGAAACGTCAGTGCACTCTCCCAGGCCAACATCCCCAGCACTGTGGCTCCACTTCCTGTGTTACTGCTCCTGCATCAAATAATATTCCCATAAAAGTTGAAGTGGTCTCTGCCTTAACTCCTTCTATTAATTAGCAGCACGTGCTTCAACAATCTTCTGTGTGAAGCGATTTAACCTAACTCTTCTTATCACTTTCTCAGAGACAGTTTATAATTGATCCTGCCTTCCTCCACTCCCATCGTTACACATTGTCCAAAGAAAAGTGATACCTTCTCGTGTTCCCCGCCTGATCTTTCATCCAGACATTTATCAGCTCTACACTCAGACATCCCAGTGCCTTCTCAGCTAACTTCATATTGTCTATCCTCTCTAAATGGTAGCACATCTAAAGCTCAGCTGCCTGTGTCTTATTCTATGCTGAGACATCATTCACCAGCCCTTAATGATTTATGTTGAATATTATTAATTTAAAACCAATGCCTAATCTTTTTGTAGCCGTGCCTATCCACATTTCTGCAACATTTCCATTTCCACAGATCTCTGCACGCTCCCTGTTCTGACTCTCTATATTTTCCTCCTCCTTATGCCTGATGTGTTGGACAATCTTCTAAAATTCCATCCCTGAACCGTCTACCCTACCATCTTATTCTGCCTCTGCTTAACACCTGCTTCTTTAACCAAATATTTGTTGGGCCTTCCTAATGACTTGGCCTTGTGTCCATTTTTCCCTGACAACGCTTCGATGATGATCAGTAACATTTTTATAAAAGTGCTATGTAAATGCAAGTTCATTTATTGGTATTATATAATGCATTCTTACTAATTATCTTCAGTGATTCTAGCCTTAATTTTTCAAACATTGTCTTTTAGAATTTCAACTTAGCTTTAACAGCTTTGTGGGTCGAAGGGCCTGAACTGTGCTGGAGTTTTTCTATGTTTCTCTAACATTTCCACTTATTCATACAGGTTCTATCTTAACACAATCACTAATAACATCTTTATATTCCAGAGCTATGAGAGTATCCTTAGCTAACAATGTTATTCCACTCTCCTCTGACCACCTTAATCTGTCCTGCAAATGAAACCAAGCATCTTAAATGATAAGTTCTGTCCAAATTTATGTCACTTTCCTTTATAGCTAATACATCATATCCCTTCATTGTTATTTATAGGTCTAGCACTACAATTTTGTTTTTGAATGCTTTTTTTTCCCTGTACATTACCTGCAATCCTGCCTCCAAGTTTTTGAAGCACTAACTCTGCCCCTTTTTTGTCTTTCCCATTTATATTTAGGATATTTCTTGCCCATTTTCCTCTCTCATATGGCTCATAGCTTCTTCCTTTTCCTTTCCCCCATTTTTACTGATGGACTTCTCACACGAGGTGAGAGGTGCAATGTCCATGAGGTGCCATTAATATCAGGCTGGAGATAAACCTCAGGGGATGGTCGGGTGAAGATGTTCTGCTGGCTGTTACGCACAGGCCTGGCATTACATGAGAAGAACTGTTAGGGAGCTATCTGCATTATGTATTCAATCAGGATCTTCGCTCTGCTTAATCATAATAAATGTTTGACTATCATTCATGTTTACATGGCTCTTAAAATACAGGTGGTAAATTGAAAGAGAAATGTTCCAACCACCTCAAGAGTGCTTCAGTATAATGCCTACCTCTCTGACTGAAGGTCATAGCTGACTTCCATATTTATGTATTGAAGTTTTGGTTAATTTACTAAATTTCCTGCCAGTTGCAAAAATGTTAACAGGATCAAGCCAGTCATCACAATTTTCCCACCAAAAGCAAAAGCACGATGGATAATTTGACCAAAACCTCCCCAGAATCTCTCCGTGCACCTGTAATTGCTTTGAAGTGTCAGCCATGGATAATGATGCTCTTGCCATTGAACCAGAAGGTTATGCATTCATGTCCCACTATGGGGGACTGAGCATGACAGAGGAAGGGCTATCTTGTTTTTCAGATAAAAACTAAGGTTCCTTCTGATCTTTCAGACAGATGTAAGAGATCCTAATTTTTGAAGAGCAGGCAAGTTGACCCAAATCTTGGCTAATATTTAATTCTTTACACAATAAAACTAAAAATACTCGATATTACCTAGGGATTAACACATCTCTCTTTGTGGGAGCTAACTGTGTTTAACAAACAATCTGCTGGTTGAGGAGCATCTGTTGGAGGGAAGGAATTGTCGACATTTTGGGTTGAAAACCTGCATCAGGACCTGAAACATTCCTTTACCCCCACAGATGCTGCTCAACCTATTGAGTTCCTCCAGCAGATCTTTGTTGCTCCAGATCTCAGCATCTGCTGTCTCTTGTGTCTCCTAACTGTGTGTATGTTGGTTGCCACCTTTCCTACATGGGAACAATTATTATGCTTCAAAAGTATGGCTCTAAAGCACTTGGGAGACCCTTAAAGGGAAATGAAAAGCGCTGTATGAATACACAGCTTTATTTACTTCATGTCTTAGTAGCCATAGATTTTTATCATCTTGCAGGAACATTTTCTTTAGAGCGTTGAGAGATCACAGAAATCCTTATTCCGCCTGAGTAAATTTCTACAGCTTGCAAGACTTGTGTCTACAGTGACAGATTCCCCTCCATCAAATTGTGGCAGTGTGTAATTTATTTCGGAGTAACAATGTGCCTCCAACCCCAGTAAAGTTAGACGTATTGATGAATTTATCTGTTGTTATGAAAGTGACGAGTATAGGAATGATTCATCATCTCCAAGGGCAGTTTATCGTGACAACTGTCATTTTAACATTATAAATTGCCACGCATTGTTAGCAATGCTAATCTGCTACTTGTCACATTTCTCAGCGAAAGTTGGGCTTATTTGGATTCTTAATGTGGATGGACTCAGAACGATAGGATGCAAATTAATTGACTGTACCTGCACTTTTGCCCCAGTTGTTCATATTAAAGTTGATTTGTGGATCTGGGAGTGAAAGATCTTTATTGCTACCCTGTTTATTACGAAACTACATGAGATGTGTTCATTCTGAAGTTAGACCATTGCTTTTGGATTTCTCCCAGAGTAAACCACAGTGACTCCAACCCTACCCCAATTGCCCTCACAACATAATCACCCCAAGTACATTACTAAGTATTGCTTTATTGAGTTCACGGTCAATGATGACCTCCCCCCCACCCCCCATCCTTAGGTTGTTGAAGGTAGGGGACTTGGCAATGATAATTCCACTGAACGTCAAGGATAGCTGATTAGACTCTTCTTGTTGGAGGTGGTCATTCTGAAGCACAAATATGGTTTGCTGCCTACCAGCCCATGCCTGAATGTTATCCAGGTCTTGTTGCTTATGGTAATAAAAACAGAAAAAGCTGGAAATACTCAGAAGGTCAGGCCTCATACAGAGTCAAAGACCCTAAACACTGGCCCTGTTTCACTTCCCACAGATGTGGCCTGACCTGATGAGTATTCCCAGCTTTTTCTGTCTATATTTTAGATTTTCAGTGTCTGCAGTTTTTTTTTTTGATTTTCACTTACTTGCTACTTCCAGGCATGGACCGTTTCTTTTTCTGAGGATTTGCAAACAGAAATTGTTTATTTATTTGTAAAGATCCCAGTTCTGACCTTATGCTGGAAAGAAGGCCAACGATGAGGCATCTGAAGATAGCTGGGCCTCGGACACTGCCCTGAGGATCTCTTGGGACTAGGATACTAACGACCAGCAATCACAACCTTCCTCCTTTGTGTGCAGTATGACTTCCAACTTTGGGGGATATCTCCTCTTTATTGGAACACTTGCTCTGATGTTTGGTGGGGGTGGAGTCTGTAAGGGTGGGGTTGTGGAATGATGATGATTTGTGAGATGGTGGTGGTCTCACCCATTATGACTTACATCACAGAAGAATTAACACTTGGTTGAAATATAAATTCATTGAACCCAGATGTGACAAGTCAAGCATTCCTTAGAAGAAGAATATGCTGCTCTGCTCTCTCTATTAGTGCTGCCTGACCTGGAGGATAGCTAATGCTGTTTCTTTATTTAAGAAGGGAAACAGGGATATGTTAGGTAACTATAGGCCCATGAGGCTTCTGTCAGTGGTAGAGAAATTATTGGTATAGGATTTATGTACATTTGGAAAGGCAGGGGCTGATCAGGGACAGTCACCATGACTTTGTGTGGGGAAATCTTGCCTCACTAAATTGATTGAGTTTTTTGAAGAGGTAACTGAGAAGATTGATGAAGGCAGGATGATAGATATTGTCTATATGGAATTAAGTAGGCATTTGATAAGGTCCTGTGTGGTAGGCTGGCCCAGAAGATTAATACACCTGGGATCCAATGTAAGCTGGCTAACTGGATCCACAATTGTTTGGTGAAAGGATGCTTTTCTGATTGGAAGGCTGTGACCAGTGGTGTACTGCAGAGACTGGTGCTGGGACTGTTGTTGCTTGTGATTATATATTAACAACATGGATGTGAATGTAGGAGGTACATGAATGTATGTTTGCAGATGACACTAGAATTGGTGGTGTCGTGGATAGTGAGGAACGCTGCTTAAGGCAACAGCAGGATATAGATCGGATGGAAAGTTGGGCGGAGCGTTGGCAGATGGAATTGAATCCTGACAAGTGTGAGGTGATGCATTTTGCGAGGTGGCAGGCACGGTAGTGTAGCGGTTAGCGTAGCGCTATTACAGCGTCGGCGACCTGGGTTCAATTCTGGCCGCTGTCTGTAAGGAGTTTGTACGTTCTCCCCGTGTCTGCGTGGGTTCCCTCCGAGTGCTCTGGTTTCCTCATACATACATGTTTCCTAAGACATACAGGTTAGGAAGTTGTGAGCATGCTATATTGGCACTGGAAGCGTGGTGACATTTGCGGGCTGCCCCCAGAACACTTTACACAAAAGATGCATTTCACTGTGTGTTTCGATGTACTAATAAAGATATCTTATCTTGGGATGTCAAATTAGGTAGGACATATACAGTAAATGGTAGGGAACTAAGGAATGTTGATGACAGAGAGACATTGGCATTAAGTCCATAGCTCCCTGAAGGTGGAAACAAAGATAGATAGGGTGATGAAGAAGGTACATGGCATGCTTGCCTTCGTGTGTTGGGGCACATAAGTCGAGATGTTATGTTGCAACTGTACAAAATACTGGTTAGGCTGCACTTGGAGTATTGTTCGCAGTTCTGGTCGCCACACTATAGGAAGGTCGGGTAGTGCTGAAGAAAGTTCTGAGGAGATTCACCTGGATGTTGTCTGGATTGAAGGATTTTAGTTATGGGAAGAGATTGGAAAGGTTGGGTTTGTTTTCCCTGGAGCGAAGGAGGCTGAGGGCTGACCTGATAGGGGTTTATAAAATTATGAGTCATAGAGTAAATAGTGAGACCCTTTATCAAAAACATGAGGATGTAGGTTTAAGGAGAGAGGAAGGAGATTTAAAAAGGATTTGAGGGGAAAGGTTTTTATGTAAGGAATGGTTGATATCTGGAACTCGCTGGCAGAGGAGGTGTGGAGTCAGATACAATCACAATGTTTAAGAGACATTTAGACAGGCATATAAATTGGCAAAACATAGAAGGATACAGGCAAAACATAGAAGGATACAGACCTAGTGCAGGCAAATGATTAGTGTAGATGGACAAAAAGGTCAGCATGGGTGCGGGGGGCCAAAGGGCCTGTTTCTGTGGCATACAACTCTATGACCTGTGAGTCTTTTTGTTCTAGCTAGTTTGTGAGTTGTATGGAATGAATTCTTTCTGAGAGTCCTCCCACACTCTGTGGTTGTTTGTTCTGTGCTACGGCAGATTCTAAATTACTGTCTCTGACCCACGCCTCCACACCACTGCCTTCATCTTTTTGTCTTTGACTATTTTTATGTTTCCGTAGGAACAATTTCCTTGTTTAAGTGAGCAGCAGGAAGGTGTGGGGTGGGGCGGGGGGGGGGGGGGTGGGGTAGATGGTGTTAGTGGAGAGACTGCTGCCCAGATAAGATGGCTGGAAACTTTGTCTATTCTCCAGGCCGCTCCCACCCTGCCATCCCGTCATTCTGTTGTTAAAGGAGTTGCCAGCGTGCAATGTCTTCTCCCGATGCAGCTCACCAATTAGACGGTGGATATCTTGAGATGCCACTATTTCTATAACAGCAGCTTACAGGGCTAGGATGTCAGTGAGAAGCCACATTGCTAATCAGGAGATGATTTGAGTTTAGGACTTGTGTCTCCTTATAAAAAGACTGTCAGATACTTTGGAGATGAAACAACCTAGAAGCAACTGTAAAGAATACTCCTCTACATATTCCCTGCAGTAGTGGCTGGAAGCTGCTTTCAATATCTCTGGAGATGGTAGCCTTCCAGCTTGACGTTAGTTCAGGCATTGAGGAAAGAACGGGCCACTGGGCTGTAAATGTTACTTGACCTCCATTCTTGGCTCCTGTGTGTTCTATTTGGAAGTGCTGGTTGTCAGGAATTGTAAATAAAAGCACCAGAAAGTGTACCGTATTTGGAGCCAATTTATATTCTACCACAGTAAATGAAAATGAAAAAGACTGCAGACACTGGAAATCTGAAATAAAAACAGAAAATCCTGCAAAAGCTCAATGGGTCAGGCAACATCTGTGGAGAGAGAAAAACAGTTAATGTTTTAGTTCTGCGAAAGAGAGAATCCAATTAGTGTAAGTCGAAGAGAAGATGCATAGGCCAATGGGTGGAACAAGGGGAACTTCTCTTGATAGGTGAAATAAGGGTCTGTCAGGCTCCATACTATATTCTATCATATTTTATCATTTTCTGTCACCTTGCCTTTGAGTTCAAACAGGGCACTGATAACATAAAAGTGACCCCCCTTTGTATTCAGTCACATGTCTCTGTTTTTTTTCCAGTTGTGTGCCCATGCCAAAATGAGTTGGCTATGGGTGTTCCCATAAAAATAGTTCATTGAAATGTTCTGGTGTACAACACATGGTGTGGAGACTTGAAGTTGTAATGTTAGGCTCTAGTAGCATCAAAGCATAACATCCTACTGCGCCTTTGTTTCAAATTAACCCTGACCGACTGGAGCTCTGTGCAGGCCCAGTCTGGATTGTGGGGAGAACGAGTCATTTAAATATGATGCAGCCCCTTTGTGCACAGTTTATGTGGAGGCTTCCACCCCCCCACCCCACCCCCCAGCATTGCCAAACCCACTGGTGCATGAATCGCCTCGGTCACATTGTGAGCCTTAGTCCTCTACACTAAGGTGACGCAGTGGCACGGCTGGTAGAGGTGCTGCCTCACAGCATCACTGATCCAGGTTCGATCCTGACCGCTGGCGCTGTCTGTGTGGGGTTTGCACATTCTCCTTATGATCGCATGGGGTTTCCTCTGGGCGCTTCAGTTTCCACCCACATCCCAAAGGCATGTGTGTTGGTAACTGTAAGCTACCCCTAGTTAAGGTTAATAGTAGGATATGGGGAAGCTGTTGGGAAAATGGGAAGAATAAAGTGGGATAGGCCACAGGGTCTGTTTCTGTTTTGGAGGATTCCATGACTCTATGACCAGATTTACCACAGGCCCAGATTGGTCTGGTGTCTTTTTGGCTTTGCCGATGTAAATCTCTCTATGTTTATGTAGCTAATTGATTTGCATTTTACATTAACTGTGCTCATGTCTATTTGCCAAAGGCCATCACAATTAACATCCATCTCTTCCTTGATTTTTATTCAAAGCCTTCCTTTCTTTGATCCCTCCATCACCTGTTTGATTTTCCACAACAACTTTAATTACCACATCTTCACATGGGATGGCACAACATGCAGATGCTCAACAGATGTGAAGATCATTGTGTCATAAGTGCCTCTGTTGACTTAGCTAAAGGCAGTGAAATCAGGAGAGGCGTACGACAGCTAGCCCTTGCAAATCATTCCCTTTACACCTTCACGAATAGCTACGCTGAAGCATCTCATTCATTGCTGAACAGCTCACCTCGTTCAGCTTGGCATTTGCTCCAACAATACAGAGCTCTTCAATGCCCATAGAGTCATTGAACCACAGACTCATGAGGTACAGAAACAGGCCCTTCTGCCCACCAAGTCTGTGCTGACCATCAAGCACCCATTTTACAATAATCCTACACTAATCCCATTTTATTCTCCCTCTATTTCCATCAAATCCCTTCAGATTCCACCTCTCACCTACGCACTAGAACAACTTACAGTGGCCAATTAACCCACGCAGACACAGGGAGAATGTGCAAACGCCACACAGACAGCATCAGAGGTCAGGATTAAACTGGGTTGCTTGAGTCGAGAGCCAGCAGCTCTTAGCAGCTGCACCACTTGTGCTGCTCTAAGTCAAGCACATGATTAGTGATTTAGTTCTTGCACCATCTGCCTTTCATTTGTGGTTCTCAGCCTCTTAGTAAAAAGAAGCCCTTTGCACTTACCTACCTAGCCATTAGGGGGAGCCCTGATTACAATTTCAAATCACTCTTGGCCTGTTCCTTGCCCTGGCCTTTCATGGCTGAGAATTTATCTTTCTAATTGGATCAGCTCTTCTCTTTTCTTCAAGGACACTTCAATCCCAGTTTATACCCACTGTTCATTCAGATGAAAGATGAATTAAAACCTGATTCTCATTAAGAAGCACTGCATAACGCGATCAGCTAATTTGAAGTGAACTCTTATTAAAAATATATTTTCAGTGCTTGTTCAATCGGAATGAGCAAGTCAGAGTCACAGACTGGTGCTTGGAAGTACACCCAGAATCCAGACACAGTAATTAAATTTTTACAGCTTTACTTATGAGCACATCCTGGCTCTGTAAAAGTACCCAATGTGTGAATGGAATGATGATCACAGGAGTCAATGTCACAAAATTGTTCCTCTCTGTAGAATCTTTAAAATCCATTTATTTTCTTTGAGCTTCATCAGTTAATTGTCTGTCTTCCATCTCCCCACAGAGGAGCTCTGCACGATCCAGTCTTTTAAATGCCACTTTCTTCCAGCAATTGGATAGACAATGGTCCTGTGAACCATTTCTTTCTCCTCGACATGAAGTGTGTTTGATATAAACTGCAGAGGTCATGCAGTACAGGATTAAAGATCATGTAAACTGTGTGCTCTGTCTCAGAGTCCTACACCTCCACTCTCTCAGACATTGGAATACACTACACAATTCAAAGAGGTTATAAGCTAAAATTATTATGGTATTTCATTACAAATTACAGACTGTGGCCAGGCTTTAATGTTGGGTTTTATTCAGAATTCACTGTAATATGCTTACAGCACAGAATTACGGAAATTAGAATACCATCAGATTAATGCTGCTGGTAGATCATCAACTGAACTGTATCCCAGTGATGGGTGGCTTCAGTTATTTGGGGAAACTGGAGGAACTGGGGTTGTTCCCCTTAGAAAGCAGGAAAGGTTAAGAAGAGCTGAAATGGGTGATTAAAATTCTGGAAGAGTTGGAGCAAATAAGGTGAAATGGCTTCCAATGGCAGTGGTTTGTAAGCAAGCATCATGAAGTGAGGATAATTGGCCAAAGAGCGAGGCGAGATGAACAGATCTGAAGAAATGTAGTGACTAGTCATAATTGGGAATGCAGTGACTGAAAGAGTCATAGAGTAATACAGCACGGAAACAGGCCCTTCAACCCTACTGGTCCATGCCGACCACAGCAACCTCTCTGCTAGTTCCAGTTGCCCGCGTTCAGCCCATTACCCTCCAAGCCTCTCCCCTCCATATACCTATCCAGATGCCTCTTAAGTGTTGCAATTGTACCAGCCTCGACCACTTCCTCTGGCAGCTCATTCCAGGCACTCACCACGCTCTGTGTAAAGAAGTTACCTCTCAGGTTTCTTTTAAATCTCTCCCCTCTTATCTTGTATCTGTGCCCTCTAGCTTTGGACTCCCCAACCCTGGGGAAAAGACTATGACCGTCCACCTCTTCCATACCCTTCTTGATTTTATAAACTTCTATGAGGTCACCCCTCATTCTCCCACACACCAATGAATAAAGATCCAGTGTGGCCAACCTCTCCCTATAACTCAGGCCCTCCAGTCCAGGCAACGTCCTCGTAAATCTCTTCTGCACCTTCTCCAGCTTGACAATGTCTTTCCTATAACAGGGTGACCAAAACTGTACAAAATACTCCAAGTGCAGCCTCACCAATGCCTTATATAACTGCAACATAATGTCCCTACTCCGAAACTCGATGCCCTGACCGATGAAGGCCAGTGTGCTAAACGCCTTCTCTACTACCCTGTCTACTTGTGTGGCCACTTTCAGCAAACTGTGCACTTGTAGACCCAGGTCCCTCTGTTTCACAACATCGTCAGTACCCTGCCATTCACTGTATAAGTCCTATCCTGATTTGACAGTCAAAAATGCATCACCTCACACTAACCTAAGTTGAAATGCACTTGCCATTCCTCAGCCCATCTCCCTAAATGATCAAGATCTCTTTGCAATTCATTGTAACCTGCTTCACTATCGACAAGACCCCCCCACCAATTTAGTATCATCAGCAAACTTGCTAATCATGCCATGTACATTCATATCCAAATCATTTACATAAATAATGAATAACGGAGGTCCCAACACTGAACCCTGGGGCACCCCACGAGTCACAGGCCTCCAGTTGGAGAATCCACCTTCAACCATCACCCTCTGCTTCCTATCATCGTCAATTCCAAATCCACCTCGCTAGCTCCCACTGAATTCCATATGACCCAACCTTCCGGATCAGCCTGCCATGTGGGACCTTGTGCATTTTAAAACTAATAGGATTGTGGTCACTGGACCCAAAGTGCTCCCCAGCTGCTACTTCAGTTACTTGGGCAGCCCAGTTCCCTGAGAGGAGGCCCAGTATTGCTCCTTCCTGAGTAGGTTCCTCTATATATTGCGTGAGGAAACTGTCTTGGATGCACTGCACAAATTCCGCCCCATCCAGACCCTTTGCACTTTGGGTGCCCCAGTCAATACCGGGAAAATTGAAATCTTCCACTAGCACTGCCCTACTATTCTCACAACTACGTGCAATTTCTTGACACATCTGCTTCTCAAGTTCCCGCTGACTATTGGAGGGGTCTACAATATGGCCCTGCCAAGGTGACCATCCCCTTCTTATTTCTAAGTTCTACCCAAGTGGTCTCGTTAGATGATCCCTCAAGAATGTCCTCTCTCAGCATTGCTGATATGTCCTCCCTTATCAAAAAGGCAACACCTCCTCCACTCTTACCTGTTCCTCTGTCACATCTAAAGCATTGGTATCCCGGAACATTGAGCTGCCAGTCCTGCCTTTCTCTCAGCTATGTTTCTGCTATGGCCACAATATCCTGGTTCCTAGAGGCAATCCACGCCCTCAGTTTGTCCGCCTTACCTGTTAAGATACGTGCATTGAAATAGATGCAATTTAAAGCACTGGTCCTATCTGCCCTTTTACTGTAAACATGGCTATCCTGATTGCTAGGCTTACACTCCTTGGTTGCTGCACGTGCCCCCATCTTCTCACTGACTTCACTCTCTCGAGTCCCACCCTGCCGCCAATCTAGTTTAAACCCTCCCTGATGGCAAAAGCAAATTTCCCCGGTGGGATATTGGTCCCCGTCCGGTTCAAGTGCAACCCATCCCTCTTGTATAGGTTGCCCCTGCCCTAGAGATCCCATTGATCCAAGAACCTGAATCCCTGCTCCCTGCACCAGCTCTTCAGTCATGCATTTAGCTGGCCTATCTTTCTATTCCTGGACTCACTAGCACATCGCACCGGGAGTAATACAGAGATCACTACCCTCGAGGTCCTGTATTTTAATTTCTTACCTAACTCTCAATACTCATTCTGCAGGACTTCATCCCCTCTTCTACCTATGTCATTTGTACCAATGTGTACAATAACCTCTGGCTGTTCGTCTTTCCCCTCAAGTATTTTCTGCGGCCGCTCTGAGACATCCTTGACCCCAGCACCCAGGAGGCAACACACCATCCTGTCATCTCTTCTGCGGCCACAGAATCTCCTGCTTGTTCCCCCTCACTACTGAGTCTCTTATCACTATCGCCCTGTCTGACTGCACCCTTTCCCTCTGTGCCTCAGAGTCGCTCCCAGTGCCAGAGACCTGACTGTTGCAGCTAGCCCCTGAAAGAACATCTCCCTCAACAGTATCCAAAGAGGTCTACCTGTTAATGAGGGGAATGGCCACTGGAGAACCCTGCATCGTCTGCCTACTCCCCTTCTCCTGGTGGTCACCCATCTATCTGAAGCCTGTACCTCGGGTGTGACCACCCCACGAAAACTCCCATCTATGAAACCCTCAGCATCCCGGATGATCCTGAGTACATCCAACTGCACCTCCAGTTCCCTGACCCGGTCTGTCAGGGGCTGCAGCTGGGTGCATTTCCCACAGATGTAGTCATCAGGGAGACCGTGAGGTTCCCTGACTCCCCACATCTTGCAGGAGTGATGGATGCTGACTCAGTAGTGTTATTTGTGATTGAGAAAGAAAAACATGCTGGAATCTGGGGATGGAGCAGAAGAGCAGGACTGCCAGGAGAGCTCCTTCAAAGAGCTGGGACCAAGAAAGCTCCATCGCCTCTACTTCCTCAGGAGGCTAAATAAATTCGGTTTGTCCCCTTTGACTCTCACCTACTTTTATCAGTGCGCCATAGTAAGCATCCTATCTGGATGCATCACGGCTTGGTACGGCAACTGCTCTGCCCAGGACTGCAACAAACTGCAGAGAGTTGTGGACACAGCCCAGCACGTCACGGAAACCAGCCTCCCCTCCATGGACTCTGTCTTTACCTCTCGCTTTCTTGGTGAAGCAGCCAGCATAATCAAAGGCACCACCCACCTGGGTCATTCTGTCTTCTCTCCTCTTCCATCAGGTAGAAGATACAGGAGCCTGAGGGCACGTACCACCAGACTGAAGGACAGCTTCTACCCCACTGTGATAAGACTATTGAACGGTTTCCTTATACGATGAGGTAGACTATGACCTCACGATCTACCTTGTTGTGACCTTGCACCTTATTGCACTGCACTTTCTCTGTAGCTGTGACACTTTACTCTGTACTGTCATTGTTTTTACCTGTACTACATCAATGCACTCTGTACTAACTCAATGTAACTGCACTGTGTAATGATTTGACCTGTACGATCGGTATGCAAGGCAAGTTTTTCACTGTACCTCGGTACAAGTGACAATAATAAGCCAATACCAATACCAATAGACTGAATGCAACTTCTGCCCCCTTATAATTGCAGTTTCTCTCTTTATATTCTTTTCCATATGCTTTTCTAATTTCCTGCAAAGTTATAGTTCATACCTTAACAGTCATTTGTTTTGTTAAGACTTTGTGTTCTGGTAATCTTCACTGTGGAAAGCTGCCCTATTCATTGACCCATCACACTGAGCCCGTGTCCTCCTTGCTATTGATTTGCTCCATTAAATCCAATACCTCTGCACCAGTGGAAAAATGTTCATGTTTTGGAACTGCCAAACTATGCCTTGAATTGAGTCTTGATGCAGGGTCTTGATCCAAGACGTGGACAATTCCTTTCCCCCCATAGATGCTGCTTGGGCTTGCTGAGTTCCTCCAGAAGATTGCGTGTTGCTCCATTTTCCCAGCTTTTGCAGTCTCTTGTGTCTCTGCATCTTGAATTCCTTTGATTCATCACTCTATCCCATACCATGGCTCTGATATCCTTCGTGCTAAGGAATGCCCATTACCTCATGCACGTGGAGTCTATCCAAACCGCATCCAGCCAAACCTGGCTTGAACTTGTTATTTTAAGGTCATGTTCCTGGGCAACCAAAATGGGCCAGCCAAATATTCTGAGGTTCCTGACCAGCTCCTCTCATACCTCATCATCAGCCCGCCAGGTGGGACTGATGTACAGAATCCCGCCCCTCCCCCCCAAACCTCCTTACACCTCCTTACATTGGAAGCAACACATACCTGGTGTGAAGGTGTCAAAATCTTTAAAATATCTACCTGAAGCTCAAAGGCACACCCTGAATTGTTTCACGATCAAAGTTCCCTCCATTCTCAGGACAGGAAGCTGGAACAAATGAGGCCTGAACCAATCAATCCTCTTTTGATAGTGCTTCAAAGAAATATTTTAAGTTGGTGATGCTGACAGTGTGGTCCAAAGTCTTTTAGCAATGAGCCATTATCTAACCACTGCTGTGTGTCCTTATAGCAGAAGTGGAATTGGACAGATGCCCACTTTTTGAGACAGTTAAGCATAACTGTACCCGAGGTACCAATTGAAACCATTGAATAACAGGATTCTGGATAGTCTTCCATTGGGTTCATTGATCAAATAAACTTATTTATGGAAGGACAGGGATTTAGAACATAGAACATAGAACAGTGCAGCACGGGAATAGACCCTTCAGTATCATTAGTTTAACTAATTAAGCTAATGACATATAATCCCTTCTGCCTGCACATGGTCCACGTCCCTCCATTCATGTGCCTGTCTAAGAGCCTCTTCAACGCCTCTATTGTATTTACCTCCACCACTACCCTGGCAGCGCATTCCAGGCACTCACCACTCTCTGTAAAAAAAACCTGCCCCACACATCTCCTTTGAACTTTCCCTCTCTCAAAAATGCATGCCTTCCTGTAAAAGACATCTCGACTCTGAGAAAAAGGTGCTGGCTGTCTATCTGTGCCTCTCCTAATTTTATAAACTTCTGTCAGATCTATCAGGATTTGGAGGACTTATGGCAGGAAAATGGAGAAAGTGTTTGCTTTGCAATGCCCAAGCATTCAAACCATACAAAATGGAGAGATCTGGAGTTGTCCCTCTGTGTCAATAAAGGTGGTGCCTGGCGTAACACGGTAGAGTTGTGCCAGCTTTGATTGCCAGCCTGTGTTGAGTGAGATTCCGTCACTGAGAGAGCAGTGTGTGCCCAGGCATTCAGAGCTGTCTGGAGAGAAGGGAAATGAAGAATAAGGGAAATCAATGCACCCATAACATGTAAGTGTAGTAAAGGTGGTCAGCAGATCAAACAGAGAGCAGACTAGGCAAGCACACGGTGCAGTGGTTGGATTGCACAAACAAAACTCCATTCACAGCCACTTTTTCTCTTTAGGCATTGAACTTTATTTTGTGTGGCCCAGTCCCAGTCTGATAGTCACTGTCACTTTAGCATGCCCTGTGTTAACATTTGTATTTTAGTTGATCAATCCCAATTTAATTACACCAAGCAATCCATGATTATTTAATTATGTGAAAGAGATGCATGCACTGATTCACTCAGCCACGCGTTCCTTCCGAAAAATATTACTGTGTAATTGATCCCAATAAACCATCTAGCCATTGTTCATCAGAAAATCATATTTACAAATCAGCAAAGTCCTTTTACCTATAACTCAATAGAAACATGGAAAGAAATGGAAATGTCTGATGCAAAATGAAGAGGACAAATGGTTTAGTTTTCCTTTATTGTTTATTTAATTGTTGGGTTCTCATAAACGTGAAACAAAAACTCTCAGGAAGGAAACAAGAGGCATGAATTATTGAGGACTGAAAGTAACCAGGTGGGTAACCACTGGGAACAAGAATTACTGGGGGCTGAACTGGTGGTGACTAAGGCTAACCCAGACCATTGTCATAGGGATGAAGAGTAACCTGGAGAGTAATCGCTGGGACTGAGAAAAATGGGGAGCATAACCTGTGGGGAGTGAGAGTAACCCAAGGCGTAGTTGTGGGGACTAAGAGTGATCTGGCCTGTTAACTGTAAGGAGTGAGAATACCTGGACTGTAAACTAGGGAATGTGTGTAACCTTAGCTGTAATCTTGAGACTGAGAGTACTTCATAGAAGCAAGAAATAGTTAAGCACAGAAGGAAGCCATTCGGCCCATCAGGTAGATGTCATCTCTCTACCAGAGCAACTCTCTGGTTCCATTCACCAGCCCTTTCTCCATTGCTGTGCAGGTTTTTCTCCATATTCATCCAGTTCACTATTTGACCTGACTGCCCCAAATCTGCAGTCAGTACGTTCCAGATTCCAACGACTTGCTCCGTGAAAATGATTTCCCCAATGTCACTCTTCATTCCCATGAAGCAAAAATACTACGGATGATCGAAATCCAGAAGGAAAGCAAAAAATGCCAGAAGTATTCAGCTAGTCAGGCAGCATCTGTGGAGAGAAGTTTGTTTCTCCTTCCACTGGCCTGTTGTGCATTTCCTGAACTTGGACCTGACCTTTAAACTGCAGGAATCTACAGAAAACAATAGGGCATGAATGTAACCTAGACAGCAATCAGTAGCAATTTGCATCAAACAGCACTGTAAACTGCTGGAATCTGGAGCAACACACAAAGCACTGGAGGAACTCAACGGGTCAGGCAGCATCTATGGAGGGAAACGGACAGTCGATATTTCGGGTCGAGACCCTTTGAGATGTTGACTGTCCGTTTCCCTCCATAGATGCCGCCTGACCCACTGAGTTCCTCCACGGCTTTGTGTATTGCTGTAAACTGTGGGAATTAGCTGTAACCTGGGCATTAAATTATAGGGATCTACTGTGATTGGGCTGTGCCGTGGGGACTGGGAGTAACTTTGTCTGTAAAGTTAGGAGACTGAGAGTGATCTTGGTTTTAATTATAGGGACAGTGAACAACCTAAAGAAAGCCTTTGGGTCCTGGTAATTTCTAATCATATTTCTTTTTTCCAGTGTCATCTTTTAGTCAGTGTTGATTTCAAGAAGCTAATACATCTTTATTTTCCTTTCGGTCAGTAGCATTTTTCCTCTTCTGTGTAAGATACAAATCGTTTGATAAACCTGCCATTTCACTGTTATTTCTGTCTAACTGCTTCAATCTCCAATGGGTGTGGATCTTCCTTATCCACTGTCCTACTCCAAATTTTGTGATAACAATAGTGATTATTAGCCTTTACATTCCTTTGCTGTAGCTGTTAACATTTTCTCCACCTCTTGTTTTTGTTTTCTATTGGTCCCCAACACTTGCATGTTTTTGGCAGTTTTGTATGTAATTTTCCTCCCTTTAATATTACATCCTACCTCTCATGTTGATCAGCGATGCATTCATTTTGTTTCTTGGTTCCTTGCCTTGGAGTGGCTCAATTGTGCATTGACAGTTGGACCACATTTAACTTCCCTCAGCCTCCTGTTTCTACTGCAATTGTATATGCAGAAAAATAAATTCTTTGCCACCACTTTTCAATGTTCATATCTATTTCAAAAAGAATGCTGCCGGCAATGTTGCAGAAACACGCAAAAGCATTAAGCATCAATGGAATGGATGAAGGCAGCACAGGGGTAGGATTGCTGTTTGTTGTACTGGCAGCAGCTTTCTCTTGAAGTCATAGAGAGATACAGCATGGAAACAGGCCCTTTAGCCCATGAAGTCCACACAGACCATCAAGCACCTTTATTTAATCTAGTCCTACCCTAACCCATTTTATTTAAAACTTTTTTAAAAACTTCATTTATACAGCACAGTAACAGACCCTTCTAGCCCAACAAGCCCATGGCACCCAATTACATCCATGTTAACCTACTAACCTGCATGTCTTTGGAATGTGGGAGGAAACCAGAGCACCCGGAGGAAACCCACACAGTCACGGGGAGAACGTACAAACTCCTTACAGACAGCAGCGGGAATCGAACCCTGATCGCTGGTGCTGTAAAAGCGTTACGCTAACTGCTACCCTACCTTCTCACCACGTTCCCATCAACTCCTCCTAGATTCTACCATTCATCGACACATTATAAAAGTCAATAAACCTACCAACCTGAAATAAAAACATAAAATGCTGGAAATACTCAGATTCGAAGACAAAAGCATTTGAAGACATTTCCTCTTCCCACAGATGCGGCCTGATCTGCTGATCAGCATTTTCTGTTTTTATTTTGGATTTCCCACATCTGCAGGTTTTTTTGATTTTCACCGACCAAGCCCCATGTCTTTGAGAAGTGGGTGGAAACTGGAGCATCTGGAGGAAACCTGCACAGTAACAGGGAAAACGTGCAAACTCCACACAGATAGCACCCGAGGTCAGGTATGAACCTGGGTTGCTGAAGCTGTGAGGTAGTGTCTCTGCTAGATGCACCACTGTGCCAGCCACATTGCAATGAAAGAATGGCATTTAAATAATGTTAGCTATTCCAAGCACTTTACACCCTTTAGAAGTGTACTCACTTTTGCAATGTGAGATTGTGGCACCTAGTTTATGCAGAGCAAGGTCCCAGAAACACCAATGAGACCAATTACCTAATTATTAACACCACCACTCTTCAATCTGTGCTGAGGGATCATTTACTCTGAGAGAACTAATGGGTGCCTCAATTTGCCCTCCTTAACCTACAGCATCTCAGACAACATTCTTTCAGTGTAACGTTCAACTTAAATTTTATACTAAAGCCTTGAGACAGCTGTTTGATATTGGTAATGGTATTGGTTTATTATTGTCACTTGTACCAAGGTACAGTGAAAAATTCGTCCTGCATACTGATCATACAGGTCAATTCATTACACAGTGCAGTTTGTACTTATAAACATCCGACACAGAGGCAAAGGAGTTACCAATCAATCAAGGGCTGACACACAGGCAACAGTCCATTTAGTATAATTTGAGTAACATCTGCATTAAGATCGCAGATGCCTAAATCTCTTACACTTGAAGTGAGAAAAGAGAGACTATATGACGGCCAGCAAGGAGCAGTAACCAATGGAGAAATCTGAAACGAAGCACTGATGTAGCATTCAGTTTCAGAGACAGGGATATCAAAGGGGTCATGGGCTCCAATCTTGAGCACAATAGGAGGACCACTGGTGCAATATCATATTGCCAGCAGCATTTAGTAGACAAGGAAAGGTGATTCAGTGCACTGCAAGAAAGGTATTTTCTTTAAAGAATTTGAGATTACTCAGCTAGAAGTTCCTTTGCACTTTCTTTGCACACTCCAAAAGGAAAGTGCCATGTAGATGAATTAACCCAGAGAAAAACTATTTACTGGCCATTTTAGGAAAGTCAGCCCAGGTCTTTTGGTAGGATTTCCATTCTCCATATAACCTTTCTCCCAGTGTGAAACTCCCCTCAAATGACATAAGCAGCAAAAGCAGGAGGAATCATTGCTCCTTGCACCTGCTGTATGATTCAGGAAGACTGTGGTTGGCCTTTTACCTCAGTGCCATTTTCCTGCACTAACCTGGATTCCTTGCTTTCAAAAAATCTGATAATCTCTGTCATAAGTGTATTCAGTGACTGAACCAACACAGCCCTCACAGGTAGAGAATTCCAAAGATACATTGCCTCCGTATGAAGAAATTTATACCTGCTACATATGGCTATTAATTTAATTTTTGTGATATTTATTGTTTTCTTGTGAAACATGCTTCAGAAGGGAGGTTGTGTTTGTCTGAGGTCTCCAGACACCCAAGGGCCTGGCAGGGGATGGTTCCAGGTGTCTCCTCCAAGTGTGAGAATCCCCGCCTGTTTGACCAGTGCAGTTCCAAATTTCATGCCCTCAAGCATTGAATGATCAAGAAATGGTTGAGTTTGGAGTTTGAAGTTTGAAGGGCAGCACATTGCACAGCTGGTGGAGCTGCTGCCTCACAGCTCCAGAGACTCAGGTTCAGTCCTGACCTTGGGTGCTGTCTGTGCAGAGTGTGTACGTTCTCTCTGTGACCACACGTTCCCCTAGGTCATCTGGTTTCCTCCCACATCCCAAAGATGTGCAGGCTTGCAGGTTAATTGGTCACTGTAAATTACCCCTAGTGAGGATTAATAATAGGATCTGGGGAAGTGATGGGAAAATGGGAAGAATAAACTGGGATTAGTGTAGGATTCATGTAAATGAGAGCTTAATGGGTCACGGGGCCTGTTTCTGTGTTATCTGATTCCATGACTCTATGACTAGATTTACCACACGATATGTGGGTTGGTAGTTGAATTAACCACTATAAATTACTCCTAGTATGTAGGTGAGTGGGAGAATCTGGGTGAAGTTGATGGGACTATGGGGAGAATAAAACTGGGTTAGTGCAGGGTTGGTGGAAATGGATGTTGGTGGTCAGCATGGACCTGGTGAGCTTGAAGATCTGTTTCTGTGCTCTGGCTCTAAGGCGAGTTGCCCGTCATTGAAACCATTTCAGAACAGGATCGTTGATTGTTTTGACCAGTGCAGGTGTCCGGCATATGGACTCTCTTGGCTGATTACTGGTGAACTATGTTGGCGGAGAGAATCACTTTCTCTGGGTCGGAGTCTATGAGGTTCCTTATGAAAAGCATCTCCCTGTCAGAGTCCATTCCTGCCCATGATTTCAATGCCTCCCTCCATTCCTCTGTGGATGTGGATCATTGTGTCTCATCCAGGCTGCTTTCTCGCTGAGGAGAAATTGTTGAGTTTGAAGTGCAGTTTAAAAAAATTCTGCTTTTCTAACAAAATAATTGACACCTTGAGATATTTAAAATACTTTGTAGTAAGTATGCAGCACCACTTACCCTTAGCCCAAGTGTTTTATCCAACTTTAACCATATAATACTTGCTCTACATGGCCATAGGTCCAGTTGGAGAGCTTGGGCTAAGACAGCAAAGGCTGAGGCTGACTCCATTTCCATTTTGTTTAGTGTAGAGGAGGCTGCAGGTCAGGGCAACAATCAGCTGTTTGCAAAATTAAACACAAATGATAGCATTAAAACTGAAGGCATTAAACATTTTGATAGCATATTGGTCCATTTCTACCAGGCTTCTCTTGATCTTTGGCAACTTTGTTGAGATCCTGAGAGATCCTAGAGCAATAATATTCATGTCACTCATTGGTGGTTTCCAAAGATCTTCTGGACAGAATCCAAGCCTACAACTGGGTGGCTAAACTTTTAACCAGCAATGTCAGCAATATGGACCAAGTGCTCTATCCCTGTGCTATACAGTCAATACATTTATCCTCAACAAGAAAACAATTATTCAATAAGAGAATATTTTAAAATTATTATTATAACCATCAATGTTTCATTTTAAGACTAATCCATTGCATTATTGAATGTGGAGGACGTTCGTGGGAGACTATATCCATCCACTGTCCTCAGGAGAAACTGTACTACCTGAACCTCGAGTAATGTCAGGCATCTGCTGTCTATGGGATGGATGTCACCACTGAAGTATGCCTCCTTCTCAAGCAACAACTGCATCCTTGGAGTGGGACAACAACCACCTCCTCCACCAGACCCCTAGTGCCGCTGGTCCTTCACTCTTCGCTGTCCCCGTCCACCACTCCCGCCGGCAGCTGAGCCAGCCACTATACACCTCGGCTCAGTGTTCGCTGCTTAAAACTGCGCTGACTTTGACCGCACCAACACCATTGATACTTGTCCCCTGCTGTTGCAGCCAGCTAATGAACAGCACGGTTCACACTGGCCAGACACTGAGACTATTACGAACGGGTAGCAGGAAGCTGGCCTGCTGCCTGCATTGCACTCTTAGGCCCTGTGTTAATTATGCATTTGCGATCCCTGTGCCCACCTGTCAGGGGTTATTGAACTTATTCTCCATCACCTTGCGAATCTGCTGGATAATTTATATTTTTGAAACTAATTTCATCGCGTTGAGCTGCTTGCTATTTAAGAACCAGAGCCCTGCCCAACTATGTGCATCATACACGTTTCACCATATCTCATCACTCATCCAACATCAGTCTCTGTCAATCAAGACTCATACCTAACATACCCTGCTCCCTCGCATGGCTGTGTGTCTCTCATCCACATTTCGGTGTATGTACAATCCCAGCTATTCAAGCCTTTTACCCAAGGAGCTTGCACGATGCACAGGGAGGTGCATAGAAATTAAAGGTGACTGCCTTTGGACAGACACTTTAAATGGGCACATGCATACATTTTTCCAGCATACCCTTAATATAATTAATGGTTATTGGTGGGGGGGGGGGGTGCGGTGCAGGAGGGTTGGGTGGGCATCTTCCTGCTGATGGCCATCCCCACACTGTGAACACTGCCGATGACACACTCGTACCCTTTCCTCTCTCTTGCAGGACAAGGTGTCACATAACCAGAGGCAAACAGCAGCCAATCAGGGAGGTGCGGGGGCTCCTGCTTGGCCCAACCCCCACCGAGCAGACAGTGCTGACCATCATTCGGCTGCGTAGGTGTCAACTCACGAGGTCACACACGTGTGGACATTTGCGTGGCACTTTGCAGAGGAAGGTGCAATGAAATGTTCGGTGCACTTGCAGTCCTGAGTTCACTTCCAAGGAACACGGAAGAGTTCTCAATCAGCCAGGGATGGGACTCTACATGAGCTTGGTCTCATCCTGTCCAGAGCAGACCTGGTGGACCATGACATTAGCACAGAGGTGGATCGACATATGCCACACTATCTAAATGCCAGACTCTCAGCCTGAGTGCCAACTGTCCAAAGTCTGTGTGCTGTCATGGAACTGCAGGAAAGCAGCTAATGCTAATTGCCCTTGATGCAGAGGTAACAACAGCTAATTGTCTTCCGACACCATTACAGACCGTGTGGTGAAAATGGTCCCACAATGCTGCTGGGAAGGCAATTCCATAGTTCAACACGATGAAGGAACTGTGATTATTTCCAGATCAGGACAGTGGAGGGGAACCTGCAGGTGGTGGTGCTCCAATGCACCTGCTGCCCTTGCCCTTGTCGTAGGTTTGGAGTGAGGAGAGGAGGGCTGCTGAAGGAGGCAACTTGTGGATGGTGCATACCCCAATCATGGTAGCTGGTAGCTGAACGAATTAAAGGCCAAGGTGGAAACCAAGATGCTTTATCCAGGATGGTGTCAATCTGGGAATTGTTAGAGCTGTACTCATCCAAGTAACCGGAGAGAATTCCATCACACTCACGTCTTGTGCTGTTTAAGTTGTGGAATCTCTTTGGGTGTCAGGATGTGAGTCACCTTTTGCAGGATACCCACCCTTCCATCTTCTTTTGCAGCCGTAGTGTTTATGTGGCTGGTCTAGTTGAGCTTTTCATCAATGGTAACCCCCTCCAGGATGTTGATGTTGGGAGATGTGCTGATGTAGATGTCATCGAATGTCAAGGATAGGGAGTAAGGCACCCACTTGGTCATTGCTTGGGACTTGTGGCATGAATGTCATTTAGCACTTGTCAGCCCATACCTGAATGTCACCTAGGTCTGGACTGCTTCATTCGTTGACGAGTTGTGAATGCACATTACTCTGTTCCGTTCATCAGCAAATATCCCCATTTCTCACCTTACGGGAGGAAAAGGTTATTGATGAGGCACCTGAAAATGTTGGAGCCACAGCCACTGTCCTGAGTAACCCCTGAAGGGATATTCTGGGGCTGAGATGGCCTCCAACAACTGCAGACATCTTCCTTTATGTGAAGTCCAGCTCGAGCCTTTGGAAAGTTTTCCACATTATTGACTTTGGTTTTACCAGTACTCCTTGATGTCACAGTTAAACAGTGCCATGATGTCAAAGGCAGTTCTTCTCGCCTCACCCTGGAACCCAGCTCAGTTATTCATGCTTGGACCAAGAACACAAAGTGCGGAGCCGAGTGGTCCGAGAGAAAGTCAAACTGCGCATCAGTGAGAAGGCTCCTGATGAGTAAGTGCTGCTTGGTAGTTCTGTTATCAACCCCTTCCATCGCTTTACAGGTGAGTAAGCAGAAGATGATTGGATTAGAATTTACCTGATTCCAGAGGCAAAACAAACCTCCACAGTTTTCCGCAATGTTGGATAGCTGGCAGCTTACAGGAACAGGGAGCATAAGCCCCTGCAGCTGGGATTTGGTCAGGAAAATAGCTTTTGGTGTATATCCATTTCTGGAAAATCATGTAGAGTGAATCAAATTGACTGAAGACTTGGAGTAGCACAATAGTGCAGCTAGTAGAACAGCTGCCTCACAGCACTAGAGACCCGGGTTCAATTCTGAGCTTGGGTGGTGTCTGTGTTGAATTTGCATGTTCTCCCTATGACCATGTGGGTTCCCAAAGATGAGTGGGTTGGTGGGTTAATTGACCATTGTAAGTTACCCCCAGTGTGTGGATGAGTGATGGAATCCGGAGCGAGTTGATGGGAATGTGGGCAGAATAAAATGGGTTAGGGTAGGATTAGTGTAAAATAAATGGGTGTCTTGTCAGAACAGACTGGGTGGACCAGAGGGCCTATTCCAGCGCTGTGTCTCTCTATGACTCAGCTCTGCACTGGTGTGGACATCAGTAGAGGCTGGATGGGAGAAACCTCTTGGCATTGCTGGCGGAAGGTGGCTGAAGTTGCTTCAGTCCTGTTTTTTGCAGTCACTAGCTGGACCCCTCTGTTTCAGACCAGTTTGGTGATGGAGCTGCCTCATCCCCATCACTAGTTAGGCATCGCCGTTCACAACTGGATGGGGCAGGACTGCAGAGCTTTGATCTTTTGGTTGTGGGATTTCTTTGTTCTATCAATAACATGCTGCACCTAATGTCATTTTTAGCTCCAGATCTGGCCCAGTTTACCCATACGGCAGGGTGATAGTCCTGTGCAGAATATTGGAGGACATCCCAAGCGGCACGGTAGCATAGTGGTTAGCGCAATGCTTTACAGCGCCAGCGACCCAGGTTCAAATCCAGCCACTGTCTGTAAGGAGTTTCTATGTTCTCCCCGTGTCTGCGTGAGTTTCCTCCAGGTGCTCCGGTTTCCTCCCACATTCCAAAGACGTACAGGTTAGGAAGTTATGGGCATACTACGTTGGCGCCGGAAGTGTGGCGACACTTGCCACTACGCAAAAGATGTATTTCATTGTGTGTTTCGATGTACATGTGACTAATAAAGATCTTATCTAAAGTCTCAACAGAGATGGCGAGGTGTCCTTTCCCAATAATGGTGAGGACAAGATTGTTCCCTTGTGCTGGTTTGTTCAGTTCTTGGCATATTCTTACCTGACTAACTGAGTCCCCACTCAGTACATTCTGGCCCCCTGGTAATGTCAGTGCTTCCTCTCTGCTGTTCAACATGAAAGTACTTTTAAAGGCACATGCCCTATGGTAGTCACACCACAGTATGATACAATATGGCAGGTACTGAGAACCGTCAGGGCCCCTCATAATAAGAGTCTGGTGGCAATCCACAGTTGTCTACCCCAGGAATGAAAATCGCCCTCCATGGACCACGCTGAAAAAAGGTCATATCCTCACAGGATGCGCTGTTGTTCTGTGCCCCACTGTTGACAGAGTGCAGATCCTCACCATGATTTTGATGCAGGTGTCTAGCTTCCTTTGGTGAATTGCCACTTATTAGGAAATACCAAGAGGTCGTAGCAAGTCATTTACACACTTGGAGCTGGGATTTATTTCGTCATGTTGGATAATCAGTGCAGGTCCATCTGCAAAGGAGGATGTGAGGAGTTTTGTGACATCTAGGCTCTTCTTCCTGATTATTATTGTATTGTGTTGGTGGATAAAAATTCACCAGGTGAGTAAAGTCACCACTATAGGATCCAGCACAGTCTACCTAGAAATATATGCATATACCACAAATATCTTCTTAGAAAAGAGCATTAGTAGCATTCAGAAAAGTGATCCCACTTTTTGTCATTTCTGTTTTGTGATGGGTAGCCTTCGTCCCTGTGGCTCATTACTCACAATAGGACGATGTGGACATGGCAGTCCAGTGAGGCTTTAAAATAACAGGTGTTCAGCCAATGAAGGCCCACTTCTGGTTCAGGAAGGCACGTGCTCCACCCCTGCATGATGCAACCCTGCTGCACCTGAACTATATCCTCAATGCTAGGTGTGAATGGTGCCGTGCTCATATATGTTCTGTTAACTTGAATGTAGAAATTCCATTATATTATCTTTACAGTTGTGTATTATGTAAATATTGTATTCTATCCAAATATTACTTTCTTTCTATAAATATTATAATTAATTCCCATTCGTAGCATGTTCTGCCTTCCTTCTAGGTTTTCATTTAACCACTTTGGCATGCTGTCTTCCTTGAGCAGTGCGCAGTATGCACCAAACCCTGGAAAGAAATGAACGTAGCAAAGATTATTGATTTGTTTTTGATGTCATTACCTGAGGCCATCTCATCTCCTCCCGTTCTGCACTTCTTGAAAAGCTCCAGCTTTCAGTAAATATACTGGCTGATAATTCAGACACACACACACAAAATGTCAAAATAATTTCCATGTATTTATCAAAGTTGCAGTAATGAGACAGCTTGACAACAGTGAGCAAAGCCTATTTAATGAGACTGTGCTCAGCTAATATCAAAACTGATCAGAGCTGTAAATATTGCCAGCTGCCTATTTTGCTGTTGAGTTACAAAGCTTTAAACTTGAGGGTCAATGCTCATGTGGCTTTGAACTGAACAGACAGAGTTTTCTTGAATATTTGCTGACATTTTGAACATGTTTGCAATGTAAACCAAACCTTGGAGGAGAGTTTTAAGCATAGATCTGTCCCGGTAGTATAGTTCACGTTTCAAGGGAATGCTGTGGGGAACTGCAGGCTTCAATGGTGGTGAAAGGAAGAAATGAAATGGGTGTGAGCAGGCTAAAGAAATGGAAAGATGTATCCTTCCTTTGTGCTGGGATAATGGTGGGGGGTGGGGAAGCTGCTTCAATAAAATGAAAGCTTAGAAACTGGAACATGCTATGGCCATTGTATCAGAGTGTAACAAATGTCCAGGGTCCACAATGATGCTGCACTTGCTCTGCATTGCTTTGTATGCTGTGCTGCATTTAATATTGACTGCAAGACATTCCCTGTTGCTTTGATACTACTGACTCATTAAGTAGAGTGTCATGTGATCAACAAACAATCTGCTGGAGGAACTCAGCAGGTCAAGCAGCATCTGTGGGAGGAAAGGAATTGTCGATGTTTCAACCCGAAATGTCGACAACTCATTCCCTCGCTACAGCTCCTGTTCGACCCGCTGAGTTCCTCCAGCAGATTGTTTGTTGCTTCAGATTCCAGCGTCTGCAGTCTCTTGCGTCTCCTGCGTCATGTGATCAAGTGGCTTCTGGATTGTAACAGTTGCCTGTAGAAACCAAAACAACAAGCCTGGAGACATCCTTGGCCTTGGGAGGTGCTGTCGGAACGGCTTGGGTGTATGTCTGGAGTATATTTTGTGGATTTTACACAGTACAGCCACTGGTGGAAGGAATGAATGTTTCAGGTAATTGATGGGGCGCCAGTCTAGTGGGATGCTTTGTGTCCAGCTTCATAAGAGTTGTTTCCCACTTACCAACCTATACCGGAATGTTGTCTCCTTCTTGCTCCATGTAGACATGGACTACTTTGTTTACTGAGGAGTAGCAAATGGAGTTAAACATTGTGCAATCATCGGTGAGCATCTCACTTCCAGCCTTCTGATAACGAACTCCTGGGGCTGGGATTATTGCCCTCTAACAACCACAGCCATCTTTGTGCAAGATATGACTCTAACCATTAGAATATTTTCCCTTTGACACCAGGTCAAATGGTAGACATGGTCACATGTTACCTTGATGTCAAGGGCAATCACCTTCACCTCACCTCTGGAATTCAGCTCTTGATGTTGGAACCAAGGCTGTGATGAGGTCATCAGCTGAGTGATCCTGGCAAAACTCACAATGGGCATTGATGATCAAGTTATTTGTGAGAAAGTGCCACTTGGTAGTTCTATTGACGACAGCTTTCATCACTTTGCTGATGATTAAGAATAGATTGATTGGGTGGTAATTAGCCAGATTGAACGTCTCCTGCTTTATTTGTGACTGGAGTGTACCTGGGCAGTTTTCCACACTGCTGGGTAGATACCAGTGTTATAACTGCATTGGAACAGTTTGGCTAGAGGCACAGCTAGTTCAGGGGTGCAAGTCTTCAGTACTACAGCTGGGATATGGTCTGGTTTCATGGCTTTTGCTGTAGCCAATGCTGTCAGCCATTTTGTGACATCACGTATACATTGAGAGGCTTGAGGATGAGGATGTAGAAATGTGTAGCACCTACTTGGTACACCTGGAAAAGTTGTTCCAGGTCCACAATATTACTGAGGTACTGTGAGGCAGTGAGAGTGATAACAAAGCCACCTGGGAGATGGAAAAGAACATCATTTGAAGTTGTTCCCAATACTGGGAGGTTCATGAACCAGGAGCCCAGATTTAAACTTTGGTTAAAAGACGCACTGGTGACGCAAGAAGATACTTTTGTCATGTGGAGCTCTAGCGTCAGACTTTACCCAAGCAGGAAGCCGAATCCAAACAGGACTAATTTACCAAGATATTTGGATTAGCACTGCACCCAGCCACAGGTTCTGTGATTTAAACAAACCTTATAGCCATGAACAACATCTCAGGAATATATTCTATGTACTTGTTAATTCTGTAAATTAATCTGGAAGTCCAACAGTTAGCCCTTGCATAAATGCCAGTTCTTTATTGTCTTTATTTATCTCAGTGGTGTATGAAACACTCCTCCCTGCTTGCTTCATAAACTTGTTTCCTTCTACTTCATTGTTTCATATGGAAGACATTGCCTGCATTTGCAGACTAGCACCTTGTGTCCTCCTTTGTTGCAATGAAAACACTGAGCCGTTTTGGATGTACACAATTGAACTGAGTGGTTACCCTGATTACATTAGCGGATTTTACTGCTTTCTGCCTTCGCGTGGTCTATCGTTGGGTGAGTGAGGCCTGAAGAAGAAGACACTACCATTACCCAAGTGCGCATGTGCCTGCATGCATCCTGCACTGAGCAGAATTTTTTTGCACTTCAAAGCATGCTTCAAACTGCTGCAGCCTCTCTGTGCATTTCAACAATTGATCTAAGAAAAAAATTGGGTACATGGAGGATCATATGAGGAATAAAAATACTTTCAGGATTTAGTTTTTATAAAAGAATATAGATAAATGTTTGAGTAAGAGCAAGTTAAACACTTATAGAAGTTGGGCAGAGAAATGGGACCAAATGGATTGCACTTTCAAAAGCTTGAAGCAAATAGCCTCCTGGTCTGTAAATTCCATGTGTCTTTGTTACAGGCAAATGCTGTTTGGATCTTGATGGAATCTATTGTGGACCATGGTTGATTTGTACCTTAGGATTGCCTCTGCTCTTTGCCCTTTTGTCAGTTGTGATGGCACCCTTGCCTCAGAGTCAGAAATTTGGAGGCTCATGTCTCACTATGGAGACCTCAGCACAAAGATTAGTCTGATGCTCCACTGCAGTTATGATGGAGTGCTGTACCATTGAAGGTGCTGTCATTGAGAAGAGATAGTAATTACCCGTTTCCATGTTTCTTTTTTGCTGTGTACAAATAGGTTCCATGGTGACCATATTACAACAGTAACTGCACTTCAAATATACTTCATTGACTAAAGCACTTGGCAATATCTTGAGGTTGGGAAAGGTGCTTATAAATACCAGCCTTTCTAACAGATTATGGCATCTCGAGAGCCATAAATGAAGGTTTAACTTCACGTTTCCATTTATTGTTGCTTAGCAGATCTCAGTGGTCTGATTTTGGATTTATCCAGCAACAAAGGCCAAGCAAAAAAAAAGCCAAGTGCAAACCTTCAACCCACAGAGCTCAAACTGTAGCAATCAGCAATTATAAGCATCAGTAGCTGCCAAGTTGCTTGGGCTTGGGAGCCATCCATAGCCCACAGGCATTAGATCACATACTCCTGATCAAGGCAGAATCTGGTGCCAACTGATGTCTACACAAGTGAATTCACTGGCAAGGCTTATTGGACAGTCAAGAGCAGGAATCATCTGATTTAATCCACTCTCTAGCATGGTGGTGTGGAGGCCAATCATAGCAGATGGAGTGTTGTTGGTATTTGTCTTGATTAACTTGGCACAGATTGAAAAGATGAGCATTGAAGCTTCCTGGTTTCCAGTTTTCAGCAGTATACAAGGTAGTGGATTAACGCACAGCCATTACAAGACCAAGCAGAGAGCAACAATTGATGCATCGCGGCTTGGCAGCAGCCTCAAGCTGTACCCTGTTGCTGTCACATACTGTTGAACAATAAAGGGACTGCAGCCAGTTAGTTAGGAGCTTTCTGTTTTACCATAAGGTTGTCAGTTCTGCAGTAGGCTACCGTCCCAATATTGAAAAACCGCAGGAGTTCTTGGCTGTGGTTATTCTTTGTGTTCAGCTCATGGCTGAGTTTAACTTTTTGACATTATTAATTCAGACGCTAATTTTGTATTAGATCATGTTCTGCCCTGATCTGTGACTGAAAATCTGACGAGGGGTCAATTACAGTAAATAATGCTTTCTAATAATGTATAAACATTGTTTGCATTGGCAAATATTGAATAATCTACCAACAAACTCTAAACGCAATATGCCGGTGAAAATCCATGCTTGGATCTGTCTGCCACATCAATACAAATCCATTGATTATCTGTGGACCAATCTGGCAGCAAAAATTATCCAAAGATCTGGATACCAGTTGTTAGTGTTTGGCATGGTCTCCTTAACTTGTTCTCATTTCTAAACTGGAATTAGCTACCTCTTACCATCTCTTCCTCTGCAAACAGGTTCCTCTGTAACCTAGAAATCTTCTCAAGAATTGTCCTCATTCTTTTTTTTCAGCCTTGAATAATGTACCTCTAGCTCTTATTCAATGAACCAATATCCAGCTACATCTGGGAGCAGTGAGGGAATGAGGGCTGGGCACTCCTGGAAACTCCTGGCAAAGAATCGCTGTCAAACCCAGGTCCCTTCAACATCGAGGTGTGAGGAACATAAAAGTTCTGCTCCAAGCAAAGGCCTCAGGAAGGTCAGGATGGCCATAACCGGGTCCTGGTCTAATCTGTGCACTCTTGCTTGGGCAAGGTCTTGTCTACATGGGAAGGCTGTGCACTCAGTGTTGGAGTCTACTCCTCTAATTGGAGTGCTAATCTGATTGATGGATTCAAGGAAACTACAGTAGTTTCATGTAGAATGCAAAAGATTTTTTCTGAAGGATATGCATTGGATGTAAGATGTGATTTTTCTGTGGCTATAATATCTTATAAGCAGACCCTAATATGTCTTTGCTAACATATTTTGAAGTAAATTATTTTTGAGAATTTAGAAACAAGATATTTCACCAATCCCAAAGGTCAAAACATTCAGTGGAGTTATATGATCACTCCTGATTTCTTAATCCACATATACTGAGCACAGCTCCCCAATGAATAGTTGAGAGCAATAAATTTAGCCAAGAGGAGGTTTGCTCAGTCTCTTCCTCACACTGTTTCCCAGCTCCTTTATTTATGGTTTCTCTTTCTCCTGTCTCTTTTTACATCTTACTGAGATGACTCTCCATCTGCCAGTGGCTATCAGTAGGCTATTTGACTGGGGGTTCTTTGTTGCATGACTCTAATCCTAACCTTCTTCAACAGCTTCACCTTCTAACAGAATAGAGATTGGTCACTGTGATCCCAGGTAATTGCTCCCAATCCCAGCCTTGGAACTGGATCTCACCCCGTTCTAGAGGAAAGGAATGGCTTCCATTTATAAGGGGCTTTTCTTGACCCAGAGATTTCTCACAGCACTTTGCAGTCAATGTTGTAGAACTGACGTGCACTCTCCATTGTAGTGCAGGAAAAGTATCAGCTAATTTACACATCGCAATGAGGGCCGGGCACCTGGAAACTCCTGGAACAGGATTGCTGTCGAAACCCAGGCCCCTTCAACATCAATGTGTGAGGAACATAAAAATTCTGCTTATCTACTGTACTGCAAACATGACCGTTCATCTTTTAGATTTAGCTGACAGTTCAGTTTTGGCTTGATAGGGGAACTTTGTTGCGCGTCCTTCAGACTAAGCATCAAAAGCACTGCCACTAAGCCCAGGACACCAGCTAGGATTTTTGTACCTGTAGCCTGTAGGTTTTGTTGGGGCAGGGATCGCTGAGCCAGTTTCCTGAACCTGGGGAGGATGCCTCTGCCAGAGAATGTTGGTGAGGCTGTTAATTATATTAATTAATTAAAGTGACAAAGTATAGTTTTCAGGCTTGCAATTTCCTGTCAAGCTTCTCAAAGGAGGGTCTAACTAGGAAATCAGTTGCTATCGAGTCATGGAGTCATCGAGCATGGAACAGGCCCAACATTCCACTGTGTCCATGCCATCTAGCAAGCCCCCATCTGCACTGATCCCTCTTTTTCTCTCACATTCCCATCAACTCCTCTCTCATCAGTTCTCCTGCATTAGGGCCAATTAAGCTATTAGCCAACACACTGCTATGGGAAGAAACCAAGGGCACACAGGGGAAACTCCCACTCCCACAGGGAGGATGTGAAAACTCCCCACACACAGGACCTGAGGTCAGGATTGTACCCGAGTCTCTGGAGCTGTAAGGCAGCAGCTAACTGCTCGCCAGATGTGTGTCTCTGTTGCAAATGTACCAACCATGTGAGACAATGTTCACTGCCTGAGGCATAGGCACTCAAATAAACCAATCACCATCAGCAGCAGAAATTTATTTTATAATGAAGTCAGTCTCCGGGATCCTCAGATTTTAGTCACCATATCTTCTACACGGCTTTTGCAAAATTCTCACCCTACATCCATTTATTGACCGTTACTTTAATGTTCTTTTCAACAAGAATAGGTTTAACTTCCAGAGCTGCTTTTCCTGGCTGGGTGATACACAACCTTGAATGAATTTCACGTCCTTTTCTCATTCAATCCAAGTCTGGAAAAAATCACTCAGCCAAAGCAGCATCTGTTGTAAGATAAAATTATTGGACCATCGAATGTGTCGGCTCAGCCTCACAGTCTTCATATTTGTACTTGTCTGCACCAGGGCCCAAGCTGATAGTGATTCTGTCCCTTAAACACCCAGAAGGTAAGAGTATGAAAACACTAGGGCCAGATAAAGGGGACAAGCCTGAAGAAGCCTTTTATAAATTAAGTTAATATGTCTATCTTCTCATTTCCCATCTCAATCCCTCCTCCAACAGCTGCCTGTCTTAGTTTTTGTCAGCAGTTTCAATGACCTTCCCTTATGACACGTGACAGAAATGAACAGTAAACCGTAGAGCTAAGTGTTGCAATTTCAGCTTGCTTTATAGTGACGTGTAAGATTAGTCATTTTCCTAATTCTACACTTTGCATCCTAAATGAGTGGCTGTCACATTTCTGATTGCGGTTAAGCTTGGAAGTTCGAATGAGATTCTGATCAGCAAGTAATGCTGAAATTTACATCTGATGTTCCACCCATTTTGCAGGTGGCAAGTAATCCAAAATATCCTTCCGGATTTATTGGCAGACCTGGAACGTCTGCAGAAGCAGGGAGAAATCAGCATGAACAACCATGTCACACGGAAAGCACGGACACTCACCATATATTCCAGCTTTGATGTTTGACGCTGTCTAATCAACGTTCACGCACATTAGGCACAGCATTTAGAAAATGCAATTTTCAGAGTTTTAATATGACTCATATTGATAAAATAATGCACTGAAAGGAGAAGTAAACAGATTGCATGTGTCACTGATCAGAAACAAAAAAAGTCACTTTAAAATGCCAGCTATGCTGGGTTCCAACTGTGGCTGAATCTCTGGGTGTTATTTTACACACATTTTTGTTCAGTGTACGTACAGGAAAATTGTGTTTCCTACCCTGGAATCTGAGCCACTTCATGAACTTCCACACACCTCTGAACTGGGAGACCCTCAGGTGAATGAAAACTTTACTTCAGTTCTCAGTCTTCACGCCTCCACTGAACTCCGCTTCCAGCAGTGCTGAGCTACCAGCCCACCCTACGATGTGAGCCACCTCCAGACCCTCTGATTCCTCAATCCCACAACCAGCCCTTATCTCCAGCCCCAATCTCCCCCAAAACTAGGAGACTGCCTCCTAGACCTCCCCATGCCTGATGCCTCCGCAACTTTCCAGAGCTCCTGTTCCACCTCCTCAACCGTGCTGCCTCTTGTCTCTGACCCTTTGAAGCTGCTGTCCCACCGCCGTCCCCTGAAAATGCCGTCCCTCCTCTCCAACCACCCAGTGATGCTGATCCTCCTCTCCGACTCTCCAATACTGTTGTCTCTCATCTCTGACCTTCTGAAACTGCTGTCCCTCCTCTCCGACCCTCCCATACTGCTGACCCGCCTCCCCAGCTCCCAATATTGTTCCTAGCTATCTCAATCCCAACCTGCCAACTTACATGTTGGGCTGTGATGAACCACCTTGCACCCCCACTATTGGGCCTGAGGCCAGCCTCCCAAGACTGGCCTCCAAAGGGGAAATACTGGAGGCACGTTTTAAAACCTGAGAATGCATAATAACTGCTTTCAATGACCGATTTTGGGTCTCAGTCACAACTGAATTCCCTTGGAATGGAACACAAGGGTTGCTATCACATGCCTATGCACCCTTTAGGAATTCCCAGCCAGCGGTTTCCTAAACCAAAGTTGAGGCTTTTTCTTTCAAGAAAGTCTTTGACTGAAGCACAAGGCCAGTAACACCACCTCACTGCTGTTTCTAACAGTGCCCTGGACTTATATCACTTGCCTGGGTCTTTGCAGCTCCAACAGCACTCAAGTTGTTCTACCCCATCCAGGACAAAGTATCCTCTTAAATGAGACTCCATGCCCCACCAGTGAGCCATGGTTGCAGTGTATACCCTCTATAAGATGCATTAACACAACCCTATTAAGACTGCTGTGACAGAACCCCCCCAGGTCCCTGACTTCTACATCTAGGACAGTAGTAGAGTAGGGAATTCTACCATCTTGAGTCTGTCAGCTCTGTACTGTTGGTTAGGACATACAGGACTACATGTGCAGAACATAAGAAGTAGGAGCAGGATTTGGCCATCTGACCCATTGAGCCTGCTCCGCCATTCAATAGGTACGTGGCTGATCTGGCCGTGGACTCAGCTCCACCTACCTGCCTTTTCCCCATAACCCTTAATTCCCCTACTATGCAAAAATCTATCTAACTGTGTCTTGACTATACTTAATGAGGTAGCTTCCACTGTTTCTCTGGGCAGAGAACTCCACAGATTCACTACTCTCTGGGAAAAGCAGTTCCTCCTCATCTCCGTCCTAAATCTATTTCCCTGAAGCTTGAGTCTATGCCCCCTAGTTCTAGTCTCACCTACCAGTGGAAACAACCTTCCTGCCTCTATCTTATCTATCCCTTTAGTTATTTTATATATTTCTATAAGATCCCCTCTCATTCTTCTGGATTCCAGTGAGTATAGTTCCAAGTGACTCAATCCCTCCTCATAGGATAACCCCCTCATCTCCAGAATCAAACCGGTGAACCCCCTCTGCACAGCCTCCAAAGCCAGGATATCTTTCCTCAAGTAAGGAGACCAGAACTGCACGCAGTACTCCAGGTGCGGCCTCACCGGTACCCTGTACAGTTGCAGCACAACCTCTCTGCTCTTAAATTCAATCCCTGTTTTGTCAGTTTTATCACTTTTGCCATTAACTTCCAACCTGCTCCCAAATTCACACGGATCATCTCTGACACTTCTCTTCCTGTCTCTCTGTCTTCATCTCAGGAGCAGATTTGCCAGTGATATGAACATAGAACATAGAACATTACAGCACAGTACAGTCCCTTCAGCCCACAATGTTGTGCCAACGTTTTATCCTGATCTATTTAACCCTTCCCTCCCACATAGCCCTCCATTTTTTGATCATTTATGAGTCTATCTAAGAGTCTCTTAAATGTCCCTAATGTATCTGCCCCCACCACCTAACCCACCACTCTCTGTGTAAAAAACTTGCCTCTGACATCCCCCCATACCTTCCTCCAATCACCTTAAAATTATGCCCCCTCCTGTGAGCCATTTTCACCCTGGGAAAAAGTCTTTGACTGTCCACTCGATCTATGCCTCTTATCATCTTGTGCACCTCTATCAAGTCACCTCTCATCCTCCTTCTCTCCAAAGAGAAAAGCCTTAGCTCACTCAACCTATCCTCATAAGACATACTCTCTAATCCAGGCAACATCCTGGTAAATCTCCTCTGCACCATCTCTAAAGCTTCCACATCCTTCCTATAATGAGGCGACCAGAGCTGAACACAATACTCTAAGTGTGTCTTACCAGAGTTCTATAGAGCTGCAACATTACCTGGTAGCTCTTGAACTCAGTACACCGACTAATGAAGGCCAACACACCAAATGCCTTCTTAACAACCCTATCGACTTGCGCAGTAACCTTGAGGGATCTATGGACGTGGACCCCAAGATCCCTCTGTTCCTCCACACTGTTAAGATATCTTCTATAAACCCACTGACTCCCACAGCCACTTCGACTACACCTCCTCCTACTTTGCCTCCTGTAAGGATGCCATCCCTTTTTCTCAATTTCTCTGTTTCCACTGCATCTGCGCTCAAGATAGGGCCTTCTATTCCAGGGCTTCTGAAATGTCCTCCATCTTGTAGAAGTGTTGCTCCCCCTCTGCCATAGTTCATGGAGCTCTCACATGAATTTCCTCCATTTCCCACACGTCTGTTCTGTCTCCCCTCTCCCCAGGCAGAACAGCAATAAGAATTCCCTTGGTCCTCACCAAGGGAACTCAGCCTCCACATCCAACACATAATCCTCCTCCATTTCTGCCAGCTCCAACACAATCCCACCACCAGTCACATCTTCTCCTCTCCCACCCTCCTTTCTGCAGGAACCACTCTTTTTGGGACTCCTTGGTCAGCTTATCCCTCCCCACCCACACCTCCCCTTCCCCTGGCACTTTCCCCCGAAACCAAAGGAGGTGCAACACCTGCACCTTCACCTCCACCTTCACCACCATCCAGGGACCTAACCAGCCCTTCCAACAAATTTTTTGCACAGCTGAGGCAGAGGTTCACCTGCACCTCTTCCAGCCTGGTCTATTGCACTCAATGCTCCCAATGTGGCCTCCTCTACATTGGTGAAACCAAGTGTAGACTAAGCAATCATTGTGCGGAGCACCTTTGTTCTGTCATCTCAGACTTCGAGTTACATGTCATTTCAACTCCCTACCCCACTCCCGCACTAACCTGTCTGTCCTTGGCCTTCTCTATTGCTACAGAAAGGCCAAATGTAAATTGGAAGAACAACATCTCGTATTCTGCTAGGGTAGCTTACAACCCAATGGTATGAACATTGAATTTTCCAATTTCAAGTAACCCACTCTCCCAGCGCTCTCCTCCCACACACACTCACTTGTCTATCTAGTTTTCTTCTCCCTTTGTTCGTCCATCCCCTCCCCTCCCCTCCTCTCACCTGGTTCCATCTCCCCATCATCCCCTCCTTAACTGGTTCCATCTATCACCTACCAGCCTCTATCCCAACCCCTTCCTCCATCTACCCATCTCCCACTGCCCCCCCCCACCCCCAATCTGATTCCACCTATCATCTAACATCCTCTGCCCCACACTCCCTGTTCCCTTTCAGTCTCAATGCAGGGTTTCTACCCAGAATGTTGACTTACGCCTTTTGCCTCCACAGATGCTGATTGACCCACTGAATTCTTCCAGCATTCTGTTTTTGTTTTTGGCTCTTCAGTGTTGTGCATACTAAGCACATAATGGAATGCTACCAACAGAGCACCCTCTGTTGAAGGAAGTGAAGTCTCAACAACCAATGATGTCTGGTATAGCAATTTATCAAAAGTCATATTACATGCTACACTCAGTTCTTAAGGTTACACTTATAACACTACTTTTCTACCCCTTTAACAAATAATAAATGTTTGCATACCATCAATTATTGACATAGTTAACTGATTGTATAATTTATCCAGTTGCATATATGAGATCATGCAATTAACTATTTATTTTCAGAGGGATAGATACACAATAAAAAATTTAACCTATCATTAATTCATTCAGTCTCTCAGTCTTCTCATCTACAAACTCCTTCCTATTAACATTTCTGAAGTGTCTGCTCTTGTCTGTGATAATTTCAATGGATTGCTTCTCCAGAGAATCTTCATACACATTCTGTTCTTCAGTTGCAACCTCAACGTAATTGTCTTCATAATTATGCATAGCCATGAACACACATTCCAAACCCCAACTGTTAACTGAAACACAGAACTAATAGCTCAGCAACTACTGTAGTTATTGCAGTTATACATGGTGTTTGGTATGTAACTGAATACCATGTACTCATTCACAACAATCTCCACTTTAATTGCTTCATAAGTTCTCCATTTACCAACATCTTATGTCCTGAATTCTAGTTTGACTTCCTGTAGTCACCGCACCTTCCCTCTTTCCTTCTGCCTTTTCTGAGGTCATGAAGTTATCTCCTCAATATTTCCCTTTCTGCATTGTCTCCCTCAATCCTGCTATAATTCAGTCTCCCTTACCACACTCTGGCAGAGCTGTTTTGAGCTAATATTAGTAAGCATGACTACCGGGAAATCTCTCAAAGGATCTTCAGGTTTTTGAACTATCTTCACATTTCAATACAGTTCTCTGATAGTGAACGTGCTTTCAATGACTTAAAGAGAATACTGAGAGCATTCTTTGCGTGCTCTGTATGACTACTTCTACTCCCTCAAGCAGCAGCATCTCAATCCCAATGCCAATATAGGCTCTTTAGTGTTGCTGCTTATTAATGCAAATAACGGAGGTAAAGCTACCAACAGAACTTCCTTTATTGAAGGCACTAACTTTCAACTAACGCCAGTCTTTGGTACAACAATGCTAACAAATGTCATGCATTCAGTCCTTAAGGGTACAGACGGTTATATACATCACACCATCCACAACACACCATTCTGAATTTGAAATAAATTAGTATTCCTTGATTGTCACTCGGTATAAAGTCTCCCCACCCAACAAGACTGTGGCATTACCTTCACTACACAAACTGCTGTTGTTCAACAAGATACTTTTTCAAAGGCAGTTAGTACTGACCTTCTAACTAATGCCCACATGTGTGAAGAAAGTGAGAGATGTTACTAGCACATAAGAGAAGCTGGTTAAAAGTTTCTTGCAAACCCCAGTTTCTAACATTTGGCTCTCTTATATGATTCAGGGTTGGAAGCATTTTAATTAGAAAACCTTCAAGGAGTAGATCATCTCGGTTACAGTGGGGGGCCTGGTTCTGGAAGCCAGGAGCCTTTTTAACATGCTGCCAGGATGTGTCGACAACCATCTGCTCAAACCTCTGACAAAAATTTCTCCTTGATTGAATAGACCATCAATTAATGAATATTAATCACAAAATAAAATGTGCAAGAGGAGGAGTGAGACAGCAATTTCTACTCACAGTGGATATAATTGCATGTTGCCTAATATAGAATAATGCAAGGAATGGGATGAAAATGCGTACTTATTTAGTGTTTATAAATATCAAGGGTAAGAGGAGTCTGCAGTATTTCAAAAGATGCATGTCTTCCCAAAAAGTATTATTTATTCATTCAGAAGCCATGACATGGTTCCCCAAACTCATAAATGTGCCTGTAGTTGTCCACTCTGGAAAATGAAGAAAGCAGAAGGGATCCTCTGACATTGACACATCTCCCACATTGTCCAAGAGTAACAGTGGCTATGGCAGATGCCTGACCACCCTGCCTTCTGTGTAGAAGCTCAAGTAACGCCCTAATGCAGCTGCAAAGCAGACAAAGATAAAATAACCTAAACAGACATTGAAAAGGCTATGCTTGAAAGTTACCTGTATCTCTTTGGTTCTCTCCATTGTCCGTGGTTACTGTATTTTGAGCTGTAGTCCCCTATAGTGACCATTGCATCATGATGATGCCTTGAGTTGGAACTTGAAGCTACCTGCAACAGGCAGCTTGAAGGCTGCCGAATAACAAAGGTTATACAAAGCTGCCCAAAAACAAAGGTTATACAAGCTGCCCAATAACAAAGGTTGTCCTCTCGCTCCTGCCTTTCACTACAGATACTTCCCTTTATATCATGTGCAAATGTGGAAGCAGTTTGGTGAAATGTCTCCTAGTAAAGTAAATGGGCTGTGGATCCTCTCCAATTTCTTTAAGAGGAAGTGATAAAAATTGTTCCGTGAGGGGGAGACGTCGCTTAATCTCAGGGCAGATTTGCCTTACTGTTTCTTGCAAACCTTCCATGGTTAAAACAAAGAAACCTTCAGATGGGATGGTGAAAGGGTCAAGGGAGGTTCATGTTGCTGGAGCAAGTCAGAGAGAAAAGATTCCAAGTTCAGCAATTTTTCAACTGTTAGTTTGATAAATCAATGGGGTTATTTGGGATTGGCTTGATTTTTCAGCTGACGTTAATGTGAACTGGAAGGAGCGATTTCTGTCGAGTTGAAGGCAGAAGTAATCTAGATGCATACTGAAGGTGCCTGTCTATGGTAAGACGCAGCACCTAGTTTACTTTGACATGTCGCTCAGTACTGCTGGGGCCTGTGCAGGTGAATCCTCCCACATGTTACTATGCAGGTGTAGTACAGAATTGGAGATATGTTTGGTGACTTAATGATTGTTGGCAGTCCATCTCCATTGTCATCTGAATTCCTTCAAATGACTGCTTTCACTGCTGAGAAATCAAATGCTGTGATAGGATTGGATATAAAATAAGCAGGCGCTGCCCAGGGAGAACGTCAGGAGGAGAGGTGCGGGGATGCAGAGGGGACATCCAGCCAGATCAACATCTGGGACACTGGCCATGGTACAGCCAAGGATGCAGTGATATGGTCTGTGGTACAGTCTGGGATATGGCCTGGGTGCAGTCTTGATGCAGTCTGACAGCCTGCAACATGATCTGGGATGCAGTCTGGATCACAACCTTGGCGATGGTCTGAGATATAGTCTAGATCACAGTCTGCCACACGGTCTAGGATATGATCTGGATCACAATCTGGGACACAGTCTGTAACATTGTCTAGATCACAGTCTGGCATATGATCTGGATCACATTCTGGGACACAACTGTAACATGATCTGGATCACAGTCTGGGATGTAGTCTAGGGTAAATCAAGAAAACGGTCTGGAGACTCGGTAGTTCCAAGACATGTCAAATACTGGAAGCGGTAAGTGGGCTCTGAACAAACAATATTTGCCCCAGGATTTCTGATTGTGGTTAGACAGCGCTGGCCTGTGTGATGTGGGCTGTTGGCTTATTGTTCCCCTGAAACCCCTGCAGGGCCTCACTCGTCTAAAACATGTAACTTGCTCCTCTAAAACAGACAACCTTTCTGTTGCCAAGGAATAGCCAGATTATCTGTTTTAGAGGAGCAAGTTACATGTTTTAGACGAGTGAGGAGCATGTTTTAGCATCATTTACAAGGTGATTCACTGCTGGGAAATCATTTAAATGACTTAAAATTTCACTCAGTGGTCACGCTCTTGCTGTGAGTCATCAGGATATGGGCTGAAGTCTCAGTGGGACTTGAGAACATAATCTAAATGACACTCAAGGGAGTGCTGCATTGTCTCCCATTGAACTGCTCCATGCTTGGTTCTCTTGGCCTCTTCAGTGAAAGTTCTCATGGGGCCATGACAAAACCAGTGGCGGGCTCCTGCTGCCTTGCCCACCATTTAGGCCACTCCCACCAACACCATCAGAACAGTTTCTGTGGTCACTTATCTCATTACGGTTCATGGGATCTTGCTCTGTCTAAATTGGCTGGTGTGTTTTCCAACAAACCAAATGTTATTGGTTAGGAAGCTAACCCAGCCTTAGGCAATGTGTTGGTGCATTAATCTTTAGCACACTGGACATATATCATGCAGTACTGTCATAATGAAATGGGTGCCTACTGCTCCATGCTATTTCAGATTAATGGCCCAAATACAATGCAGAAGAAGGCTATTTGGCCCATTGCATCCATGGTGACCAAGAATAGATTACTTATACTAATCCCATTTCCCACCTCTTGGTCCATAGCCCTGCAGGTTATGTCTGACTGACAACTGACACAGGTACTTTTTCAATGTGATGAAGGTTTCTGTCCCCACCACCTTTTCATGTTGTGAGCTCCAGACCCCCGCTACTAGTTGACCAAAATGTTTTCTTACTCTCCTCTAATCCTCCTACCAATTAACTTAATCTGTGGCCGTTGTTACTGACCTCCCAGCTAAGAGTATTGGGTCTAATATGCCCTTTTCCAGCCTCTTATAACTTCACACTCCTCAACTAAATCTTCCTTCAATCTCCATCTCTTCTCATAACTATAGTTCTCTATCCCTGGCAACATCATTATAAATTTCCTCTGCGTGTTCTCCAGTGCTGTCCTCTCCTTACTGTAGTGCAGTAACTGGGCCTGCACATCATTTTCTAACTGTGGGCTAACTAGTTCTCCAGTAACTAAAATTCCCATCAACAATTCCTCTTAGTTTTGTCCCTCTGAGTTAACTTTAATCCCCTTTACCTTAGATTCCCAACGTTTTTATTTTCTTGGTCAATCAATGTCTTACCAAAATCTATGTTACTACATCAAATTTGCCACCCTCATGAACTCTTCTTGTTACCTCCTCAAAAATGTAATCAAGTTTGTGAGTCACAACTTTCTCGTAACAAATCCATGGTGACTACCCTTGATTAATCCATGCCCTTCTAAATGCTGATATTGCCATAACAAACATTGTGCTGACTGGCCTATAGTTACCTGATCTATCTCCTTCTCACTTCTTAAGCAGTGGTACTAAGTCAGCAAATCTTCAGTCCCCTTGCAGCCAAAGATCATTGGAAAATGATAGTCAGAGCTTTCCTTTGCTTTTAAGAACTTTATCTAGGCCTAGATGTTGTTCCACTTTTAGAGATGCCAAATGCCACAATTATGTCTTCCCTCTCTCTCTTTCCCTCCCTCTCTCTCTGTTCATCATGTCCTATTCTTCACAGTGCTTCCTCATCAGTATCCATACCTATCTCATTGCCCTCTTTCATGAAGACAGGTGCAAAACATTCAGAACTCTGCTGTGGTGACCATCATGGTACATGGCACTCCATGCAAACACAAGAGACTGCAGATGCTGGAATCTGGAGCAACAAACAATCTGCTGGAGAAGTTCAGTGGGTCAAGCTGCATCCATGAGAACTCTGACATGCACTTTGTATTTCATTATTTGGTGATGTATCCTGATATTTTGTTGGTTTTTACTTATTCACCTTGTCATACTCTCCAGACACATGTTCAAGAGAAGAACGCCATTACTAAAGGTATGTTTTTGAGGTCGAAAGATCTTGCAATGATCTTCTATGCTTGAACTGTCTCCTTCTTGATATTTATGGACTTCTAGGGTACTTCCAGCATCTTCTGTGTTTTTGTTCTGAGTTACCTTGTACTCATTCCATCTCAATGATTTTGTATTTATGTTGCACATTATTCTGTCAGATTTGGTATTAAATTCTACATGTCCATCCAATTGAATAAATATGCAAATCTCTTCTCAAATCCTGAACTACATTCTGCGGGTCACAGCCACTCCTATCTTGGTGCAATCTACAAATTCTGTAATTGTGCTTTTGGATTAAGAAACCAGGTCACTGATGTAAATGAGAATTGGAGGTTTTAGCAAAGGCCTCTGTGGAATTGCACTCAAGACCTCTTCCTCATATTCTCTGTTTCCTAATTTCTCATCCAATAACATACTGTACCCTCAATTCCCAAGGCCTTCAGTTTAATTATAAATCTTTCATGCAAAAAGATTTCGGAAAGTCTGAATTACGTTTTATCAAAGGGAATTTGACAGTCCACTTCATCTGTAACATTCTCGGCATCGTCGTGCTTTTGCAAGTGAGAAATGCGGAAAGAAAGACTAAATGTTTGCAATTTATATAATACTTTGTCATGTCACTCGATGTGACTCGGAGTGCTTTACATTTGGGACAAGTGATTATCAACTTTCTCTTCAAACCGAACACTGTTTCTTATAAAGTAATTTCTGCACAGGCTCACTTTCCAACACTCTTAACAACAGTCTCCATTATATTTCTAAGTGAGAAGGTCAGTTTAATATATATAAATTGCCCAGAACTCTCCCTACTTGCACATTGGTATCACAGTTGAAAAAGAGACTTGTAATTGTACAGCTCCTTTGCCAACATCAGGCCAATCAAAGGCTTTTTTAAGCATCATCAACAATGAACTGTGGGGATCTCAGCTGTAGAAAGTCCAGAAAATAGAAACACGATAATGATCGGATTATTGGTTTTAATGCAGAGTAAATAATCCCCTATCCCCTACCATATCCCTGCATATCATAAAGATAAAACATGGTAGATTTTATATTCACTTGCGAGAATGCCTCATTCCAAAAGAAATAGTTCACATAGTGCAGATCTCCCTTCAGCACCAGGTTGAAGTGTCAGCCTGGATTTTACGGTCAAACTTCAGGAACTTGACTCCACCATTTTTGACTCCTGTTCATATGACACCCCATTCATGCCTTGTAACTGGAATGGTGGATTTGTCCTGTGAGGAGAGGTCAAGCAGACTGGGTATGTACTATTTTGAGTTTAGAAGAATTAGAGGTAATCGCATTGAAATGTGTAGAGTTCTTATAGGCTTGACAGGATAAATTCAGAGTTGATGTTTACCCTGAATGAAAATTTTAAAAAACTACTGATGCTGGAAACCTAAAATATGCTGGAAATACAAAGCAGGCCAGATAGCATCTGTGGAAAGGAAACAATTAGTGTTTCAGGTCTGAGACCCTTCATCAGAACTGAGAAAGAGAGAAAGCAAGTTAGTCTAGGTAGCAGAGAGATGGGGGTGGGTGATGGGGGGCACAAAGGGAATTTCTCTGATAGGCTGAGGCAGTTAAGCTTCTTTGTCTGTAAGGTTTTGCTAATGTTTGGCTGGACTGTCTAGAACCAGGGGTCAGAGTCTTAAAGTAAGGGGTCAGCCCTTCAGGTTAGGGAAGAGAAGATCCAGGGTAGTGGTCTTTGGTACCCTTACCCAAGATGGCTCCAGAGACTCAGTTGTTGAGGAAATTCAAGACAGTTATGGATAGGTTTTTAAATATTGGGGGAAATCAGAGGATATTGGGGTAGTGCAGGAACATTGTGCTGAAATAGAAGATCGCCCTTGAGCTCATTGAATGACAGAGAGCTAAAGGTCCAACTCCTGCTTCTCTTTCTTCTGTTCTTATGAAAGCCCTAAAAGGCTAGATGGTTTGGGCCTGTATTCCTTGGTGTTCAGAAGAATGAAGGTGACCTTATTGAAAGAGGTACGATCCTAAGGGACTTCACAGGTAGATATTGAGATGTTTTCACAAGTGGGAAAGTCATGAACGAGGGGACATAGTTACAAGATAAGGGGCCGATCATTTAAAACTGTGGTGTGTAGAAATTTCTCCTCTCAGAGGATAGAGACTACGCTGAGGATGGCGGGGCCAGACCATTAGATATTTTTTAGGTGGAGAGAGAGAAATTGAGGTCATGGGGAACTGGCACAGAAGAGGAGTTGATCAACATAGATCAGCCATAATCATATTGAATGGTGGGGCTTGCTTGAGGCACCTGATGACCTACTCCTTCCTGCTCCTATGTTCTTGTGTTTTCTTGATAGAACTTCAGACACATGGATTTCCAGCACTTTTTTCTGCAGCTTTTGCTGTTTACAGGGAATTAGGGATGGAAGAGCAGTTGAAGTTTAGTCCCAAAACTTGAATTTCTAAAATTCTGTGTCTACATTAACCTCCTGTAGTGCAACAATTCGTTCTTGTAACTGCTGCAAACTTGCTGTGCATTGACTCAATCTGAAACAGCAGGAAGTTGGAACTGGAGGCAGCAGCAGGCAAACTGACTTCAAAGCTGCCAATGAGAAACTGCCAAGCAATAGACGGTCAGAAATCATAGCAAAGCAAAGGAATTTCACAAAAAAAAAACTCATCTCAGTGACTGAGATATGGCTTTAAACAAATAACAGTAACAAAAACATACATGTTTCACAATAACAATTAAAGCTATCAATTAAAATATCATTTTTGCCTTAATAGAGTCATTGAAGTTTCGATTTCAATGCCTCAGGCCAGCCTAGATATCACAGCCTCTACTGATTATTTTTCTCAACAGCAATTGAAGTTACAAATTATGGATTATGAACATCTACATTTTAATTTGTATCTCTGTATTGCAGATACCCAACATTTACCCTTCTGGCTTTGATGTTCGGCTTTGTGTTTTGCTCTCTGTTATTTTTCCTCATCCTTCTCTCTCTCTCTCTCTCTCTTTCTCTGATTCTGACTGCAGCTCTCGACACCCATTGTCACTGAGAGAAGTTTTGAGACAGCTAAATGCTGAGAGCAGTTCATTTGCTTTATGAAGCGACCAGAAATCTGCAATAACACGACATAGTTACTCCGACAGCATAAAGAATTAGTTATCGTCACCCTTGAATGCTTAATTACTTTTTTTTATTACTTGGTTTATGTCCCCATGCCTGATAACACAGGAACTGGTAAACAGCCCAACACTGGAAGAAGCACCAAATTAACTGATTGCAGCATCTGTTAATGTGTCCAACTGACTGCTTCAAGAAAGTGGGGAATTTTAAGATTGAGGGCTATGTGGGTGTGAATGGGAGTTGGTGTGTGGTGGGGAGGGCGGTGAGGTTGGTCAGTGATTTGTGTGGAAGGGTGAATTAAGGCTGGTAAAGAATGTCAATGTGCTCCGAAGCCAGTTGCAATGCACAATGGTTTGACTCAAGCACCTTTGTCTGTTGAATTGTATCCACTCCCGAGAGCTGGATTAACGATCTGAGTAGTTGAGTTGTTGGAATGTAGGAATATTTTAATTATTATGCATCTTCCCTGCCTTCTACTGTCTTCCCATAGATGGCCGAGTGTCACCCACAGCGTTCAAGTGACAACCAACCGGATGCGTTCACCGACCAGATGTGCTCCCCAGCCAGATGTGTTCACCGACCAGATGTGCTCCCCAGCCAGATGTGCTCACCGACCAGATGTGCTCACCGACCAGATGTTCTCCCCAGCCAGATGTGCTCACCGACCAGATGTGCTCCCCAGCCAGATGTGCTCCATTCCACCGCTGTTTGGCTTGCATGCAGCCACAAGGAAGGGATCATGCAGGTCTGTATCAAGTTCCTGGGTGGTTTGCTCGGTGCTTTTGTCGCACACTCCTGATATTTAAATTATACATCCTTATAACATAGAGGGAGGCCATTCAGCCCATTGCCTATGCTGGTTTACAGACTATTCCCATGAATCCCATTCCTCCCTTTAACCCATCCTCTCTCATGTGCCCACGAACTCCACCCTGATTCGCCTGCCAGCCACCTACAGCAGAGGTAATTTACAGTAATCGATTAACCAATCAACCGGGCATCTTTGGGAGGTGGAAAGATATCAGAGCACCCGGGAAAGGGAAGTCCACACGGTCACAGGGAGAACTGGCAAACTCCACACAGACAGCACCAGAGTTGAACCCAGGACGGTGGAGCTGTGGTTTGGCACCACTACCTGCAGTGCCACTGTGCCGCCCTTGTTCTTTGGATGCGAGTGGATTGAAGGGATAATTAAGAGGTGTCAAAGAGTATCCCCTTCAAACTTCACTGACAATACCCCTGGGAAACCTGCCCAATGAATCCTGAGCAAGACAATGACATGTATACAACTACCAGCTATACATCACTATGATGCCAGTGATAAGAATTGTCTGAACCTTGCAGCTCGAAGACAGCCCTGGTGCCCCAAGGAGCAATATAAGTGGCTGGACTTTGCTCAGGTTGCTTCAGGTGACTTGGAGGCATCCTTCAGTACTTGGCAGCCATGGTCTCTGGAATGATTGTTGTTTGGTGCAGAATATTATGCAGCAAGCAGGCATTAAGGTTTTGGAAGGAACAAGGTGCTGAGTATATTTAACCTGCAGGTGATTCCAGGGAGGAAGTGCTGGAGAAAGGCACTACCCCAAAACAACGCACATTGGTGTTCTGGATGTCAAGGCCTCCCTATGGCTGGAAGGTTCAGCTGGTCCCATTTCAGGGTAGGATTCATATTCAAAGGCCTCACTTCCCACCTCTAACCACACTTCCACACAGCAGTGCCAACACGTCACCCGTCGCTACTGGTCTATACGCAAGTTTCCATTCATCAGCCCACAGTAAAAAGGTGAGCTGACACCAGACACCAAGACTAGTGTGAAGGAAAAGAATTCACATGCTGCTAAAACCTGAAATTTAGGAATGCAACATTTACTTGTTTACCCAATGCCCAGACCCAGTGCAGCTACACAACCTCAGTTTTACATTTCCCTCTGCACCAACTTGGTGTGGTCCCCTGTGCCTCAATAGAGGTGTAGCCAATATGCTTGGACACACGTTCTCACAATGGGGATGTCCTTGGCACCTTGTCCAAACTACTCCACCTGAATCCGTGCAATGGGTAGACTCAGCCTTTGGGAAAAATGTCACAGTGTTGGGTACAGACTTGGAGGGATGATGAGTCAACACCATGTCCATTGAGTGGAGTTCCCAATCCCATCTCCGCCTCCATCAGAAACTCAACAAGCTGCATTTAACTGTGATCACTGTTATAGTGAGTTCAAGCGTCTGTTGCATCCAGAGTCTAAATGGCTTTGGCCAAATCCTAAGTGGACTCACTTGACTGCCACAATGGAGAAGGGAGGTCCATCCACGGAAGAAAACATCCTCCAAAATCAAACCAACTGCAGAGTGTGGGCTCTACATTTTCCAGTCACCGTTTATGGTGAGAGTGTGGCCAGACCCTGATGTGCACATTGCCAGCACCCTGGGAAGACTTTGCAGATTTTCTCCCAATGATTCTCTCTTTATAGAGGGAACAAAAGATGCAGCTTCTGTTCCAACTGAGCCAAGACTGGAGAGGGCTGCAGTCTCTGACCTCCTCCCCTCCACCCGCCCCACCCCAAGCCCACCTTATGTTGCTGCTCTGTTGTGACCTGTGTGTCACTAGGCAAATTTCCAAATGATCGCCTGCCCAGTGATATTGGAGGCTGAATATCATCTTTGATTAAAAATCAATCAACAAAAATTAGTTCAAGGTTTCAAAAAATGAAATTGTTAAACATTTAAAACACAAAAATATTTCAGTAGACTTGATTAATTAAAAAAAAGCCTAATGCTCTCCAGTTAGGCAATTGTTCCTTTCCATTAAGATGAATGGACTTGCAGTTCCAGCACCAGGTCTGACCTAACACAAGCTCAGTGGACATTTTTCCCCAGATAAGTGCCGGGGAATTGCCACACGTCTACATTCCACATCGGAGCAACCAGAAGATACCAGTGAAGAGTAGTCAGCAAGCTCAGAACCTCTGTATTCACGTGGGAACCATGATCTGATCTTAGAGGCATCGAAGGATACAACACAAAAACAGGCCCTTTGACCCACCAAGTCTGCAATGATCATCAACCGCCCATTTACACCAGTCCTACATTAATCCCAATTTATTCTCCTCATTTTCCCAGCAAATGCCCCATATTCTTCCACTCATCTACAAACGACATGCAATTTGGAGTTGCCAATTAACCTACTGACCCACATGTCTGTGGGAGAAAACTGGATCACCCTGGGAAACCCACGAAGTCAATAGGAGAATGTGCAAACTCCACGCAGACTGCTCCGGAGGTCGGGATTGAACCTGTGATCCTGGGCTTGAAAGGCAGCAGCTTTGCCAGCTGTGCCACATGGCCGCACCAGATGGCACCTATGCAGAGAAATGCCAGAAGTTAAGTGCGCAACTGCTGACATTGCTCAGCAAGTTCCATCCTCTCTATGTGAACCTGAGCTGCCTCAGTTTATAGATATGGACAAGACCCTGGGTCAGAGAGGTGACCTGACCCTGCTGGTGTCCCGTGTTCTGTACAATTCGGCTTTGAACAGGGTACATAAGAGAAACCTATTCACCAGGTATGTAAAGTGCTCCTGTAATTCCACTTTTCTCCATTAAATAGTAAGAGGGTTACTGGTACTCACACTGGCTTCTCAGCTGATTTGCTGCCTAAAGTTCCCATCACTAAATTAGGGACAAATAATTATTTTTTAAAGCAACAAATATGTTATAAATGTGTCAGGTCAGATATAAATCATATTTCCTTATGACATAAAAGGAGGCCATTCTGCCCATAAAATCTATGCTAGCTCTCATTGACTCATCAATTCCATTTCCCTACTCGCTTCCCTGTAACCTATTCTCTCTCAGATGCCCAATCCTTTATGCACTGACATTTTTGCTGGATACAAAAATATAAAAGTTTCAACATATGTCTGGAAAATGCAGAATATCCACTGCAGGTACCAGTGAGACAGAAAAATACATATATTTGTACAGCATATGGATTTGGACACAGGATCTTTCTGGGACCCGTTTTTAGAGGCCTGATGAAATCTTTTCATCGCTCCACTACATGGGATTATTGATTGAAACAACTTGCTGCAGGCCACACTTGCCACACTGGTTGAATGTTGAGAAGATGAGAGCTTTCACGACAAGAACGTGGCAATCGTGCAGTTAGATGCCATTTCTTTCCTTCTGCCCTCCCCACCTCTCTCTTTATCCCATGTTCCACCGTCATCTATCAGATTCCATCACCTTCAGCCCTTTGTCCCTCGCACCTAACGCCTCCCAGCTTTGTTATTATTCCCACTCCCCCCTCCCTCATCTGCCTATCACCCCTCCTCGCCTGGATCCACCTATCGCCTGCCAGCTCTTGCCCACCCCTTCCCTCCACCTCCTTATACTAACTATCTCCCCTCTATCTTCCAGTCCAGATGAACGACCTCAACTCAAAATGTCAGCTGTCCGTTTCCCCCCATAAATGCTGCCTGATCCAATGAGTTCCTCCAGCTCTTTGTGTATCCACATTGATGGATCTGGAGTTACATTGGCCAGACCCAATGACAATGGCAAATGCTCTCCATTGAGGGATATTAGTGAAAGATCCTCAATCGGTGGTCCAGCAAGTTAATCATTCCATCACCATGCCCTGAGTTTTATGGAACATTAAAGAAGGAGCAAGAGTAATTTTGAGAGAGAGTTCCAGCATGTAAGGCAGCCAAACCAAAGCACAACTGCAGTTAGTGGAGCAATTAAAATTGGGGATGAAGAAGAGAGCACAAATCAAGGAGTATGTTGTTTTATGCTGTCATGAGTCAGTTGCTCTTTCTTTTAACAAAGTACTCCTTGTCACATTCTGTGGGCTTTTGGTGAGTCATGTCATAAGGTGTTTAATTCCTGTTCATTGAAATAAGCGTTGTTAATAATCTAATAACCTTCTGCAATGCCCTGAATCCTTACAAACTGAATAACACTGCTCAGAGTCATTATCTGTTTTGGGTTACTTTGAAAAATTTCTGTTAGACCAGACTTGGATGTGCAAATGAAAATTAATTATCATGCTTCATTAATATGACAAAAAGACATGTGTTTTGTTCAAAATAATTAGTACTTTTGGTAAATTTATGTACCTGTCAGGGTGATTGATTGTTTCATCAAATAAATTTTCTGCAGCAAAATACGCTGTCCTATTTCAAGTATATTTCAGTACTGGTGTCAAACACTCCCCAATCTGGAAGACAGGATCTAGCCAGAGTCCAACTGGTTCAAAGCAATCCCCTACTGCAGGACTGACACCTCCTCCCTCACCCCACCCGCTATAAGCAGACATTTTCCCACTCACTGATAAGTCTTACTGTCAATTTGCTCTCCCTACGATGTTTAACCGACCTCATTGACCCATCCTACACTCTTTCTCCTAAGCCTTTGCCCAAGGAAATGTTCATTATTTTAGAAGCAGAAAATATTGGGAACACTCAGCAAGTCAGGCAGCATCTGTAGAGGAAACAGTGTTAATGTTTCATCAGCTCTTACAAAGGGTCTCCGACCTGAAATGTTAACTCTGTTTCACGCTCACAAATGTTGTCTGGTGTGCTGGTTGTTTGTAGGATTTTCTGGGGTTTTTTTGTATTTCCAAGACCTATAGCTTTTTGATTTTCAAATGTTCATTATACTTGTGTGTGGTAAACGTCTGTGACTGAGGAATCTCCTGGCTGCACATAATCCTTACCCAGTGTCTGTCCAAGGAAGGTCTATTCATTGGGAGAGAAAGATTCAGTTTTATGTTCACCCTGACAGGTGAAATAGCAAAGAAGGATGATTCAAGAACACAATAGATGCCTTTTTGCAAAAGCAAGCACTTACAGTCCATGGAAGAACAGAATTCTGAACAATAATGTTTAAGACCCTCAAGACTTGCCTAGGCACCCATGGGTGACTGGAGGATCTAATCTGCTACAGATCTGGTATTTTTCACCTCTTTCTGCAATTGGAAGGAGAGTACAGGGTCAAAATCAGCCAAGTTTGAGGGTGAGGACATAAAATGGCTTTTTTTCCCTGAAAAAATGAACTTTTCAACTATCATCAATACCTGAATGAGAAATCACCCATCCTTCCTTAACCTGAGGATTACTTATCATGCCTCACATCCATGAGTCCTTTCCAGCTGATATTGCTCATTCTTATCATTTCAACGTGTTAACAATATGACAAAAATGTCTTTATTAGTCACATGTACATTGAAACACACAGTGAAATACATCTTTTGCATAGAGTGTTCTGGGGGCAGCCTGCAAGTGTCGCCACGCTTCTGGCGCCAACATAGCAAGCCCACAACTTCCTAACCCATACATCTTTGGAATGTGGGAGGAAACCGGAGCACCCGGAGGAAACCCATGCAGACACGAGAAGAATGTACAAACTCCTTACAGACAGACAGAACCTGGGTCACTGGCACTGTAATAGCATTACACTAACCGCTACACTTAGCGTAAAAGGAAGTAAGTGGGAGGAATCTCACTAAGACGCAGCTAAACTAACATGACTGCAGTTAACAGTTCTTGATGGCTGAAGTATCCTGGGGTTAATAACTACACCTCAGATTGAATTGCCTCATTTGGAGTGCCAATTTCAGTATTTTTCTCAAATGGGTGCCTGGTGCTGAACATAAGTGATTCATTATTCAAAGAGTCAACAGATGTTGAATTCCATCATAAAGTTCGGTAGCTGCTTGATTATTTAAGTGAGCTAGTGGCCGCAATATACCCTCATTAAGAACACTGATTCTCATGATGAATTATTCAAGGCTGTATAGATAATTGGGTGGGGGAGTAAACAACTTCTCATGGGAAGGACACAGTGATTCTCAGGTTTGCAGGCAGATGTGTGCAGAAATGGCCTTGAACAGTCATGCCATTTCCTTAATGAATAATTCCTTCATATGTAGATAAATCTATGTCTGCAGCCAATGAATATGTGTTTATCATTTTTTGGAATGCCTACTTGACCTTTGTATCTCCAAGGTGGTTTAAAACAGAATCATGAAGATTGAAAGACACACAAAAAAAACTCTTCTATTTATTTTTCAGGATCTGAGCATCACTGACAAGGTCAGCTTTTATTACCTTTGAACTAAGTAGTTGCCCAGCCAGTTTAGAATTAACCTTGTTGATGGGTCCTGAGCGAAGTAACGACGGTAGATTTCCCACTTCCAAGGGCATTAGATGCTTTTTCTCATGAAAATCCAGTAGTGTTGTGTGATTATTACTAATAAGCAGCTTTAAAATAATTTGTAACTATTCACTGAGCTTAAATTCCACAGCTGACATCGCAGGATTTGAACTTGGGTTTAGTGAATTATTAGTCTTGGCCTCGGTTAACTTAACTACTGCATCACCGCTGTATGTGTAGCTAGTGAGGCTCAATCTTCCCCTGTATCATGTATGTTAGTTAAATTAATTACAGAAGTAGAGAAAAGAAAAAGGCTTAAACCAAGAACTCCTTGACCAGAACTCCGTATCCTCTTTTTCATTTATTTGCTGCTATTCTTCATTCACGAGCATGTGTCTAACTGTCTGGAGCCTGCAGCGCCTATCAGTATCCCGGAGTTTGTTATAGATCACCTGCTACATGGTCCAGCATAGAAAATCTTCTCTTCAATTTCAGACTATCGGCTAATTGGCTATCTGACTATCTGATAAAAACTCTTAACAAGCAAAGCAGTCAACAGTCCTGAGCCACAAGACTAACGTGTGTTAAGTCTTTACTCCCAAAAACAATGTCAGAGTTCGCCAAATTTACCCACGTTGACTTTAGTGCAGAATATGGTGTTGTCTTGGCACACTCAGCTGTAAGTGTGAAGTACTATATTAGATGGGAATTTAGAAGGTGCATTTGAACACAGCCAGTGAAATACATGAGCAGGTGGGAAGGGAGAGTGGCAGCAGTGGTCTTCCTAAGTCATAGTCACACAGCACAGAAAATGGCCCTTCGGCCCATCATGTCCATGCTGATGAGCATTCTATAGGACCAGACGACAGTCCTCCGATTGGTATCTGGTTGCAACTCAGTAGATGTTTGCAACTTGATCATGCTTCATGTACCTCAGGGTAGTGGTTGATGGAGGGCTATGACTCGTGGTGCTCCACAGAGATCCGGGCAGCATGGATATGATGGGCCAAAAGGCCTGTTTCTGTGGTGTACAACTCTATGATTGATTTCTCCTATTTATTTGAATTGGATGCAGTACTAGTAGTCAGACTTGCAGCCTGAGAGCTGAGAAGCCTGTGGATTTTCAAGCTATTCCTTTAGACTCTGTGTGGAATCCTTCAGTGCAGCACAGAGGCAGCCAATAGCACAGGCAGCAGAGCAGAAGTTGCGGCTGGAACTCTGCTGTTTATAATGTATATAAATGACCTGGATGAAAACATAGATGGGTGGGTTAGTAAGTTTGCAGACAAAGGTGGTGTTGTGGATAGTGTAGAAGACTGCCAAAGGATACAGCGGGATATAGCTCAGTTGTTGATATGGGCAGAGAAATGGAAGATGGAGCTTAACCTGGCCAAATGTGAAGTGTTGCACTTTGGGAGATCAAATGTAAAAGGACAGTACACTGTTAATGGCAAGACCCTTAACTGTGTTGGTGTGCAGAGGGATCTTGGGGCCCAAGTCCATAGCTCCCTGAAAGTGGCTACATAGATTGATAGGGTGGTAAAGAAGGCGTCTGTCATGCTTGCCTTTATTAGTCAAGGAACTGAGTTCAGGAGTCGGAAAGTTATGTTGCAGCTTCATAAAACTTTAGTTAGGCTGCATCTGGGGTATTGCATTCAATTCTGTTCGCCCCATTACAAGAAGGATGTGGAGGCTTTGCAGAGGGTACAGAAGAGGTTTACCAGGATGCTGCCTGGATTAGAGGGCATGTGCTATAAGGAGAGTTTGGACAAACTTGGGTTGTTTTCTCTGGGGTGGCGGAGGCTGAGGGGAGACCTGATAGAGGTCTATAAGAGTATGAGAGGCATAGACAGAGTAGACAGCTGGTATCTTTTTCCCAGGGTTAAAATGTCTGGTACGAGAGGGCATGCACTTAAGGTGAGAGGGGGTAAATTCAAAGGAGATGTGTGGGGCAAGCTTTTACACAGAGAGTGGTGGGTGTCTGGAATGCACTGCCAGGGGCGGTGGTGGAGCCAGTTACGTAAGAGGCATTCAAGAGGCTCTTAAATAGGCACATGAATGTGCAGGAAATGGAGGGGTATGGAGATTGTGTAGGCAGAAGGGATTAGTTGAGTTGGGCATTTAATTATTAATTTAGTTAGTTTAGCATAACTTCATGGGTTGAAGGGCCTGTTTCTGTGCTGTACTGTTCTATGTTCTATGTAAGCCTTGTTTGTAGCCTGGTCATCAGTCTTGACAGTGTCCCACAGGTGAGCTTTATAAGAATTAACTCACTAGCAGCGAATCACAAGTGAAGACAAACTTTGAAAAAAGTATTTTATAAAAAAGATACTATTTCCTGCTGGCTCCAGATATTTTTGCTAAATTACCTCTTCCCTCAGGGAATAAGTTAGGGAGGTATTAGCATATATCATTATGGAAATGAGCCAAGACAATTAGCCTTTAATTGACCACACCCCATTTGCCTGTTCATAGCACAAGCAACACTTGAAACATGGGCTCAGTCAGATGCACCAGCTGCTAAACAAAACTACTGCAGATGCTAGAAAACTGAAAATACTCTGGAAAGAGAGAAACGGAGTTAACATTTCATCAGTGAAATGCTAACTCCGTTTAAAGCTACGGGGAAAGATGGACAAAAAGATACAAGCAAAGGAAAGTCTGTGGTCACGGGCGAAAGGCAGGAGAGGTTAAGTAACAAATGAGTTGCTGGCCCAAGGCAAGGAGGGCTGACAAGAAAGGAAACAAATGATTGGACTGGAAAACATGTAAATGACAAAAGCAAATTTAATGCCAGCACCCAAGGGTTGAAACAAAAAGTGAAGTCAATTGTCACTACCTGAAAACAATTTCAAAGGCTATAATGTGCTTGATTGGGAAGTGAGGTGGTATCATTGAAGCCTACATGTGTTAGTTTGGAACAGTGCAGGAGGCCGAGGACAGGGAATGGGATGGAGGATGAAAGTGGCAAGGAACCAGACATTCAGGGTCGCACTTGTGGACTGAATGCGGGTGTTACAAAATGCAGTCACCTGGCTGTGTTTGGCCTCTTGAGTGCTTTATGGGCTGGATGGTGGAAGGGAAATGGTAAATGGAAAGGTGCTGCATGCTGCAAGGCACTGCGAATAGATCAAACCTTGTGGAGAGAACAGTCTCTTCGGAACGCTTCAGAACCGTGTTTGGTCGAGAGGTGGCAGAAATAGCAGGGGTGTTGGCATCCACTTCAGGGTGAGAACAGTGTAGTGGGGAGACAAAGGAGAAGGCCACACAGTCAGGTAGATAGGGCTGGTTGGAACCAATTCAAACTAACCTCAACCACAAGTTGGTGGCTACAGCGGTCTATAGGAACCCCATGCTTAGATACTGCATAGCAGCCATCCCATTACCTGCAAGGGCAGCTGACCATTGTTCGTATAAGAGAAAAATGGAAATGTCTCTGGCCCAAAAGGTGTGCTGGCCAGTGAAGCTTGATGTTGTAAATCAATTACCTTGCCCTTCGTATTCATAGAGATAATGGGGGAAAAGCAGTGGATGTGGTGGACATGGATTTTAGTGAGGCATTTGATAAGGTTCCTCATGGAAGGCTCATTCAGAAAGTCAGGAGGCATGGGGTCCAGGGAAACTTGGCTGTGTGGATTTAGAATTGGTTCACCCATAGAAGAAAGAGGGTAGTGATAGATGGAGCATATTCTGCCTGGAGTTCAGTGGCCAGTGGTGTTCTGCAGGGTGTTCTGGGACCCCTGCTCTTTGTGATTTTTATAAATGACTTGGATGAGGATGTGGAAGGGTGGGTTAGTAAGTTTGCTGATGACACGAAGGTTGGTGGTGTTGTGGACAGTGTAGAAGGTTGCTGTAGATTATAACAGGACATTGATAGGATGCAGAGCTGGGCTGAGAAGTGGCAGATGGAGTTCAATCCGGAAAAGTGTGAAGTGATACACCTTGGAAGGTCGAATTTGAAGGCCGAATACAAGGTTAATGGCAGGACTCTTTGCAGTGTGGAGGAACAGAGGGATCTTGGGGTCCACATCCATAGATCCCTCAAGGTTGCCACAAAAGTTGATAGGGTTGTTAAGAAGGCATATGGCGTGTTGGCCTTCATTAGTCAGAGTGTTGAGTTCAAGGGCTGTGAGGTAATGTTGCAGCTCTAAAAAACTCTGGTTAGACCACACTTGGAGTACTGTGTTCAGTTGTGGTTGCCTCATTATAGGAAGGACGTGGAAGCTTTTGGGAGGCTACAAAGGATATTTACCAGGATGTTGCCTGGATTGGAGAGCATGTCTTATGAGGATCGGTTGAGCGAGCTAGGGCTTTTCTCTTTGGAGTGAAGGAAGATTAGAGGTGACTTGATAGAGGTGTACAAGATGATGAGAGACATAGATCGAGTGGACAGTCAGAGACTTTTTCCCAGGGCGAAAATGGCTCACACAGGGGGCATAATTTTAAGGTGATTAGAGAAAGGTATAATGGGGATGTACAGAGAGTGGTGGGTACGTAGAACGCACTGCCTGCACTACATTCTATGTTCTTAAAATAGGTCTGAAAGAGTAGAAAACCACAAGAAGTTTTGGATCAGTGAGCATTTCTTCAGGGTGAGTGACTCCCTGGAGACGTCAGCTTGTAATAAAGGAAGTTAGTTGTGAAGGTAAACCCCAGACTCTTGTGTGACTCTTTCCATCTACAACAGGAAGGGACACCATTATAGTCATCAGTGTATCAGAGAAAGAGGTGAGGGAGGAGGGCTGTGTAGTGCGAGAACAAACATAGTCCATGTCTCTCATGGAGAGCCATGCATTGATAGGATATATAGCCACAGAAGCATTTTTCTTCAGAGTAAAAAGAGAAGTTTCTTAGTCTAGAAATAAGCTCAGTCTAAGGAGGATGGTGGTGTGTAGAGACTGGTCCCACCTCTGTTTAAGGAAGGAACTAATGTTTCCAGTCCAAACATCCCTGAGTGACACCTGGAGAGAAGAGTTAGTTTAATGAAAATAATTAAAAAATTAAAACCAGAACAAAATGGTTGAATAATCCTCTTCACTTAATTTCCATCCGTCCTCATCCCTGGTTTAGTGCCATAATCAGTCCCCAGCAAATCGAGCAAGTAATCTCGAAAATCAAAAGAAGCTGCAGATGCTGGAAATATAAAACAAAAGTAGCAAATGCTAAAAATACTCAACAGGTCAGGCAGCATCGGTGTGAAAAGAAACAGAGTCAATGTTTCAGGTCAAAGACCTTTCATTGAAAGGGTCTCTGTTCTGATGAAGGGTCTCCAACCTGAAACATTGACTCTGTTTCTCTTCCCACAGATGCTGCCTGACTAACTGAGTATTTCCAGCATTTTCTGTTTTTGTTTTGGATTTCCAGCATCTGCAGTTTTATTTTGATTTTTCACTTACTTGTTGAATTCACTGCCATTTCTCTTCTGGGCAAGTAATCTTGGCCTCAGTACCATTATTGCTAATTCTAGCTCAACCATTGGCAGGCACAGTAGTAGAAAGAAAGATGCATGTGTAGGATGAAAGGTCATCAATCTGAGATGATGGCTTTGTTTTTTTTTCCACAGATGCTGCCTGATCCACTGAGTCTTTGCACCATTTTCTGTTTTTATTCCACATTTGTCAGAAAGTTCAAGAGCTGTGAGGTGATGTTGCAGCTCTATAGAACTCTGGTCAGATTACACTTGGAGTATTGTGTTCAGTCCTGGTTGCCTCATTATAGGAAGGATGTGGAAGCTTTAGAGAGGGTGCAGAAGAGACTTACCAGGATGTTGCCTGGATTGGAGAGCATCTCTTATGAGGATAGGTTGAGTGAGCTGGGGCTTTTCTCTTTGGAGAGAAGGAGGATGAGAGCTGACTTGATAGAGGTGTACAAGATGATGAGAGGCATGAATCGAGTGGACAGTCAGAGACTTTTCCCAGGGCAACAATGGCTAACACGAGGGGACATAATTTTAAGGTGATTGGAGAAAGACATAAGGGGGATGTCAGGGCTAAGTTTTTTACACAGAGAGTGGTGGGTGCGTGGAACGCACTGCCAGCAGAGGTTGTGGGGGCAGATACATTAGGGACATTTAAGATACTCTTAGATAGACAAATGAATGATAGAAAAATAGGGGGATCTGTGGGAGGGAAGGTTTAGATAGATCTTAGAGCAGGATAAAATGTTGGCACTACATTGTGGGCCAAAGGGCCTGTACTGTGCTGTAGTGTTCTATGTTCTATGTTAAAGCTCCCTGAAGGTAACAACACAGATCGATAGGATGGTGAAGAAGGCATATGGTATGCTTACCTTCATAGGTCAGGACGTAGAATGTAAAAGTTGGGATATCGTGTGGGAACTTTACAAAGCACTGGTTATTGGAGTATGGAGTATTGTGTGCAGTTCTGCTCACCACATGAGAGGGAAGATGTGATTGTGCTGGAGAGAGTGCAGAGGGGATTCAGCAGGATGTTGCCTTGGTTGGAGGACTTTAGATATGGGGAAAGGCTGGGCTTGTTTTCTCTGGAGCGAAGGAGGCCAAGGGGTGACCTGTAAGAGGCATATAAAATTATAAGAGAAGTAGATAGGCTGGATAGTCAGAAAATTTTTCCCATGGTAGGGGTATCAAAAACATGCGGATATAGGTTTAAGGTGAGGAGAGGGAGTTTTAAGGAGGATTTGATGGAAAGGTGTTTTTTCAACAGAGTGTGGTTGGTATCTGGAACTCGCTGCTAGGGGAGGCGGTGGAGTCAGATACAACAATTACGTTTAAGAGACATTATGGCAGGCATTTAAATAGGCAAGACATAGAAGGAGAAGGACCTAGTGCGGGCAAATGGGATTAGTGCAGATGGACAAAAAGATTGGGATGGATGTGGTGTTCCGAAGGGCCCAATTCTCTGCTGTACAATTCTATGGCTCTATGACTATTTCCAGTATTCGTAAATTTTTGCTTTGGTGTTGCTTTTATGTAGCACACTTCACAATTCCCACATATTGCTCAGTATCCGATCACTGTCATTGAGGGATAGACTCTGGCAAGGACACTCCTCAGCTCTTTATGTGGATAGTGCCATGAAGTTTTTTACTTCCACATGAGGTGGCAGGTGAGTCCTTGACTTAACATCTAAATGCAGCACTCCCATGGTGAAGGAACAGTGATTTACTTGTTTCGTATGTGAAAAGTTTGTACCAGGTCTCTGCCCTTTATTTCTTCAACACAGCATCAAGCAACTTGATCTGGCTATGGTACAGTCCTGACCAACTGACTGGGGTATCTGCATCCACCCAAAATGGACCCTTTTCCACTTACAAAGGAGTCTTCAAAGCCATATCCTTAGATAACTTCCATCTGTGCTGACAATTATTGGTGACCACATTCATATTTTAGTAAAAGCAATGAGACACCAGCACATTGTTGCAGCCACATGAAAATGACTCTTTTTACACCACTCGTTCAACTGAGGGTGGTGCACTTTCTGTCCAGCTAATAAAGATTATGTTTATTTTAATTAACCTGGGAAATTGCAGTGTGTTGATATTTACAGCTTTGAATAAATTTAAAAAATAAAACTATGAACAAGTAATTGGGATTAATATAGCATCACGTCTCATTTCTTGTCAAAGTTTTGTCAATAGAATGAGAAGGTCAATGCATCCATCTGAATGAAACAAATTGATTATTTATGTGGAACTTGCCCACTTCTTATAAAGAAGGAAAGTTGCACCTTATATGTCAGGACACAGATCTTAAACCTACTTCTGCTCTCATTTGTCCAACCTCATCCACCTCAAACAGCCAGGAAGAGATCCAGAGGATGTCACATTGTCAAAGTGCCTCCTCTTTCCCCACAGTCTATCACATCATGTCAAACTCTTCTGTGTTATTGGTATTTTGTACACCTGAGACACAAGAGACTGCAGATGCTGGAATCTGGAGCAACACACAAAGTGCTGGAGGAACTCAGTGGGTCGGGCAGCGTCTGCAGAGGGAAATGGGCAGTCAATATTTCAGATCGAGATGAAGGGTCTGGACCCAAAACATCAACTATCCATTTCCCTCCATGCATGCTGCTGACCTTCTGAAATCCGCCAGCGCTTTGTGAGTTGGTTTGTACACCTGAGTTTCAGTTCTATGCTGCAAATACAAGGAATATGAGAGATGGATGATTTTGTCATCAAACAGTTCTCTGTTCTATATTATTTGGCCTCACACATCACAAGTGGGTATCATTGAAATGAGCCAATTCTTGTGGGAGTAAAACACGCTTAGTGTTTGGTGGCAGGACACAGAGATATGGAAAACAACATTTGCAAAGTATCCTCGGTATAATTTTGAACCTTAAGTATGATTCCAAACTATTCATTTGGCCCAGGTATTTAAACTGAAAATAACACATCCATTGATACAATTTGAAAGTATTAATGGCATAAGCAAACATTGATGACACACATTAACATTAATGGCAACGTTAACTGAAGTCCCAAATTCAGAACGCCAGGAACTTCACCTGCTGTCTAATTAGCACAGGGGCCAGGGTATCATATGTATTTTCATTGATGTGGATGGCAGTGGGTGAAGGCATACAATGGAGAGCAACTACTGAGCTGAATGCAATGGCAAAGAAGAAGATGTGAGTGATAATCCCACTTCTGTTTATTGAAAGCCTGTAAATTGTTCATCTGGTGTGAAATCTGGGGGAGGTGAGGCTTGAAGTCTTGAAAAGGTCATGCTGCAGCTATATAGTCAGACCGGGCTTGGAGTATTGTGTGCAGTTCTGGTCGCCCCATTACAGGAAAGATGTGGAGACTATGGAGAGGGTGCAGAAGAGGTTTACCAGGATGCTGCCTGGATTAGAGGGTGAAACCTATAAGGAGAGGTTGGACAAACTTGAGTTTGAGGCTGAAGGGAGACCTGATGGAGGATTTTAAAATCATGAGAAGCATAGATAGGGTAGACAGTCAGAGTATTTTCCCCAGGGCAGAAATGTCAAACACCAGAGGACATGCTTTTAAGGTTAGAGGGGGAAAGTTTAAAGGCGATGTGAGGAGCAAGATTTTTACACGAAGAGTGGTAGGTGCCTGGAATGGGTTACCAGGGGTAGTAGTGGAAGCAGGCAGTTTGGTGGAGTTGAAGAGGCTTTTAGATAGACACATGAACATGAAGGGAATGGAGAGATATGGATGATACACAAGAGGAGGACATTTGGTGTAAATTAGCATCAAGATTGGCACAACATTGTGGGCCGAATGGCCTTCCAGTGCTGTACTGTTGTATGTTCTATTACTTAATGCGGGCTGGTTAATAGTAAAGTCCTAGCTCACATATTGAGGAATAATGGCTAGGAGAAGATAGGAAGCCACAACTGGAGTTTGAATGGACTTTATTAGGACCCTTGACCTTAGCAGTATCGACAGAATTAGGAGGGAGATATCCAGCTGGAAGTTTAAAAGCCACAGTTGGGTCATGCACAACCCAATTAATCCGATGGAAAGTTACTTCTCCTTTTGTCTTGACCGAGAGGGGTGAGATCTGAGAAATGTGTCCGCAGACCTTGCACCTTATTGCACTGTGCTTTCTCTGTAGCTGTGACACTTTACTCTGTATTGTTACTGTTTTTACCTGTACTACATCAATGCACTTTGTACTAACTCAACGTAACTGCACTGTGTAATGAATTGACCTGTACGATCGGTTTGTAAGACAAGCTTTTCACTGTACCTCGGTACAAGTGACAATAATAAACCAATACCAATACCAGAAAAAGGAGCAGAATGTAAGTCATGACTGGACATCAGAAAGTTAATGAGTGTTAATGAGAACCATCTATCACATTAAGAAAAGGCAGCTTTATCATTGTAGAATGTTCCAGTAAAAGACTCAATGTTGGCTATTAGAAGTATAAATTTTTTTAACTGATTCCAGTTAATTTATTGCAAGTATATGGGATTCAATTAAATCACCTAATTTTGTAGTAGCTCCATAAACTTTGGAAAATGAAAGTGAGACAGTGAGTATATTACACAAGGATGCAACATGGACCTGTATCATAAGCTTCACTGGAGTCATACTTTAAGAAGGGATAATCAGCTAGCCAGCCTGGTCACGGATGAAGGCTTCAGCAATGTTGTAGAGTTAATGGTAGGCAGGTCTGATGATGGAGCCAGCAGTTGAATAGAAGGTTATTTCAGGATCAAAAGCAACTCCAGGTTGTGCACTGTTTGGCTCAGTTTCAAAGAGTTGCTGGGAGCAGGGTTGTAATGATGGTTAGACAACTGGGTTTGTGGCAGGGGCTGAAAGCAATGGCTTTGATCTTTCCGATATTCAACTAGACAACGTTCTGTTCATGGATATTGAATGAACAGTGGAATAAATCAGAGATGTAGAGGGGTTGAGGAGAGGTGGTGGTGAGTTACAGTGGGTGTCCATGGAAGCTGGCATTTCTGCACTTTTCCTTCCTTCCCCAGGCGCAGAAATGCTGTCCTTTAGCAGTTCTCTGAAACTGAGCCAGATGGTGCACAACCTGGTGTTGTTTTCGATCCTAAGATGAGTCTCTGCCCATCTATCTGTTCCATCACCAAGTCTGCTTCCTCCCAGCTCTTGTCACATTGCTCAAAGGCTGCTGAAACCTTCGGCCATGCCTTTCTTGCCATTAGCCTCAACTAGGCTGGCCTGCCTGGGCTGTAGGTGTGCTCCGGGTTACACCACCATCATAAAGTCAGAAGTGGGGCGTTCACTGGTGATTGCACCATGTTCAATTTCATCCACAAATCCTCAGCAAGTCCGTGCCTACATGCAGCAAGGCCTGGACAACATTCAGGCATAGCCAATAAGTGGCAAGTAACATTCACGTCACAAAGGTTCCAGCCAATGACCATCTCCAACAGGAGAGAGTGTAACCACCTACCCTAGACATTCAATGGCATTACCATGGCTGACTCTCCCACCATCAGTATCTTGGGGGCAGGGGAGGGGGAGGTGTCTGGAACCTAACCAGACCACCTGCATAAATACCAGGGCTACCAGACCAGGTCGGAGGAGTCTGTATCTGTAATGTGTGACTCAACTCCTGACCCCCTTTTCACCATCACAAGACACAAGTCAGGAGTATGACAGTATACTTTTCACTTGCCTGGACGAATGAAACTCCAATAAGAAGCTTGAAACCACCTAGGGCAAAGAGTCCGCTTCATTAGCACCCCATCAACTACCAGAAACGTTCACCATCTCCACCACTGGTGGACCCGACCACTGGTGTGTACATCAACAAAGTGCACCGCAGTCACTCACTCAGGCTACTCTGAAAGCACCCCCTAAACCGGTGTCCTCCACTGTTAAGAACATTAAGGGTAGAAAATGCAAGGGAACACCACCACCTGCAGGTTCCCCTCCAACTCACGCACCATCCTGACTGGGAAATACATTACTGGTTCTTCATTGTTGCTCATTCTTAATCTTGGGATTGGGAGATGGACTCTTGACCTCACAATCTACCTTGTCATGGCCCTTGCACCTCATTGTCTACCTGCACTGCACTTCCTCTGTAACTGTACCTGTAACACTATATTCTGCATTACGTTACTGCTTTTCCCTTGTACTACCTCGATGTACTTATGTTTTGAAATGATCTGTATGAATGGCATGCAAAATTAAGTTTTTCACTGTACCTCGGTGCATGTGACAATAATAAACCAATTACCAATTTCCAGTTCCTCCTCAGAAGCACTGTGGGAGCACTTCACCTAAAGGAGTGTAGTTTTCAAAAAGGTGGCTCACCACCACCTTCTCAAGGCCAGTCAGAGATGGGAGATCCTGAAGGTTAACTAATGAAGTAAAAAAACACCATGAAGTGTCATCCCCTTCACCATTATAGAGTCATAGAGCACTACAACACAGAAACAGGCCCTTCGTTCCATCTAGTCTGTGCTGACCTGGACTTCTGCCTAGTCCCATCTATCTGCACCTGGACCATATCCCTCCAAACCCCTCCCATCCATGTACCTATTCAGACTTCTTTTAAATGTTACAAATGAACCTACATCCACCACTTCTGCTGGCAGCTCGTTCCACACTCGCACCATCCTCTGAATGAAGAAGTTTCCCCTCAGATTCCCCTTAAATATTTCACCCTTCACCCTAAACCTATGTCCTCTAGTTCTAGTCTCACCCAACCTGAGGGGAAAAAGCCTGTCTGCATTCACTCTATCTATACCCCTCATAATTTTTTATACCTCTATAAGATTTCCCCTCATTCTCCTGCATTACAGGGAATAAAGTCCTAACCTATTCAACCTTTCCCGATAACTCAGGTCCTCAAGTCCTGGCGATTTCCTTGTAAATTTTCTCTGCACTCTTTCAAGCTTATTGATATCTTTCCTGTAGGAAGGTGACCACAACTGCACGCAATACTCTCAATTCGGCCTCACCAACGTCTTGTACAACTTCAACATAACATCCCAACTCCTGCGCTTCCTGATGTAAACCAGTCTGAAAGTGCTGCATTCTCAGATGTTTACATCACTCGCCTCTTGTTGATGAACCCTGTGTGCTGTCACATGACCACCCCCCCCCCCCCCCCCCCCCCCGGCATATACACTGCAGGAAATTCTCAGCCTTCCATATCCCCTACTGTGCTTTCAGTGTCCTCAACAACTGGAGGCTCTTCCTCCGCACATAGTTACCCAGGACACAGTGAACGCCAGGAATTGAATGGTCTCTGCTCTCCCTCCATTTTTGCCTAAAAAGTTTTACTCCTGTTCAATGGAATTAATGCTTAATTTACAATTGTTTCCAAATACTAATTGCAATTTACAAAGCAAGAACTTTATCAATTATTAAGACACGTTTCCTGTTGGTTTCATTAATTTTTTATTCCAAGCAAGACTTTCTGCTGTGGGGAGGTGGGGACCCCAAGTGCTTCATTTTCGGCGGAGCTGATGACTTTTTCCTTTAATTGTTCAGAGTTTAATTACTTTTATGATTCCTTTGTTTGTCTTCATTTTAGATGGGCCTTCTTTGCAGCATCTTTGGCAGACACTGTCACCGTTCAGAAGTGACGCTTCAAGATATCAAAATGATATTTCAATACTGATTTCATGTTGAGGTTAATTACAGTTATTGTAACTAGTTTGAAGATTGATTCAAAGTGGGAAATATACAAGCACCTTAGTGTCAGCAAACATCCTTAACTATTGGCGATTAAATGTACTGATTTCAGATTGTGCTGATGTTCAGCAATTACCTTGTGCCATTAATGGAACAGACCAGTGTAAAATTCAATCCATCTAAAGAAATAGGCTGAATTTTCCATTAGAAAACTACTAGTTTTTGATGGCAAAATGCAACAGAGAAGTCACCCCTCCGAAACATTACACTTTAGAGGAGCCCAACATGATCTCCCTCTCCTGATCTTGCTGTAAATTTGATCTGCCTAATTAAAGGACACACTGTCACCTCAAACACAAGTTAGGCCTGCAGCCTGACGCATTTGCCCCATGATTTATTTCAGTTTTTCTTTATGTAACACCCATGGGAAATATTTCAGTTGTGAAAATGTCAGCCCTGAGGGAGTCAGTTTGAGGCTGAGATGGGGAAATGTCACACAGCAGTATAATTTGGCAATGTGCTTTAGGCTAAGGGTCACAACTGTCACAACCATCACCTAGATGTCTCCCCTCTGGCTTCCGCGGTGGTTTAAAGAGTGAAAGTAGACTTTCCGATCATTTAGGTCAATCTTGCTTCTGTGTCTACAGGATGGTGAGGATGGTGAGGATGGTGAGGATGACTACCGGCAGGTATGGCACCCTGCATGCAGCTAACACCTGACCCAGAGGTCTGGGTCACAGGGCCTACAGACCCTATGTTACCAGAGACACTGTGACCAAGCTAATCCAACTGTTGCAACCTGGCAAAATCTATTATTGCCTTGTTTGTAGCTCTGATGGTGATAACATCAGTTAAGGGTTACACATTCAGAAGATTCCCAAGAGCCTTATTATTTAACAATATATCACGACATCAGGCACATTTTAATGCCCTGAGTTCAACGTTCAGTTCTAAATGGACCCAGCAAAGTAGAAGAATCGAGCGAGCCATTGGCTTCTTTGGCCAGCACAGTACGACTGACTCCACCTTTGCGGCTTTTAAGGCCCTACCCGAAAGTCCCGCCCACCTGATGAACAGGAAGGCCAACAATCTGTTGGTCTGGGCCGTTGGTGATACTCGCCTGCTGATTATTCACATCAGTGGGTATTATCCAGATGGTTGCCATCACTTTTATCCTCAGCCAGTCCAACATACTCGCACTGCTCAGCAACATGAGGGACTGGTACATCACAGGGGCCCACCTCTGCATTTACTAATAACTTTTCTCGGCATCCAAAGATGCAGGTGGAAAACAGGTCCACTGAGGGCTCAGACACCGCCATACAACTGAGGAACATGCATGTTCAGAATCTTTAAATCCTGTTTTTGGTGAAATCAATAGGAAGAAAATTGAGTAGCTGTTCTGATCTTGTTGCTTGGGCTGTGGGTTAAATTGAAATGACCCTCAAATGTGTCTGTAGACATTCCCTGGTGAATGAACTACACGGGACCCTGGTGGGGGGTGAGGATATGGAGGTGGAATGCCACCTCATGTAGCTGCTAAGGGCTTTGTTTATTTCTTATTTCTCACTGTGTGGTTCTGGAGAGAATGAGTCTTGCTTCTGACAGTAGTTCGGCATCTTCATGGGTAATTGCAATTTCCTGGTGAGCCATTTAAAACATGCCTGACATTAAACTCTGTTTACGGCAGCTGCAGTGAGTGGTGCTGACGCCTCTCCCTGGACTGATGTCTATCCTTCCTCTGGATCGTCACTTGCTGGGTGCCCAGAGTCTTTGTCTTCTAACCCTCACTGTTTCCGTTGCAGTCCATGAGACTTTTAGTGCTTGACTGGGCCATATGTCAGGGAATGTGCATTGATTTCAAACCATTACGACATTAGCCATTGATTTCAATGAACAGGCACATTTACAATGCTGTTAGCTCTTTTTTTTAATATATTACTGATAGATAGATTTGGACATGCACATAGATAGGTAGAGTGTGGAAGAGTGAGGAAGCGTAAAGTGAATGAGTACTTTATGTTTGTGGTGATACCTAGGCTGATACATATCTCTACACAGCTAAACCAGGATACCAACATTCAGTTAGTTAACTTTCCAGCCTCCAACAAGCTATTTAGTGACATCAAATAACTTCTTTCACCTTTTTTCTTGCAACATTACTTGACGTTGCAACATCATTCTTGGCTTCAGGCCAGTTTACGATTTGAAATATCAATTGTTCAAATGTGGCTCACAAACTGTTCAGAGTACTTGAAATTAAGGCAATATTAAATGCAATTGGTTTTACATGTTTTGGTTAAATTGTACAGAAACTACTATTGCAGGACATGTAGTGAATTGTTACAGGCATTGAGAAATGCCCTCTGGTGAGATGTGGCTTGGGGTGAAACTGTGGCTGCTGAGATGATGGAGGGTTTAATGCTTGATGGTAAAGCAGAAATGTTTGAATGGTTAAAATTTGGCTTTGCGCACCCGTTGCTCAGTCACCATGAACAGTAATTTGGTGTCTGATGCCTGCATTCACAGTTGTATCGTGAACTGTATAAACACCATGTTGAGTGCTAGCATGTACAATAAAATTGTAGGAGGAATGGACCAATCCTGACACCAGTCAGGGACCAGTGCTGAATTACTGCCTGTACAGGAACTCGACACTGGAGTAAACATTAACACAAGAGCTGCTATTAAGCACTCTGTAAGGATCAGGTGTGCAGCAGAAAAAATGCTTCACTTACGCTATTTAAAGCAATTATCATTTAATTGAGATTGGCAATTGATTGATTTCTAATGTGTGTTACTTTGAGGTGTCTAGCATTTGATGGTCCTTTATAGTTCCTGAAATGTACAGGGAATGGTGAGCCAGGAGCTGACAGCTTGTCTTCAGTTTAAAACTTCTGTAGTAACTGTTACTCCTAGATCTGAAAGCTTCAGATGACTGTTCCTCTTAAAGCACAGCAGGGAGAATGAGAACAGAGCAGGAGGAGGAAGGAGGGGAGAAGAGCTCTTAGTAGGGGACTATATCTATCAGTAGTGTTCAGTGTGTAGTTCTCCGATATGAACCTCAGCAAGGAATAATGTGTGAGGTCTCTGTTTCATTGAGGATGTTCTCACTGAAATATGCCACATTCTCCAGCAGGGCAGCACAGTGGCAAAGCTAGTAGAGGTGCTGCCTCACAGTGCCGGAGACCCAGGTTCAACCCTGACCTCAGGAGCCGTCTGTGCGGAGTGTGCACATTCTTTCTGTGACCCGGTTTCCTCCGGGTGCTCCAGTTTCCTCCCATATCTCAAAGAGGTGCAGTTTGGTAGGTGAATTGGCTGCTGTAAATTACCCCCTGTGCGTAGGTAAGCAGTAGAATCAGAGGAGTAGTTGTTGAGGATCTGCGGAGAATGAAGACGAACAGGATAAATGTAAATGAATGTAACTGAGTTGTTCATGGCTGTTGGGAACTCAGCAGCCCAAAGAGCTCATTTCCGGGCTGTATCTTCCTTTGACTCTATTATTAGTAAAGTAACTTCAAACCGTTATTGATTCTCGTTACCCTCAAGGGTGAGACAAGGCAGTTGTCATAAAGAGAAACAAGGATCGCAAAACCAGAACAATAACAATAGGACCAGATATAAATGTTAATACAATGTTTATCTTTAATTTTTCAAATAGAAAGTTATTATTAACCTATAGGGGGGGAAGAGAGTAACAATTCCATGGATAGTATGACATTCATTTGGAAACAGGTTGCAGAATCTTCTGATCTCAGGGCAGACTTATCAGTGAAGACCAGGATGCTATCAGAGAAAATGAAACAATTGCACCTTGCCCAGAGATCTAATAAGGTAATCTCTAATTTCTAATAACAATGCATATCAGATGCAGTTTAGATTCTTCACTAATATTATTGTCTTGTCATGTTTAATATTTTGACATGAATGAAAACATAAAGAGCTGGAAACACTCATCAGGTCTGGCAGCATCTGTGAAAAGGGAAACAGAGTCAGTGTTTAAGTTGCAGAGAGGGTGGGGAGAAATGGATAGGACGAAGGAAATATCTCAGATAGGGTGAGGCTAGAGTTCCCTTCTCCCACTCTTCCTGCAACTTAAATCTAACATGTTTTCTCTCTTTCCCAGTTCTAGTAGAGGGCCTTCGACCTAAAACACTAACTCTGTCCACAGGTACTACCTGACCTACTGAGTGTTTACAGCACTTTCTGTTTTTGTTTCAGAATCCCAACAACAGCAGATTTTTGATTTTCATTCTTTAAAAATATTTTAAATGAGTGAACTCAAAGAAACAAAGATTAGTTAAGCTCTGTGCAGAATGGAGTTTGAGTATTCTTGATAACAAGAGGAGATTGAAAAGTTCTTTGAATATGATAAGAGGCATAGATCGAGTGGACAGTCAGAGACTTTTTCCCAGGGCAACAATGGCTAACACGAGGGGACATAATTTTAAGGTGATTGGTGGAAGGTATAAGGGGGATGTCGGGGGTAAGTTTTTTACACAGAGTGGTGGGTGTGTGGAATGCACTGCCTGCTGAGGTTTTGGGGACAGGATACGTTAGGGACATTTAAGAGACTCTTAGATAGACACATGAATGATAGAAAAATAGGGGGCTATGTGGGAGGGGAGGGTTAGATAGATCTTAGAGCAGGATAAAATGTTGGCACAACATTGTGGGCCGAAGGGCCTGTACTGTACTGTAGTGTTCTATGTTCTATGTAATTCAAATCCCTTTGATGCCTTGGCAATTAAAGCAGGGTAGATGCAGAGTTAATCCGTTACATACCCGAACCCTCTGATACACATCTCTCTTGATACCCTACACACACTATGGAGGCCAGTCATTTAAGTCACAACATGTGATTGCAAGAGTTACCCAGGAAAGCATCCTGAGGCCAACCAACTTCATAATGACCTTTCCTCCATCAAAAGGTCAGAGTTGGGTCTGTATGTTGCCCAATTCTCATCTCCCTTCACAATTCCTCAGGGGTCTGCACACATCTAGACTTGGGCTGACAAGTACCAAGTACTATTTACGTCAAACATGGGCTCCCGGTGGAAGTATAAGCACCTCATAATAACATTTGACGTCATTGCCCATGTTAATTCCTCATTGTCAACATCCCTGATGAGGTGGAGCAGACCCTTTCATGCCCTGGCAATTAAAGCAGGGTAGGTGCAGGGTTAAAAGGTGCAAGTGGATCACCTTTTAACTTTCCAAATGCTCTCTACCAAGGCACTGATGTGTGAAGGAATGCTCTCCATTTGCTTGGATGGTTGCAGCTGTAACATTGCTCTGAAAGCACAGTTCCATGCTGGAGAGAGCAGCCTGCTGCATCAGCCCTTCACCCGCTCACCCCTTGCATTAGTCTAGGCATCCAACTCTTCCACCAACAGTACTTTGGCACCTACTTTGCAGCTGTGAGACGCCCACAGAATCATTGAATTTCTGGATGAATGTTGCTTTAAAATGATTCTGGCTGCTCTTTAGTGGGATGTAAAACCGACAGGGCTGAGAGAAATTATAACTATCAAGTTGCCTGTCAGTGACATCTCAACTGACCCCGCAGTGAATTTCATGACGAATTCTCACAGATTCTGTGCAGAATGGAGTCTGAATATTCTTGATAACAATAGGAGATTGAAAGGTTCTTTGAATAATTCAAGCCTCCTACACCAAGGAGCTTCAGAACAAAAAATTAAATTTCCTAATTACAACAGTGCGGTACGAGAAGATAGTGGGTGGTACAGCCATCTGCAATACTTGCTGAGTCGAAAGGTCACATTGGAAGTTCCTCTGTTTTATAATTCATTACTCAGGAGGTGCCTGTCACAGGCAAGGCTGGAGTTTAATGTCTGTCTTTAGCCACCTTGAGAAGGGGAAAGTGAACTTCTCTTCAGCTAAGCATCCCATGAAGTGATGTCACAGGGAATGCTAGGATTTTGAAAAGAAGGAATACTGATAACTTTCCATGAAGGATGATGGGTATCCCGGAGGGCAGGTTACAGGTGTTTCCAAGCACCTGACCGTGGCTGCTACCTTCTGGGGCCACATGTCCAGGAAGGAGGTTGATGAGCAGATGCTCAACGTCCAGAACATGAACCCTTTCCTTTGAACTGATCAACTTCCTGAAGATACTGTTAGGAAGCCTTGGGGTGCTGCTGTTGGTGGATGGTGCACAGTGCAGCCACTTGTGCTACTGATTTTACAGAGGATGAGGTGCCAGTCAAACTATCTGCTTTGTCCTGGTTGGTGTGGTGGGGCAGCTCACCAGCACAGCTGCTAAAGCTGCTGCTTCACAGTGTCAGCGACCCAGGTTCGATCCCGAGTCCCGCTGCTGCCTGTGTGCAGTTCGCACGCTCTTCCTGTAACCTCGTGGGTCTTCCTTGGGTGCTCCAGTTTCCTCCCACATCCCAAAGATGTGTGAGTTGGTAAATTAACTGGCCACTGTAAATTGTTCATAGTGTGTCGATGAATGGTAGAATCTACAGGGGGTTGATGGGAATGTGACCAAAACAAAATAGGATTGGTGTAGGATTTGTGTAAATGGGTGCTTGATGGTCAGCACAGACTTGGTGGGCCGAAGGGCCTGTTCCCATACTGTACGTCTCCACTGACGACTCTGCTGAAGACTCTGGGCACCCAGCAAGTGATGACCCAGAGGAAGGATGGACATCAGTCCAGGGAGAGGCATCAGCACCACTCACTGCAGCTGCCGTAAACAGGCTTTAATGATAGGCATGGTTTAATTGGCTCACCAGGAAGAAGCAACTACCCATGAAAGTGCTGAAATACTACACAGGGACTTTATGCCTCGACCGCGCTCTCTGTACTGAGTTCTAGATCCTTTTCTTTTGAGCAAAAGGTGTTTTCCTTAACCTTTTTAAAATCTTTTTACAAATTAACTTAACTCTCTGCTCCTAGTTAGTGATCTGTCTGCCAAGGGAAGAAAGTCCCTTGTATTTGCCCTGTCTGGCTGACCCTTGACCTCACAATCTACCTCATTATGGCCTTGCACCTTACTGCCCGCCTGCGCTGCACTTCCTCTGTAAATGTAACTCTTCATTCTGCATTCTGTTGTTGGTTTCCCTTGTACTACCTCAATGCACTGTTGTAATGAAATGATCCTGTTTGGATGGCATGCAAAACAAAGTTTTTCACTGTACCTCAGTACATGTGACAATAATAAACCATTTACCAATTTAATCATATACACCTTGATTCAGCTTCCACTCTGGATTCCTTTGCTCCACAAAAGACAACATTAGCCCAGCCAGCCCAAAGCAAAATATTGCAGATGCTGGAAATCTGAAATAAAACCAGAAAATGCCAAAAACACTCATCAGGTCAGGAAAGGACTGATGGTAAGGGAAACAAAGTTAATGTTCTGGAGCAATGTCATCTCATCGATTCTGAAACCACTGAACTGTTACCCTTCTGATACTTGCAGCATTTTCTGTTTCCATCCCAACAGAACCAGCATCTCCTCACAAATAAAATGTTCCAGCCCCAGCAGTATCCTCACAGAGTTTCAGTAAGAATCAGAACCGACTACAGAGGAAGTTAATATCTTAGAATAAGATCCAAACAATTTTCCGTCGCCATCTAATAGTATGTTCTGACATTAGGGGTCCGGTCCCTGGGAAAAATTCACGTCAGCCATCTGCTGCTGTGATCTCAGTATCCGAGACTCCAGTCAAATGTGCTCTTTGTAATGCTGAGTCTTGCTAACCTCATTAAAATTGATCCCAATGAAAATAGAAGTGAATTCAATTCATGGCTGTGAGTTACAAATGCATTATAAGCAGGTTCTGAAATCCCCAAACTAATTTATTTACTAGTCCTGGATCTACAAATGAATAACACTATCATGGTGTCTTTGAATACTGCATTAGTTCAGCACAGTAGTGACTTTCAAATCAAGAATTTGGCCCAGGCAGGTTATAAATGGTACAGTTTACTAGAGGGAATCAAAAAGTTACGGCAAAAACAATTCTCTGTGTGTGATTTTTGTTTTGTTTTGAAAATTATACTTCATTCTATAACAAAGGCCTTGATGGCACCAGGTTCAGCTGAGAAGAGTTCCTTCAAAATAAAGCTTTGAAACATTTGAGTTATCGTAAGTAAGGTAAGTGGTGGAAATAAATTAAAAATGGATTTGTTCATGAACCCTGCCTTTCTAGGACCTACACTGAAATCACAACCAGAAGCATAGTGTCCCTCCCCATTCTCACCTTATAGGTTTTCCCCTTTTGAATCACATAGTGAAAGGCATAATTGTTGTAACAAAAATCACTGATAAATCAGCATTTTTCTTTCACTCTCTCTCTTTCTCTCTCTCTCTGTTTATCATTTCTTATCGTTCACAGTTGCTCCTCATTAGTATCAATACCTACCTCATTCCCCTCTTCCATGAAGGCAGGTTCAAAACATTCTCATAGTACACAGTACTCCATGAGAAGTCTGACATATAGAAGATCCCATTAGACCTTGTATTTCAATTTTTTAGTGATACATCATGATATTTTATTAATTTTTATTTATTCCGCTTATCATACTCCCCAGACAGTTGTACAAGAGAAGTACACCGTTGCACAAAAATATATTTTTAACATCTCTCTCTGTCTCCCCTCCCTATGGACCTAGGAAGTCACCTTTTCCTTAAATCACTCTTCAAATCAACCAAAAATGGGGGACTGCCCAGGAGAATCCCCTGGGGTGTTAAACTGTTCCCTTTTTCTACATTTAAACACCAGTGGTAGCTATTGTACACGGTGTAGCGAAGGCCCCAAGTTCTACCGCACCCTTTACTGGTTTCTCCTCTTGTCCTGGTCCCCATTTACCCCTCTGCTCCCGCTCTACAAGCAACACCACTCTATCCCTCATCCCTGACCTCCCTCCCTTGTCATAGCCCCAATTTCCCTCCTTCCCACAACCGACAACCTCCTCCACCACAACTCTAACTTCCTGTGTCCCAGACTCTTAACTTCTCACAGACACTTGTGATAGGGAGAGAAAAATATTCTACCTTACATGCTGCAAATGGTGAAGCTGACCTGAGTAAAATAAACGGACATGGATGGAATCTGTTGTGGATGAGACAACTGTGGTAGGCTAGGTGTGGCCAGAGTGTGGCTGAGAGAGACAGTTACCTTCATGACTTACAGTTTTAGAACTAGGCGGTCAACAATGATCTAAATGTTCTGGATTTCCTTTGTCTGAGGGAGGGGGTGAGAGTCTGCATTCTGCCTCAGTGATCCACCATGGAAGTGGCAAAGGGGAAGATGAGGATCCCATCGCAAAGAACATAAGGCTGGCTAATGGACCCTTATAGAACTCACTGACTTGCTACAGGTGAAATGGTGTGGTCGCAAAGCTCAGTGCAGACCTTTCATGGTAGCTGTTGTGTTGCAAAACTGATAAAAAGTATGCAGAGTTAACATTTCTGGCCCACAGATATCCTGCTGGGTATTTCCTGCATTTTATGCACTCATTTCAGAATTCCACCATCCACAGTATTCTGCTTTTGTATTTAGGGAGTTGTTGCACATGGCAAAAGATGAAATTTACCGAAGTTAACCCATTTACTTGCAGCCAGTTGATATGGGGAAATTGTATTTTATTGCTGTGTGCCTCCCTTGTTTATCCAATCATTAATTGTGTCAATGTGTTTTGGCACAAGATTTAACTCCCCCAGTGGCAAATAAACCTTGGTAGCTGATTGGTCCTTCAGCCAATATTTATTTGTGTCACCATGACCACAGCCAGTCAGCATGGCCTCATCCTTCAATACCAGCCTTGCACAGTTCCCTGAGTGCCTACCATTCCCCACCATCTTGTTTGTGAAAGGAAGATCTAAGAAAAGTGCAATAGAATGGAAATAACTGGCTATTGAAAGATCAAAGGAGGAGGAAAGGAACACAATTAGTATTGCAGGTCTTAAAACACCAATGTAAATCTGAATGATCTCAAGGGGAAGGTTCTGAATGATCAATGGAGGGTAAGACAGAGGTACACACAATCCCCTTTAAGGTCAAAGGGACACAAAGGTGCTGAGCTGGTGTTAGAGATTGTGAAGGATTATAAGGAGAAAGAATCAAATTGGAGCTAAGATAGAAATTTTCAAGTGACATGGTAATGGAACAGAGAAATAAAGAAGGGACTGTGATATAAATAAAAAAATAGAAAAAATTGGGAGTATGGTCCATGGCACATACAGAGATAAACAAAGTTTATGTGTTCGAGAAAAGCAGCAGTTGGAACTGAAAGAGAGGCTGATGTTAACAATTCATTAGAAGAAAAAATAAATTGTTCTGAAATATAATTGAATGAATGAAGTGACATAATAAAGACTTCCAAGTCTTTTCAAGATTATTTCCATAGAAAGGAAGCTATAAGCTACTAGATTTTCAATTAATTTCTCACAATCATCTTACATTCCACAATTAGTGATGTACATAGTTTAACATTTACTCTTTTGAATTGTAATTAATTTAATTTTCTCATAGTGTAGCACTTAATCTATCTCTATTAGTGTAATTTTTAATAATGTAAATTTATTTCCAAGGAAATTTGCTGAATAAAGAATTACGTTAGAATTGATAAAGGACCATTGGTTTGCCAGCAGGACTCAGGTAATTAGGGAAGTGTCAGGAGTCTCATTGTAATTGTACAGGTTTCACACCAATGCCTTAACCTCACATTCACAACTAAAATGGAATTTTCAAATGTAGTTTGTCTCTGTTACATAAAAACCTACATCTTTATACATGTTACAATATATGTTTTGTTTGCGTATTCACCGCAGCCCTTTCTAGAACCTCCATAATATGAACTAATAGACTGAAGGCCACAAACTGGAGACAATAAGGGAACCTGGAGTCAGTCTTGAGTGTACTCTTAACTCATCTTATAAATTATGTCTTCTTATTTGTAGTGTTTGTATTTATATTACCTTATTTGTGGCGTTAGTTCAGTCCTAATACATTGATGAGTTCTGGGCTGTGCTGCGCTGAGAGACTTGATCAGTTTTACCCCACCCAGATAAGTTCAAGCTGAACTCAGTGGGGAGTTGTAAGAAAGAGCTCCCTGAGAAGCCAAAGAGGAAGGGGACAGAGTGAAATCAGAAAACACTTGAAATACTCAACAGATCAAAGCCTTTTCTGTGGGAGGAGAAACAGAGTCAACATTTCAGGTTGAGGACCTTTCGTCAGAACCACAGTGCTGCAGCAGGGCCTATAAAGTTTAGTAGGAAAAGTGGAGTCTGTTTCAGTGGTGGAACATTTGGGTAACAGTGATCATAATAGAATTAGGTTTCAGGTTGTTTTGGCAAAAGATAAAAAATAATCAAACTGAAAGAGAACACGTTTCAAATGATCTGAAATGCAGCTTTGCACAGACAATATATAATGAAGTCAGCCTGGGGAACCTGTAAATGAGCATTGGCAAGCCACGGAGATACCCTGATGATGAATGGGGAGGTGAAGAGCAGAGGGGCCTGGGATCATACATTCAAAGAGGCGGAAAAGTGAGTGGTCAAGGTGATATAGCAGTTAATGAAGCACACAGGATGAAAATAGCAAGCTCTGCAGGACAGGCAGAAGTAGAAACAATCAACACTTTAGGTTGAAGACTCTTCATTCATTTTAGGTAGAGAGGGTGGGGAAGGGATAGGACCAAGGGAATGCCTCTGATGGGGTTGGGCCACAATTACCATGGCCTTAAGTGTTGATGGCGCCACCTGGTTAATGAGGGAAGTTAGAGAGAAGAAAAAACAAAGTAAAAGCTGTGAAATGCAGGTGACATTTGTAGGAAATGCCCAGCAAATCTGGCCGTATCAGTGGAAGGAAAACTTTGACAATATTATAGATGGATAACCCACAGTAGAATTGGCCTATTCTCATTGCACAGAGAAAACGAGTTATCTGACATTGTTGGATTTGATATTGAGTGGCGAAGGCTGCAACATACCCAGACAGATGCAATGCAGTTCCACAAGCTTACTTTAGGCCTGATTGGGACAGTGCCGGAAACCTCAGGGAGATAGGTCAGAGTGGGAGTGGAATGGAGAATTAAAGTGACAGAGTTAACCATGCAGACTGAAAGAAGGTGATCCGCAAAGATATCACCCAATTAGCATTTGTAGAGGAGACTAAATCGCGAGCACTGAATACAGTACAGTAGATTGGAGGAAGTACAAGTCAATCATTGCTTCAGCTGAAAGGACTGTTTGGGTCCTTGGATAGTGGGACGGGGCAAGGTGAAAAAGCAGGTAACGCATCTCCTGAGGTTGCAATGGAAATTGTGTGGAAAGGGGAGAGGTTGGTGGCGAGTCATGAAGAAGAAGGGAGGGGAGTGAAAGATGCGTCTGGTGGTGGAACCTCAATGAAGGTGATGGAAGTTGGGAAGGATGATTTAATGAATGTGGCAGTCACTGGAGTGGCAGGACCAGGGAAGCTCTATCTTTGCTCTGAGAGGAGACCAGGTTGGAGCAGAAGTGTGGGAAGTAGATGGGACGCAGTCAAGAGTTCTATCAACTGTGGTAGACAGGAGGCCATGTATTTTCCTTAGCAGCTCTAATGTGCATGTTGCAAGTTTTACATTTCCTTTTGCTTGCTTTTCCTTTCTCTAACTGCCCTCATGAATCTATCAACCAGATGATTTCAACAACAGCTTTAACACCACGGCAACCCTGGCCTCACCCTATCAGAGACATTCCCTTTGTCATATCTACCCCTCCCCCAACCTCTCTGAAACATGAAACCAACTTTTTTTCTCTCTTCCATAGAACCATAGAACCATAGAACAGTACAGCACAATACAAGTCCTTCGGCTCACAATGCTGTGCCGACCTTTAAACCTCGCCTAAGACTATCTAACCCCTTCCCCCACATATCCCTCTATTTTAAATTCCTCCATATGCTTATCTAGCAATCTCTTGAATTTGACCAATGTACCTGCCCCCACCACCACCCCAGGCAGCGCATTCCATGCCCCAACCACTCCTTGGGTAAAAAAATCTTCCTCTGATATCTCCCTTGAACTTCCCACCCATTAATTTAAAGCCATGCCCTCTTGTATTGAGCATTGGTGCCCTGGGAAAGAGGTGCTGGCTGTCTATATAATTCCTCTTAATATTTTGTACACCTCTTTTATGTCTCCCCTCATCCTCCTTCTCCCTAATAAGTAAAGCCCTAGCTCCCTTAATGTCTCCTCATAATGCATACTCTCTAAACCAGGCAGCATCCTGGTAAATCTCCTCTGCACCTTTTCGAATGCTTCCACATCCTTCCTATAATGAGGTGACCAGAACTGGACACAGTACTCTAAGTGTGGCCTAACCAGAGTTTTGTAGAGCTGCATCATTACCTCACGGCTCTTAAACTCAATCCCACAACTTACGAATGCTAACATCCCATAAGTTTTCTTAACTACCCTATCCACCTGTGAGGCAACTTTCAAGGATCTGTGGATATGGACCTCCAGATCCCTCTGCTCCTCCACACTACCCAGAATTCTGCCATTAACTTTGTACTCCACCTTGGAGTTTGTCCTTCCAAAGTGTACCACCTCACACTTCTCCGGATTGAACTCCATCTGCCACTTCTCAGTTTTGATGAAGGGCTTTCAACCTCGAATATTGTTTCTCTTTCCTGAACTGCAGAGTGTTTCCAGTATCTTCTGTTTGTACATCAGATTTCCAGCATTTGCAATTTTTTTTTTGATTTCATCAAGTGTACAGGATATTAGATTTACCAATAGTTCTGCTAAGCCTTTACAATAACTTATTAGACCTCAGCTAGAGTATTGTGTACAAGGTCATTACATTTTAGGTGGGATGCCAAGTCTTTGCAGAGGTCATGAAATGAGTAAGGTGAGGTTTTACCAGGATGATGCTGAGCTGTGGGAATGATTGGACCAGCTGGAATTGAATTGGGAAAAGGTAAAGCTTGATAAATTTTTTTGTTTGGTAAAAGCTTTCAAAGGAACATTACTGAAACAACAGGTAGGCTGAATGTCCTCCTTCTGTGCTGCAAACAGACAGCACCAGAGGTCGGGATCAAACCCTGGTCTCTGGAGCTGAGAGGCAGTGGCTCTGCCCACTGTGCCACAGGTTTCGACTGCAATGTGTAGCCCCACAGGGACAAGACCTCGCCGCTCACCTCAACAAGTCCTCGCACCATTTCCATGACTCGGATGTAATCGTAGAAGACAGCTCCGGCCGTATCCCAGTCCTGGTCATATGCCAGTATAATGGACATATGTCAGTTTGATTCTATGACTCTAGATCCACAGAGAACCCCTGAAGAGCAACCTTCTTGAGAGTATGTCCTGTGAACAATGTGACTTGTAGCTTTTTGTATGGCTATATTGATTAGCACCCCATCATACCAGGAGTCTTGTGTGAACCATGGACTGAACTTCATGACCCTGTCAGGACGAGAGTTCTTGGAGCAACAGTTCTTAACTGGAACTGGCTGGAGCTGAACTGTTGTGAAGCTGGCAGAATAGAAACAGAAACAACTCCACTGATGCAATATTGAAGATGGTGATTCAGAAATCTGGTCTATTGATGCATCGAAGGGGAACACATTATTGTCTCCTGTGAGAGCCCTCCACCAACAATATAGGAAAGCGCACTACAATGTCTGCTGCCTCTGATAGGGGTTGGTGTCAATTTTCTTTATCATGTACCTGCAATTCGACATTGCAACAGAGAATATCTAATTACATTGGCTGATGATCAATATCGCTGCTTCCACTTAGGGTCAGTTAAATTACATGATTTGAAAATGGATGGTTCAAATGTTTATCAGGGGCCTTCCTTGCTAGGAAAGTCCTGTCACAATTAGCTATGGGGAAAAGAAAACACATCCTCATTGAATTTCTAGGCTTATTATTCCATTATCAAACTTTCCTTCTGAATGGGAGCATACAGTAAATCCCAACACTGCTTTGTTGGATTCATTCACGCTATAAATGAGGCTGAGAAGCAGACAGAAACTGAGAATGCCACAAGGTTAAAAAAGATATGAGCCTAAAATCAATCTAGAAGGGGGTGAGTGTGTTCTGCATGCTACATGCTCTACTACGTTGGTCACAGAGTCAGGATTGAAAGGCAGATTTGCCTCTGGTTAAGTTTTTAAGATGCAGTATTGTTTATGGATGACTTGGAACCAGTTCATCCCTGGCATTCAGAGCTGCCAAGATTGAAACTGCTCAATCAGAGCCATGATTTATGTGATGGAATATTTTTAATGTTACAACCATTTCACAGATATAAACAGCCTGAATAATCTTAGATTTGACAGGATTGAGTCATAGAATCATACGGCACAGAAACAGGCCCTACAGCCCATCAAGTCTATAGGGACCATCAAGCACCAATTTGCACTAATCCCATTTTATTCTCCCCACATTCTTACAACTTCCTTCAGATTTTGCCCCTCACTGTAGACTAGGGGCAATTTATAGTGGCAAGTTAACCTACCAACCCACAAATATTTGGGATACGGGAGGAAACCAGAGCATGTGGAGGAAACCCATGCTGTCACAGGGAGAACGTGCAAACTCCACACACGTAGCACTGGAGGTTAGGATTGAACCCAGGTGATTGGATCTGTGAGGCAGCAGTTCTACAGGCTATGACACTGGTGCTTGAATTTTGTTAACTCCTCCATACATTTCTCTTAATAGTTCAACAATCCAAAAATAATTTGTTCTTGCCACTAAGCAACTTTTTGGCATAGATAGTGACCAATGAAGCATCAAAGGAATAAAACCAGAAAATGGTGGAAATATTCAACAGGTCAGGCAGCATCTGTGAAGAGAGAAGTAATGTTAACATTTTAGGTGGATCAGAACGTTCATCGGTTCTGATGAAAGATAATTGACTTGAAATATTAATTCTCTTTCTCTCTCCACAGATGCTGCCCGACCTATTGTGTGCGTTTCACCATTTAAAATTTTTATTTCAGATTTCCAATACCTGCACTTTTGCTTGCTTGATAAGCCACAAAGGAATCCCATGCGGGGCACATTTCCCATTGATAGCACTGCTTGAGTCACATCACACTGGCACCAAAGGACAAGGCCGCTGTACTTCTGGCTGCGACCCTGCGATGCACCGTGCAGCATTTGCCATTTGGGGATGTCAGATGACCAGTCCTCCCACATGCTGATAACGTTCACATTATAGGCACCCTCCTACCTACCAAAATATCTGTGTTTGTACTTAACCACAGTCTTCTGCCAAAGGTTGATCCAGACGCATTCCAGCAACAAATGTGAATGGGATTCAATTAATATAATTGCAATTAAGTAATGATCATCAGAGTATTGGCAGTCATTCCATCTGAAGTATTAAGTGATCTTTGTCTGTTCATTTCACCATTTAAGTTACTATTTCAATAAAAATTGACAAGTTCACTCAGCTGTCTTCAGGGGCATTTGTCATAGAATTACACCGCACAGGCCTTTCAGCCCAAGTCGTGCATGCCCACTGAGATGTCACTCCATACAAGTCCCATTTACCTGCATTTAGCCCTTATCCCTCTATACCTTTTCTATCCATGTACCTCTGTCCAAATGTCTTTTGAACATTGTAATTGTATCCACTTCTCCAGCTTCCTCTGGCAGCTCGTTCCAATATACACACCACTCTCTGTGTGAAAAGGTTTCCTCTCAGGTCCCTTTGAAATCTTTCCCCTCTCACCTTAAATCTATGTCCTTTGCGACAAAAAAAGTTGGAATAGTTATAATGGATACATGTTTGGCAGATCACTTGACCTACATTTAACTTTTTTGGAAGAGCTAACTCCCCTTCAAAGGATGAAATAATAATTTTATGGGTACTTTAGTCTAAATCCAAAGCTGTTGCAACATCTTTTATGGAGTTAAACTAAGCTTTGTGTGTGAAATCAACATCAAAAACTGTAAAATGACTCACAATGCATGAATTTAGCAGAGGCAGCAGCAAGGAAACTGCAGAAGCCAGAAATCCAAAACAAAAACAAGAAAGACCAGCAGCTGAATCACCAGGAGGTCGGAACGTCGGCCGTATGGGATTGTGGAGGAATTCTGTTGATCCAACTTTCTTCCAATTTGAGTGAAGTTCTGACAGTTGCTGCCATAACTGTCAGTTTGCGGGTTAGCTGGTATAGCCTATCAACTTTTCCACCAACCAATGGGTTCTTCTGGGGAATCAGCTGGCTAAAGGACTTTTTAAGTTTGATTTAGCCAAATAACCCACATATCAGATGAATACATTTATCTCAGAATGTATCGTAAACAGCACTACTGGACTGGAAAATGCCTACTGGACTGGAAGATGCTGGGAAATACCTTCAGTTCCACTCTGAATTTACTTGTCACCCTTTGTTGGGATTCTACCAATGCTCTCAAACGTCTCCATGGTGCTTGCAGAATGAGAACTTGCGACACTTACACTGGGGAGTCTGCACACTGAACCTTCTTGTTAGACTGAGTGCAGGAACAGCAAGTACAGTCTTTTCAATGGAGAGAGACAAGTGCAGGTGTTAATTAATTATTATTTTGAATTAATTAATTTAATTAAATGACTGTAATTGTTTTTGAGTGGTATGCATTTTAAATATGTGAAAAGTATATTTTTAGCCATTTTAAATTTATACCATTATATTTTAATAGTTTTGCAATGTTTTAAGAATGCCAGGAGCATTCGAGGACATTTATAGTTCTTGACAGGTTTGATTGCTATGCTAAACCTGAGAGCTGACTCATGCATGGGTCTTATACTGACATATCCATGTGATGACATTATAACCTGCAAGGTCCTGCCTCTCCACAGGTCTTTCCCATTTTGGATCAGTATAGCAGTCATGTGAATGGACACTGACAGATCAGCAAAAAGTATCTCTGTACTTAATGCAAGTCGGCGATGAGCTCGGGCATCATACTACAGGCAGCAAGTTCTGCATCTTTACGTACACATGTTGATGGAGTCGACAATGTTTTTGCTTTCCAAAAAAACAGAATGCTGGAAGAACTCAGTGGGTCAAGCAGCACCTGTGGAGGCAAAAGGTGTAAGACGATGTCGATTTTCACCTTTTGTCTCCAGAGATGCTGTTTGACTTGCTGAGTTCTTCCAGCATTCTGTTTTTTGTTCCAGATACCAGCATCTGCAGTCCCTTCTGCTTCCGCTTTCTGTCCTGTTTAGTAGAGCCATTCACTGACTTTCACTGCTTTCAGGATTGAAGAAGTTACTGTGATCCTTCATGTGCCATCATGGAAACGTGGTGCGAAGTGATCGAGTGTCCTTGTCATCCGCAGGAGAGCTCATGACGTAGCAGAATGGAACCAGTGTGACAGGCTCACTCCAGTACAGTGACTTTTGACTTGTGGCAACAAGTGCTTTGGCAAAGTTAGCAATCCTGAGCATGGACCTGGGTTGGTACAGATGTTTTTTTTAAAATCCCGGTGGAACTGGATAGGTAAACACGCAACTTTTGACCACATTATTAATACTTTAAAATCACATTTCTGTATGTTAATTAAAGTTATGTGAACACTGGTTTAATTGAAATCCTTTGGAATGTAGTCAGTCTGGTTTGGCAATGAGCTACAAGACAAAATGGATTGCTTTCCTGCACTGACTTATATGGACATACAGGCTGACTGGACGAGCTCTTCACTTACGCTCTGGGATTCTCCATGGAAACAGATACTGGTCTCTGGCTGTTAATGAACATGAAGCAGAAAGGAAGGAGAAGGGGGTGCCCACCACCCCCCCCCCCCCGACTGTCTTCATTGCCCCCAATTTCTCTTCACTCCCTGAGAAGCTGAAACTGCCAGATTTCTTTGGCTTTGCCTGGCCTGATGCAGTCATTGTCCCCTTTAGCAGAGGGGACCATTCTGCACTGACGCAAAATGGAAGCAGAACCAAGCTAAGGTAAGGAATCCCCAAGTCACGGTGGGAGATATGGCCAGACCCTGGAGAACTTTGTTGCCCAGATATTTATTATCATTCACAATTTTCTGTTGGCTTCATTTGACCTCACTTTAGGTTCTAAGTAAACATAACAGGAGAGCAACAAATGCTTCAGAAGTATTTTTGATTTTTAGTTTAGTTATGTCTAAACTCATGAGTTAAGATTAACATGCGGGGGGAGAAACATTTTTTCTTATTGTTTCCTGAACATACCCCATGTTGTATGGGTGATTTAATTAACATATGGGTTCAGGTGATTAATATATTGCTTTAATTTTCTCTCCCAAGGTTACAAACTCAATGATAAGATAAGATAACATATCTTTATTAGTCACGTGTACATCGAAATACACAGTGAAATGCATCTTTTGCATAGAGTGTTCTGGGGGCAGCCTGCAAGTATCACCATGCTTCCGGCACCAACATAGAATGCCCACAACTTTCTAACCCATCCGTCTTTGGCATGTGGGAGGAAATCAGAGCACCCGGCGGAAACCCACGCAGACACAGGGAGAATAGCAATGAATAGCTTTCTATGTGGAGGCATTAAAAAATACATCAACTCAACAAAAAACAAAATCTATTTCCAAGTTATAGGATGAGCAGCATTCATGCCACAGCCTTGTTTTTGCAGAGTCCTAATCTTGAGCTGAAAGAGACATCTTTTTTCCATGGGATGCACTGCAAGAATGCAAAAGGGATTAAAAATAAAAGAATTCATTTGTCAAGCTAAAGCCAATGCTGGAATAAAAAGCATTCAAAGTTCTGTAAGGACTGAGCTTTCCAAGTGTAATTAGTTCCCTGTTACAGTATTATTACACACAGTAAGGTCCAGTACCATTGACTTTCATCTAATTACTGCACTAAACCAAGGAGGCAGACATAATTGTTTGGCATTGTTCAAATTACAGCAGGTAATTCCATTGAATATTTACTTTGGTAGATTCTCTTCCTTTCTTCTAAGACTCCCAACCTGATGCGTGTGATCAGAATATGCAATCGTCAGCATAGACAAGATTTGATTTTAACCTGTGACTGGGTGTGTTTGGGACTGGGTCAGAGGTTACCAGTTTGCTAGAGCACATCAGGAAGTCACCTTCAACCCATTGACTTCCACGTTTGGCTCCAGTGTTTCACAGAAGCAGCGGATTGTCCGTTTCACTGTGTGAATGGTTCTCTGAGAGTGGTATTTGAACATTTATCTCAGTGTGAATGGGTTTCCCAAGTTTCCTGCAACTACCCAAGATGAAGCAAAGGAATAGCACTGGTGAGGCTGAAGATAACTGGCAAATCCATCAATGTGTGTTGCAACGTCATTGCTGCTTCCTTGAGTGACAACAGAAAACTTCACTGCACAGAATTTGTGGTAGGAAATTACTCAGAAAACTTCAGAGCGAAAGTCAACATTCAGTTAAATTTTGGCAAGTAAGTGTGTAGATTCAACAAGCAATTAGGAAGGCAAGCGGTTGGCTGGTCCTTATTGTAAGAGGGTTGGCATAAGTAAGGAAGTCTTGCTAAGATTATGCAGGGCAGGTTGGTCGCTGCACCTTATAAAGGATAAACATGCCTTGGAACCAGTGTAGACAAAATTAACTGGATGGATTCCTGGGATGAGGTGTTATCTTTTGAGCACAGATTGTAAGATTGGTTATCACTCATGGGAATTTAGAAGAATAAGAGGTGATCTCGTTAACACATGTTAGATTCTGAGAAGGATTGACAGAGTAGTAGCTGAGAAACAGTGTCCTCAGGCTGGAAAGTCTAGAACTCAGGGCCATAACCTCAGGATAAAGTGTCAGCTATGTAGCACTGAACGAAGAATTGTTTTCTAGCAGTGAATAAAAGATCTTTGGAATTCTGTAACCCAGACAATTTAATACTGAAAAATGTGAGATGTTACATTTTGAGAGGACAAGTAAGGTTAGGATATACACAATGAATGGAAGGACCCTAAGATATAGTAAAGAACAGAGGAACATTAGTGTACATGCCCAAAGATCCCTAAAGGCTATAGCACAGGAGTTTATAAAGGATATGAGAGCAGGGTGGTTATGGTACAACTGTATAAAACATTAGTTTGGCCAGAGCTGGAGTATTGTATACATTTCTGGTCACCACGTTATAGGAAGGATGTAATTGCGCCAGAGGGGGTGCGAGGTGATTTGCTGGGATGATCCCTGGGATGGAATGTTTCAGTTGTGAAGAGACAATGGGTTTGTTTTCCTTGGAGCAGCAGAAGCTGAAGAGGGACTTGGTTGAGAATACAAAATTATGAGTTAAGTAGTGAAAAACCTTTCTCCTCAGCAGAGGTGTTTATGACCAGAAGGCATACATTTAGGGTAAGTGGTAAGAGATTTAGAAAGGATTTTAGGAAGAATTCTTTTCACTGAGAGGGTGGTTGAAACCTGGAGTACACTGCCTGGGGATGGTGAAGGCAGGTGCTCTCACTATATTTAGATGAGCACCTGATTCCTGTGTATGGAAGGCTACGGACCAATTGCTAGTAAGTGGGATTGGTGTAGATAAGTAGGGTAGCAGTTAGCGTAACACTTTACAGCACTAGTGACCCGGGTTCAATTCTGGCTTCTGTCTGTAAGGAGTTTGTACGTTCTCCCCATGACTGCATGGGTTTCCTCTGGGTGCTCCGGTTTCATCCCATATTTCAAAGACGTACAGGTTAGGAAGTTGTGGGCATGCTATATTGGCACTGGAAGCGTGGTGACACTTGCAGGCTGCCCCAGAACACTCTATGCAAAAGATGCATTTCACTGTGTGTTTCGATGTACATGTGACTAATAAAGATATCTTATCTTACTTGAAGACCGGCTCAGACACAGTAGTCCTAAGGAGCTGTTTCTGTGATGTATGACTCTCTCTGACCCTATGGAAATCAGAAGATGTGGGGACTGGGCAGGGGAGTGGGCAAGGGTCACTGAAGGACCAAGCAGGCCAAAAGACCTACTCTTGCTTCTATTTCAAATGTTCTAAGATTTGTGAATGTTGCAGATCAGTTTCCAAATGCTGCAGGTGAACTCTGGACTTAGCCTTGCTACAGACCCCCTTCAGCAGGTTGTTGGTTAGACTGATATTCTTTGGGATTCAGGTTGGACCACAATAAAAATCAACAGGAGCCTCAGCCGTGACAGCAGACTGCGAGCCAAGTGCACGGAGGGCAGGGGAACAGAGGCGAGATGCATTTCGCCTGCCACACAAAAACGGGGTGTCAGAAGGCTTTGGGTATTGTAGTGGGTTCTCTCAGATATTTTCAGCCTGCTGGAACCAGTTGTGTTTCTTGCTGGACCTGGTGGGCATTCATTACTAAGGGCTGTCAAAGATATCGTTGTCTCTGACTCCTTCAACTACAGTACGCAAAGACACAAGGCAGGGAACAGTTGGGTCCTTCTCCAGGGTGGCCAATTCTATCAACTTGCCACCAATGGGGCCAGCCAGAATGAGTGGGTGCGTTGGTTTGCAGTTCACACTGACTCCTCACTGTGCAGAGTCCCTCTGACCAGCCAGGACTGTTCATCAACCTCAAGGGCTTCCATTCCCTCAATGCACATGCAGTTGGTCGAGAACCACAAAATGATCTTCATACAGCAAGCACAAGTTGAAAGGAACAATTCCCTCCTGGCAATGAACTGCTGAGCACTTTGATGCAGGTCAGTGAAGTGCTGAAGAGCCAAGGCTAGGGTATCAATCATCCTACTCAAGGTGGAGTAAATAGTTTGTAAGACCCAACTGGGCAATTTTTCTGCAATTCTGCGGCTAGAATTCCTGCCCACATCTCACACAACCTTCACCGCTTCTCCACAAATGCTCTGTTTACCAATGGACTTCAAGACTTCAAAGCTGAGCCCTTGAATATGGACGTCACTGCCGTCCTTGTCTCCAGCACCAACAACTTGCTCACTCATGGAGTCCCAGCTGTGGAAACCAGACAGTCTTTTACACTGCATCCACCAGACAGTGAGGAGCAGAGCTGGTACATGGCAGGCATGAGACTTGAATGATATTAAAGACATGAATTTGAAGTGACATGTTAAAAAATGTAAGATTATCATGATTCATCTTCCACTCAATGCTTCAAGTCCGATGAGTGCAGTGTGGCTCGATAATATTGAATTCTGTTATTAGAGTAGATGTTCTTATATTATCTAGCCAGGATTGAGCTTTGTATCAGCATAGACCCATCTGAACATTGTTAATAACACTGTTTGATTTGGAATTATGATTTACTACTTGTAAGTCTCACAGCAACTGGTTTTATTTTATAGAGGAAACTTGTAAATCGTTCCTGTATTTGTTACCTTCCTGCAATTGATTTAACCTTTAAAAATCCCTGGTTAGAAAACAGATTTCATTTCAACTTTATGCTGTTAACAGTGATGACAGAGAATCATGGCCCTGACTCATGGTACTAGTTTTTTTGATGTAAACCTCGTCCAAGGTGGGTGTCACTGTCAGGGTCAGCATTTAGTGCCCATTGATCACCCATCGCTAACAATCTTCCTGCAGATGATGGTGTCATAGAGTCACACAGCACAGAAACAGGCCACTTAGCCCGGTACATCCACACCGACCTGCGGACACCCATCTGTATGAGTCCCACCTCCCAGCACTTGGTCCATAACTTTCTATGCCCGAGTGGTTCAAGTGCTCCTTTAGACACTTCTTAAATTCTGTCAGTGCCTCTGCTTCTACCACTCTCTCTGGTAGTACATTCCACATACTCACCACTCTCTGGGTGAAAAAGGTCAGATCTTCTTTAAATCTCTTACCTATTCCCCTAAATCTTTGTCCTCTAGTTAGTTTTATTTACCTGGTTAGTTTTATTTTGGAATGTATGTTTTGTTTTATTCTTAATATACTTGATAACCTTTGAGATGGATTCAGTGCCATTGTATATTTTGGACTTTTGGTTGATCTAAAAGGTATTCCAGTCCACGTCTATCTCTGTGGACCAACCCCAGTTAGCCTTGACAAAGAAGTGGTGGAGGATGAATCTTTCTTCTTGACCCACTGCAGTACATGCATTGAAGGAACTGCCACAGCTGTTGGGTGAGGTCCTTCAGGAGTCTGACACAACCAACTCGAGGGAAGAAGAGTCTATCTCCTTGCTGAGATGATGTATAACATGAAGAGATATAATGGGGTGCTCCTGCGCCTGCTACTCCTGTCCTGTTCAGTGGTGGAAGTTTCAGTTTTGGGAGATCTTTCGAAAAATACATTGGTGTTTGGGTTAACAGTAAAACAACATAAGAAACCAACGATGAAGCCTATAGCAGATCTATCTGGCATTAGATATGGGAATATAAAATATTAGGAAGATGCTGGTGCTCACTGGCACTAAAGCAGTCAAACTGCAGTTCAAGCAGTTTTCCGCTGCTCCCCCATGAATTAACAACCGCCATTACTAGTTACAGCAAGGATGATTAAGAGCCAATTATTTTTATAATTAAAATAAGTAATGGAAAGAAAAACGGCCCATTCAAAAATTTTTATGATAAAAGTCAATGCTAAGGAGGAGTGCTTTATGGCCAGCCATCTCCGAGAATTAACTCAGAGACTGCCGGCAACTTAATTCCAGTTAATCGCACAACAATGGAACCACCTCTGTGCTGGGGTATCTTTGTGATAAATATGTTAACTTTGTACCACTAAAGCGTTTTCTCTTAAATAAAAGGCAAATACTTTTAAAGTCCCTACTGATCTCTGCATAACATGTTGTCTGGTCCCTGGGTTTAACATGCTCTGACTGGATGCCATATTAAGGTGTGATTTAATTCACTCAAAATAAATACCAATTCGTTATCTATCTTATGCACCAACTTCTGCAACACTGGCAGAAAAAAATAAGGCATGTGGGAAGTTGTGAATATGTCATACCTTAAAAACGTTTATAATCGTTACTCCCTTAACATCCCAGTACAACAGAGGATGGAGTGTAAGATGTGCTGACAAGTCTGTTTTATGCAATTGTCAGGCAGAGGAAGCAACCCAACCTAATTTTCATGGGACACTTTCCATGACATCTTACTGACTATCTTCTCTTCAACTGTGACTTAGTAGTAACCTCCTCACCTCTGATCCCTCAGCTCATTGGAACCATCTTGGCTCTGAATGATGTGAGTCCAAAATTTGGATTCTTAGGCACATAATACACTGGTATTTCTGTGCAGTATTAGGGAGGTACCATTTAAGGATTATGACACCTTCCCCTTCCCCACCCATTTCTACCCTTGGGCTATTTCGATGAAGAGCAGGGATATAATCCTGCATGGAAAAGCAAACAATAAATCTACAGATACTGGAAATCTGATATACAAATACAAAATGCTGGAAATACTCAGTGTGTTACGAAATCTTGGGAAGAGAAACAGGATCAATCATTCAGGTTGATGTTCTGATGAAAGGTCATTGGCCTGAAACATGAATTCTGTCTTGCTCCATGGATGCTGCTTGACTTGCTAAGTATCTCCAGGATCTTCTATTCTTATTTCATCTTTTCCCCCATGTCTTGGGCCCTAGTAAGCCCCCAGAATCACTTTCTGAGAAAGCATCAGTAACCTCATCTTTTGTCGGCCTCCAGTCACACTTGGTTTTGTTGGGACCACATTCCCTGGGTGCTGGACCTTCACACCCAGGTCTCCCACCTCATTCACCTCCTGTGGTGACTGTGGAGATGGTGCATCTGCCACAGCATTTCTTTTCCCAGTTTGTATTTCAGGGTAAAGTCATTTCTCCAAAGCTTCAAGGCAAATATTTGCAGTATTGCTGGTGTTGCACGTAATTTTTTCCTCTGGGGCTTGAGTTATCAGTTTCTTTTACAAACTTCCTCCCACAGAGTTAGGTGTGGAATTTCTCACATTCATAGGCAACTGTTGTAATTCTCTTTCTATGTTTGCATATCTCGTTTCTGCCAACGTTAGTGTTATAAATGCAAATGCTATCGGCTTGCCATCTTCTGCTAGAGCAGCGCTCAGGCCTTTGATCAAGACAACTACCTGTGAAATGAAGGTTTTCCTTGATGTAGAATGACACCATTCCTCTGCATTTGTTGAAGCTATCTTCATAGGATTGTGACCACTGATATTCAGCATCTTTTTTCAGCAGAGACACAAGAGACTGCAGGTGCTCAAATCTAGAGCAAAAAACAAACTGCTGGAGGAACTCAGCAGGTCGAGCATCTCCGGAAGAAAGGGATAGTCAACATTTTAGATTGAGACCCTGCATCAGATGATGGACCTTGGTTCTTCTTTCAGTAGTTCCCAGGTTGTTTACATGCTCTGACATACGAGGAATGGAAGAATTCATGTATTGGATTTGCTCTAATAAGCTTTTTGTTTCTATTTTACACTTTGATGCTTCCATCTCAGTGATAATTCTGACTGTTTGACTGCCTCTATTGTAAATAACATTCCGAAGGACTTGCATTCTCTGGCCTTCATGATGCATTTGTCAGCATTCAGTTTGAGCTCAGTGTTTCTGATTCTTTCCATTGCCTCCTCGAGGTGATGGCTGTGGGTTTTGTCATCCACTCCATGGTTTTAGATGACATACATACAGCTCCTTTGCATCCTCTATACATCGCACCTACTTCCTGCTGAAACACTTTCTGGTTTACACTAAGGTCAGGAGGTAGATGTTGCATCGCTCAAGTGGTGTTTTTGATCATTTTGTTTAACATTCATTCTTTGAGATATGAGTCACTGACCAGGCCAGCATTTATTTCCCATCCCTGATTGCCCTTGAGAAAATGGTAGTGCACTGCTTCCTTAAACTGTTGCCATTCTCCTGGGCAAGGTACATCCTGTTGTGGTGGTGTTGGTAGAAAGCTTCAGGGTTTGGACCCTGTGAAAAGCAAGTAATGGTGATACATTTCCAAATCAGGATAATTTGTGACTTGGAGGGCAACTTACAAGTGGTAGTGTTTCCATGCAACCCTTGCATTTGACATTCTTGGTGGTAAAAGGTCAATGGGTTTGAGAAGTGCTGTTGCTATAGTCTGAGAGAATAAATGCAATGCATTTTGTAGATGTTACACAATGCAGTCTCAGTGCCGATGGTGGAGGGAATGAATATTTAGGATGATGGATGGGGTGCCAATCAAGTGGCTGCTTTATCTTGAAAGTTGTGGGAGCTGCACTCAGTAGAACACATTCAACCACACTCCTGACTTACGCCACATAGACGGTGGAAGAGAAGGTGAGTTTCTCACTGCAGGATTCCAAGCCTCCAATGCACAGGATGGCAAGAGGCTGCAGAGGGTTATAGACTCAGCCAGCTCCATCACGGGCACAACCCTCCCCACCATCGAGGACATCTTCAAGATGTGGTGCTTCAAGAAGGTGGCATCCATCACTGAGGACCCTCACCATCTGGGACATGCCCTCTTCTCATTACTACTATCGGGGAGGAGGTACAGGAGCCTGAAGACCTACACTCAATAATTCAGGAATGGTTTCTTCCCTAACAACACACACAAATGCTGGAGGAACTCAGTGGGTCAGGCAGCATCTATGGAGGGAAATAAACAGTTGACGTTTCAGGTCGAGATCCTTCATCAATGACATAGGTAGGAAGGGGGATGAGGTCCTGAAGAGTGAGTTCAGGGAGCTAGGCAGAAAATTGAGGAACAGGACCTCAAGGGTAGCAATCTCGGGATTGCTGCCAGTGCCACGTGATAGTGAAGGTAGGAATAGGAGGAGGTGGCAGATAAATGTGTGGCTGAGAAGTTGGTGCAGGAGGGAGGGTTTTAGATTTCTGGATCATTGGGATCTCTTCTCGGGAAGGTGGGACCTGTACAGAGAGGACGGGTTACACCCGAACCAGAAGGAGGCCAATATCCTTGCGGCGAGATTTGCTAGGGTGGTACAGGAGGGTTTAAACTAGTTTGTGAGGGGGAAGGGAACCGGAGGAGTAGGTCAGAGGAAGAAGGGAATGGGGAAAAGTTAGATCAAACAGGTAGAGAGGCTTTGGGGAAGGAGAAGCAGAATACAGGCTGTAAAAGTAGTAAGATAGATGGACTGAAGTGTGTTTACTTAAATGCAAGAAGTGTCAGGAATAAGGGGGATGAACTGAGGGCTTGGATAAGTATGGGGGACTATGATATCTTGGCTATTACTGAGACGTGGCTGACGTCAGGAGAGGAGTGGATATTGAATATTCCTGGTTTTCGGTGTTTTAAGAGGGATAGGGAAGGGGGAGAAGAGGGGGAGGGGTGGCGATACTGGTCAGGGACACTGTTACGGCTGTGGAAAAGATGGATGTTGTAGAAGGATCATCTCTAGAGTCCGTATGGGTGGAGTTAAGGAACAAGAAAGGAGCAGTTACTCTACTAGGAGTATTCTATAGGCCCCCCAGTAGCAGTAGAGATATAGAGGAGCAGATTGGCAGGCAGTGTTTGGAGAGAAGCAGAAATAACAGGGTTGTTATAATGGGAGACTTCAACTTCCCAAATATAGACTGGAACCTGCTTAGTGCCAAAGGTTTAGATGGGACAGAATTTGTTAATGTGGTCCAGGAGGGATTCCTGACGCAGTATGTTGACAGGCCGACTAGAGGAATGCCATGTTAGATCTAGTTTTAGGAAATGAACCGGACAGGTGAAGGATCTATTGGTAGGGTGAGCATTTTGGGGGACAGTGACCATTGCTCCATAACCTTTAAAATTGTCATGGACAGGGACAGGTGCAGAGAGGACAAGAGGTTTTTCAATTGGGGAAGGGCTAACTACGAGGCTATAAGGAGAGAACTTGGGAGTGTAAATTGGGATGTCCTTTTTGAAGGAAAATGTACCATGGGGATGTGGTCGATATTCAGGGATCTTATGCAGGATGTTAGGGATAAATATGTCCCGGTGAGGCAGAGAAGGAATGGCAGGGTGAAGGAACCGTGGGTGACGAGAGAGGTGGAACGACTTGTTAGGGAGAAGAAGGTAGCATACGTGAGGTATAAGCAGCAAGGTTCAGACAGGGCCCGTGAGGAATATAGGGTAGCGAGGAAGGAACTTAAGAAAGGGCTGAGGAGAGCTAGAAGGGGACATGAAAAGGCTTTGGCTAGTAGGGTTAAGGAAAATCCCAAGGCCTTTTTCAAGTACGTGAAGGGTAGGAGGATGGCTAGGGTGAAGGTAGGTCCGATTAAGGACAAAGGTGGGAGAATTTGCCTGGAGGCGGCGGAAGTGGGAGAAGTTCTGAATGAGTACTTCTCTTCGGTATTCACCAGGGAGAGGGGTCTTGATGATGCGGAAGGGAGTGCTGGTAGGGGTAATGTTCTCGAGGTTGTTGATATCAAGAGAGAGGATGTGTTGAAGTTGTTAATAATATTAAGACAGATAAATCTCCGGGGCCTGACGGGATTTTCCCCAGGCTGCTTCGAGAGGCTAGGGAGGAGATTGCTGAACCGCTGGTAAGGATCTTTGAGTCCTCGTTGTCTACGGGGGTGGTGCCGGAGGATTGGAGGGTTGCGAATGTGGTCCCCTTGTTCAAAAAGGTAATAGGGATAGGCCAGGGAATTATAGACCGGTGAGTCTCACGTCTGTGGTGGGTAAGCTGTTAGAAAGGATTCTAAGGGATAGGATTTATGAACACCTTGAGAATCATGGACTGATTAGGGACAGCCAGCATGGCTTTGTGAAGGGAAGATCTTGCCTCACAAGCCTGATAGAGTTCTTTGAGGAGGTGACCAGGAAGATTGATGAGGGCAGTGCGGTGGATGTGGTTTACATGGATTTTAGTAAGGCATTTGATAAGGTTCCTCATGGTAGGCTTCTTCAGAAGGTCAGAGGCCAAGGGATCCAAGGAAGCTTGGCTGTGTGGATTAGGAATTGGCTTGCATGTAGAAAGCAGAGGGTTGTGGTGGAAGGAGCGCCCTCGGATTGGAAGGCAGTGACTAGTGGTGTCCCGCAGGGATCGGTTCTGGGACCTCTACTTTTTGTGATATTTATAGATGACTTAGATGAGGGGGTGGAGGGCTGGGTTAGTAAGTTTGCGGACGACACTAAGATAGGCGGTGTTGTGGATAGTGTGGAGGGCTGTCGGAGCTTACAGAGGGATATTGATAGGATGCAGAGCTGGGCTGACAAGTGGCAGATGGAGTTCAATCCGGAGAAGTGTGAGGTGGTACACTTTGGAAGGACAAACTCCAGGGCAGAGTACAGGGTAAACGGCAAGGTACTTGGCAGTGTGGAGGAGCAGAGGGATCTGGGGGTTCATATTCACAGTTCATTGAAAGTTGCCTCACAGGTGGAAAGAGCAGTTAAGAAGGCCAATGGGATGTTGGCTTTCATAAGTCGCGGGATTGAGTTTAAGAGCCGCGAGGTATGATGCAGCTTTACAAAACTCTAGTTAGGCCACACTTAGAGTACTGTGTTCAGTTCTGGTCGCCTCATTATAGGAAGGATGTGGAGGCATTGGAGAGGGTGCAGAGGAGATTTACCAGGATGCTGCCTGGATTGGAGAGTATTGAATATGAGGAGAGGCTTAAGGTGCTAGGGCTTTATTCACTGGAAAGGAGGAGGATGAGAGGAGACATGATAGAGGTATATAAAATATTGAGAGGAATAGATAGAGTAGACAGTCAGCGCCTCCTTCCCAGGGCACCAATGCTCAAGACGAGAGGTCATGGCTTTAAGGTTATGGGTGGGAGGTTCAGGGGAGATGTCAGAGGGAGGTTTTCACCCAAAGAGTGGTTGGTGCATGGAATGCACTGCCTGGGGTGGTGGTGGAGGCAGATACATTGAACAGGTTCAAGAGCTTGTTGGATAGGCATATGGAGGAACGTGAGATAGAGGGATATGCGGGAGGAAGGGGTTAGGTAGTGTGAGGGTGGTCTGATGGACGGCACGACACGGTGGGCCGAAGGGCCTGTTTTGTGCTGTATGGTTCTATGGTTCTATGGTTCTATGGTTTGGTATAAGTGTGCCTGACCCACTGAGTTCCTCCAGCATTTTGTGTGTGTTGCTCCAGATTCCAGTATCTGCAGAATCTCTTGTGTCACAATTTCTTCCCCTCCGCCATCAGGTTTCTGAATGGTCCATGAACTCATGAACACTACCTTGTTATCCATTTTTTTGCACTATTTTTGTAATTTATGGTAATTTTATGTCTTTGCACTGTACTACAGCTGCAAACAACACAGTTCATGTCATGAAAGTCAGGGATAATAAACTTGATTCTGATTCTGATTCTGACCTGCTTTTGTAGCCATGGACCTGGCTGATCAATCATGACCTCCAGGATGTTGAGGGTGGGGGATCAGCAATGGTAATTCCATTGAATATCAAATGTAAGTGATTGGACCCTCGCTAGTTGGACTTGGTCACTGCCTGGCACTTTGTGGTGTGAATGTAGCTGCCACTTTTCAGCCCATGCCTGAAATATATCCAGGTCTTGCTGCATACAGGCATTTGCTGAGGAGTTGTTAATGGAACTGAACATGGTGAAATTATCAGCAAACATCCCCACTTCTGATCTTATTCTTACTATACTCTGACACAGAAGGAGGCCATTCAGTCTATCAGGTCCATGCTGGCCGCCAGAAGACAACACCATCAATTCCATTTCCCCTCACTCTTTCCCTGCAGCCCTGAAACTTTTATTCTCTCCCATATATCTATCGACTCCCCTTTGATTCTTTTTGCACATGTCTACACTGAGGGGAATTTGCAGAAGCTAAATAATCTACCAACATTTTGGGATGTAGGGGGAAACGGAGCACCTGGAGGAACTCACTTGGTCAGGGGAGAATGTGCAAACTTTACAAAGACACCAATCGAAGTCAGGGATGCAGTTTGATCTGTACATTTGTTTCTCCCTGATTTTGTGTAGTCATCCACTTCACAGACACAACCTTCCTTCAATATGATTTTCATTCTTTTATTTCTGTTGTCTAACTGCCCCAATCCTGCCTCCCTTCCTGGCACTGATCTGGAGGTGCCTGCTTGAGCAGGCAATGTCATCATCCATCGCCTCGTGGCCTACTGTGTTCTGGTCATATGTATAGCCTGTGCCACAGCGAGCTCCCCTTTCTGTTTGAAACTTTCTGGATATTTGCGTATACTAAGAACCAGATAAGTTGATCCACTAACTTTTCATCCATTTTATTAATGTTGTGTGATTCTAAGCCATGTAAAGAATCATCAACAGACTCACCATGTCCTTGCCTTAAGCTTTGAAATTAATATCCATGGAACTAGTCATTTGATCACATCAGGATTTTTTACTTTAATTCTCATTATTTCCCAACTGGTGAAAAAATCTAGTATTTGCTCTCCTGTACACAAAAGGATATAACTGGCCACTAACCATCATTCAATTCATATTTTGACTGAATTTTCTGAATGTCTCTGTAACATCATTGGCTTCCCAGTCCATTTGGACCGGAATTGTGCTCAGATTGTAACTAATTCTCAAACACACATAACCGTCACATTTTGGTGACACGAGAGACTGCAAATGCTGGAATCTGGAGCAACACACAATCTGCTGGAGTGTTGACTTTTTTTTCATGAGCGCTCAGACCACTCGTGTAATACAGATTTTGTTTTCCTTTAACTCATTGCCACTGAGTTATGTGTACTAGCAAGTGAAGCAGTCCTACTAGTGAAAATAATATATTGGTGTCGGACAATATAGTTCTTTAACCTTACATTAATAATATATTTACAATAATATAACAAGCTGTATGTTTACTTAATGCACCTCATGAATCAACACAAGATCACGCCAACATTTATAAGTTTCTCAATGTTTAAACAAAAACTTTTTTTCCCTATCAAGAATGCATTACATTTTCTCATTTTACACTCCATCTACTGCCTTTGTGCTCACTTGATTAACATCTTTCACCCTTTGCTGGCTTCTTGTATCTTCCTCACATCTAGTTTTTTTTTCATCAACACATTTAGGTTTTTCATACTTTTCATATGAATCATTTGTGTAAATTATGAATGACAAGGGTCCAGTGCCCTGTGATATCCCACTAGTAATAGAATTCCAACATGGCAAGGTGTCAAGACAACAACCTTTCCCTCAATGTCAGCAAAATGAAGGAGCTGGTCATTGACTTCAGGAAGTGGGATGGAGTACATGTCCCTGTCTGTATCGGTGGTGCTGAGGTGGAGATGGTTGAGAGCTTCAGGTTCCTAGGTGTAAACATCACCAACAATTTGTCCTGGTTCAGCCATGTGGAAGCTACGGCCAAGAAAGCACACCAACACTTCTGCTTCCTCAGAAGGCTAAGGACATTTGGCATGTCCTCGATGACTCTTACTGATTTTTATAGGTGCACCTTTGACAGCATCCTATCTGGATGCTTCGCAGCTTGGCTCTGGCAACTGCTCTGCTCAAGACCATAAAAAATTGCAGAGTTGTGAATGCAGCCCAGTCCATCACGCAAACCAACCTCCCTTCCATTGACTCCATCTACACTTCCCATTGCCTCGGGAAAGCAGCTAACATAATTGAGGACCCCTCCCACCCTGGGCATTCTCTCTTCTCCCACCCCCCCCATTTTGCAGAAGATGCAAAAGCCTGAGAGCATGAACCAATAGACTCAAGGACAGTTTCTATCCCGCTGTTATCAGACACTTGAATGGACCTCTCATACGCTAAACGATGAACTCTTGAACTCTTTGTCTCCCATCTACCTCATCGAGTCCCTTGCATTTTATTTGTCTACCTGCACTGCACTTTCTCTCCAACTGCAACACTATATTCTGCACTCTGTTTTCTTTTTACTACCTCCATGTAATTATGCATGGCATGATCTCTCTGGATGGCATGCAAAAAAGCTTTACACTGTATCTCGGTACATGTGACTATAATAAACCATTGATACCGATAGTACCAAAACCACCCATTTATTCTTTCCCTCTATTTCCTGCTTTTTGACCAATCCCAATCCATGCTAATGGTGTTCTCACTTAATAAGCCCTTAATTTCTGACGCAAACTTTTTGCACAGTACCGTACTAAATGCCATTTGAAATCCAAATACATGAAATTCACTATTTATCCATTATCTCCTGCTGGTAACACCTTTAAAAGGTCTGTTGGATTTATAAAATCATGATTTTTCCTCATAAAACCACATTGGTTTTCCAAATGCCCTGTTACCAGGTCTTTAATAATAGCTTCCAGTATTTTACCAACAACAGTTGTCAGATTAACAGGTCTGCAATTCCCTATATTTTGTCTCACTCTTTTTCTCAAGGGCCGTGTTGCATTTGCTGTCATCAAATCCATTGGGATTGTTTTAGAATCTAGGGAATTGTGGCTAATGTATCTGCTACCTTTGCAGCCAGCTTTGTTAGAGCTGTCAGGTCTAGTTACAGGCTCCTTTATCTCTCCAGTTCTCTCCCTTTAGTGATATTAAATTCTTTGTTCCTTACTACCTTGAGACATTTTCATTTCTGCCACCTTATTTGCCTGGAACTTCCATATATCTGGAAGAACTTTTCCCCCTTTTCCTCCCCGCTCCTCTCCCCCTCCTCCTGATCCTCTGGTTCTCCTGTTTTTGTCCTGTTTCCCCCAGCCCCCCTTCACCCATCTTTGTTCCCTCCCCACAATCTGGTTCCATCTGCCCTTCCCCTCTCCCCTAATGGTTCCCACTCTCACCTCCTTTACTTATCAGAGTCCAGCACTGGTAGCCCTTTGTGTTCCTGCTTTTCTCCCTCCAGCAGTTGTCTCCCATCTTCACACTCTCCTCCCCCCAACTCACGCCATCAGTTGTTTTTTTCCCTTTTTCCTTTTTCTCTCTCTGTCTGCCTCCACTCACCAACTTTTATCGAAGTGCCACAGAAAACATCCTATCTGGATGCATCACGGCTCGGTACACAACTGCTCTGCCCGGGACCGCAAGAAGCTGCAGAGAGTTGTGGACACAGCCCAGCACATCACGGAAACCAGCCTCCCCTCCTTGGACTCTGTTTATGTCTCTCGCTGCCTTGGTGTAGCAACCAGTATAATCAAAGACCCCACTCACCTGGGTCATTCTCTCTTTTCTCCTCTGCCATCAGGTAGAAGGTACAGGAGCCTGAGGGCGCGTACCACCAGGCTCAAGGACAGCTTCTACCCCACTGTGATAAGACGATTGAACGGTTCCCTTATATGATGAGATGGACTCTGACCTCATGATCTACCTTGTTGTGACCTTGCACCTTACTGCACTGCACTTTCTCTGTAGCTGTGACACTTTACTCTGTACTGTTATTGTTTTTACCTGTACTACATCAATGCACTCTGTACTGACTCAATGCACTGTGTAGTGAATTGATCTGGTGTGCAAGACAAGTTTTTCACTGTACCTCGGTACAAGTGACAATAATAAACTAATACCAATACCAATCTATCATTCACCTGCCCCTGTCTCCCAGCTCCATCCCCCACTCCCCTCCCCTCTCTGGCACCACCTGCCTGTTATCCTACACCCCTCAGTCCACCAATCACCTCAGAATCCTTTCTCACTGCTCCCTTTCTCCTCTCTATACTGGCCATCTTGCCCCTCCACTCTCAGTCCTGATGCAGGGTTTCGACCCGAAACGTCAACACTTCCACCATGGGCAGCACAGCATCCAGCGCACCCCAGCTTCAGGAGACCTGGGGTTGTACAGGAGGACCTGAGTGCAGGCAGGGGGGTGTGGAAGTTGAATGTCGATCTGCTGACCCCAGAGAACATCAAGGAACTAAAGAGGGATTACACAGGTTGGAGAACCATGAAGCCCCTCTTTGACTCCCTGATTCACTGGTGGGAGGCAACCAAGGAGAACATCAAGAGGTTCTTCATCGTCAAAGGTGTTCAGAAAGGTAGACAGAGTCAAAGGGAACTGTGCTAACTCCAGACAGACTTGCAGCAACTTCTCCTTCTGCAGTTGAAGGCAGTGGATGTGAGAGAGGAAGTCTGAGAGGTGAAGAGCTGGCAAGCTATGCTCTTTGCCTCCAAATCCTCAAAGAACATCTTCAGATCCAGAGTCTGCTTTGTAGAACAGGATGAGACGTGCTCATACTTCTTCCGAAAGGTTCACAGGGATCCTCAGCCTTAGGGTTAGGGTTAGGGTTAGAGTGGCTCAGTAACATCCTCACAGACAGACACACTGAGGATCCGCAGATCCTTCTATGCCAGTCTGTATGACAGTAAGACCACAGACAGCACAGCCTCCCAAAATTTCCTGTCCTTTATCGTGTCCTGGTTCATCCCCAGCAGCTGAGTAACAGAGGACTTTCTGATCTACGGGCTGTTCCCGGGGACACACACCGAGACAGACATCAAGTGCTCCTGGAAGGTCATCAACTCGGTGAAGGATGCCCTTTGGTGAGCCCGAAACTTGTTGGTCTTCCAGCACAGTGAGATGTCCGTAAGGAAATGCTGCAGACTCCTGCGGGAGTACATGCTGAGGGATGAACTGCAGCTCGGTGCAGCCAATGCTAAGGCTCTGTGGGGAACGTCCACAACACAGGACCCTTCTGCTACCTCACATGGAGGGGCAGAGTTGGGTGGGGAAGTCCCTTGGACAATGAAAGGAGTATCATCTCAGGGAGCCACATAAGTGGCAATGGTGCTATGTTTGTTTGTGTGTCTTTCTTTTTAATGTTTATACTACTGAATGTAACAACCATCAATGTTAAGGTTTTGTTTTTGCACAGTTTCTTCCTTTGTATATGTTTTTTATTTTGAATAAAGTTTATTTTTGAAATAAAGAAAAGACATTTCCTTTCTTCTCACAGATGCTGCTCGACCCACTGAGTTCTTCCATCAGATTGTTTGTTGCTTCAGATTCCAGCGTTTGCAGTCTCTTGTGTCTTCCTTGTATCTGTGTCTGGTGCACTAAACTATTGAAGTATTTTGCACAAAGCTCCAAATCATGTCCTCCTCAAAGTTAAGAAATTAAGGGAAAGAAAACCTCTCCTGTAGGTGCAACAGTCTGGTTTATAGTGGGAGACCTCATGGACACATGAATGCAGTCAATGGCTGCTTGCATTTGTGGGAAGTCATCAATGCTGGCAAATCCCACCACCTGAGATCAAAGTGGACAAAATGAGTAGGAAGCTGAGGTGACCTCTCTGATGCAATGATGAGCAGCAAATTGGGACCTATGCCAGGTATTTGCAGTGATCCAGTTTATCAATTTTGTCTCTTCTGCACTCCAGACATGTACAAGATATTTGATTTATGCTTGAGACATTTCTGTATTTCCCACTCTAATTTACCCTGTCATTGTCGTAATGGTAGTCTCATTTATTTTTTCCCATTTTCTTGCTTTGTATATATCTACAGAAGCAGTGATTCCAACATCTTACCTTGCAAAATGAATCAAGAATGCTGAAATGTGTCAAGCACTGCTGGAGATCACTAAACTTCAAACATTATGAATCTCTACCTTAGCTTTGTTGCTTTGGGTAGCTGGGGCTTGTTTCTCAGTCAGGAGACAGTGCACAGCAAACAGATGCATGGGCTATTGCATTTCTATGCATGTCAGCTCTCTGGAAGGCAAGACATAATATTCCGCACTATCAACTCCTATATTTAGTTATTATTATGTCACTTTCGTTAACTTTTAAATGAAATTCTTCACCTGAGAAATATATTGTGATTGCTGCATTGATGAATTTTTATGTAATTCACTCAAATAGTTTGGGCTCTACTCACCAAGAATTTGCTGGTAAATAATCAATCAATTTGATGAAAATGAAATTGTGTTTTATCTGGAATATTAAGAATCCAAAACTTGTAAAACAATAACTTGAGATGTGAGAATTAGATGATGAAACCAAGGACAAGGCATAAGATACAGTTGTCCTTACAGCCCATGCCTGCAGTCTGGGTATCTCTTTATGCTGCGTGCATAATTTACAACCCCACAATAACTACTTCATGTCAAAATGCTCACCCTGTATCGCACAGTTCACTGTGTCACGACTCCCACCATACGTCACAATGCTTGTGCATTATAATCCAAGTGGTCTGGCACAGAGGTCACAAGAGGTCACTCTGGTGCTAAGAATGGATTAACCAAAAATCACTCTCCCTGTGTAACTAAGTTTACTCACAAACCATTGCCTTACAGCAAGTATTATGATGGGATTCAGGCATCAATGAAGCTGTGTAAAGCAGAATTTCAATCCTTTGATTAATGCAGTGAAATTGGCAGAGCAATTGGAGTCACTGCAGCTTACAACCCTGCCAATCCAATGAGAAAGGAGAAAATATGAGGAAGGGTGTCCATATGTGGTGAAAGGGATCCAGGCAGTACTTTTGGGAACAATTCTAGATATGGGGTTAAATATATTGCTGAATCTGTGTAGCTGAGTGACACAGATGAGTGCTCCCCGCACTGTCAGTCTCTCAATACAAGCTTCCCAGTTACAGGACATGAGGTATTGGTATTGGTTTATTATTGTCACTTGTACCGAGGTACAGTGAAAAGCTTGTCTTACAAACCGATCGTACAGGTCAATTCATTACACATTAAACATTAAGGTTGCATTAAACTTCGATTCCAAATAGTTTAAGGCCTGAATCCATCCATGGCACACAGTGCAAACCACCAAAAGGAGACTGACTAGCATAGTTCAACAAACTAGGACTTTTCCCAAAGTTTGTAACCTATATGATTATGTTCATCTTGCCCTATTGAGTGACTGCCATTGAAACACATTGTAGCTTACTCTGAGGAACATCAGTGTTGTGTAGTAAATGATAGCAAGCACTGAGGCAGAATACTGACATCTTTTCTTCTGTTCGCAGGGATTTTGCCACGGAGTATTGGTGCAGCCCATGGCCTGACCAATTTAACACTTCACAGGAAACTAAATCATTACAGGCACCATTCCTAATCACTAACACTGTTCTACACATCCCGGCGGACTCAGAAAGCAAGAATAAGGATGACCAAGTGATACTGGCTGCTTAATGCCAAGAATTTCCTGGCCAGAGGATTAGTTTGGTTCCAATCACTGCTACCCCATTTCAGTCACAACTCATTTACCTTGCTAGCATATAGAGATTGTTGGATGCATCATTGGAATCAATGTCTCCCAACAAAAAACACTGCATGCCTTTGGAAGGAATATAAAATAATAAATATTGAACTGTTATCTGCCGGGCTGTGAGTTGCAAATTGGAAGCCTCAGCTAGCTGGTCAATAAGTCAGAAGAAACATCTTTCAATACCAATTTCCAGTCCTTGGCCTGATATCTTGCTCTCCTCACTAGATTCAGCACAGACAGATTACCAGCAAGGAACATTGCCCATCACACCATCAGGCAACACCCCAACACACACCTGCCGGCATTTATTGCCCTAACTTAATTGCACCTGAGAAGGTGGTGCTGTTGCTCCCTTGAACGGCTGCAGTCCTTCTGGTGAATGTACACCCACAGTGCAGGAAGCAATGTGCTACCATGTCAAGATGGTCTACGACTTGGAGAGGGACCAGCAGGTGGTGGTGTTCCCTTGCACCTGCTGCCCTTGTCTGTCTTGTTGGTATTGGTGATGGGCTTGGAGGGTGTTTTTGGTGTAGCTGCAGTCTATATTGTAGAGGGTACACACTGTAACTACTGTGCAGTGGAGGGTATGACTATGTAGAATGGTTGAGTATCTTGTGCTTATCAAGAAAGGTCCATAATATTCCATCACAATACTGATTTGTGATTTATAGATGTTGGAAAGGTGTTGGGGTGTCAGGAGGTGAGTCACTTGCCAACAGGATACCCAGCCTCTGACCTGCTCTTGTAGCTACTTGGTACATGTGCCTGGTCCAACTGAGCTTTTCATCAACAGTGACCGCCAGAATATTGATGGGAGGGGACTTGCCGATGGTAAAACCATTGAATGCCAAAACTAGGTGGTTAAATTTGCTCTTGTTGGAGCTGACCATTATCTGGAATTTCTGCATCATAGAACATAAAACATAGAACAATACAGCACAGCAACAGGCCCTTCAGCGCACAATGTCTGTGCTGAACACAATGCCAAATTAAACTAAACCTCTTCTGCTTGCATATGATCCATATCCTTCCACTGCAGATTCGTGTGTCTATCTAAAAGCCTCTTAAATGCCACTATTGTATCTGCTTCCACCACTACTCCTGGCAGCCTGTTCAAGGCACCCACCACCCTCTCTGTAAAAAGTTGCTTCACATACTTGACACTTATCAGCCCATGCTTGAAGGTTGTCTAGGTCTTGCTGAATGCCGACATGGCTGCTTCATTTGCTGAGGAGTGGTTATTCGCAGAGGACACTGAGCAATCATCAGTGAACATCCCGGCTTCTGACCTTATGATGGAAGGAAGGTCATTGATGAAGCAGCTGAAGATGGTTGAACCTAGGACATTGTCCAGAGTATCTCCTGCAGTGATGATTGCTCTCCAACAACTGCAACCATCTTCCTTTGGCCAGCGTATGACTACAGCTATGGAAGTGTTCTAACTTTGGCAAACTTTACCATGGAATATCGATAACACACCCAATCAAATGCTGCTTTGATGTCAAGACCAATGTTTTCATCTCACCCCTAGCATACAGCTCTTCGATAAAAGCAGAAAGCACTGGAAACACTCAGCAGCTCAGGCAGCATCTGTGGAGAGCGAAAAAGAGTTAACATTTCAAGTCCAGGACCCTTTGTGAGAGCAGTAGGGGTGCCTTCACCAGAAGAACTGCAGCAGCATCTTCTCAAGGGCAATTAGGGATGAATAATTAGTCATCAAGTTTATTGTCATGTGCACAACTACAGTGAGGTACAGGTACAATGAAAAACTTGCTTGCAAGTAGGCATGTAGATTCAGACAGCACACAGAACATAAATTATACCACACAGAGAAGAAAAAAAAGACTGTGCAAAACAAGACAGTGCAAAAAAAACACAATCGAGGCAAGTCCATGCTAGTGCAAGTGGTGGTTCGTAGTGCTCCATTGCTGAGGTAGGGTTAGGGTTGTGCAGGTCGGTTCGAGAACCTGATGTTTGCAGGAAACTAGCTGTTCCTGGACCTGGTGGTGTGGGGTGGGGTGGTGGGATTTAATTGATTGTAAGAATGTACAGTCCATGGTGGGGTCTAAATATGGCTTCTTTGATACGTTCAGCTGGAGACTATGATAGTTCATCAAGGAAGAACTGCAGTCTGACATTATGGGGGCAACAAAGGAGTCAAGAGAGATGGTGGAGTTGTATAAGTGGATAAGAGGAAGTTGATCCCACTTGCATGAAGAATCTTGACAAGAGATGGTACACAAGTAAGGAAGAGGAGAAGGGAGGCAAAGATATATCCTCAGGTGAAACGAGGGAAAAAGCCAGTTGTGGGGATGTTCTGGCTTCAGTAGGGTAGTGAGGACAGCCCTACTGAACAGCACAACAGAAGAGTGATGCAGGAGGAAGCTGGTCCTCTTGATGTGTAAAAGGCATCAGAGAGGCAAGAAGACAAGAATGGACAAAGCAACACAGTCACAGTCAGAGTGCAGTTGAGCCTGGTTAGGACTATTTTGAGTCATGGGAAAGATCAGTAATGATTGTGAGATAACATCACTTTTAAGGAATTTGGAGACAATGTGAAATGGCAGAAGGCTGTTT